>NC_059331.1:87196583-87802297 GCF_018350155.1 Leopardus geoffroyi
TGTAAGGCACACAATAACATATGGTAAATGGGGTGGGGAAGGTTACATTACCATTTTCTTGTTTACTTACCCTGAGGTCTCTTTACACTACACATTTTCTTTACAAATACATGTCATCTGAATCGTTTGTGTAAATACATTCTACAACATTGTAAAAAAACATATTCTTTTCAGGTTTCTCTCTGAGGCTTGTTTTCTTTGAGGTATCTGTTGCTTTAAAATATCAGGGGAAATACTCAAAATCAATTCTATTCCATTGTAGGACATAAAAGGACAGAAGATATTTTAGTATGATTTAAGAACACAGTGATTTTCTTTAGCAAGGCATAAGTCCACTCTTGATCTGGTCATGTAGAAATTCAGGTTGATATCCATCACTCATTTCTAGAAGTTCTGAGGTCCAATCATAATAAACTACTATTAAGTTATTTATTAACTGGTACTTCGCTAATCACTGCTAGGTACTATGTTAAGCACTTTATGTACATAATATGAAACTTCACAACTCTGTGACAGAGGTGTTATTATATAATCTTCATTTTACTGCAAAAGCAGCAGAAACTTAGATAACGATAGTCAGGGTTGCAGGGTCACTGTCGGTAGTAGATGGAAGGATCCCAATCTCCACAGGATCCTAAGCCTGTGCTCTTATGCTTAGTGTCATATCAACTGCCTCATACTTATTTCTCGTAAACCATCATGTTACTTGAGACCCTCATGCTTTTATGTATTCAATTTTCATTGTCAAAATTGTCCTTATTCCTGTCCATCAGAAAAAATCTCTGTAAATCCTGCCTCCAAAATCTCAGATTAAACGTCATCCTCTTTTGTCCCTCCACTCTACACCATGATACTTATCATAGGGCACAGTAATTGCTTGTTGGCTGATAAGATTTTTCCTCAGGCTGTGAGTTCCTTGAAAGTAGAGATCGTGTATTACGTATCTTTGACCCTGTAATCTATTGTGTCTTAGCTCTACAAAAGGGGTACGTGAAGGGGTCTTTCTGTAAAAATAAAAATAAATGAAACAAATCTAATCAAAAAGGGATACATGATAAACATGAACATACTGCATCATTACATATATCTGATAATTTACCCTATTGTGTAAAGAATGGTTGGTACAACCCATAAGTAAGATATCTTACCGTTACCTCATCAAGCACATAATAAAATCTAGAAAAATGTTACATCCATTCTTTTTCTTTGTCTTTCCTTTTTTTACCTTTAGGTGCGAACAACGTAATTCAACCCTTACTGAATCTACAATGTGATGGAGATGTGAGAGCTCTCCTAAGATATTAAACTGGTCTCTGCTGGCCAGACTGTCTGCAAAGGGCAGAGAGCTCCATGCTCAACTGCTTTCTCTCTCCTTTGTCCTCTCTCCAATTCTTTGCCCTATAAATCTCCTAAGACGCTTCCTTCAGCTTGGGTTAACAATAAAACACTACTTGATCCTGTTTTGCTTGGGCAAAAGTGACAGGAGAATGGTGCCCATGGGGTTTCAGGTGGGGCCTGAATGATCAGAAACCTCCCCAGTGGTCAGAGCACCAGATAACATAGCAAAAATAAAACTTTATGGGGAGGGCTGAAAATGGCAGCAGAGGAAGTTCCTGAGCTCACAGTCTCCCATGGAAACAATAAAATTGGTAAGTACATATCTAATGATTCCCTCCAAAGGGGATCCAGAAATTGAATCAACAGAGTATCCACAGCAAAGGACAGCATGGAGATGGGAAGAAGAGACAGAGGTACAGTTCTGCTCAGTAAAAACCGCATTCCAGGCATAGAGCTTCCTAGTCGGCAGGGATCTCAAAGGTATGGAAATTTTCTCAGAGGAGAAAGAAATTTGAACTCCACATCAGGCACCCTTAGATCCCACACAGGAGAGATAAGCCTGTAAAACCCTCGCATTGAAAACCACAGGTAATATATTCAGGAAAACTAGCTGTAGGGAAAGAAAAATCTTCTCTTTAAGGGCTTGCATTCCACTCAACGTGGAAACTAGTACAAAAATACCAGATCAAGAGTGCATACATCATACGCAAAGTAGAAATGCTTACTAATCATTTTTAAAAATTTTTTATAGTTTATTTATTTTGAGAGAGCAAGCGAGCATGAGTGGGCAAGGGGCAAAGAGAGAGAAAGAGAAAGAGAGAGAGAGAGAGAGAGAGAGAGAGAGAATCCCAAGCAGCCTGATGTGGGGCTCAAACTCACGAACCATGAGATCATGACCATGAAGACATGAGCTGAAGTCACACAGTTAACTGACTGAGCCACCCAAGTGCCCCAAAATGCTTACTAATCTTAAAGAAAATGCCAGAGAGCCAGACAGCAGCTGGGCCTCTTCCTGGAGATTAAGACACTGATGGCAGCCATTTGTTCTATCTTACTTTAACATGCTAATCCCAATGCCACTTAGGAATTCTCCCTTATTCCTGCTAATGCCAAGGGATGCACCCCACTGAGAGCCCCATATAATCCTGCACTTCGGCTGGGCCTCACAGGCCCAGTCATCAGTTATCACAGGACAATAACTCTGCCAATTAGCACACCCCCAGCAGTCACGGCCCTGCCAACGCAGGACAGCAAGTGTAGCCCACATAAGAAATACCCCTGATGCACCTGATTCAGTGGCCAGAGGTGATTGGGCTTCTGGGTTTCACAGGACTACTGGGTGAAGGCTACTCCTTCAAGATTAGGAGACACAGCTGAATTACCTAATAGACAGAAACAAACACAGAGACTTAGGCAAAAAGGGGAGACAGAAGAGTATGTTCCAAATGGAAGAACAAGACCAAACTTCAGAAGAACTAAATGGAATGGAGATAAGCAATTTACTCAATAGAGTTCAAAGTAATGGTCATTAAGTGCTTACTAAAGTCAGAAGAATAGATGAACAATGTGAGAGCTTCGACAAACAGAAAACCTAAGAAAAAATCAATAAGAGCTGAATGATACACTCAAGAGAATAAACAGATTAGAGGATATAGAAAAATGCCATCAACAAGCTGAAAGACAGGTTAACAGAAATCACCCAAACTGAAGGGCAAAAAGAAATGTAAAAAAATGACGATAGTTTAGGAGACCTCTGAAACAACATTGGGCATACTAACATTCACATAATAGGGTTTCCAGAAAAAGAAAAGGGAAGGAAAGGGGGAGAATTATTTGAAGAAATAATAGCTGAAAGCTTTCCTAACCTGGGGAAGAAAACAGACATTCAGTTCAAGGAAGAACAGAGGGCCTCAAGCAAGATATACACAAAAATATCTACACCAAGGTGCTGTATAATTAAAATGTTAAAAATTAAGATAAAGAGAGTATCTTGAAAATAGCAGAGATTATCAATTAGCTATGTATAAGGCAACCCCCTTAAGACCAGCCCTGATTTTTTAAGAGAAACTTTGTTGGCCAGAAGGAGTACCATGATACATTCATCATGCTAAAAGGAAAAATAAACTAACCAAGAGTACTTTACTTGCAAGATTATCATTCAGAAGTGAAGGAGAAATAAAGAGTATCCCAGACAAACAAGAGCTAAAGTAGTTCATCACCACTAAGCCAGCTTTATAAGAAATGTCAAAGGGACTTCTTTAAGCAGAAATGAAAAGGCCATGACTAAACAGAAGAAAATATATAACAGAAAAATTTCACTGGTAAAGGCAAACATTTGGTAAAGATAGATCAACCACTTATAAAGCTAGTATAAAGGTTAAAAGATGAAATGAAGAAAATCAACTATATCTAGAATAATTAGTTAAGGGGTAAACAAAATAAAAAGATGTACAATGTCAAAGACGTCAGATGTACGGGAGGGGAATAGAACATAGTGGCTGTGCAATGCATTCAAAGTTAAGAAATGACCAACTGAAATAGAAGGCTATAAAATAGGATGATATATATATATATATATATATATATATATATATATATGAACTTCATGGTAATCACAACCAAAAAGCTAAAAACGATCCAGAAAAAAATTTAAAAAATGTAACCCAAACATAACACTAGAGAAAACCATGAAACCACTAAGAGGAGACCAAGAGAGTAAGAAAGGAACAGAGAAAAAAGGCAGAAAACAATTGGAAACAGTTAACAAAATGGAAAAAATACATACTTATCAATAATTATTTTAAATGTGAATAGAATAAATGTTCCAATCAAAAGACAAAGTGTGGGGGGGCGGTGAGTGGCTGCCTGTAAGAGACTCACCTCAGACCTAAAGACACATAGAGAATGAAAGTGAAGGGATGGGAAAAAAAACATTCCATGTAAATGGAAACAGAAACAAAGTAAGGGTAGAAATACTTCTATCACAGAATAGAGTTTAAAAACAAAAACTTAACAAGATACAAAGAAGGGCATTACATAATGGTAACAGGATCAATACAGCAAAAGGATATAACAATTGTAAATACCTATTCACCCAACAATGAAGCTCTCAAATACATATACAGCGAATATCAACAAACATAAAGGGATAAATTGGTGATAATACAATAATAGTAGGGGATTTCAACACCCCATTTACAACAATGGACAGATCATCCAGGCTGAAAATCAATAAGGCAACAATGTCTTTAGACCAGATGCACATAACAAATATATACAGAACACTGCATCCAAAAACAACAGAATATACATTTTTTCAAGTGTGCATGGAACATTGTCTAGTATGGTTAGGTCACATGTTAGGTCACAAAAGAAACCTCAATAAATTTAAGAGAATTGTATCTTTTCTGATTGCAATGTATAAAACCAGACATCCATTACCAGAAAAAAAAAAAAAGGACACACACAGGGACGCTAAATAACATGATACTAAACCACCAATGGGTAAATGAAGCAACGAAAGAAAAAATAAAACACAGAGAGACAAATGAAAATGAAAATATAATGATCCAAAATATTTGGGATGAAGCAAAAACAGTTCTAAGAATGACATATATAGCAATATAGGCCTACATCAGCAAAAAAGAAAAAGCTCCAAAAAACAATTAAAACTTACACCGAAGGGGCACCTGGGTGGCTCAGTTGGTTAAGCGTTCAGCTTTGGCTTAGGTCATGATCTCACAGCTCATGGTTAGAGGCCCACGTTGGGCTCTGTGCTGACAGCTCAGAGCCTGGAGCCTGCTTTGGATTCTGTGTCTCCCTCCTTCTCTGCCCCTCCCCTGCTCATGCTCTGCCTCTCAAAAATCAATAAAAATGTTAAAAAAATTTTCTTTATAAAAACAGAAATAAAAAATAAACTTACACTTCAATAGACTAGAATAAAGCCCAAGATGAATAGAAGGAAGGAAATATACAGATTAGAGCAGAAATAAATGACAGACTAAAAGGTCAATAGGAAAAAAACAAAACAAAAGAAAACAATGAAACCAAGAAGCAGTTCTTTGTAAAGAGAAACAAATTGATAAACCCTTAGCTAGACCCATCAATAAAAAAAGAGAAAGCACCAAATAAAATCAGAAACAAAAAAGGAGAAATAACAACTGACAAAACAAAAATACAAAGGATTATAAAAGAATACTGTGAATATTAATATACCAACATATTGGACAACCTAGAAGAAAGGGATGATTTCCTGGAAATGTACCATCTTCCAAAAGTGAGTCAGGAAGGGATAGAACATCTGAACAGATCAATTTTTTTTAAACATTTATTTATTTTGAGAGACAGAGACAGAGCATGAATGGGTGAGGAGCAGAGAGACAGAATCCGAATCAGGCTCCAGGCTCTGAGCTGTCAGCACAGAACCTGACATGGGGCTCAAACCCATGAACCATGAGATCATGAGCCAACCTGAAGTCAGACGTTTACCCAACTAAGCCATCCAGGTGCCCTTGAACAGATCAATTCTTAGTAACAAAATTGAATTGTTAACCACCACCACCACCACCACCACAAAATACTACCAAAAAATAAAAGTTCAGGACTTCTAAAGAAGATGGCAGGGTAGGCGAATCCTAAACTCACCTCATCACATGGATACAACCAGACAACACTCACATCAGGGTAAATAACCCAGTCAACAACCTGAAGACTGGCTACCATAACTAAATGCACATCAAGGAGGGAAGCAAGGGAGAAAATAGAATCTGGAGCTGTAGCTAAACAGATCTGTGGGAGGGAGGGATGCCACAGGTGTGGAGAGGGGAAAGAAGCATCTCTGCACATCAGGTGCCCCAGGCAGGGGGAATCCACATGGGAAAGATGAAACTCCATACTATCGGGCTTTGTAAATCAGAGGGGCATCATTTTTGAGTTCTTTCAATCAGTAGGGCTTAACACCTAGAACTTTAAAAATCAGATGGCTTTGAGAGAGCTGGAGGGTGGAGTCCCAGCCCTTAAAGAGACAGCAAAACAAAGCTGCACAGAGAGACAGTACAGATCCAGCAGTTTAAAAAATGCCTGGGGTGTACCGGAGGGAGGTTTGTTATTAATCTCTGAGTGTGTTCTGGAGGGGAAGGCATCTTTGGGAGACTTCTACAGGAACAAAGAAGCTGGTGGGAACCATTTCCCTCCTCTACTCCCTAGCCTAGATACTTGGATACCTGCAGGAACCAACACAGAGCTAGCACTCTCCATCTAGCTTCCTGACAGCACCCCATACCCCTATGGTACCCTGCAAAAACACCCCCTGCAACTAGGCCTTTGTGCCTGGTCTCCTCCCACAGCAAATAGCTGGACAGTTACATGCAAAAGAATGAAACTAGACCATTTTTTAACACCCTATGCAAAAATAAACTCGAAATGGATTAAGGACCTAAAAATGAGACCTGAAACCGTAAAATTTCTCAAAGAACAATTAGAGGCAGTAATTTCTTTGACATCATCCATAGCAACATTTTTCTAGATATGCCTCCTGAGGCAAGGGAAACAAAGCAAAAATAAACTATTAAGACAACATCAATATAAGAAACTTCTGCACAGCAAAGGAAACATCAATAAAATAAAAGACAACCTGCTGAAGGGGGGAAAATAATTGCAAATGACATATCTGATGAAGGATTTATATCCAAAGTCTATCAAGAACTTATATAACTCAATACTAAAAATAAATAACTCCATTAAAAAACGTACAGAAGACATGAACAGATGTTTTTCCAAAGAAGACATACAAATGGTCAAAAGACACATGAAAAGATGCTCAACATCACTATTCATTAAGGGAATGCAAATCAAAACCACAATGAGGTATCACCTCATAGTTGTCAGGATAGGATTATGAAAAAGACAAAGAAATAGGAAGTGTTGAAGGGGATGTGGAGAAAAGGAAAGACTTGTGGACTATCGATAGGAATACAAATTGGTGCAGCCACTGTAGAAAATAGTATGGACATTCCTCAAAAAAATAAAAATACTATAAATCCAATAATTCCACTACTGGTTAGTTACCCAAAGAAGACACAAACACTAATTCATACGGGGTGTATGTGCATGTATGCATGTGTGTGTGCATGCGTGTGTAATGGACTATCAGGCAGCCATCAAAATGGATTAGTTCATGCTATTTGGGACAACATGGATGGACCAAGAGGGTATTAAAGTGAAATAAGTCACGCAAAGAAAGATAAATACCATAGGATTTCAATCAGATGTACAATCTAAAAAATAAAAGAATAAACAAAAAGCATGGCAAGAGCTATAAATACAGAGAACGAACTGAAGGTTGTCAGAGTCAAGAAGGGCAGGAGTATGGAGAAAAGAGGTGAAGGGGAGTCAATGATACAGGCTTCCAATTAGGGAATTTATAAGTCACAGGAATAAAAAGGTACAGCAAAGAGGATATAGTTGATGATATTGTAATAGTGTTCTATGATCCAGATGGTAGCTATACTTCTGCTGCATATGGCATAATGTAGAGAGAAGATGAATCACTATGTTGTACACCTGAAATTAATGTAAATTGAATCTGAACTATACTCAAATAATTTTTTTTTAAATCATATACTATGATCGAATGTAATTTATGGATGCGAGGATGGTTTGATATCCACAAATCAATCAACATGATACAACACTTTCACACAATGAAAAATGAAAATTATAGATGATCACCTCAAAAGATGCAGAAAAATCACTGGACAAGAGTCAACATACATTTTTGGTAAAACAGGTACACAGGAAATGTATCTTAACATAATAAAGGCAATCTATGACAAATCCACAGCTAACATCATGCCTTACAGTGAATTTTCCAAGATAAAGAACAGGACAAAGATGCCTACCATATCCACTTTTATTTACCATAATATTGGAATTCCTTGTTGGAGCAATTAGGCAAGAAGAAGAAATAAACGACCTCCAAATCAGAAAGGAATAAATAAAACTGTCACTATTTGCACATGACAAAATACCGTATGTAGAAAATCCTAAAGCCTCATGATAAATTGACATGACTGCAACCATTTATTTTTTTTAAAGTTGTATTTATTTATTTTTTGAGAGACAGACACTGAGACTAGGGGAGGGGCAGAGAGACAGGGAAGAAGAGAGAATCCTAAGCAGTCTCTGCACTGGCAGTGCAGAGCCAGACGTGGGGCTCGAACCCACCAAACCATGAGATCATGGCCTGAGATGAAATCAAAGAGTCAGACATTTAACCAACTGAGCCACCCAGGTGCCCTGACTGCAGCCATTTTAAAAGAGAACAGTAACAACCACTGATGAGAAACTGCCTTAACATCTTTGAACCTGGTCAAAACCTTTGGAATGAGCAAAACTGCAACTGTTTAAACAACTGCCTGAGAAGTCCGTGGGAGAAGGGACACCCTGATCATGAGACCAATGGTCGTGGATTTTCTGAAGATAGAATAAAGACTTAATCAATATGTAACTGAATAGTTGTTAACACCCACAGAAAACTTTTTCTTCTTTTCTTCAACTGAGGTAATTGCCCTGCTTCCTTTCCCTCATAAAAACCTATTACTTTCCCCCTACAAATGGGGCAGTATTTGGGTTTTTACTGAATCTGTGCTTCCTGAATTGCAATTATTTTATCCCAACTAAATGTACGTCTGTCTTTCATTGTGGCTCTTTATTTTCAGGTTAACATATCTGGTGTTGGAAGTGATCTCACCTTCATGGACTGGGGTCTTCTGGAAATGGGTGTGGCATTTACAGCGAGCCCCTTGTGCTCAGCTTCTACAAAAAACTGATTCCTCCTACTGTGAATTTTCTCAGGCTACCAACTTTCCTTTTGGTAGCCTTTTTTTTTCTTGATTCTAGAAACAATAACCCAATGTGGGTGTTATCACCCAAGGACACAATGGTCTCTGCTGGTTCATCAGCAATGCTATTTGGGAGGCTTTCCCTATGTGGTAAATATCCAGGTTAATCTGGAAGAGCTCTCCTTGGTAGAGTTTCCCCATTCATTGCCCACTTTTCCTTAAGATGAGTTTCAGTTTCTAAAAATTCCTCAGAAATTCCTCCCTTGTAAGCTCCAGCTGAGTTTATATTCAGAAATTATGGCTCTTCTTCCTGTAATTTTGTATCTGAAAGGACTGTAATTAGTGATGATGATTTAAAACCACTGTGGCCAGTCTGGAGCTCCTTTGAATTTCCATAACTTGTCTTTTTGTACAGTTGACTTAAAACACTATAGATTTCTAATGAGATCTTTAATTCTAAAAAGTTAGCAGTGCCATTTTTCAACACACTTGCTTAAAGAACTACGGTATCAGAAAGCCGTAATTTTCTACAAAATGACAGTCTCCTTATGTCATTTTGTGTCCTGAGATTTTCATTTAATAACTTAGGACCCTCTGATTGGACAGAAATGTGGGTAACACCCCTTTGTGGCTAGATACGGCTGAACAAAAATGTGGGCTACATTTATATTTTTTTAATATTTATTTATTTTTGAGAGACAGAGAGAGAGAGAGAGAGCCAGCATGAGCAGGGGATGATCAGAGAGAGAGGGAGACACAGAATCCATGCTGTCAGCACAGAGCCTGACTCCAGGCTCAAACTCAGTAACTGTGAGATCACGACCTGAGCTGAAGTCAGAAGCTTGACTGACTGAGCCACCCAAGTGCCCCAAATGTGGGCTCAACTTAATTTACAGCTAGGGTCGTACCAAACGGCTGCCAGTCATCAGGAGAATTACAACCCAGAATAACTATGACCATTATGAAGAACAACGGTTTAGATAAAATAGGTAGTATGTTTAAAAGCACAGTCCTCAAAATTCCAGAATAGCTTTATCAAAAGTTTTGCTGCAAAAAGCTAACGGGAAATTAAAGATATAAGATGTATCTACAGGAAAAGACATCAAGCTCAACTCTTATTTTGACTCAGGTCATGATCTCCCGCTTGTGAGATGGAGCCCAACATTGGGCTCAGTGCTAGGTGTGGAGCCTGCTTGAGATCCTCCCTCCCTCCCTCTCTCTCTCCCCCCCCCCCACCTTTGCTCCTCCTCCACTCTTTCCCCACTCTGTCTCAAAAAAAAAAAAAAAAAAAAAAAAAAGAGTGACATCACTTATAAACAAAAACTGCTAAATAATGACCCTACAGATATTCCCATGTCTACCTTCAAAGGAGAGCCCCCACATGGACACCATCTAGAGTTGAGACTCTGAAAGATTTCCTCATCAATTGCTATTCCCTAAAATGAAGCAGGGGAAATTAAAAGTTAAAATTAATGGGATTATTTAATACTGCCAGATATATTTGCTGTTTGTTCTGGCTGAAACCTGACAAGATACATTTTTGGGAATTTTAATAACTCTATGATCAAAAATTTGGCCCAAATGAAAGCTGACTTTTAGAGCCTCCTCTAAGCATACATCAGAGGCTTATCTCTGTAAGACAAAAATGTTAACACCTGCCCCGATATATTTTTTTTTAAAGTACAAACATCAGGGAAATAATTCTTACCAAATGGAGAACACAAGAGGAGAAAAGGTCATTTGAAATTTAGGGGGGAAAAAACCCCTCTAAAATGTCTTCCTAAAATTTTCATCTAGTTTGTACATTCACTTGTGTCTCAGATGCATGAATATTAAAATTTATTTGGTTAGGGGCGCCTGGGTGGCGCAGTCGGTTAAGCGTCCGACTTCAGCCAGGTCACGATCTCGCGGTCCGTGAGTTCGAGCCCCGCGTCAGGCTCTGGGCTGATGGCTCAGAGCCTGGAGCCTGTTTCCGATTCTGTGTCTCCCTCTCTCTCTGCCCCTCCCCCGTTCATGCTCTGTCTCTCTCTGTCCCAAAAATAAATAAACGTTGAAAAAAAAATTATCTTATAAAATTTATTTGGTTAAAGACCAAATAAAGGCATTTCTAAGGATTGAGCATACTAAATTCTAAGGACAAGAAACAAAAACTAACCCAAATGTTCTTCTTTTCTTTAAGTTTATTTTTGAGAGAGACAGAGACAGCATGAGTGGGAGAGGGGCAGAGAGAGAGGGAGAGGGAGAATCCCAAGCACTAACAGTGCAGAGCCTGAAGCAGGGCTCGAACTCTTTGGAACCGTGAGATCATGACCTGAGCTGAAACCAAGAGTTGGATGCATAACCGAATGAGCCACCCAGGCGCCCCTAACCCAAATGTTCTTCACATTCATGTGATCTGGAAAAATATTCAGTATTAAAGCTAGTGTAAGTATATCAGTTTAATTGACATAGACTTAGCTTTAGACTTATCAGCATTAAATATAAAACATTTATTCTACCTCGGTTAACTAAAAATAAGCTCATGGTATCTCTGTTACAACATTTGTCAACAGTAACTTGGTGTGATGAAACTTTTACTTAAAAATAGCTCCCCGGGCGCCTGGGTGGCTCAGTCGGTTAAGCGGCCGACTTCGGCTCAGGTCATGATCTCACGGTCCGTGAGTTTGAGCCCCGCGTCGGGCTCTGTGCTGACAGCTCAGAGCCTGGAGCCTGTTTCAGATTCCGTGTCTCCCTCTCTCTGACCCTCCCCCATTGAGGCTCTGTCTCTCTCTGTCTCAAAAATAAATAAACGTTAAAAAAAAAATAAATAAAAAAAATAGCTCCCCAAATCCTTCTGGTAAAACTTTAGAGATTTGCTAAGTTAAATAATAGCAATTTAAATGGCTAGATCATTTCCAAACAGGACCAAATATTAAATATTACTAAACATAGGTTTGTCTACTTTTGGCTTCTTTGACACAAGAAAACTAAAGATAAATTTGGGTTGGCTAAACATATTTTATACTTTATTGAAAGACTATACTGTGAAAAAGAACATGTTCATGGAAATTATGAAATTTATTCACAAATTTGTCAACCCAAAGAATGGTGGTATAACACACAGTTCATAATTACTTCTTAGTTTTTTGCTAGAAACTAAGGCTTCTCAAAGTTAAGAATTCTAATAGACATAATTAAAACTACTAGAAATATTAAGGGAAACATCTCTATACAAAAAGAATAGGATGTGTGCTTTTGGTAACAGAAGATATGCAAAACCGGAAATGTATTTTTGAAGAAAAAGAAGGTAATTTTGTCCTAAACTAAGGCTGGTTATTTAAAGAGAGAAAACTTAGGAAAAAAATGTGAATGTAAAAAAAAGTTGCAGAAGGTCTGTGGAAGAAGAATCTTTCAAAAGGAAATTTCATGTTTGGATAAATTGGCTAGGATTAAAATTTATTTAAGAACGAATTTTAGGGGCACCTGGGTGGCTCAGTTAAGCGGCCAACTTTGGCTCAGGTCATGATCTCGTGGTCCGTGAGTTTGAGCCCCGCGTCGGGCTCTGTGCGGACAGCTCAGAGCTTGGAGCCTGTTTCCGATTCTGTGTCTCCCTCTCTCTCTCTGACTCTCCCCCATTCATGCTCTGTCTCTGTCTCAAAAATAAATAAACGTTAAAAAAAATATTAAAAAAAAAAAAAAGAACGAATTTTAATATCAACAGTACACTTGGGGTGAAGCTATAATTTGGTCTGTACTCTCTGAAAAGGACAGTTTCTTGTGCCCTTGGTCTGCTCTTGATAAAAGACTAAAAGATATTTCCTTAAAAAGGGCTTTACGGTTCTTTTGTTTAAACTGAGTGTTAACTAGTCAACCTTCTGTATTTGACTGAAATCTTTATCACCATGGTTGAAGGAGTAACTGAGTTATGTTTCATTGTATCATTACGGCTTATGACCCTCTTTGATTAAATGTTTTATAACCTTTTAATATTTTAACAAGCTTCCCCCAATTTATCATTTGTAATTCCAGTTATCGTAAAATACTGGGTTACAAAAAGGACTAAATTTTTTTTTTCATTTCTATTTCAATGAATTCTCATAGATCTTTAATGATGGACAATAAAATCTATAAAGATTGTGGCACACATGGGCAAAATCCATTCTACTTCCCGCCCCCCCCCCCGCCCCAGAAAAAATGGTCCCTTATTATCAGACTTTTTCTATCCTGATGTCCCTGTAACATGGCAACAGTCTGTCCCCGCACTAGAGAAATTAAGATGAATTAAGAATGGTTAGTTTTTGCATTCCTTCAGCCATCTTAGCGCATTTAAGAAAATCTATTTTGGTCCCGAGGTCTCAGTGGTCCCTCCTTCCACTAGACTTGTCACTGGGATTCTTTCAACTGCCCTTGCTGTGGGTTATTGTGAAATCTGTTTCCCATTTGGGGCACAGCTTCCACAATCTCCAATAATCACCACACCTAATTCGCTGGACAAATTACACAAGCCTTAAAGGAAATCTTACAAATTTCTTCAACTGTCACTCTCAATCATCATGCAAGATCACTGAAAAATAAAGGAAAAAGTGGACCCAGGCAGAATAAATGTTATTTACCAAGGGCCAGATGAACTAATACAATTTTTTAATGAGTTTTTGTCTGAAGTATCACTGATTTTGAATCTTTTGTTTTTCCAGATTTGAGAAAAAAATATTTTAGTTTTTAAAGTTTACTTGTTCTGAGAGAGACAGAGACAGTGTGATTAGGGGAGGGGCAGAGAGAGATGGAGAGGGAGAGAATCCCAAGCAGACTTCACACCATCAGCACACAGCCCGATGTGGGGCTCGAACTCATAAAACTGTGAGATCATGACCTAAGCTGAAACCAAGAGTTGGAGGCCTAACCGACTGAGCCACCCAAGCGCCCAAAGGAAAAAAAAAATTTAAAGCTGTCGACAATTCGGCAAAATATACTTTTGTAAACAAAAATGAAACAATTATCTTTTTTCTCCCTACTTGATCTCTTCAGAAAATATTATTAGTTATTCACATAAACACAATTAAATCCTATTCTTATTACAGGATAAAATCTTTAAAATTGGCTACCTCCCAAGGCTTTGACTAAAATGTCACGTTTGATGGATATATACAGAGACTTAGGTAGGACAGAGAGCTTTAAGAAACTGCTTGAAAAAATCAGCCTGAAACCTTACTTAGAAAGTTCCAACAAAATAGTCTTTTCCTTAACTGGCTTTGCATTTCTGTTCATTTTTATTTATCTTTTATTTTAATCCCAGTAGACATAACATATAGTCTTGTATTAATTTCAGGTGTACAACAGAGTGATTCAACAATTCTATGTGCTACTCAGCGCTCATCACGGTAAGTGTACTCTTAATTCCCTTCACAGGTT
Organism: Leopardus geoffroyi; assembly: GCF_018350155.1. NCBI lineage: Eukaryota > Metazoa > Chordata > Mammalia > Carnivora > Felidae > Leopardus > Leopardus geoffroyi. The sequence goes on from NC_059331.1 coordinate 87,211,151, forward strand.
TTAGCCATCCCTTCAACCACCTTCCCTCTGGTAACCATCACTTTGTCCTCTACAGTTAAGAGTCTACTTCTTGGTTTGTCCTTTTTCCTTTGTTTCTTAAATTCTACATCCAAGTGAAAGCAGACAGAATTTGTCTTTGACTTATTTTGCTTCTCGTTATACTCTTAAGATCTGCCCATGTTGTTGCAAATGGCAAGATTTCCTTCTTTTTTTTATGGCTGAATATTCCATTGTATATATAGACCATCTCTTTTTTATCCATTCATTTATTGATGAACACTTGGGCTGCTTCCATAATTTGGTTGTTGTAAATAATGCTACAGGAAGCATAGGGATACATGTATCTTTCTGAATTAGCATTTTTATATTCTTTGGGTAAATACCCAGTAATGTGATTACTGAATCACATGGTAATTCTATTTTTAATTTTTTTTTTTTTTTTAGGAACTCTACACTGTTTTCCACAGTAGCTACATCACTTTGCATTCCCACAGTGTGCAAGGGTTGTCTTTTCTCCACATCCTCCCCAACACTCGTTTTTTGATAATAGCTATTCTGACAGGTGTAAGGTAATTATCTCATTGTAGTTTTGATTTGTAGCTCCCTGATTAGTGACGTTGAGCTTATTTTCATGCATCTTTTGGCCTTTTGTAGGTCTTATTTGGAAAAATGCTTATGTCTTTTGTCCATTTTTAATTGAATTATTTGTGTTTTTGGTGTTGAGTTGTAGTTCTTTACATGTTTTGAATATTAACCCTTTATCCAATATACCATTTGCAAATATCTACTCCCATTCAGCAAGTTGTCTTTTTAGCTTTGTTGATTGTTTTCTATGCTGTGTAGAGGCTTATTTTGATTTAGTCCCAATAGTTTATTTTTGTTTCCCTAGCCTCAGAAGACATATCTTGAAAAATGTTGCTATGGCTGATGTCAGAGAAATTACTGCCTATCATTACCTTCTAGAAGTTTTTATGGTTGCACCTTTATGTCCTTAATCAGTTTGCTTTTGTGTATGGTGTAAGAAAGTGGTCTAATTTCATTCTTTTGCATGTAGCTGTCAAGTTTTCCCAGCACCATTTGTTGAAGAGACAGTTTTTCTCCCATTGTATATTCTTTCTTCGTCAAAGATTAATTGACCGTGTATTTATGGGTTTATTTCTGGGCACTATATTGTATTCTATTGATCTATATGTCTATTTTTATGCCAGTGCAATACTGACTTGACTTTTACAGTTTTATAGTACATTTTGAAATCTAGAATTGCAATGCCTCTAGTTTTGTTCTCCTTTTTCAAGATTACTTGGGCTATTCAGGGTCTTTTGCAGTTCCATGCAAATTTTAGGATTTTTTAGTCTAATTCTTTGAAAAGCACTTTTGGTATTTTGACAGGGATTGCATTAAATGTGTAGATTGCTTTGAGTAATATGGACATCTTAAAAATATTTGATCTTTCAATCCATGAGCATATTTCCATTTGTTTGTGTTGTTTCCTATTTCTATGTCAATGTTTAATAGTTTTCAGAGTACAGGTCTTGTGTCTCTCTGGTTAAGTTTATTCCTGTGTCTTTTAGCATTTTTGGTACAGTGGTAAATGGGATTTTCTTAATTTCTTTTTGTGCTTCCTCATTATTAGAGTATAGAAATGCACCAGATTTCTTTGTATTGATTTTGTATTCTGTGACCTTACTGAGTTCATTTGTCAATTCTAGTAGTTTTTTGGGGGACTCTCTAAGGTTTTCTATTTATAGTATGTCATCTTCAAATAGTCAAACTTTTACTTCCTCCTTGCCAGTTTGGGTGTCTTTTATTTCTTTTTCTTGTCTGATTGCTGATTACAGTATTATGTTGAATAAAATTGGTAAGAAGAGATGTCATTGTCTTGTTCTGATCTTAAAAGATCTGTTTTTCACCATTGAGTATGATATTAGCTGTAGTTATTTCATATACAGCCTTTATTATGTTGAGGTGTGTTCCCTCTAAACCCACTTTGTTGAGGGTTTTTCTCCTAAATTGATGTTGTACTTTGTTAAATACTTTTTATACATCTATTGAAACAATCATATGGTTTATCTTGTTGATGGATTTGCAAATACTGAACCATTTTTCATCTCAGAAATAAATCCCACCTAATCGTGCAAGATTTTTTTTAATGTATTGTTGGATTCTGTTTACATCCATGGTCATCAGAGATATTGGCCTGTAGTTCGTTCTTTCTCTCTCTCTCTTTCTGTAATGTCTTTGGTTTGGGTATCAAGGTAATACTGGCCTCAGAGAATACGTTTGGAAACATTCCTTCCTCTTCTATTTTTTAGAATAGTTTGAGAAAAATACCTATTAACTCTTCTTTAAGTGTTTGGTAGAGTTCACCTATGAAGTGGTCTGGCCCCAGACTTTTGTTTGTTGGGAGTTTTTTGATTACTGATTCAATTTCATTGCTGGTATGCAGTCTGTTCAATTTTTTTTTTTATTTCTTCTTGATTCAGTTTTGGGAGTTTCTACGTTTCCAGGCATTTATTCACTTCTTCTAGGTTGTCCCATTTGTTGGCATTATACTTTTTCATAATATTCTCTTATAATCATTTGGATGTCTGTGGTGCTAGTTATTTTTCTTCTTTAATTTCTAATTTTGTTTATTTGAATCCTCTTTTTTTTATGAGTCTGGCTAAAAGTTTACAAATTTTGTTGATTTTTTCCAAAACCAGCTCCTGGATTCATTGATCGATTATTTCAGTTTCTATTTCTGCTCTAATCTTCATTATTTCCTCCCTTCTACTGGTTTTAGGTTTCATTTGTTCTGTTTCTAGCTCCATTAGGTGTAAGTCTGGTTGTTTTAGATTTTTCTTGCTTCTTAGATATGCCTGTATTGCTATAAACTTCCCTCTTAGAACATATTTGCTACATGCTAAAGATTTGGACTGTTGTATTTTCATTTCTCTCCATGTATTTCTAAATTTTCTCTTTGATTACTTGATTGATCCATTCATTGTTTAGTAGCATATGATTTAACCTCCATGTATTTGTGTTTTTTTCAATATTTTTTCTTATAACTGATTTCTAGTTTCATAGTGCTGTGGTTGGTAAAGATGCATAGCATAACTTCAATCTTTTTGAATTTGTCAAGACTTGTTTTGTGGCCTAATATGTGATCTATTCTGGAGAAGAATGTGTATTCTGTTTTAGGATGAAATGTTTTCAATACATCTGTTAAATCCATCTGGTCCAATGTGGTATTCAAAGCCACTCATTCCTTATTCATTTTCTGTTTGGATGATCTAGCATTTGATGTAAGTGGGGAGTTAAAGTCCCCTATTATTATTGTATTACTATTGGTTACTTCCTTTATGTTATTAGCTGTTTTATGTATTTGGGTGCTCCCATGGCAGTTGCAAAAATATTTGATTTTATCTTTGTGATAGATTGTTCTCTTGATGATTATATAGTGTCTTTCTTTGTCTTTTGTCTATTAAAGTCTATTTTTCCAATATACGTATTACTATTCTGGCTTTCTTTTCACTTCCAATTGCATGATAAATGCTCTTCCATCCTTTCACTTTCAATCTCCATGTGTCTTTAGCTCTGAACGGAATCTCTTTTAGGCAGCATATAGATAGGTTTGTTTTTTCAGCCATTCCATCAACATATGTCTTTTGATTGGAGTGTTTAGTCTATTTACATTCAAATTATTGCTAGGTCTGTCCTTATTGCCATTTTGTTACTTTTTTTTTTTTTTTTTTTTTTGAGAAAGAGAGAGAGAGGGAGGGAGGGAGAAAAAGAGAAAGCATGTAAGTAATGTAAGTAGGGGAGGGACACAGGAAGAGGAAGAGAATATCCCAAGCAGACTCCACACACAGCATGGACTGTGATCACTATAGTGAGATCACAATAAGCCAAAATTGAGTCGGATGCTCAGCTGACTGAGCCACCCAGGTGTCCCTTGTTACTTCTTTTCTGGTTATTTCTGAAGTTCCTCTCTGCTACTTTCTTTTCTTGCTGTCTTCTGTCTTGGTTTTCTGGCTTTCTTTGGTAATACACTTGGATTCCTTGTTTGTTTTTTTGTTTGTTTTGTTTTGTTTCCTACCTATTACTGGTTTTTGGTTTGTGATTACCAGGAGGTTTGTACAGAATGTCTTCAGCCTAATGCAGTCTATAATAAGTTGATGGTCACTTAAGTTTGAACAAAGTCTTTTCTCCTGCCCCTCCCCCCACATTTTAGGTATATGGTGTCATACTTCCCATCATTTTATTTTGTGATATACTTATTTTTACTGCTTTTGTGTTTCCTGCTCTCCTTTCTCCTACTTACAGTCTTTTGTTTCCAACGAAAGAGTCCCTTTAATGTTTCTTGTACAGCTGGTCTAGTGGTGATGAATTCCTTTTAACTTTTTGTTTGTCTGGAAAAATCTTTATCTCCCTTTCTATTCTGCATGATAGACTTGCTGGATGGTGTAGTCTTGGTTGCAGGGTTTTTTGTTTGTTTGTTTCCTGCACTTTGAACATATCATGCCACTCCCTTCTAGCCAGCAAAGTTTCTGCTGAAAAATCAAAATAGCCTATGGGGTTTCCCTTGTATCCCTTTTTTAAATATATTTTTTTAATATTTATTTTTTGCTGCTTTTAAAATTATCTCCTTATCGCTACTTTTTGCGATTTTAATTACTATATAACTTGGTGTGGACCTCCTTGGATTTTGTTGGGGAGTCTCTGCCTCCTGGATGAGGGTTTCTGTTTCCTTTCCCAGATTTGGGAAGTTATCACCTACTATTTCTTCAAATACGTTTTCTGCCTTGTTTTCTCTCTCTTCTCTGAGAAGCCTATAATGTGCAAGTTACTATGTGTGATGGTGTTTCTTAGGTCCTTAAGTCTATTTTCATTCCCCCCCCCCACCTCCTGTTCAGCTTAATTGCATTCCATTACTCTATCCTCCAGATCACTGATTCATTCCTCTGTTTATTCTCATCTATTTATCCCCTCTAGCGTATTTTAAAGGTTAGTTATTGAGTTCTTCTTCTCTGTTTGGGTCTGTCTTATGTTTTCTATCTCTTTGCTGAGAATATAAGTGAGGTCATCCAATCTTTTGTCAAGTTCAGGGAGTATCTCTATGACTACTACTTTAATTTCTCTATCAGGCATATTACTTATGTCCTTTTTGTTTAGGTTACTTGTTATGATTTCATCTTTTTCTTTCATTCGAGACATTTCTCTGTCTACTGATTTTGGACAACTCTCTAGGTCTGTTTCCATGTGTTAGAAAAGTCAGCTGCATTTTCTATTCTTGAAAATAGTGGCCTTATGAAGAAGAGGTCCTTAAGGCCCTGCAGTTCCATGTCCCCTGCTCACCAGAATGTGGCACTTCAGGGGCATCTCCTCTGTCTGTTGTGTACACGCTGCTTTTGTGGCTGAGGTACTTTTTCCTTCATACCAGTGTTCTATAATGGCTCTTTGTGCCTATCGTGGGCAGGGTTGGGCCCTGTGTTGTTGGTGGCCATTCTGGGGCCACCTTGGGCTTGAGTTGAGTCAGAATAGGCATTTCCCAGAGATGCAGTAGCACTGAACTGCAGAGTGCTTTCCCTGTGTTGTCCCTTGAGAAGCTTTTGTTGGTTGGTAGGGCCTGCAGTCAGACCAGCTCTCTCCCCCTCGCCCACTTTCAGGAGCCACAGCGTGACTGGTGTGTGTGGTGATCTTTCCCTTTGCTTGGGGCAGGAGTTGCTTTGGAGGGGTATTGGCCTCTGTTGGGGTTGTTTTGCACACCACCATGCTTGTGATATCACTTTTTACAGGCTCTGGCCAAGCATATATTAAAAGGGAAAATCCACAGAACACGAGGCAGGGCACATAGTGCCAGCAGGGTCTGTGTCCATCCACTGGGGGGAAGGGTCCTGCTGCTGCTGGGGACTGAAGTACACTGGGTTTGAGGAGATCTATCTTGAGAAGGGTGCTGGGCGGAGGTGGTTGCTTGTTTGCAAGTTAGGTAGTGAGTACATGCTGCACTGGTTCCCACAGGTATGTGTGTGTCTAGGTTGGGTGATGGCACCTGCTGACTCCTTTGTTCCTGGAGAAGTCCAATGATCCCTGCCCCTCAAGCACATGCTCTGAGATTAGTAGACAAACCTCCCTCCCCTATACCAAGGCCATTTTCAAAATGCTGCTTTTATGTTGTATCTCTGTGGGGCCGTTTATTATGCTTTCTCTTTAAGGATAGGGACTCAGTTTCCTATCTCCCTAGGTGTTAAGTGCTAATAACTTTAAAAACTTGTGAAATTTAGCCCCTCTGGTTTTCAAAGCCTTCTCCATGCAGATTCCCTGACCCTGGAGTGCCTGGTATGAGGGTTTGTTTTTTTTGCCCTTCTCTGAGCCTGCAGAGTACCTCTCCTGCAGACAGTCCCATGGGCTCCAACCATGTCTCCATTCTTCCTACCCTTTTCAATGTGGCCTCTCCTCTGCATTTGGCGGTGGAGTATCTGTTCTGCCAGGCTCTGGGTTATTTTCTAGGTTATTTACACTAATGTAGTGTTATCTAGTTATATCCATGGAATGAGGCGAGCTTAGGATTCTCCTCCCCTGCCGTCTTCCCCAGAAGTCAATAAAGTAATCTTAAAAAAAAAAAAAAAAAGATTATATAGTCTGACACTAGTCTTGCTGCATTTTTATAAATAGGCCAAGCTTAAATTATTTTTATGATTTAAAAAGGCGAGTAATTATAGAAAAATTATGTTTATATTTTTCCTATTAGATTGTAGTCCTTTAGACTGTCTTTGATGTTTGTTATTCTCCTGTAAAGTGGACTGGATCTTAAATTTGTCTAGTTTCCTCAAATGTCAGGCTATGACTCTACAAAATAATGTTTCCAATTTTCTTCCACCTTTCTGATTTGCAATCAGTAAGAACAAAGACTACCCTTAAATCTCCTTGGAGAGAACATACCAGGTCTTCCTGACTATCCAGATGGCAGCCAAACATCAAGGAGGTGAGCCTTGAGTACGTATCTCACAGCTAAAGAAGACTCCACATGACATGTGGCCCTGTACAAACAATGCACATCTACAAATCAAATTAACTAAGAAAATGAAACAGACAACATCTGATATGGACAGCTAGCCCACCAGATTTTGCACCAGGCCTGAATAGTCATGTGTGTTGTTCTGGTTCTGCCATTAGTTTTTTTCACATTAGATCTCCTTTACAATATTGAACTTCTTAAATTGGTAACTCCACACTTCTCTGGCTTGCCCCAGAATATCGATCCTCTCTTGAACAATAAAATGAAGTCAAACATTTGCTATAATAATTATTGTTCCTGGGGTACCTGGGTGGCTCAGTTGGTTAAGCATTCGACTTGGGCTCAGGTCATGATCTCACAGTTCGTGGGTTTGGGTTCAAGCCCCATGTTGGACTCTGTGCTGACAGCTCAGAGCCTGGAACTTGCTTCAGATTCTGTGTTTCCCTCTCTCTCTGCCCCTCTCCTTCCCATGATCTCTCTCTCTCTCTCAAAAATGAACAAACATTTAAAAAAATAGTTAAAAAATCATCGTTCTCCTTTCACCTTACTATCTTTGCCTAGAACGATGATTCCATTGTCTGCATATCGCATACCCTTGCATATGGAGTAAACTTCAACTGTTGGATTGGTCATCAGAGGCCCTACTCTGTACATGAATCCGGAGATCCTCTAGTACATTTAATTACCAATCTTTGTGCCATTCCCACTCTAGCTTCCTGTGTTAATTGTACTGTTGAACTTCATATAGAGTGAGGCTTAGTTGGACTCTTCTTAGGACACCTTGCCAGACCACTCGAACCAAGGACTTGAAGGATGATACTTGTAATCAGGAAAATGTAAAGGCTACCTGATTTCTGCCAGGTTCATCATACTCTATCTACAGAGAACCTTCTCAATTTTTCATACTCTTCTTTTTCATGCTAACGACAACATAATTTGTGCCTCATTAGGGTATATTTTCACTTGTATTTGGCAAAAAGAACTATGGGGAACACAATGTTTGAACCTCTATGAAAATGAAAGTTACTGTGCGGTTGTATTATTAGTTATGACTATTTCACTGTATAATCAACCAGATAATCAGCATTAGGCATCACTTTTGAATTACTTGACAGACTAAAGCGTGACAGTGGTTGCAAAAGACTGCTCAATGTCTAGTGGTGTCTATCCCAGTGAAGGTGCCAGGTTTGGAAGATTAATTACTTTTTGCGTGGGTAGGCAGTGCCATAAATAAATACATGATCAGAAATCTATCTAAAAGCCTGGGGGATTATGCTAACACTGTTGCTCAAGCAATAGCTTCCCAAGAAAGATTTCTGGATTTCCTTGCAGGAGTAGTATTAGCTAATGGAATTGTTTTTGATTACCTCCTAGTTGAACAGTTTAAATACAGTTCCCACTGACACTCCATGGTTCTTTGATCTTTTTTTGTTGGCTGCCCTCAGGGATTGCTTCCTGGTTCAAGTTAATCTTCCAATTTGGACTCAGCATTTTGTTTATTATTCAAATTGTTTCACTGTAAAATTTGGTCTCCCTTGTATAGCTCAGTGTTATAAAGAAATCGCCCAAATAATGGTCACTCAGCATTTTGAAATGATCTCTAAGCCTTATGAGACATCACATAAAGAAGCTCCAGAAATTGCAGAAGACACTTAGCCTTAATGGAACTTGACGTGAAGCCTTCCTCTGCTCTGCACTGTAGTTGCTCATATGTGGCCAATGGCTCCAAAAGAAATCACTTTCCTTCCTCCTTGGGACATGACACACCAGGAATGGGCCTTCTTAGCAACCATGAATCGATAATGTTTGATTGCTGACCAGCATGACTTTCTAATAGCCTAACAGCAATGCTTTCCAATGACTGATCAATGGTGCTTCTAATGGCTGATCAGTGATATTTTTAGAGATTGCAATCAAAAGGGGTAAATGTAAAAGGGACACCACTGGAGCCATTTTCAAATAGAGCCAGAGTAGGCACTGCAGAGAAAGTGCCTTTGAATAGTGCCCATCTTTGAATAGTGCCCAAACCTTTCAACTGGGCAACATGGCAATTGTTTTAAGTAAATGCTTGAGAGGTTGGCAGGAGAACAGATGTCCTGATTAGAAAGCTGATGGTTGTGGATTTTCTGAAAAGAGCATCAGTAGTCAGTCAATGTGTAACTCAGAATAGTTTAGCTAGTTAACACCCACAGAAAACCTTTTTTTTTTTCCTTCCTTTTCTTCAACTCCTGTAATTACCCTTCTTTCTTTTCCACTTAAAAAATCCCTTACTTCCATTATAGAACTAGGACATTATTTGGGTTTTTACTTGAATCTATACTCCCCAAAGTGCAATTCATTGATCCCAAATAAACATTTGCTTGCCTCTCATGGCTATTTTTAATTTTCAAGTTAACAGTATCTGCCAAAAACTATTAGAATAAATGAATTCAGTAAAGTTGCACAACATAAAATCAACCTCTTGTGTTCTAATACACTAATAACGAACTATCAGAAAAAGAAATTAAGAAAACACACTCATTTACAATTGCATCAAAAGAAAAAAATACCAAGACACCTGGGTGACTCAGTCGATTAGGCTTCTGACTTCGACTCAGGTCATGATCTTGCAGTTTGTGAGTTTGAGCCCTGCGTCAGTCTCTGTGCTGGCAGCTCAGAACCTACAGCCTGCTTCAGATTCTGTGTCTCCATCTGTCTCTGCCTCTCCCCTGCTCACACTTTGTGTCTCTCTCTCTCTCTCTCTCTCAAAAATAAATAAATATTTTAAAAAATTAACGAAGAAAAGTAATAAAATACCTGGGAATAAATTTAACCAGGTAGGTAAAAGACCTGTACTCTGAAAACTGTAAGACACTGATAAAAGAAATTGAAGATGACACAAATAAATGGAAAGATATACTATGCTCATAGATTAGAAGAATACTGTTAAACTGTCCATACTACCTAAAACAATCTACCAATTCAGTGTAATCAGTATCTTAATACCAATGGCATTTTTCACAGGACTAGAACAAATATTCCTAAAATTTATACGGAATCACAAAAGTCCCTGAATAGCCAAAGCAATCTTGAGGAAAAACAAAGCTAGAGATATCACAATCCCAGATTTCAAACTATACTACAAAACGATAATAACCAAAACAGTACGGTACTGGTACAGAAGCAGACACAAAGATCAAAAGAGCAAAATAAGAGCCCACAATAGAAATAAACTCATGTTTATATAGTCATTTAATCTCTGACAAAGGAGAGGAGAATATCTGAAGGGGAAAAGACAGTCTCTTCAATTAATAGTGCTGGAAAACTGGGCAGCTACATGAAAATAAATGAAAGTAGACCACTAACACCATATACAAAAATGAACTCACAATGGATTAAAGACTTAAATATAAGACCTGAAACCATAAAATTCATAGGAGAAACCCTTGGCGATAAGCTCTAGGACATCAGTCTTCGTGATTCTTTTGGATGTATCTTCTCAGGGAAGGACAAAAAAGCAAAAAAACCTACTCGGATTATGTCAAAATAAAATGTTTTTTTCATAGCAATAGAAATTATCAACTAAACAAAAAGGCAATGTACTGAACATGAGAAGACATTTGCAAATAATATATTTGATACGGGGCTAGCATCCAAAATTCATAAATAATTCACAGAACTCAATATAAAAAAAATCTGATTAAAAATGGGCAGAGGACCCAAAGAGACTTGCTTCCAAAGATGATATGTAGTTGGCCAACAAGCACATGAAAACAAACTCAACATCACTAATTATCAGGGAAATGCAAATCAAAACCACAATAAGGTATCACCTCACATCTGTCACAATAGCTATCACCAAAAAGACAAAGGGTGCTTCGGTGGCTCAGTCAGTTAAGGGGCCAGCTCTTGGTTTCAGCTCAGGTCATGATATCGCGGTTTGTGAGATCGAGCCCTGCATCAGGCTTCGTGCTGACAGTGTGGAGACTACTAGGGATTCTCTCTCTCTCCTCTCTCTCCACCCCTCCCCATGCTCAAAAATAAATAAATAAGTATTACAAAAGAGAAGAAGAGTAAGAAGAAGCATTGGGGAGGACGTGGAGAAAAGGGAACACTTGTGAACTGCTAGTAGGATTGTAAATTAGTGCAGACACTGTGGTAAATAATTAAAAACATTAAAAACATGTTAATATGATCCAGCGATTCTATTTATAGAATTATAGGTATTTACCAAGGAAAACGAAACCACAAATTTGAGAAGACATATGCATCTCTGCTAATCACAGTATTATTTATAATAGCCAAGATACAGAAGCAACCTAAATGCCCACTGATAGATAAATGGATAAAAAAGATTTAATACACACACACACACACACACACACACACACACACACACAGGAATATTACTCAGTCACACACACACAAAATGAAATCTTGCCATTTCCAACAAATAGATGTATCTAGAGAGTATTATACTAAGGGAAGTCAGCCAGAGAAAGACAAATATCATAAAATGTCATTTACATGTAGAATCTAAAAAACAAATGAAGGAAACAAATAGACTCATAGCGATAACAAATTGATGGGTGCCAGAGGGTAGGGGTGGTGGTGGGATGGTCAAAGTGGATGAAGAAGAGTACAAGGCACAAAATTTCAATTATAAAATAAGTAAGACATAGGATATAATGTACAGCATAGGACATACAGTCAATAATATTCTGACAACTTTGTATGGTGATAAAGGGTAACTAGGCTTATGTGGTGATCAGTAATATATTATTAGATGATGTAATGTATATAAATGTTGAATCCCTCTTTTTCACCTGAAACTAATATTGTATGTCAATTATTCTTCAGTAAAAAAAAAAAAAAAAAAAAAAATCCCACTGGAAACATTACTCTCTTGTTAACATAGGTTTTATAAATTCTATTAAAAGGAATTTCCATATTTAGCTCAAGACTTACACTGGCTGCCTTTTGTATTCATGTGTATGTACGCCAGGCTTCATAATGTAGGAGCTAAGAAAGCAAATCTCAGGGGCACTTGGGTGGCTCAGTTGGTTGAGCATCTCACTCTTGATTTTGGCTCAGGTCATGATCTCACAGTGATGATATCAAGCCCCACATGCTTTGCATGGAGCCTGTTTAAGATTCTGTCTCTCTCACTCTGCCCCTCTTTCCTACTTACAATTTTTCTCTCTCTTAAACAAGAAAAGAGAATGTAGGGGCGCCTGGGTGGCTCAGTCGGTTGAGCATCCGACTTCGGCTCAGGTCAGGATCTCACAGTCTGTGAGTTCAAGCCCCGCGTCGGAGCCTGGAGCCTGCTTTGGATTCTGTGTCTCCCTCTCTCTCTGACCCTCCCCCATTCATGCTCTGTCTCTCTCTGTCTCAAAAATAAATAAACATTAAAAAAAAATTAAAAAGAAAAAAGAATGTAAATCTCTATATGCTTATAAACTATTAATCCTTATTCTATTAGTCTTTTCCTTCAAAGATGTCCAAATCTGGCTGATTGTTACAATCACCAGGGAAACTTCCTTAATTCTAAACCAACAGGTAAGCATTGGAGCTATGGAACCTTTATTTTATTTATCTTTTATTTATTTTTGAGACGGAGACAGAGCATGAATGAGGGAGGAGCAGAGAGAGAGGGAGACACAGAATGTGTCAGCACAGAGCCCGATGCGGGGCTCAAACCCACAAACTGCAAGATCAAGATCATGACCTGAGCTGAAGTTGGACACTTAACCGACTGAGCCACCCAGGTGCCCCTGGAACCTTTATTTTTAAAATATCTTTTAATTTTGTGGGTTTTGGAAGTACTGTCTTAGACCCTAAGAGTAATCAAAACATTCTTATCAACAAACACTATTTACCATTTCTACCCTTCATATCACAACATACTTTTTCCATTATTTATTATAAGGCTTCATGTCTCTGGAACTACCTTAGTTGTGAGGATGCAGTTTGAGGTGAGATGCCTGAACAGAAAAACCTGAAGACGATGAAGCTGCCACCATCTTGGTTTGGTAACGATATTATATTCAGTTAACAAGTATTTAAAGTGCGCCCTTAAGACTAATCCAGTTTGGCAAGTGCCAGGACTGGAGTATAAATGGGGCCTGAAGGACACACAAAAGAGGGAATGCTAAATTATATTGAGGGGAATGAAGTCAAACTTCACAAAATAAGTACTTCTAAGTTACACATTTAAAATGAAGACCAGTTTTGGGGGTGCCTGGGTGGCTTGGTTGAGCAGCAGACTCTTGCTTTTGGGTCAGGTCATGATCCCAGGGTTGTGGGGATCAAGCCCCATGTGGCACTCAGCACTAACAGCACTGACCCTCTTTGGGATTCTCTCCCTCTGCCCTTCTTCCCTGCTTGTGTTCTAAAATAAAAAAAAAAAAAATTTAGACAAGAATAAAAAAACAAAATGAAGACCAGTTCTTGGAAGACACATGTTTGCTGCGGTAAGGATTTTAGACTTAATATGCAGTCAGTAAGGAACCAGTGGAAGTCTAAACAGACAAAGTAACTTGACCAGAGGTGAAAGATCTGTCTATTCAACAACACACAGTCCATAGTCAGAGTTAAGAATGGACACGGGGAGGAAATTATAATGATTTGGTAGTGATAAAGATGGACAGCAGATGTTAATGAGGGGCTATATATTTTTTTCCATAAATATTTTCTGTGGGGGAACAAAGTGGTAAGAAAGACTTCCAGATTTTCTGCAATCAGCATCTAGGATAGGTAATATTTTCACTGAGCACAGAGGAGTGAGTTTAGAGAGAGATTTAGTGTTCAGGTTTGGGGATTTTGAGTTTGATGCATTTTTGTATCATCCAGAAGCATTTCTTTCGTAGAGATACAGATTTTGGAAATACTGTCATTAGCACAGGACAACTTCCAGACACCAAAATATTATTTCCATACCGTTTTTCTTGTGATCTCAGCTCTCTGTTCCCTGAATTAGTAAACAAGTGCTGTTATAGTTTTGACATCTCTGATGTTACAAAGAAATTTCCCTTTTTATTTTCAGCACAATCCCTGGCTTGTAACTGGTTGAATATACACTATAATTTTCAATCAATAGCTCAAGGACTCAAGACATATAGACATAAATGTTAAATATTGGATAGAGGGAGAAAATCACAATACACTAGAAAAGACATGACTTGACAAAGGAGAGGACACCTAGTCAGGCTTTGAAGAATGAGTAGGTTCTGAATGAGCATACAGAAGAAAACACACTGAACTTTATCAGTGTTTTAAGAAACAACAATTTTACATATATGTACTGCCTTAAACTCCGTTATGGTCCTGTAATGGTCTGTTCAGGTTTATTTTTTTATTTATTTATTTTATTTATTTATTTATTTATTTATTTATTTATTTATTTTTATTTTTTTTTCAACGTTTATTTATTTTTGGGACAGAGAGAGACAGAGCATGAACGGGGGAGGGGCAGAGAGAGAGGGAGACACAGAATCGGAAACAGGCTCCAGGCTCTGAGCCATCAGCCCAGAGCCCGACGCGGGGCTCAAACTCACGGACCGCGAGATCGTGACCTGGCTGAAGTCGGACGCTTAACCGACTGCGCCACCCAGGCGCCCCTGGTCTGTTCAGGTTTAAAAAAAAAAAAAATCTAAATACTGTTTCTTTACACTGTTAAGAGTCACCAACCTGTACTAAAAGAAATTTTAACAGATTTAAGATGACTTTGGTCCTTCAAATTACATCTAATATGGGGCGCCTGGGTGGCTTGGTCGGTTAAGCGTCCGACTTCGGCTCAGGTCATGATCTCGCGGTCTATGAGTTCGAGCCCCGCGTCAGGCTCTGTGCTGACAGCTCAGAGCCTGGAGCCTGTTTCGGATTCTGTGCCTCCCTCTCTCTCTGCCCCTCCCCTGTTCATGCTCTGTCTCTCTGTCTCAAAAATAAATAAACGTTAAAAAAATTAAAAAAAAACAAACAAAAACAAATTACATCTAATAGAAGTTTCAGTGTATGTGTTATTTCATTAGAAGGAAAAGAAGAGAACCAAAGCACAAATTACTATAAATAGGCAAAGTGTGGAAAATTGTATAAAATTGGTTGATGTTATCACCCACAGAAGTAGGCATGTAATTAATGCAACTCTGTAGCAATAAAATGAAGATTAAACCAGGTAAATTTATAGACCTAATCCTCTGACATTTGCATTCAAAGTAGATATTGTGAAATTTCAGTGCTTTATGGATATAAGATGCTTAGTAAGATTTAGCATTGTCTATGCAATCACTAAACATAATTTGTGTCAACAACGGCATAAATGTAGCATGGGCAAGCTGTAGATAGTGATAATAGAAGCCCATGAGCTGTGTAACTAAATAAAGTTAAAAAATGCATTGGACCAGGATGAACACTAATATGATGGCAGAATATTTTATCCCTTTATCCCAATTTTAACTTTAAAAAATTCTCAGTTTAATCAACAATATTAAAAAAAATACTTTCTTATATTCTTGATGTCAGCTCTGATTAACACCGAATTATTATTATTTGTATGTTATTCAGTACTTTCCTTTGTAGAGGTAAGGTTCCTTTGTACAGGTAATTGATACATCACTCAAAGAGAATTCTAGACTTTTTAATATTAATTCATGCTGCTCTGGGTGATATAACAAACACTGAATTCATAATAAAGATCTTTCTTGACTTTAATAGAGGCTACAAAAATGAGAAATACCGCAGTTATTGGAGTCCACTTTAAAGTCTTCACCTCCTCAATATTAAAAATAAATTTGTCATGCAATCACAACCAAAAGCTTTAATTTTTTCTTCCCTCGAAGGCCTTACTAGGTCTAGTTGGGTTTAGGAGGGAAAGGAGCTGCAATGAGCTTCTAAGGAGAAAGCACAGTTGACATGTGTAGAAATATTGCTAAGACTCCCCCTGGTTTTTAAAAGACATTTCAGCAGCTGGTCTTAATTCCTGACAGTTTTATTTCTAATATCATCTGGTTGACATAAAAGTGCCCCTGTTGGTTTTGAAAATGAGGAGAATGGGAGTGGGCAACCAGTGTAAGAGCGAACTCTAATGCATCTGAAGTGGTAATTTTTTTTTTAACTGAAAGGAGAAAGGAAAGCAGTTTGGTCTAGGAAAACACTGATTTTCCCAATTCCCAACTAATAGTAAATACTTACTTTAAATCCTTTTTGTCCTGTTGCACATAAAAATGCGGTATGGTCTTGTTAGCAGCTTTCTTGTTGATGAAGCGTTTTATTTTTGGCACGTTTCATTACGTGAAGTGATGTGCCTGACAAATTGGCTTCCGCTTCTCTGTCATGCAAATAGAATCCATCCATACTTTTCTCTTAAGCACTTTTTGCAAAGTCATTAAGAGTAAGTGGGGGTGGTCAGAGGCACCTTTGGTTTGCACCGAATAAGTCAATGAAACAATAAGGGTAGGTCATTTAATATAGTTGTAATCGATTGCTGCTGTTGCCTTTCCGGCCAAGCTGTTGTGCAGGAACAGATTTTTAATTAAATAAATAGCTGGGTCGACAGGCAGGTGCGCCTGGGCAAGCAACCTGCCCCGGGATTTGGTTTGCAGCAGTTGCTTGGCAACACAACACGGCCGGTCTCTGAACAACAGCTGCACCCTCTGTTAGCAGCTAGCAGATGTTCACACCTCGGAGAACGGCATCAGAAATAATGATTTGCGAATAATAGTTTGTGCAGCTCTCTAATAAACAAGAAAAAAACCCAATAGCTCGCATGACAGAGGTCAAAGATATTCCAGACTGTCATAGTGAATGTGAGTTGGGATCCAGTGAAATTATTAGCAGACAATGAAGATAAACTATTACTGGGTACACTGGAGCTAAAAAAGGAAGAGAAACTTATATATGATGCTAAGTGAGAGATGTTTCCATATACATTTCATTTCATCTCCTCATGAACTTCTACCGCGGTATTAACTGTATTTCAGCAGATAAGACAGTAAATTACAGCGAATTTAAGTCACCTATCAAGTTTTCGCTATTATTTTAGTGTGCTCATTTTAAACTGGGTGGAGGGCAGAAACCAACAACACACTGTTTAACATGATACAAGAGAAAATATATGTAATAATGGTTACTACTAGCAACTGGTAGCCATGTCAATTATAACTACTTTCCTTTTACTGTGTCTATAGGATAATGCTTAAATTAAAAAAAAATAACGAATATTTAATACACAGTAACTTGATTTTCCATTAATTAAAAATTATTATAAAATGTGGGAAGGAAATTCTTAATCTCTCTGCTCGTAAGAACATATAATTAAATTCTGATAAACCAGAACCTCCTACAACTTTAATCTTATCTGATTATCCCATGCAGTGAACATATGGCCCCAATTTTAATGTTCCTTTTGGTACAAATGCAGTTGAATGAAAAAGAGTATTGTGTATTTGCATTTGGGTAACATCTAGAAAACTGCTTCAAAATTTATTTAAAAATTTTTCTTGTTTGTGTTTTACAAGAGGTTTAACAATGTCTCAGGGCAGTTTGTGAGCAATTTTTCCCCCCACCCATCATCCTAAGCATGCATGGGGTATGAGATCCATAGTACCATATAGGCTACATAATCACACAGAAAAATCTGTCTTCTCTTCAACCTCACACACATGCACAACATGCCCTTTTCTTTAATTTATAATAAATGGAGATTGAGTAATAAGGAAGTGACGCCAATATAAAAATATATGAGGAATTTTTCATTTTGCTTTTTTTAGTAAACAAAGTATATTTTCTTTCAGAGTCGTGCTTAAATAAAAAACACAGCTTCACAAATACTGTTTGTTCGTCGTAATCATTTCCTGTGACTCTTTGGATGAAAAATGTTTATTCATTTTCCTCTTTAAAACCTTAAGACCTGAAGTTACCTCAACAGCATTTACCAGTTCTCACATTTTGTGATCGTATAGTTACAGCTTCTTTAGAAGAAGAAAACATCTCAACCCAACGATTGAATATATAATTTTGTGATAGAGCATTTAGAGTAATGTAATGTGTAGTTAATATACTAAGTTAATCCTTGCTGGGTCAACAAATAGGAAGTTGCAGATAATAGGTTTCTTTCCTTGTCTTTTCTAAGATATAACAAATCTAATCAATCAGGCATTATATGTCTATATATAGATATATAGATATCGAATTGGATACCTTAAAAAGCAGGACTTTTAAGAGTAAATCTTTAAGGGAAGAATAGTTTTTTTGAGGAGGACAGTATTTACTGCTTAGGTATATTATTGAATTCTAGGGGGGAAAAAAAAACAATGCTGTCATTTCCCCTGAAGACAGATTAAATGTTCAATACATTGTCGACTAATACTCAAAAAAACACTTCATTGACTCATCAGTGTCACATAGGTATTGAGGGCTAGATGTAGAAAGTGCCCTTTTCAACAGCTTGTTCAGGCTGAATTTTTAGATAAACTAGGTCATGTAAAGAATTTTTCAGCATCAGGGCTGACCACTCTGGTTTATGCAAGTAAATTTAATTTGTCAATGAATCAACTGTCCTCATAGTCGACCTCCTCATAGGACACAGTAGAAATCTTTGATTTACAAAATTGAAAGGAGTATGATATTATAAAGGACTTTTATTACATCAAGTTTAAAATATCTAACATGTGGGTAGGACTATCATTGCAAAATAGGAAAAAGAACATTTGTCTTTGTAGTATCATTTAAGGAATTCTGTGACTATGTCCTAATATAAAGTAATGAGCATTCTACATCACTTCTATGATATTATTGCTAAAAATACATGACCCAGGGGCACCTGGGTGGCTCAGTCAGTTAAGCGCCCAACTCTTAGTTTCAGCTCAGATCTTTATCTCAGGGTTGAGTTCAAGCCCTGCATTTGGCTCTGCACTGGGCATGAAATCTACTTTAAAACACACACACACACACACACACACACACACACACACGCACACACACACACAAATACATGACCCAATGTAATCATGAGAAAAAGATCATATAAATTGAAATTGACGGATAGTCTATGGCATAATTTGCCAATATTCTTCAAAAGTGGGAAGGGCCTTGAAGGGCCTTTATCAAAAGACAGCGAAGACTGAAAAGCTATTCCAGAATTAAGGGAGAGCATGGAGAAATTGTAACTACACGCATTGTGTGACTTTTTTTTATTGGATCCTAGACTAGAAAAAGAACATCAGTAGGGCAGTTGATAAAATCTGAATAAGGTCTATGATTAGAAAACTGTATTATATCAATTTTTTGGTTTCTGTCATTTTGCAGTGTTTCTATAAAACGTTAACATTTGAGGGATCTAGTTAAAGGATCAACAAGAATATTTTAGACTATTTTTTAAAAATGTATGTATGAACAATTTCAAAATGAAAAATAAATTTTTAAAAACTCATTAAGCCAATGGTGGATACAAGTCAGTACCTATGAAGAAGGAATCCTATATTAAGTCTTTGTTAACATCAACATCATTTTCTTTGTGATGGTGACTGACATCATTAAAGATAAAAGGAAATGCATACATATACACACAGATCAAACCAGATTCCTGGAGAGTAAAGTCCAGAGTTATAAATACTGTTACAACAGAAGTAAAAAGGGACAGTTTGGAGCAGACCAGGGTGTATGGTCGCCCTATTTAGAGACTCTACTTACAGAAAAACTTTCTGGGTTTACAAAGGAACAGGCTGTAATGACAATGACTCATCCATCTTCGTATGCAAACCACTTGGTACAGTGCCCTGCACAGTAAAAACTCAATACACGTTTATTGAACCACAGAGGAGCTGGCAAAGAAGTTAGCTTCTTTTAAGGATATAGTGGTATATTTCATCTGTTTCACAGTTTAATCTGGGACTGGCTACTCCACTCAGTAAAGGATGTTTGGGAAGATGGATTTCTCACCTTGTTATAGTTTCATAATTATGAACATCCTTTATATTTATTACCACATATACGATACAAATTCAAGACCCAATTGGTCCTGTACACTCAGGAAAGGGACTCGCAGAAAGAAATGAATGGGCTACTGAGATGGTCAATAGAAATACTAGGAAGGTCTGTGGTTAAAAAAAAAAAAATGAGTACTTTTACCTCTTTAGAGGAAGCACACGAAATGAGTCATTATTGACTAGAGAAAGAACTTGGTGGTGGGCAATCTAATTGTTGAATGTGCTCCCCTGGTGGTGTAAATCAGAAAATCATTGAACAGTACTAGTTCCCAAATTCTCTCTCATCACACATAACAACAAAAGCCCAGACAATCAATCAAGCAATTCATTCAGAATCTGGTGCTGTGTCAAAGAGGTTGCCAAATGCTACTTGTTATATACTGCAATATCCTTCAGTAGGTAAGAATATAGTTTTTTGTTTCCTTGTAATAAAAAGTAAATCTTAATATATCCTTGCTGTCTCCCACAAGTCAAACATATCCACAAAGCCTTGGATGGCTTCAGACCATCTGAAGACAGCCCAGTTCATTCCCCCTGATGGGTTATAAGTCTCAGCTAGTAATTCCATATTTATATATAGATGGCTAATTTAAAGGAGTAAATGTTACCTTAACCCTCCTTGATTAGTTTTCTCTAGTTAGGGAATAACTAATAAAGCTTGTATATATTCGCTAACTTTCAACAAGGAGAACATGAAAAGATTTTTTCTATATTCACCAATTTAATAAGTAATTCAATGTTTTCTGGGCACCTGGATCGCTCAGTCCGTTAAGTGTCTGACTTCAGCTCAGGTCATGATCTCATGGTTTCAAGTTCAAGCCCCAAGTTAGGCTCTTCACTCACAGCTCAAGCCTGGAGCCGACTTCAGATTCTGTGTCTCCCTCTCTCTGCCCCTGCCCAGCTTGTGTATGTGTGCTCTTTCTCTCCCTCCCTCCCTCAGAAATCAATAAACATTAAAAAAATAATTCAATGTTTTCTAAGTGTTGAAATGTATTTATTTAAAAGGCAAACTGATTTATGGAAAGCGTGAGGAATGGATGAGGATTGTAGAACATCATTAAAGTGTGGTGAACTCAGCAAAAATCTGCAAGAATTTGTTGGTTCTATTTAGGGGAGAAAATCATTTAAAAACACACAGAAAGAAACTAAAACATTTAGACACTAGGATTATATTTATATGACAGATGAATATAGCTGCTGATCTTATGTAAATACCTATTATTTAAAAAGGCTTAAATGATATTTTTATATTTTATGAAAACAGCTTCTCATTTCCCCCCCGCAAGAAAGAGAAATTAGAAATCAAGCAGGCCTAAGTACTTATTATCTACCTTACGTTGAACTGGAATGAGAACATTTAAAGGAATTAGAAGGGGGGAATGGAGGGAGAACTAGAAAATATTAGATATGCTACATAAATAGCCGAAACTATGTAGGACATGAATTCACAAGGAGAAATGCAACTGGAGATGTTTAAAAGCAAAATGTTTTCTCCATTATTTTTAAGATGTCTTCACTTTACTCCTAGTTTTACCCATACGTGTCTCTGAAAGCTTAACGGATCTGTGACCCTTTAAAACTAGACAAAAATTCAGAGACTGAGGATGGTAATGGAGTAGGAAATAGAAAAAAAAATTACATGTTATTTCTTTCCTCATCTTAGAGTAGAAACATAAAGGAGAGGACCAAGTTTGACATGGTCTACACTTCTTGGAGACAGAAAATATGTAAATGAGTAGTATTTTACTGCTATCAAATTTATATGGGCCAGGTACAAATCATGCATGGGAAAAATTCCCATTTTACTCTTAGTTTAGCATGAATAAGAAGAAGCTGAGTTACTTGTAATTATTTAAAAGTAAATACCTAGGCTTTATCTAGCATCCACACTACACATGAGGTATATTCATAGTTTCATGAACCACAGTCCCACCTCTAATCTCAGCAAATATCGTCTATAACTTCAATGTATTATATATCACAATGGACTGCCTTAATAAATCTTTAAGAGTATCGTTTCCTAGTGAGCATAATATAGAAGCCAGTGAGGCTTTAGAGTGAGCTCTTTCTTGGATACTCAGAGCCTGGGACAAGGTAATTGTTCATCTTTTATGTAAATAGGCGGTTGATAACAAGTGCATATTAGAACCACCTATAGAGTTTTCAAAAAGGTTGATGTCCAGGTCCCAAATCCAGACCAATTAAAGCAGAATCTCTGTGCTGAGATCAGGGAAAAGAGATTTTTTTTAAAACTCACTAGAGGCTCAAGGGGAGGTAAGGTTGATGAACATTGATTAAAGTGCTTTAAAAGGGATCAGGCCCCGGGGCACCTGTGTGGCTCAGGCTGTTAAGCTTCTGCCTTTCCCTGAGATCATGATCTCATGGTTGGTGACTTTGAGCCCCACATCCAAGTTCTCTGCTGTCAGCACAGAGCCCGCTTCAGATATTCTATCCACCTCTGTCTCTGCCCCTCCCGCTCTGTCCCCCTTGCTCTCTGTCCCTCCCCCACCCATGTTCTGTCTCTCAAAAATAAACATTAAATAATTTTTTTAACTAAAAAAAAAAAGGGATCAGGCCCTGCCAGTGGTCGAATCCTTGCTCCCAACATGCTTCTGACCCCCAGCTTTGTGAACTTGGCCAAACGTCCTCATCTTCACTACTAGGATGAAAATAGAAAACTGTCTCATGAGATTGTTAAACAAATTAAGAGTTAATATTTATAAAGCAGTGAGGGCAACAATAACTGTATACATGTCTGTTAAATAAACATTAAAAATAAATCAGACACGGGGGTGCCTGTGTGGCTCAATCAGTTGAGTGTCCCACTCTTAATTTCAGCTCAGGTCATGATCCCAGGGTCACGGGATGGAGTCCCGTGTCAGGCACCGCACCGAGTGTGGAGCCTGGTTAAGATGCTCTTTCTCATTCTGTCCGTCCCCCCAACTCATTCTCTCTAAAAATTCAATCAATCAGTCATCACTCAGGCTTTGGGGGTGAAGGGGGAGAAGTTTTAGGATAGTAAGGGAGTCAGTGTAGCCATTTGGTGTCCTTAGAGCTGGAGTCCTTATTGCAACTGGAACATCATTCAAGGTTTAGCTGGGACTTCATCAAGAAGTCCAGTTAAATAGACAGAAATTGGGATATCTTGGCGCTTTATTTAGTTGTAAATGACACAACTAAAGCCGGCTAAAAAAAGTATTCATGCACATAAGTGAAAAGCCCAGCAGCTCAAACAGGATGGTGAAGACTTTCCCCTCTTTCTTGCCTCCACTTTCCTTTCCAGGCTTTATCTTGGGACATGCTGTTCCTCGTTATAGCAAGTAATTCCTTCTATCACATGTGCCACTCAGTAACTCAGGTAAATAGAGATCTTCCTTCCCTCTCTAATCTCAGGCTAAGCCCCAAGTTTCAGGGTCTCTGCTTTGCTCTGCCTAGGATGATGTCAATGTGCCTTGGCTTTCCTGGCTCTCCTTGTTTGTTTGCCTAATGATTAATTAATTGCCAAGTCCGGGGGAATTTGATGCTCAAATTAATTAGACTGGAATCATATGCTTTTGTGGGGAGGCAGGGTTGGAGCTAGCTTTACAGAAAACACAGAGACAGAGTGAGGGATTAACAATCCTTTAAAGAAACAACAGGTGATGTTACCAAGAAAAGGAAAGGGTTCAGGGCAGGTTATTAACAGGTGTCACCATCGTTAAAGAATAATAATTCCATGCTTCTTGGAGGCTCTTCTAACTAGGGGGTTCCTAAATCCAGCTAAATTCAGAATCTATGGGGTGGCACCTTTATTTTTTTTTTTAAATTTTTTTTTTTTTCCAACGTTTATTTATTTTTGGGACAGAGAGAGACAGAGCATGAACGGGGGGAGGGGCAGAGAGAGAGGGAGACACAGAATCGGAAACAGGCTCCAGGCTCTGAGCCATCAGCCCAGAGCCCGACGCGGGGCTCGAACTCACGGACCGCGAGATCGTGACCTGGCTGAAGTCGGACGCTTAACCGACTGCGCCATCCAGGCGCCCCAGGGGTGGCACCTTTAGAAATGCTGGCAAGTATCATCTTCTCTCATTGTACAAAGATTTCCTACTTGTTAATTCCTGAAATTTTCTCAAGAGAGGGTGAAGCATTTATGCTCAGACCTAAAATGCAATGCAACCCTGGGCTAAAGAATTCACTTATCTAAACTCAAATTAAAATATAAACTGTCGTGAGATCTCTCTGGGAGAGAGAGAGAGAAAAAAAAAAAAAAAAGGTTTTGACAGGAGGCAGGAAAAGAGAAGCCAAGGAAGAAATAAATGACCACAGAAGGGTGAAGCCTTGGGCACTCTGGGCAAGCATCCGGTTTCATGTGGCTGCCAAGGCTGGCCGTGTCCCCCATAAGAGCTCTCAAAACTAGATTCTCAGCACATTACATCCTGGCAGCTTAGAGCATGAAATGCAGTTCACGATTTCACAATGTGCCTAAAGTACCTTTGATTCGAAATCAATCCTTTGGGTGGTTGTAGATGGGATGGACTGTGGATGCCAGAACATTCCCTCAATTCAGAGAAGGATTTGATTGTTTGACATTATGTGAATTAAATACTGTGGTTATTGACTAATTTCTTTCACATTTAAAGATATTGTGGAGACATCATGTAGACAAGCCAGTTTCAGCACAACCAACTGCCAGAAATGACCCTGTAATCTTAAGACTTCAAAACTTTTACCTTGGAAACGTGACCCTTAGAACACTGACAAGGTCTGCTTTTCTTTCTCAGTACTCTCATTAGTGTTGTGTTTGCTTCCCTTCTAGTCTGGCTTGCCGCACTCGTCATCTTCATTTCCCCTGGTTAACAAGTGTCTACTAAGAGACTTCCTGCTAGATTGCAGCCCACACAGTGCTCCATGCAGGATAATAAAGGTTTTAAAAAATCAACTTCTTTGTGACCTCTAAGGTCAACATGTTCAATCTCTACCTTTAAATTTGTTTTCAGGGGCGCCTGGGTGGCTCAGTTGGTTAAGCGTCCGACTCCAGCTCAGGTCATGATCTCGTGGTTTGTGAGTTCGAGCCCCACGTCGGGCTGTGCTGACAGCTCAGAGCCTGGAGCCTGCTTTGGATTCTGTGTCTCATTCTCTCTCTGCCCCTCCCCTGCTCACACTCTCTCTCTCTCAAAATAAATAAACATTAAAAAAAAAAGTTTAAATTTGTTTTCATTTTTTTTTCTATGAATCTGCAATGATTTCCCTCTCCCCTTTCTCTAACTTCTGCTTCATTTTGCTGCCCCTAAAACAGAACCATGGGTCCTTATTTCCATGATTTGAGAGGCCTCAGGTTTTCCCTAATTCCTTTTTGGTGGATCCTTCATCTTCCTCACACTCTACATGTAAGTGTTCTTTTGACCAAATTCCCTTATTTTCTAAGCTGGGTTTACTGTCCTTTCTATGTGTTCCCGTAAGGTTTTATTAAAGAAGCAATCGTATTGCACTGTAATCAGTTGTTTGCATGTTGATACCCCTACATGAACTCAAACCTGAGAAAAGAAACTGCTATCAATACCTGTTTTTACTCTACTAAGCAGCTCACTGCCTACAACTGCAAATAAACTCTTTTCCCCTCAAAAAATATATCTGAGATACCTTGCCTGAAGGAATTGTGTGACAGACAGGATCAGGCCACTGCAGGTGGAAGTTACAGTGGAATTAGAGGTAATACTTTATGGCAGCTGTTCCCCAAACTAGAAAATTAGAGTCCGCTTCCA
Organism: Leopardus geoffroyi; assembly: GCF_018350155.1. Classification (NCBI taxonomy): domain Eukaryota; kingdom Metazoa; phylum Chordata; class Mammalia; order Carnivora; family Felidae; genus Leopardus; species Leopardus geoffroyi. The sequence continues at coordinate 87,236,848 of NC_059331.1, forward strand.
TTCCAACTCTAGACTTTCAAAATCTTGGTCAATCACCAGACAGTTGTGATAATTTGCAAACCAAAGTTCTATACTTGTAGGTATATATATACTTATGTGTAGCTCAGAAATAGGACAGTGCCTTTTGCCACATTTAAAACCATGTTAAATCTCTATATAGATGGATTCTTTTTTTAAAATTTTTTTAATGTTTATATTTGAGAAAGAGAGAGAGAGACAGAGTGCGAGAGGGGTAGGGGCAGAGAGAGAGAGGGGGGGACACAGAATCCGAAGCAGGCTCCAGGCTCTGAGCTGTCAGCACAGAGCCCGATGTGAGGCTTGAACCCACGGACCATGAGACCAGGACCTGAGCCGAAGTTGGACGCTTAACCAACTGAGCCACCAAGGTGCCCCTTTACAGATGGATTCTGATACTAAAAGAGTAACTGAATATCCAAGATTTTGTGAACGTACACAGTGATAATTTCATTACAAAGAAATCATTCTGTGCATCCTGTAAGATGCACATATCCACCTGACCAATCAAATCATTTCTAGACATTTGTACGCTGATGAGAACAGTAAAATATGAAGAGAACAATAATGGTGGAAGTTGACAAGAGGGAACAGACTCTTGATCAAGTAGACAGGTTGGCCACAGTTAGGAGAGAGGCTACTCTCTGGGCCAAGACACAGATGGGATCGCCTAAATCTTCTTCTGTTTCTCTTTTCACATTCAAGTACGTAGAGGTTCATTTGCTCAGTATGAAGAGGTGATCGAAAGATGAATTTTCAACAGACTGGGAGGGCAGTAAATGACTTCCACATGGCTGAATCCATTGGTCCATTCTCAGTTGGGCCATTTGAATGATACACAGCCTTAACATTGTCTGGCACTCCCTCCTTAAAATACTTCAATCACGTGTTTTCTCAATTTTCTCCCAACTTCCTGACCACTCCCCTCTCAGCCTCATTGGCTTGTTCTGCATCATGTCTCCAAACTCTCAATTTGGAGCGTCCCACAGCTCAGACCTTGAACTCTTTTCCTGTCTGCACTCCCTAGGTGACCTTTTCCATTTTTCTAACTTAAAACCCATCTGTGTGTTATGGTTCCCAAGCTTCTATCTCCAGCCTATATTTCCCCAGTGAATTCTAGGTTAGCATATGCAATTACATACTCCGTGCCTCCACTTAGAATCGTGCTGTACCTTTCAAGCTTAACGTGTTCAGAATGGAGCCCCTGATATCTCCCCAACCACAAACCTCCTTCTTCTATATTCTTTCCACACTTAGTAGTAGTGGTAGCTCCAGTCTTCTGATTATCCACACACAAACCTGGGAGTCACAATTGGCTTCGCTCTTTCATCACACTTCACTTAGAATTCACCAATATAACTTTTTGTCTGTATTTTCAAATTCTATCTGGATATCGATCTCCAAATAGATCACACTTTCCCTAATTCCACTGCTACCACTCTGATCCAAGCTACCATCACCCTCAGCCATCTAATTAGCTACACTTTTTTGGCTTACATTTTCTTTTCATCCATCTACTCCAGCTACATTACACACCTCACTGTTCCTAGAACATGCTAGGCACGTTCCCAATTTAGGGCTTTTGCACTTACTATTTTCTCTGCCTTGAATACTGTTCTCTTTGTTAGCCATATGGCCTACTCCTTAACTCTCTTCAAATCTTTTATGGATGTATGGAAAAAAATATGAACGGATGTATATCAAAGTGTTAACTTTAAAGTTTATAGAACACACACACACACACACACACACACACACACACACACACACACGCTCAACTAGTTCTCTCCAGATGGTGGAATTTAAGGTAACTTTACGTTTCTATTTGAATATATAAATATTTTCTTAGTGTATTCCAGTGAAGATATAATAATGAAACTCTAATATATTTTCAAAACATTTTTAATGTGGTGAGTCTTATGAATTATGAACCATTAATGTAAATTAAATTTAAAGAGTCCCAATTCACAACGATTACACTAATACATTCTTCCCTCATGGACATAGCTATTTGTACTAAGTGTTTTTGGTGTTTTTTTTTTTTTTTTTTTTTTTTTGCTATATTCCCATTACTACAATCTTCTCTCATCCATTACTCAGTTTCACTGGGTACACACTGGTGAGGATATAGACACCCAACAGTAGAGGTTTACAATTGCATTTTAAAATTTTGTATTCACCTTCTACAGTTTTGATAATGTAGTATGAGCCCATTTGGAATTGCTTACACTACAATGAGCACTGCGGGAATGACTGGGATCCCTGTGATGAGACTCACAGTAACTAACACTGTTGAGAAGTCCCTGTGCCTCCTGATACATTATAAACACACTCTCTGATCCAACCTCAAACTGGCTCCAAAGAGCTACTACTGCTGTCCCCTTTTAAATGTAAGCAAACTAAAATGCAGAGAGATTAAGAGATTAATTTGCCTAAAACAGAATAAACCAAGGGGCCTAAATTCAAAATGAGGTTTGACTTCAGTGGCATTGGTCTTGACCAATATACTTTGCTGTAACACAAAGGTCAATTCTCTGATAATAACCTCCAAAAGATGGGGAAAATATTAAATCTAGAAACAGGAAATGGGGAAACCTAGCAAAGGTAGTTTTTCTCCTGGCCCCAAATAACTGCCAAATCTCCCTCAAATCTGATAAAATAGCTGTGAAATTATTGGTTAAGACAAAGGGTATAAGGAAATATGAAGAAACATTAACTTCTACCCATTTCCCTATTACAAATTGGGTATAATTGTCAACAAGATCTATACCACAGATTTCTTATGTACAAAATCAGTGTTTTCGATTCATCTTTCTGTAATAACACTTTAAATCTAAGCATTACAAAAAGTTTGTTTTTATCAATACTTGACTCAAATGTTGAAATATATATATGGCAATTCACTATGACTGTTGGAATCTCAGAGGCCAACTTTACACTACATTATTAAAAACATGAGTTGGGGCACCTGGGTGGCTCAGTGGGTTAAGCGTTCAACTTTGACTCAGGTCATGGTCTTGCAGTTCATGGATTCGAGACCCACATCGGGCTCTGTGCGGACAGTTCAGAGCCTGAAGCCTGCTTCAGATTCTGTGTCTCCCTATCTCTCTGCCCCTCCCCTGTTCACATTGACTGGCTCTCGCTCTCAATCACTCAAAAATAACATTAAAAAAAAAAAAGTGAGGTTTGATGAATACATTTTGGATCCCTATCACGTCAATAGAGTGGTGATAGGAACCATCACAGAAAATGAAGTCCAAAGACATGATGTTACATATTTTCAACAGGTGTGTCAACAGCAGGCCACCAGAATTTTTCCTACTCTTTCCATGAAGATGAAGCTGGAAGAAACAGGTTTGTGCCTTTGTAAATGTCTATCTAATGTGAACAAAGTCTCAAGAAGCTGATCCTTAATAGCTATAAAGTAAAGGTTGAACATTCCCAGCTTCTTGTAATGTTAATTCATGGCTGGCATCCTCTGAAGAACTTTAAACACAATGAACACTGGGGACATAGTATTGCCTGGCTAATCAGCATGAAGTTGAATGTGGAAAGAGACTGGCACTGTTACATGAACACGCTCTGAGCTGATCCATGATGAACCTTTGGGAATGAATCACAACTGTCCTCAATGCTTTTATTATGAAAAAAAAAAAAACAGAAAAATGAAGGGAATGGAAACTCAACTTAATCCCGTCTCGATAAAGGTATCTGAACATGCAGTGGAAAAAAAAAAAAAAAAAAAGACTTGGACTCTGGAAGCTTCAAGTGAACTTCAGTCAGGAAACTTCATCAGACCATTCAATGTAAAGGTATCTAGTTTGTGACAAGGGAGTAAAATGTTGAGAAGCAGTGAGGAAGAAGCATTCGTCCTAAGTAAAACTCGCCTGTCCCCCAAAATGTTTGCCTTAAAAACACAACTGCATAAAATAAAAGGTTGCGTTATTGCAAGGTTAGTAAGTACCCTGTGATCTGTTCCAGCCTCCCCCTATTTCCGATGGGTTGGCTGCTGGAGGGAAATCCGTCCCTGCTATGGTTTGGCGCCATCTGGTGGAAGTTAGGATCCGGCTCTAGAAGCAAGGAGCCGATTCTGAGTCATGCGGCTGGACACACAGGACTTCCAGATCGGGACAGCGATTTCTGGAACCTCCCTGTGAGTCGATACCAGTTTTTTCTCATCAAGAGCAGTATCAAGAGAATACGACCCATGAGAATATCGTAAATGAGGCAATCCACTCTCCTTCTTGCTCCCAATATAAAGGTTGGGAGGCGTACAGCCACCAACCCCCGGTCACATTATATCCAAATTGATGTCACCAGAGCATTTTACTGACTTTAGGCCTATCCATAAACTCCCATTCAATCTTAATTCTGGCAGCTAATGCTGAAATCACTTATTCTTAGAGAAATCATTATATTGTTTCTTCATTTCTTAGTTGACCATCCTTCCAGTTTCCAAACTCTCCAACTTGGGGTTATTCTAAGATCCCTCCTGGGTAGCTCACTCCTTCTATAGTACTTTTCACCTGTGAAGGTTTCAAGTTCCTCAGCTTAGTTTTGCCTCAGTATCCACTGCCCTGTTGCTTCATAATATTCAAAAACTCTGCCATTCTTGGCTGTTGGTGGGAGTGATCACTTGGATTTAGCTTTGCTTTTGTTTATATCATTTTGTATTTTATAATCTTCCACTGAGAAATTCAAATTTTTATTTTTGAGTTTCTCTGACCTTTTCAAAGAGATTCAGAGAAAGAGAAGCAAATGTGTTTGCTAGGTAGTCACCTTGATAGGGAATGTGTGCTCCTTTTCAACAGGTGAATTTATTAACCTCCAATCTGATAGCCAATCACTGTTCTCCACTCTGTTATAGAGAACGATTGTGTTGCTTCCAAATTCTTACGCTGAAGCTCTAATGCCAATCTGATGGTATTTGGAGATGGGGCAGTTGAGAAATAATTAGATTTAGATGATGTCCTGAGGGTAGGGCCTTGATCACAGGATTAGGGCCCTTAAAAGAACACACACCAGAGAGCCCCTTCCTCTCTGGAAGACGTCATGAAGGCAGCTGTCTCCAAGTCAGGAAGAGGGTTCTTACCATAACTCCCCAGCCATGGTGGCACCTCGATCTTATACTTCCCATCTGCTAGAACTGTGGCAAATAGGTCTATGGTTTAAGTCTCCCGTTCTGTAGTATTTGGTTACGGGGTCCAGGCTGACCGATACACATTTCATCCTTTCTCGGATGTTCAAGTGTTGGTCTATGCCAGAGGTTTGTTAAGCCTCATTTTTTCCTTTTCATTTTGAAGATATTATTTTTAAGTAATCTCTGTAGCCAGCATGGGGCTCTAACACACAACGCTGATATCAAGAGTCACATGCTCCACCGACGGGGCCAGTCAGGTGCCCCCTTTCGTTTCTTCTTCAAATAATGTTTTTTCAGTATGTGAAAGTGCTTTCTGACCCACACCAGTCCTTTAATGATAAGTGGTCCTCAAGATCCTCTTAACCCTATTTAAACACCACAATTCTTATGCAAATATGGACTTCTCTGCACAGAATGGTAGTACTTATAACCACTGCTTATACTTGGTTTGTCAGAAGAGTTTACATTAGGCACAAGTACAGAAAGCAAGTATTACCTTTTTTTTTTTTTAAATGTATGTTTATTTGAGAGAGAGAGGGAGAGAGAGAATGTGTGAGCAGGGGAGAGGGGTAGAAGGAGAGAGAAACCCAAGCAGGCTCCACACTCGGTGCAGAGCCCAGCATGGGGCTTGATCCCATGACCCTGGGACCACGACCTGAACTGCAATCAACACATCAAGATATAGATGTTCAAGCAGCCAAGCCACCCAGGTGCCCCAAAGTTTGCCAGTTTAAATCTTGTATATATAAGAAGACAAGGTATTGGAATACACAGATTATAAACAATGAGGATTTGTATCTTTTTTCAGATTTCTTTTAGTCCACGTTTATTGGGAATCTTGGTCTCACTTCACTCCTCTATGCCTCTGTGTTCTTTTAGGTAAAATTAGGATGAGGGATTAAATACTCTGTGTTATGTCTCAGGACGAAAACTATTAACTGTATTGATATCATCCTATTTGTGTAACACTGTCATAGCCACAAGGTGCTTCCATATGCTATCAGTTAAATTGCCAGCAGCCTCGAAGGCCAAGTATTCTAATTTACCATTTTACCAAGAAGAGCAATCAGGCTTTAAATCATTGATCCAAGTGAGAAAAAAATGGTAAGCAGTGGACTCAAGATGCAAGCCGGAATCTGATTCCAAATTTCAGGTTCTACCATCCCACACTATTTCCTCATCTGGGAGATCAGTGATGTACTTATTTTTCCCCCCATTAGTCTCCCATTTAATGGCTTCTTGAATGTCAGATTAGGTTTATTCTAGGGTGATACAAAATGTACTGTACACAACTGTTTCTCTCAAGCCATTTCCACAAGGCAGTTCTACTTTCAAAAGGACCCTCAACAAACATGCAGCAAATCCCAGACTGCTCTGCTTCCCACAGTCCCTTGCCTTTCAAAGTGGGATGTCTATGAATTATGGAAAAGGGGCAAAGATTACTACTGGGGAGAGATGATGGCAGATATTTTAAGAAAGTGAAACCAGGTTAGCAACCTAGTATTGTTTCTAGATTAGCTTGTTACCTCCATGGAAGTCCAAACAACTCTAGATATTGAGGAGAGAGACCAAAAGGGCCAGTTGGGGATTAAAACAAGTTCAGGCTTTGATGCACTGGGTTCAGGTCTTGCCCTCCTCTGACAAGTTGAGTAACCTCGCTCGATTCTGATGGATTAGACTCTATGTTTCACCTGCAAAGTACCTACAACATGGGGCACTGGGGAGGCTACAATGCTACGAATGTATAAAAAGCACCCAATACAGTATAAAGAGCATTGATGGCATCCTAAAATATTATGTCTGATTATATAAGAGACAGTTCAGTGAAACTAGCTAATTAAATCTCTGCACCCATTTACAATTTTATCATCTAAAAAATATTCTAGACTATTTTTAAAAGATGTTTTAGGGGTGCCTGGCTGGCTCATTCAGTGGAGCACACAACTCTTCATCTCAGTGTTGTGAGTTCAAGACCCACGTTGGATGGAGAGATTACTTAAAAATAAAAATCTTAAAAAAGGATATTTTAATACTACTGGCACAGTAGTATAAATAACGTCAAACTATTCGTTTTGACTTGAGAAATCCATGCTTGCATTTAACAAATTAATCCGATTAGTAACTACCGCTAAAACATTTACCAGTGCTCTCTGTTGGGGAACAAGATGAGTATTTTCTTTGTCCTCATAGAGTTTGCATCTTCCACTTAATGGTGTACATACGTATGGCTGCATTTTTTAAAAAATCTTGTCATTGATAAGTCAAAATTTACTTTTAACTTTGGTATAAACTTGCCTTGACAACTCTAACTCCCACAAGTAAAACAAGGCAAGAGATATGTTTGGCAGAGCAACTATTTATGTCCTATCTTCTGTGTTGCCAGGGTGATGGTAGCAATATTGAAAACATTGGAGGTGGTTGTTTTATTGGCAAGGATCCTGACTTTCAATTCCAAATGCAAGGACTGTAAAAAGCAAAATGTAGGCTGGGGTGTAGGCAGTGGACTGGCCATGCCTATACGTCAGCTAGATGAATGGATTATTGGTGATTAACCAAATGTGGATGCTGTTCTTGGAAGTGTAACACTCATAGGCAATATTTTTGTAATAATATTTTAAAACTAATGAAAGTTTAGTGATTACCTCAAATTTTTTTTCCAAAATCTAAAGCCTGATGTTTGTTTGCTTTCAAATGTTAGTTTTTTTGCCCAGATTTCTCTTCCTCTCCTTTCAGTGGGAAACAACTCAAAAGATGTACTAAACTTTTGATCCCTCCTTTAAGAATCGAAATATTGTCACAGTACAAGTTCAGCTAAAGAATTTTTTAAACATGTTGATTATGTACATTAAAGGGAATAAATTCATATACCAATGCTGAAAAGACAAAGTCATCTGTTAGGTCGGCTGGAAGTTCTGTCTTATATGAAAGCACCACATTTGTGTATAGACATGGATGGGGGTAACCAGCTTGGGACTTCTTTCCTCCCTCACCAACTTCATCCAATCAATCTCTTAGCTTCAAGCCAAGCTAAGGCTTGAGGTATTGGGGGTTGACCTTATCAAACTTCAGGTCTTCCACCTGGCAGTATCGTGAGACATAGTATGGTACGGAAAGAAAAAGAAGGATGGTGATAAACCATGACTATAGTTCTTAGTTTTGTTTTTTTTTGTTTTTTTTTTTAAGGATTCAAATACATTTTATTTCTTCGGTTACACCATCATGAGTAGAAAGAGTGCTTAGATGAGAAGGTCGTTTTGAGACAATTTTGCATTAGAGCAACTATAATGGTTGCTGATCTATTCACTTCTTTGTGATTTTACCAACAGAAGACAGGTTCTGTTCTTTTTTTTTTTTTTTAATGTTTATTTTTGAACTAGAGAGAGTGAGCAGGGAAGGGACACACAGAGAGAAAGAGAGAGACAGAAGATCCAAAGCAGGCTCTGCACTGACAACAGAGAGCCTGATGTGGGGCTCAAATTTAGGAACCTCAAGGTCATGACCCGAACCAAAGTCAGATGCTTAACTGACGGAGCCACCCAGGTGCTCCCAGAGACCAGTTTCCATTCTATTTCAGTCTGTGCTATTCTAAATATCCCTACAATAACATAAAAAGTAGTTCTGCTGGCTAGCACAGCATTACAATACTTGTGAAAATCCAGTGAATATTTTATGTGCCTCTGTCTTGCCATAATTTGCTGAATGTTTCTATTCTGGAGATACTTAGTATATTTCTGGCCAAGGGAAACATCATGAAGGTGTGAGAGGATTGCATTGGATTGCAGCTGCTGGCATATTTCATTGCAAGACGCCCTGGTAGGAACTCAAATGCTCTTCTCAGAAACTTCTAGATTCTGCTTCTTTTATGACGAGTTTATTATATTATAAAGAGACGCACGGTATAAGGTAAGGGGGTGGAGAGAGCATCCATGCCCTGAGTACACCCCATCCTCCTAGTACATCAATGTGTTCACCAACCCGGAAGCTGCACTGTTGGGTTTCTTGATCCATGTTAGGTTTTGCCAATTATTTGCAGTGATATGATATTTGAAAAGCAGGAATAATACGGAGACATTTTATATGTTTGACCTGTTTTGTTTCTGTTGGTGATCAGATCAGTCATATCGATATGAAGTGTGTTTTTTGGTTGTTTTTTTTTTTTTTCCACCAGTTTTATAACTTTTCTGCAGAGTTTTAGTGTCTATTTTCTAGCTTCTTGGGTTTTGAGAAAGATTTTACAGCCAGCTCTGGAGGCCCAAAATGGAGCTCACTTCTCCAACTCTTGCAGTAATTTAAAAATTACCTAATCCTCTGTTAAGTTACTTTTTGCTCAGAATACCTCAACTAGTTTTGATTTTCTATACGAAGCCTTGTTTGATATACAGCGCATGTTCTTCTCTGTTTAAAAAATTCAACACCTAACTAGTTTTTATGGGAAATTACCCAAATAATTACCATCATATTGGAGAGGATGTACTATGACAAATTCCTCACAATTATAGATGTAGCTTTGATTTTTCAGCACAATCTGCTTCTTTCCCAAATTCATTTATTCACAATGCAGTACATTTAGCACATCTACGTTTTCTTAGATTTTTCTCCCCTCCAACTTGTTTATTGCCATCTACCTTTCTACAAATTCTTTTTTTTTTTTTTTTAAGAGAGAGAGAGAGACAGACAGACAGACAGAGCATGCGCACATCTCAAGCAGGCTCCGTGCTCAGTGCAGAGGCTGACACAGGGCTCGCTCTCAAGACCCTGGGATCACAACATGAGCCAAAATCAAGAGTTGGACCCTCAACAGATTCAGCCACCCAGGTAGGACTCTACAAATTCTCATTCTAATCCCACACTTACATGATAGACTTCCTATGATCATTTAACCAGAATTAATCTTTTTCTTTTATATCTAAACTAATCTAGCACTGTGTTGCCTTTGATCATAGAAAACTCTAACACCTGAACACTGATTATTCTATCCCCCAATTTGCATCATTTATTTACAAAAATTTACCAAATACTTAACTATGAGCTAGTTATTGAACTAGGCACTGGAGATATGAAAATACAGTGTCTTAATGAGCCTGTATCCTAGTAAGATATATCATCATTAAACAAATAGGCCTAAAATAAATAGTCAAGTGTCAACTCTCAGACGTTCCATAAAGGAAAGTATTGTGTGCCTATACAAGAGAGCTTATCTGGTTTGAAAGTTAAGGCAAGCTGCAGGATCACTGGAGGTGGTCCCTAAAGAATCATCAGACACTTAACGGAATGGGGAAGAATACTGGAAATGTGGCAGTGCAGCGAGACTCCGGCTCAAACGAGCATTCTATAAGGAAATGAAGTCCCTGCCCCTTCTACAGGGAGCCTTAATCCGAGTGATTCTAAAGGAGCCTCTGTCTCACTTTACTTTGCAAGAGGAGGAACAATTCTGTCCTGGATAGAATAACTCTCATCAAAGAACATACTTTCCTTTCCACAGGGCTCACCACACCCATGCCTTCAACTGTGTCCCTTCTACTTCCCAATTTTTTTTACACATACACATGGTGGTGGTGGTGGTTGGGGGGATGTTTGTCTCAACTATGGACAAAATAACACCCTTATTGACTACTTACCAGGGTCCAGGTACTTTTACATTTATTTACCTCTATGTTGGCACTTGATCTTCATAATAGCCCTATGAAATCGTTATTTCAAAAGGAGGACACTGAAGCACAGAAAATATTAAGGACTTACTAGATTCTGGATCTAAGCACCACTGAGTGTTTATCGTGTGCTAAGTATAACTGAATAAATTCTATTTTCACAGTTACTATTATTCCCATCTTACTGAGGGACTCAGAGGCCGGGAGATGGACTTGCTCACAGTTACAGAATTGTGTGGTGAGGTGCGGATTTCAAGCAAATCCAGTCTATGCCGTACTGTGCCACTTAGGACTGTACAGTTTTCCAGGGTTCATTCTGATCCCTTAGTACAGCTTTGCAGGCAGGACTCTCATGTCCATTTGGAGCCTATCTCTGGACAAATTGGGAGCTTAGTGCTTCTATGTTCTCAGTTTTGGTATCTAGTCACCAATTCTGGGACAACCAGAGAGTTCCCACCCACCATCCGGTTATATACGTGAAATGTCTTCTATCTTTCAATACACTTTTGTCTCTTCTAGGCTTATACTGAGAAATGCACACAACTTAATATTAAAAGTAAAGAGAATAGGGGTGCCTGGGTGGCTCAGTTGGTTAACTGTCTGACTTCAGCTCAGGTCATCCTCTCACGGTTGGTGGGTTTGAATCCTGCATCAGGCTCTGTGCTAATAGCTCATAGCCTGGAGCCTGCCTCGGATTCTGTGTCTCCCTCTCTCTCTGCCCCTCCCCTGCTCATGCTCTCTCTCTCCCTCTCTCTCAAAAATGAACATTAAAAAAAATTAAAAAAAAAATTTAAAGTAATGAAAATACAACTAAGGTTTAAATTGCTTCAAATAAATGTTAGGTTAGCTAAGTCTACATGCTTGTGAAAAATGCCTAATTTTGGATGATCCACAGCATCACTTACTTCTGCTAGTTTGGATCAGTGAGAACTAAACTAGAGTAAAAAGATATCGTTAATATATATTCACCAAGAAAAAAATGTGAAAATAGCCAAGATCATTTTGGTAGCAGGGAGACCAGCACAATCAACAGATTATCTGTTACACATATGACATGCAAAAAAAAAAAAAAAAAAAAAAAATGATCTGGCCACACTCAGATTTCTCTGCCATTACCTGAAAATGTAGAAGAAGCAGGTTTTTCAACAGGTCTTAACTTGAACTCTAAGGATGCCTCTGGAAGAATATTGGGGTGTCAGTAAACAGAAAATTCTATGCAAAATCTGAGTCATATATGTCTATTTTTTTTCTGGGGAACGAGTCCATAGCTTTTAGCCAGTTTCTAGAATGGTTCCCTAAGAAAGGTTAAGAAACACTGATGGGGGAGCACATGGCTGGTTCTGTCAGTGGATCATGCGACTCTTGATCTTGGGGTTGTGAATTTAAGCCCTATGTTGGGTGTAGAGGTTACTTTAAAATCACACCAAAAAAAAAAAAAAAAAAAACACTGATGCAGGCATAGTGATAAAATTATCAGTGCTAAGTAGGTCTAAGAGAATATATTCTATTTATAATGACAAAAAAGCATTCATTCATCCTTCCCAGTTAAATAAGAAAACCATGGTTTTAAAGACAGACTAAATAAACCCCTAAAATAAGCATTGAGTATATACCTCTGCCCTGAAGTAAAAATGAGCCCCAGGCAGATCAATCACCTGGAACTGATTTCCCGGCAGCAAACTTTTCCTGGTAGCAGCAGCCCATTTTACCCTTATTTTTGATCTTTACTTTTATTTGAGGTGATTACAAGTGAGATAAAATTAAGATATGCAATATTTTTTCAAATTGAAATGTTCTGATAAATAAAGTCACATAAAAGAATTCTTCCTTCTACCACGTAACTTCCAGAAGCACAAGGATTCGGGTCTCATTGGTCATAGACATATTACAGTAGAATAATCTAACGGATAGCCATCTTCATTGCACAAAATTGCTACTTCTGCCTTAGGTAATGTTAGAAGGTCACCTTATAATTATACTGTGAGTTTAAGAAGTTATTTTGTTATCTACTAATTTAAGCATAGAAAAATAAATTTTTATGATTTAGAACCCAAAGCAAAGAAAGGAAACGTAATATATATGTGCATATATATATACATGCCTAAGAAATAATTTTTCAACAATTTTATACATACTTAATGTCTGATTTGGCAGATGGCACACCTATTTCAAGAAATATTTAACAAAATCTCCCATATAAACACCAACTTGGATGATACACTGGATCATATACACTTGCATTTTTCCTATCTCTGAATAATCCCCCTGCGTTTGTATTGTATGATGCTAAAAATGTCTCCAAAACAAAACCCAGCCTCACAGATGCAGAGAAAAGATTGGTGGTTGCCAGACAGGTGGGGATGAGGGCCAAATGGGCAAAGGAGATTAACAAGTACCAACTTCCCCCTCTAAAGTAAGTTATGGGGATGTAACATACAGCCTAGGGTGTATACTCAGTGACATTGTATTAACTTTGTAAGGTAACAGGTAAGTAGATGTATTGTGGTGACTATTTTGCATTGTATACATATGTTGAATCACTACGCTAGACACCTGAAACAAATATTGTATGCCAATTATACCTCAATAATAAAAAAAAGTCTTCAAATTGTATAGTCACCGCACCTCGAGGTAAAACATCCTCTGAAGACCTAATGTTAGAAGATTTTCCAAAAGACTGAGAGAGTACTCAGAAGGAACAGATCTGCAAGCAAAATTGCCCCTAAAAACAAAACAAACAAAAAATCATCCCAAAAGGGAATGGAAAGGAGAAATGGAAAAGAAGGGCGTGTCCTTTGTGACAGAGTCTGCTGGAGGCCTTCACAGTCCGTTCTTTCTTCTTGATGTGTGACTGGGTTATCCTTGCCCTGGTCCTTGCAGTTGGGTGTCATCCTGTGATTGGTTTATCTAAAACGGAATGACTGGAAGTACTCTGTGTCAACTTTCAGGCCTAACTTTTCAGAACCTCACCTTCTTTTCCTACTTGTATTCAGAATGACCGGGAATGAAGATGATGTAAATGTCCTAGAGAAGCAGCTTTTCATTCTTGACCCAAGAGTTATCAGTGGATGGAATTCAACTTATCTGTGAAACTTAGTGAATAATTTTATCTTCATTTTTATTAATTTATGACTCTCTTCTGTTGAAAATTTAAACGGTAAACCACAGAATTAATAGTACTTGTGGCTTTAGAAAATACAGAAATCACAGATATTCTCAAATCCTGTTTCAACCACTGCAAGTATCTTAAAATCCTGCTTACGTTCACAATTGCTTCAAAATTATGGTATTTATGGCTGTAATGTACGCTTTCAAAATAGAAGAATTTAGAGTGTCAAAGAAGCACACATTTATATGTTTTAATCATGGTATTTCAATGTTATTTGTTTCCTTTTTAACCTGAAGCATTTTATTCATGTATCTAGTAAACACTACACAAAACGACAAAAAAGGTTTAAGAGCTGTGCTTGTCCTGGATGATGGGAGAATAACGAACTTGGAAACAACTGTATTCCCTGAATGCCAACACAGAGCTTCGTGACAGCCTTGAAGATGCAGCTCCCCTATTTCCATGGGAAAAGGAACATTTTTGTTATTTAAGTCAATCTATTTGTGGGCCCTTTTTACGGCCACATCTGATGCATGTCCCAATATATCCTTGTATTATCAACTTTTGTTTATTACAGAAAGGAACATTTACAATTTTTTGCCAGAATTAACAGAATAATGCTCAGTATCACCAATTAACAGGGAAAAGAAAATCAAAGCCACAATGGGATACCACTTTATACCTGTCAGAATTGCTAGTACCAAAAAACCAAGAGATACATGCTGGGGAGGATTTAGAAAAAAGGGAACCCTCACGTATCACTGGTCGAACAGTGTATAGATTCCTCAACAAATTACAAATAGATATACCCTGAAATCTGTTAATTCCACTACTGGGTAGTTACCAAAAGGAAACAAAAACACTAATTCAAAAAGACACATGAACCCCTATGTTTATTGCATTATTTACAGTATCCAAGATATGGAAGCAATCCAAGGGTCTATCAATAGATGAATGGATAAAGAAGATGTGCTATACACCGCCCCCTGACACACACACACAGGCGAGTAATATTCAGCTATAAAAAAGAATATTATCTTTTCATTGGTGACCAATAGATGGACCTAGAGCATATTAGGCTAAGTGAAGTCAGACAGAAAAAGACAAATATCGTATGATTTCACTTATATGTGTAATCTAAAAAATACAAATGAACCAAAAAACCAGAGTAAGACTCAAACACCAAGAAAAAACTGGTAGTTGCCAGAGGAGTAGGGGGTGGGGGGTGGGCAAAATGGGTCAAGGGACATGGGAGGTATGGACTTCCAGTCATGGAATGACTAAGTCATGGAGATCAAAGGTACAGCATAGGGAATGTAGTCAAAGGTACTGGAATAACATTGTTCGCTGGTAAGTGCTAGCTACATTTTTAGTGAGCAGAGTGTAACATATAGAATTGTTGAATTACTATGTTTTACATCTGAAAGTAATATAACATTGTGTGTCAACTATGCTGCAATTAAAAAAGAATTAAAAAATCTTTTTAAGAATTAAGGTAAGAATTTTTGTATTAAAATTAGAGTATTCAGTGCTTTAATACAATAAAACTTAGGTAAATATTAAACTCTTAGCAATAAAAACTAAAAGTAATAGTAACTTTTCAGTATATTTTTCTCAGAAGTCCATACAACAATGGAGTCACTGAATCTAATGATCTAAAAGTTCCATTCAAGGCAAAGATCAACAAATGTGTACATCCCTTAGGAGCAATCAACAATCCCTGTAAACTCTCATCATTTCCATTGCAAGCATCTGCTCTCTGATCAAACCATCCTTCAAACCCATATAAACAATCTGTTAATTCCATACAAATTTTACTTTTTCAGGTTTCTCTCAGGTACCCACGTCCCTCATCAGTTTACACCCCACAGCCAAACTTTAATTGTTATCTTGCGTATACCCCAAATCTCTTCCATATCTTGTATTCTCTACCTCTGCCCAAGAATCAGTTTGACTAGAAGAAAAACATGTCGCCATAATTAGCACTCTCATCTAAACCTCAAGATCACGAACTTTAAGTGGGCTATTGGAGCAATCTATTATCACACAATCCTAGTCTATTTGGTTTTCTACTTTCACAGTATCTGAGATTCTTGGTCATGGAGATTTTGAAGAGAATCGATCTTTTCCTAGCTCCCCTTACCTAATTTACAGAAGTACCACTGTGAGCATCCTGTACTTAACCTTCACTCCTGTAACCTGCATGGTCTGTGCTCCTTTGCAAAATCCCTTTCTCCACTTGTACATCAAATTCCATTTCTTCTCTCTGTTCAGGGACAGGGCTCACACAATCACCCTCTGTACTTGATCATTCTCATTGGCATATAGAATACGCTGTGATTTCTCCCACTGTTACAAAAATTTTGTCTGGACCCCACATTCCTCTGCAGCAACTGCCTTATTTCTTTTTTTTTTGTTTTTATAATGAAACTCTTGGTTGTCTATCTTTTCTATTTTCAATCCCTTTCTTTTTTTTCCCTTCAACTATTCAAAACAGCTTTTGTTCAAACTCCAGTCCACCAAGAGAGTTTTCAAAGTTACTAGTGACTTAACTTCAGTACTGGTAAATTCAACAATCCGTTCTTGGTCCACATCTTACCTTGTCTATGAGCGGTATGTGCCACAGTTGGTGACCCTTTCCTTGTTTGACATATATCCTACATTTCCAGGACAAAATTCACTCTTGGTCCTTACCCCAATCCCCAATAACAACCACACTTCCTTACGCTTTTGCTGTTTTTGTGTTTATTTTTTGTTTTTTTCTTCCAGACCTTATAATAATGAAAAACTCCAGGGCTCAGGCACTGTCCCCTTAGGTATTTTTTTATATTCTCACACTCCCTTAATGACCGCAAATACCATATATTTAACTGACATTTATGTCTTCAGCCCACACTTCTCTGAACCCCAGGCTCACATATAAATCTCAAACTGAAAAAAGTGAACTCATGATCTTTCTCTCTAAACATACTCCACCTGTAGTCTTCCCATCATAGAAAAATAGCAAGTTTATTTTTCAGTTTTTCAGAACAAAAATATTCAAGTCACCCTTGACTCTTCTGCTGTAACGTTCCACATGAATTAAGTTTTGTCTAAGCTTAAAAAGACAAAAACCTCACCATCTTCTTAACAAAACATAGTCCAAGGCACCAACATCACTTACCTGTATTATTGTGATAACCTTCTGACTTGTCCCTCTGCTTGTGCGCCTTCCCCAACTGCAGTGAATTCTCCTTGCTTTCCACATGATCCTGTTACAATTTAAGTCCATAGAATAGAATTAGAAAACAAATTGTCAGTTTCATTTAAAATAAAATCGAGGGGCGCTTGGGTGGCTTAGCTGGTTAAATGTCGCACTTTGGCTCAGGTCATGATCTGGAAGTTTGTGAGTTCAAGTCCCTTGTCTGGCTCTGTTGCTGACAGCTTGGGGCCTGGAGCCTGCTTCGGATTCTGTGTTTCTGCCCCCCTCCGCCTCTCTCTCTGCCCCTCCCCTCTTCTTGCCTGTGTGCAAGCTTTCTGTCTCAAAAATAAACATTAAAAAATTTGAAGAATGAAATTCTCATGTCTAAGTCCTAAAGATCTGCCCCCTGCTATGATGTTGTTTCCTACTCTGCTGTCCCTGATAACCCACTGGGTCCATCCATTATGTTGACCCTGCGCTTCTCATATACACCAGGCATGCTCCAGCCTCCGAGCCTACAGAAGTTTTTTTCCTGGATGCTCTTCCCCAAGGATTCTTTTTAACAGTCCCAGTCACTAGGTTTAAGTCATTGCAGGAGTTCATCTTCTCAGGGAAGTCTTTCCTCATCATCCTTCTCTGCTTCAATTTTCTCCATAACTTTCATTGCCTTCCAACATTCTATGCTTATATCCTTTTGTTTATTGGTTTTCTCCTCCCATGACAATGTGAGCTTCATGAGAGTATTTTGTCTATGTTCTCTCACTTAAAAAAGGTACTGACACATAGCAGGTATTTGTCAAGTGTTAACTCCCAGTATAGGTTTTATTATGACTGACCTAAGTATTGTTAATACATTCTGAGAAAGCAGTTTTAAAATTCAAATTTATCAGAAAACTAATGGAAACTTTTGATAGCATTAATAACCCTTATTTTTTAAAGGTACCCTTGATTTCTCCTGGGAATGTTAAATCTGCTCCATTAAATTAAAAAGTCCAAGTTAACTTTAATTCCCAGTTAAGAATTTAAACTTTGCAAACAAAATGTTAAATGGGGCTTTATAGATCTATAAAATGGAATATGTAAGATGACCATAGGCCATAAATTAGGTGAACATGTATCCAATTCTTTAAAATTTTATATTATGAAATATATTTAGAAAATAATTTACACATTCAGTCCAAAAACAGATAACTGCCCCACTCACATGAAGCGTAATAAAATATTTAATGTTTTAAGTCCCTATGTGCCACTCTCCAATTACTACCCTTCCCCACCTCTAAAAAGTAAACCCAAGAAGTTGTGTTAATCAATCTTGGCTATGTAGTTTTCCCATATATGTATATTTCCATAACTAGATTTATTTTGCTTAATTTTGGAAACTATATTAATGTAATAAATACTATAGGCTTTCATCTGTAACTTTGTGTGCCCGTTGTCATGCTTCTGAGATGTAGCTATATAGATTGGCTTCTCTTATTCATTTAAAATGACGATCTTTTGAACATTCTTGATTATGGCTTGAGGACCATATATTCAAAAATTTTATTAGGCATCATGATTTTGTGTTCAAAGAAGTTATGCTACTCCCAACTCCTGTGAGCACAGTATGACGGTAACCATTTTTTCACATCCTTGCTGTTATTAAAAGTTGTCAGTTTCTATTTTTGCCTAATGAACATGGAATGATATTGTGAATTTAAGTCACCTTTTCTTGATTACTAATAAAATGGTCACATAGTGAAATTAAAAAGTTGTCAAGTACAGTTTCATTTTTTATCCCCCTTAAGAACTTCTTGTAATTTTTAACCTGATTTTATTCATACCACCATTTCATAAAAGATATTCCCTTATATTGCCACCTTAAATAATTTGTCTTTTATATTTAACTCCTTAACCTGTTTGAAGTTATTTGAGTATAGATGAAGTAGAGTTTTACTCTAGGACCATTAACCAAATGATCTATTTTTTCCCTACTTACATACTTTCTATAGATCTCTGGGTCTATTTATGGGTTCTCCCTTTCCGTTCCTTTGTGAACTCATCACTAATACAATACTACATTATTAGTGAAACTTTAAAATGGTCTTAGTATCTGATAGATCTCATCTCTCTAATGTATATAGTTTTTCATTACCAATTAGTCATTTTGACCCACTTCATTTTCCATATATATAGTAAGTAAGCTGATTTTAAAGAAAATTCCATTTAAAAGTGTAACCTGCCACATTTCTCTCCCCACTTCGGGTCATTTAGTTGCCCCTCTTTTTAGTTCATAGTCAAATGTGACCTTCTAATATACTAAGTGGTTTATGTATTCATATGCTTATTGTTATTTTACTTCCCTCTCACCTGTCTGCTACCCAGGTGGACTATAAACTCAAAATTGCTCAAGTTATTTTTGGATGTGTTTATGTGTACATTTCAAGCACCTAAAACAGGAGAGGCTTGGGCAGGGACAGGTACTCAGTAAATAGTTGCTGAGTAAACAAATTCAACTTTGATTCATGACTCAATCACGGAAAACTGCCA
Source organism: Leopardus geoffroyi (assembly GCF_018350155.1). NCBI lineage: Eukaryota > Metazoa > Chordata > Mammalia > Carnivora > Felidae > Leopardus > Leopardus geoffroyi. Next base: position 87,256,470 of record NC_059331.1, read on the forward strand.
TCTTTCTAACATTACATTTTTCTAATCCATGGACATGGTATCTTCCCATCTATCTAGATCTCTAAACTATTTCAATACAGACTTCTCAGTGTCCTAAGTTTTTATGTGTCTTTGTAGATTTTTGTGTAACTTAGACCTTTGTTTTCATTGACACTGGTTATGAACTTGATGGTATTTTTTGCCAATTTTTTCTATTAAAAATAATTATATTTTTTTGAATTTATTAAAATGTAGAAGTAATTCTCTTTTAAAAATGTATTTTTATTTTTAAAAATATTTTTTTTTTCTTCAACGTTTATTTTATTTTTGGGACAGAGAGAGACAGAGCATGAATGGGGGAGGGGCAGAGAGAGAGGGAGACACAGAATTGGAAACAGGCTCCAGGCTCCGAGCCATCAGCCCAGAGCCTGACGCGGGGCTCGAACTCACGGACCGCGAGATCGTGACCTGGCTGAAGTCGGAGGCTTAACCGACTGCGCCACCCAGGCGCCCCAAAAATGTATTTTTAAAAAAGCTGGGTACAACATCTGGGTTTAATATTTTGTTACATTTACTGAATTATACTTTTCACACTGTAAAATTCAACCCTTTTAAGTGCCTAGTGCAATGACTTGTGATAAATATGTACAATACTATCACTACGCTCAAGATATTGAAAATTTACCATTGTTCCAAATATTTCCTTTGAACCTCATTGTGGTCAATTCCATTCCCCCACACCCAGTCTTTGGCAAACTCTGATCCATTTTCTGTCCTTAATATTTTACCTTTTCTGGAATGTCATATAAGCAGAAGCATACAGTATATGGTCTTTTGTGTCTAGCTTTTTTCTTCAGTGTAATGCATTTGAAATTCATCCATCCATACTTTCGCATGAAATGAGGAACTTTCCTTTTAATTGCTGATGGCATCACATTGTATGGGTGTAATGCAATCTGTTAATCCCCTCACCTCTTGAGGGATATTTGAATTTTTTTCTATATTGTAGCCATAGAAGTTCTCCTTCCTCCTGGGTAAATTTCTAGTAGAATTACTGGAGCACATGAGAAATTTTCTGAGTAAGAAATTCCTAACTTTCCCAAAGCGTACCACTTTTTTTCATTCCCACCATCCGAGTAATATAATCCTGGTTGCACTATGTTTTCATCAGCACTTGGTATTAAGATGCTTATTTTTATCCATTCTAGAGGATAACCAGTGTCATCTCATTATGATTTTAGTTTATATTTGTCTAGTGACTACTCATGTTGACTTTCTTTTCATGTTCTAATTTGTCTCTTATAACTCTTCTCTCAAAGTCTCTTAAATTTCTTGCCAATTTTTAAATCAAATTTTTGGCTTATTGAAACATGAAGATTATTTATGTGTTTTGGATGTAAGTCCTATTCTCCCCACCTCTAAAGTAGCCTTGAAAATCATCAGCCTCCCAACCACAGGAGCTATGAAAAGCAGCAGCCTTACAGCCACTGGAGGGGATAGAATGAGTGTGTGGCTTCTCAGGAAGCCCCATCCTCAGAGCATTATCATTAAACTGTCTTGTATCTCCCTGAAAATGTCTATTTACAGAGTATTGTCATTATTTAACCTGACACAGAGCTTGCTTGCTGGATTTATCTGATATAAAACTTATATCCGGAATTAATAAAAAAATTTACAACAATAAGACAAACAATCTAATTAAATTTGCATCAAATATCTGAATGAACATCTGCTCAAAGATGGTGTACAAATGGCCAGGAGGCCTATGAAAAGATGCTCGACTTTAGTCATGAGGGAAATAGAGTCAAAGCCTCAGTGAAATAACCACTCCACACCTAATAGGATGACTATAACCAATAACACATATAATAAGTGTTGACAAGGTTGTGGAGAAATGGAATCCTAATATATCACTGGCAGGAATGTAAAATGGTGTGGCTACTTGGGAAACAGCTTAACAGTTCCTCAAAATGTTAAATAAATATAATGTTACCGTATAACCCAGCAGTCCACTCTCAGGTATATACGTAAGATAGATAAAACCATGTGTCCCATAAAACCTTGTATACGAATGTTCATAGCAGTGTTATTCGTAATAGCCAAAATGTGGAAACACAAATGTCCATTAACTGAGAATTGGTAAGCAAATGTGGTACATCCATACAATGAAATATGATTCAGTAACATAAAGAATCAGTAGATTCATGTGAACACTGAATGACCCCTGAAAACAGTATGTTAAGTGAAAAAGTCTACCATAAATCACCACATATTGTATGACTACATTTATAGGAAATAGTCCGAGTAGACAAATCTGTATAGACAACAATACATTAGTGATTGCCTGGAACTGTGGCAAAGGGTGAGGTGTGGAGTAACTCCTAATGGGTTCTTTCTGGGGTGATAAAAATGTCCCTTAATTAAGTTGTGTTGACAGTTACTTAGCTCTGTGAATATACTAACAGAACTGTATACTTAAACACATAGACATACAAGAAGAATACACCATTTTGACACGATTAGAAAAATTAGAAAGTGTGGGAATGCTGCCAAGGTTGGACGATAAAGAGCAATGAGAACTCCTCATTCACTTCTGACAGAAAGACACATTAAGGGGGCGCCTGGGTGGCGCAGTCGGTTAAGCGTCCGACTTCGGCCAGGTCACGATCTCGCGGTCAGTGAGTTCGAGCCCCGCATCAGGCTCTGGGCTGATGGCTCGGAGCCTGGAGCCTGTTTCCGATTCTGTGTCTCCCTCTCTCTCTGCCCCTCCCCGGTTCATGCTCTGTCTCTCTCTGTCCCAAAAATAAATAAACGTTGAAAAAAAAAAAAATTTAAAAAAAAAAAAAAAAAAAAAAAAAAAGAAAGACACATTAAGGTTGTCACTTTGAAAAAATGGTTTGAGGTCATCTGGATGGCCCAGTCGGTCAAGCATCTCACTTCATCTCAGGTCATGATCTCACAGTTCCTGAGTTCGAGTCCCGTGTTGGGCTTAGCGCTGATACCACGGAGCCTGCTTCAGATTCTCTGTCTCCCTCTCTCTCTGCCCCTTCCCCACTCACTAGCTCTCCCTCAAAAACAAACAAACATTAAAAAAAAAAAAAAAACTCCACAGTTTTATGAGGCACATGGTGGTTCAGTTGGTTGAGCATCTGGCTCTTTGTTTCACCTCAGGACATGATCTCATGGTTCGTGGGATCGAACTCTGCATCAGGCTGTGCATTGACAGTGCAGAGACTGCTTGGGATTCTCTCTCTCCTTCCCTCTCTGTGCCCCTCCCTCACTCTCTCTTCAAAATAAACTTAAGATCTTTTTGAAAAAGACTCTTCAAAATAAACTTAAGATCTTTTTGAAAAAGACTTTCGTGTTTAGCCAGCCATTGCATGCCTGGATATATACAATAGAGAAATGATTGCACACATGCACTAGCTATCTTCAGGAGCCCTGTTTTTATTTATTTATTTATTTATTTTTTATTTAAAAAAATTTTTTTTTTCAACGTTTATTTATTTTTGGGACAGAGAGAGACAGAGCATGAACGGGGGAGGGGCAGAGAGAGAGGGAGACACAGAATCGGAAACAGGCTCCAGGCTCTGAGCCATCAGCCCAGAGCCTGACGCGGGGCTCGAACTCACGGACCGCGAGATCATGACCTGGCTGAAGTCGGACGCTTAACCGACTGCGCCACCCAGGCGCCCCAGGAGCCCTGTTTTTAAGAGATAAATATGAAAAACAGAATATCCACAAAAAGTGAATAAAAATGATATAACATTCCCATAAATACATTTCCCCTGTGAAAGTGACAGAACTATCCCTCACATATTTAATATCTAACTAAATAAAAAATTAAGTACAGGACTGATTAAATACTTATGTATAGCTCAGTAAGAGAAAAATAAAGAACTTTCTTAGGGAGAGATACGTGATAAAGGTATAGAGAAAAAAGTGAAAGATGAATATAAAATTCTGGTTAGTGTTTATCGCTCTGGGTAGGAAGAAGCACACAGGACACTTCCCAGGTTGTGATAGCTCGGTGGGTGTCATTCCTAATTAAATCCCCTGCAACACAACTCATTGTACATTGAATATGTAGCCATGAAGTGGAAACGAAATGGTGATATGGGAGCAAGGCATCTATTTTTTGAAAAATAACAGATGGTTAAAAATTACCCCTGAAAAGTCTATTTCCCAAACTCTAAGGTTGTCTAAATGTACAATTAATATTAAATGTACTTTAATATAAAGTTAAACAATTTTATGTAAGAATGTATTTTATTAATACGTATCATTTATGTACCTATTTGAATATATAATGTGTATGTACATATATGAATATGTGCATGTAACACACACATATTTGAAAAGAAATCTCAGATGTATTTTTTAAGCAAAATTTGTTTATATTAAGAGCACTTTTTTATTAAAAGCATTTGAATTAGCATCATTTAAATATTTTACTGAGAAAAAAATATTTCAAACGTATGTGTGGCAAGCAATGAGATTATGTTATTATGTAATTTTCTTTTAGACTTTTGAAGTATTTTTATTCCTTTGCTGGTCTTTTAGTAGTTAAATATTTTCTTGATCATTATTGATTTTGACTTCTTATCTTGCGGCAGGCAATTTTTATTGTTCTATGTGGACTTTTGTGTTTTCACATTAAAATCACACTCGGTGAGATTTTATTTCTCTCAAGTAAAGCACAAAAGGGGAAAGATCAGTCTATAATAGAACAATGTAGTGAAACCATAGCTGAAAAAGATCTGGCAGAAGCACAACTCCTCTCTAAGGGCTAAAGGTTACCATTTGTTACCATGCTATCTATTCTCTACCACTAATGAAATTGAAAAAGAGCTTTTTAAAAGTACTTTCTATCTTCCCTATTTCAAATTATTTATACTGGCATTAATAGACACACTTAATATACATATCAAGTATTATTCGTTAATTCCTTGCTATTGGTGTATTGACTTAATGTGTAAGTTAAAGGTGCACAGTAAGGTATTACATAGCTTTGTCCCCTTGTTCACAACTTATCTTATTGTGGCATTACAACGGAACCTTGAAGCCTTCCTCATTTCCATTTGTGCATCCATGCATTTAAAAATTAATTCAATAGGGGCACCTGGGTGGCTCATTTGGTTGGGCGACCAACTTTGGCTCAGGTCATCATCTCGCAGTTTGTGAGTTCGAGCCCCACATCAGGCTCTGTGCTGACAGCTTGGAGCCTGAAGCCTGCTTCAAATTCTGTGTCTCCCCCTCTCTCTGCCCCTCCCCTGCTCACGCTCTGGGTCTCTCTCTCAATAATAAATAAACGTTACAAAAATAAAAAATAAAAAATAAAAAATCGATAACATATTTTAGTACATTTCCTTCCTTCTTTTCACAAATATTTACGGTTAACCTCCTGCCAGGCACTACGGTTGTTTCTAGAGATAAAATAAGGGTAAGCAGATAAAGGATCTGTCTTCTTGCAACTCAGAATCTGTACGTGGAGACAGCAAACTGTGATTACCACTTAAAACATTGTGACCAATGCTGCATTGTGACTAGCGGTACCAACAGAGGTGTGGGGTGGTTGGGTTGAGGAATTCGAGGTGGAATTGACAGGAGGAGGGTTTAATAAAGAGAAAAGCGCGGAAAGAGCTGAATGGTGGAAGGAATGAAGGCCAGAAAGCAGAGAGGGCAAGAAGAAATGGGAGATATAGTGAAGATACAAACCTTAGGGGGTCTCAAGTCACACAGGATGTTATTAGCTATGTAGGTTTTTGGTTTTGTTTGTCTTAGAAAACACTGGAAAGACACTGAAGCAACCAGTAAGGTGGAGACACCGCTCAAGTCAAATTTTGAGAACACGTGGCTCCAGTTTTCAGCAAGAGTTCCTTTGTTATTCCCAGCGGCCACTACTCCCTGCTCTGCTCTCCTGGTGAGTTGCGTTTCTCACCATAACCATGTGTTAGTGCTGCAGTTCTCCAAAAAAAAAAAAAAAATCCAACTCCTACAGCAGCTTGCCTTCTTGCAGGAATCTCAGTTTGTCAACTCTTCCCAGAATTTAAATTCTTCTAAGATTCATTAGATATTTAGTTCTCGTCAAGTCTAACGGGCCATAAATAACTTTAAAGGTACCCTTACCATATGATGTGGTAAGATGTAGAGACACACACAAAGTGCAAAGGGTAACTAACAGTTGGGGGAGTAAGGTACTCTGCCTGGAAAAACAGGGAAAGCATGAGAATAGGTCTATTTTATGGGGCCCTGAAAGGTGTCCGAAAGGTTTTTCGTTGTTGGGTGTGTGTGTGTGTGTGTGTATGTGTGTGTTTAAAGAGAAAGATGGAAACAACCTTCTGAGAAAAGGGAATTTTATGCAATCATAGCTGTTTCCTGGGAGATAATTAGAAATTTGATGTATGGGAAAGGATAGAGGGAGTTTGGGAAAGGAGCTCCAGATGAATTCTGACAAATTTTATGACAGGATAAAACAGATTCCATCTTTGAGGCACTAGCGAGCCATAGGAGGAAAGAAAAAAATCAAGCTGGGGGATGCCTCTCTGGTGGTTCAGCTTAGAACTGTTGTACCTGCTGGTACGTTTAGAATTCATCTCCCTGAATGTCCATTTACTGTACGTAGCTGCCCACCCTTACTTTGTATCGTGTGTGAAGACCGACCTGCTCGTATGTTTTACTTCAGTGACCAGTGATTTGGCTTACTGTATCTCCCCTTTATTCTTAGCAACAGAGGAGGCATATGGAAGAGAATTTATGCTTACCCAGAGGCCATGCAGCCATCTAAACTAATAGGCTTTCGTCTTTAGTTTGACTTTCAAGTCAAAAAAAGTTTTGGCCTTCTCTAGAGACCCAGGAGTTTCCACTTCCCCAACGAAATACAACAAACATTGCTGTGAGATAGTGAATATTCCCTCCCTTGATTAATGAATTAAAGTTATAACTTAAAATATTTGGCTCATCAACATGTATTGTCTGTTTTATTAAGACAAACTGATTATAACTTGCGAAAATAAGATGTAGACATTGAAAGAATGGGAAAATCAATGTTTGAACACAAGGGCAAATGCCAATTTTTGAATTATATACAGTGATGATTCATGGGCACAGCCATAAATCTTACCTAACAAAGCCCATCTATCTTGGGGGATTGTCAGGAGCATATGGAACCTTCAAGGTACTGTAGTGACTAATGACTATTTGTAGACAAGAGCGAAATTCCAGCTTAATGCCTATGACTACATAAGTACATGATAAAAACTGTAATGCTATTGGAGCTTTTTTTCACATCTCTTGTGGACGCCAGAAGAGAACATTATTACTAAGACATCAAATGATCTATTTAAAAGATTTTTGCAATAATAGAATAGTCATACTCAAAATTACAGCCTGTGTTTATACATATAGATTTGTGTTTAGACATACAATCTATAAACTGGAAAATCTCTCATGCCCTCATGGAACATTTGAAACATTTGGAAGTGCTAAGGAATTGTGAGGTTAAGACCTAATTCACATCTATCTATTCCTCCACTGATCTTATGGCTAGGACAGAAAGCCCTGATTTAAAACCTGATGTGTTATTTTTAGGGAAGTGGGGAGACAGGGGACAATGTTGCTCAACAACACTAAACAACAGTGCTCAAATCAGAGTGACAGGAAAAATCTCCCCTTCAGCATCTAGACAGCACTGACAATATGTGATGATCTCTGCTATGCTTTTTCTGTTCTCTGTAAAATTGAGCTTAAGGGCACATTGGTGGCTCAGTTAGAACATCCCACTCCTGATTTTGGCTCAGGTCATGATCTCACGGTTGGTGGGTTCCAGCCCCTGTGTCAGGCTCTGTGCTGGCAGCGTGGAGCCTGCTTGGTCTTCTCTCTCCCCATCTCTCTCTCTGCCCCACCCCCAGTCTATGCTGTTCTCTCTAAAAATAAAGCATTTAAATTGAGCTTTGAGTAAGCAGCCTAATGTCTGTTTCATTTACTCCACCAGATCCCGTTTACAGAAAGCTTTCAATAACTACACAGCACTGAGAGACTCTATTTCTAACTTCCTTCAGGATCATTCTTTATGATAAACCAGCAGGTTGTTTCTGTGTCTTGAGAGCCAAGGGACCAGGTGATGAGCAAAAAGCAATGAAAGGATTAGACTGGGGGAGATTTTCAAATTCAGCCACCAAAAACCAAATAAGCAGAATTATATGTACCCTCTCCCAAATTTAGTTAAATATTTTGCTTACAAATAGAATAAATTTATCAGAGTTTTTTTTTTTTTTTTTTTTTTTAAATTTATCTTTGTTGAGAAGGAGGGAGAGCACAAGCAGGTCAAGGGTAGAGACAGAGGGAGAGAATCCCAAGCAGACTCTGCACTGCCAGTACACAGCCCAGTTTGGGGCTCAAACTCACAAAATGTGAGATCATGACTTGAGCTGCAATCAAGAGTCAGACGCTTAACTGACTGAACCACCCAGGTGCCCATCAGAGTAGTTTTATATGTGGACTAAGACAAATTCAGAAACCATTAACAAAAAAATTCAAGGTGTCATGGTGGGTTTTAAACCTCGTATCTATAAGGCTTTGTTCTATCCCCTCGGAGGGAGTCAGACAATTGTGACAGAACAAACATAGATTATCTTTGGCCTTAGACCATTTTTTCTACATGTCTACAATTGGATTTTTGTTGATTTCTCTCTGGAATTAATTATAGGCCAGGTCAATTTTCCATACCCAGTGAATTCTGTAGAAATCTTTCTACAATAAAACTTTTGATTTGTAAAAGTTATTTGGTACATAGTCTACTTTCCTTGCAATTTTAGGGCTGATTATATCCATGAGATTTGTCATTAATAACTCAATTAGCTTTCATAGTACAATCTCTGATACTTTCCTTGTTATGATCTTTTATCACTGCAACAATACCCCAGGAAACTTTTATTATATAGCTTGAATAGTTTGTGATTTATTGATTTGAGGATCATTCAGCAACCACTTAGCATCCATGATATATTAGATAAAAAAAATATGTAGCTGTTTTGTGCTCTTATGGAATTCTCAATCTGTGTTTGATGAAAACATTTTAAGAACTTCTGTACCAGAAAACAGCATGCAAATTAATTATACAAATAATGGAATCAAAGGATTAGAAATATGAGGTGAAAAACCCATGAAATCCATTTATGATTAATTTTTGCTCTAAAAAATGAATGATTCTACAAGTTTCCTCAGTAATCTTAAATATTTGTACATTAAGAATAGTTTTATTCACAACTAGCATATTTCATACGTTAAAAAAAAAGTCTCCTTGGAGTGCCCAGGTGGCTCAGTCAGTCAAGCATCTGACTCCATTTTGGCTCAGATCATGATCTCACGGTTCTTGAGTTTGAGCCCCATGTCAGGCTCTGGGCTGACAGTGTGGAGCCTACCTGGGATTCTCTCCCTCTTGCTCCACTTCTCCCCTGCTTGTGCTCAGTCTCTCTCCCAAGATAAACTTGAAGAAGAAGGAGAAGGAGAAGGAGAAGGAGAAGGAGAAGGAGAAGGAGAAGGAGAAGGAGAAGGAGAAGGAGAAGGAGAAGGAGAAGGAGAAGGAGAAGGAGAAGGAGAAGGAGAAGGAGAAGAAGGAGGAGAAGGAGAAGGAGGAGAAGGAGAAGGAGAAGGAGAAGGAGGAGAAGGAGAAGGAGAAGGAGAAGAAAGAAAGAAGAAAGCCATTTACTTAAAAAAAAAAAAAATAGCCTCCTTCCTCAGACATGTTAGCAAGTATTTCATGCTCAGTCTCACTTTCCAAAATTTTCTCATTCTGACCTTTGTAAACCCTTTTACAGCTTCACATTCTTCCTTAAATGAATGGTATCAGGTCCAGTGTGGGTTCAAATGATTCTGAGTCTGAAACATTCTGTCATTCTTTGCATCCCAAACTCTTCCCCACAGCTTAATTCCCTTCAAGACTAAAAAATACAATATTGCTGACTTGGATTCAGTAAGCTTATGAAAATACATAGAGACAGCTATTATTTATCATTTGCTTTTTTTCCCCTGAGTTTTAAAATTTATTTATATTGATGACCATCATGATACTGGATAAAACGTCATATCGACTTGCAGTAAATAGTGTGACTTCTCATTTTTCCTACGCTAACAGGGACAGATTTACTGTCCCTGCGATGCAGATTTTATTTGTTCTTCCCCCTCCACCACCATTATCTCCTTTGTCTTTTCATGTTTTTACTTAAGATACTCTTGCTTGTCCTCAAGTATCCTCCATCAACTTTCTCCTTTATTAACCGGCCTCAAGTAGCCACTTCCATCTCTGGAATGCCCTAGCAATGATTTGATGTGCAAATTAATTTGACCACACTTTCATTCAACAGTATGACTTGTCAAGCAAAGCCAAATAAAACAGGCACAAAGCCGTGTCTTAAGGAAGCTTACACTCCAGTGGGTGAGACGGACCAAAAACAAAATAAATGCATGATTACTTAACAGATTAAATGGTGAAAGGAGGAAAAAATCAAGCAAAGGTGATAGGGAGTAGGTAGGTTCTGCTTGTATTTTGCATTTTTTTTCCCCCTCTCGGTTTTTCTGTCAAGTTCCACTTTTTCAAAAGCATGATTCTGGAATGTCAGATTGCATATAAAAAAAAACTGGAGAAAGAATTTGAGGCTCTAATTTTAATCCCTGTGAAGGCTGCTCAGTTTTCATGCTACTCTTATTGAAGTACTAGGTGGCCTTTTAGGTTGTGAACAAAAGCCTCAGCAAGGCTTCAACTACTATTTTAACTCCTCTGCCCTGTGAGTCAGCCCGTTCTGCTCAGCTTCTCAGCTGTTCCTTGCGGAGTCGTCTTGCGTAGTGCACCATTGGTGGAGAGGAAATGGGCTGTCAAAGGAGCTGATAATTTCAATTAGTCAGAGATGGCATCTGCGCTGAGCACGCTGTAATGACACAGCTTGTTAGCTTTTGAGCAAGGACACAATCTGCAGGATCCTGACAAAGAGCTGAGGTTTCCTTGAACTGATGCTTCTTCACCAAGATGCTCATGTTTGACAGGCTGAATATCTCCTATCTGCAGTATGAACTCTACAGTCTGTTCAGGCCTCATGGACAGAGGTCATCGGCAGAAACTTCTCAGTCAGGAAGTCCCGAAGTGCCAACGTTATCTACGACACCTAAAGTGACCATTTCTCAAATCTTTCTCTACTACACTTCACCTCGAGTCAAATTAATGTCTACAAGTATCTTTTTCTAGAGACCCAACAATATCATAAAATCCTCTTGCTCTGTGTTTCTCTCACCTTATCCAGTGGCCTACCCCCAGTTGGAATCTAGATAATAGGTGATTAAAACCTATCTCCAACTTTCTCCTCTACTCTGGTCATCTTTGTTTCTTCCTTGTTTTGCAACATTCCAGGACCAGAAAGGACAGATTTTCATCTTCTTGCCAAGTATCTTTCCAGTCACCAGCTAGACTCCAGGACCTGATCTTTTTTTACTGCCCACCTGCTTGTATGCATGGATTTTTTTCCTTCAGCTCTTTGTTCCAGTTTATCTCTTAACGCAGTCAGAAGACCTAGTGAGTATCACATCCCATGATGCAAACCACCACTACCGTTCAAGCAATAGTGACTGCCCTGAAGAGTTCTGACCAGCCCAGACCACCCAGACCAGTTTGAACTCAACCTCCCACTCATGCCTATGCAGATGGACCACACAGTGACCCATGAAGTGACCAACAGTTACCTTTACCGCATTCTAATACTAAAATCCTAAAATATCCTCCCACTGAGGAGCCCAAGTCTCATGTACATAACACACAATGCACGATTAGGCATGTTTCCTTAAGGCATATGTACTACCTTATGCCCACCTCCACATACATTAACAGTGTTCTCCCATCAAAATATTCACCCTAACCCTAAATAAAAGGAACCCATTCACCCATGCTCAGGAAATCTCAGCTTTGGGAGCTATTCCCCTGATCTCCTTATTTACTGCAAATAAGGTTTCCTTTGAGGGACAACCCTAAGGTAGTGTGGTTTCTGTGACTCAGCCAAGAGCAAACTCATGTGAGTCTGGTTACCCTTCTATCACCAGTTTTGGGTCTAAGGTGTTGGGTAAACATTGTCGAAGAATCCCCTGTGCTGAATCTTGAAATTTTATTTAGCAAACTACCTTACCATGAAACAAAGTCTTGATCCTATTATCTTACAAAAGGATACAATTTCACCCCATCTGCCCTACCTCCTTACTCTGGGATGCTAATTCTCAAGATCTGGGTTGGCAGATTGAAGAGCACAAAAGGATCCTTATTTAAGGAGAGAAATTGAAATACTTCAGTTTAATCTTCATATAACTTTAGCTCTGATAAAGTAGGTAAACTCTTACTAAATAATACCCTCATCAATGTGTCTTCTTAAACTTGATCTGATGGGGCACCTGGGTGGCTCAGTCGGCTGAGTGTCCGACTTCAGCTTAGGTCATGATCTCCCAGTTCGTGGGTTCGAGCCCCGTGTCGGGCTCTGTGCTGACAGCTCAGAGCCTGGAGCCTGTTTCAGATTCTGTGTTTCCCTCTCTCTCTGACCCACCCCGTTCATGCTCTCTGTCTCAAAAATAAATAAATGTTAAAAAAAAAAATTTAAACTTGATCTGATTGTGCCATGGCAACTCAAGAATTTGTGTTAGCTATCAAATCCCAGTAACATATGAAAGAATCTAGCATTTGTTCAGACTTTTACTCATTACCAAAGTCAACCGGAAAGTAGTTGAATGTAAGTCATTATGTACTAAGTATTCTAAAAAGAAATGTTTCTCTAAACATGCAATTTTTCACAGGTGATTTAAAAAACTTCCTGAAACCCCAAAGACTGTAACTTGGTAAAAAGGAAACAGGTGCCTTTTACTGTTTGGTTTTATTACCCAAATTTGCACAACCTCTAGTCCTATGTGATTAGTGACTGGCAGAGAGTTGGTGTTGAAAGTCAACTGCTAACCTTAAAAAATACAACTGACAGTATTTTACCAGCAAAAGATGGATTTATTTAGGAATAAGAGAGAATTGTAATAAGGGATGAGCAAACTATGGCAAAACCATAGGCAAGTCTACCAAAGGAGAGGAACAGACTCTTCTTCTACAGAGTGAAGAAGATGGGAAGGCTGTTATAAAAAGTCCAATGGACTAAACTGGGAGCTCATAGTGGCCTTTCATTGGCTGAACTATGACTGTCTCTCATTGGCTGAGCTGTTGCTGAGGGAGGAGGAAGAGTTCCTTCCTCCTGCTGCTATAGTAAGTAGTACCTATTGGCTAAGTCTCTATCCTCCTGTTGGGTCTGCAAGGGATATTGAGCTGGAGGGTGTGAGAGCTCCCCTGGTGAACCTCCCCCTGTCCATTTTAGTGAGGCTTCCCTTTATTATTTTTCACCAGATTCACTACTCATGTTCTCTAGATTTTAATTACAATAATATTTTCCACTCTAGTGCAACATTAAGCCCTATTTCCATCATTAAGAATTTATTGAGTTTAAACTCGTTATGTGCCTCCAAGTAAGGAGGAAATAAAGCACATACAGGCTTCAGCATGGAATAGATTACAAATCAAGAAGCATTTGGGAACTGGACAATGACACTTGAGGACGCTTAATTCTGATCAAAAGAAACAGAAGTCTATGACTTCTGCAATAGGGGCACTCTTTTCTTGTTATTTTAAGAGCATGGACCCTGGAGACAGACTGCCTGGGTTCAAACGCTATCTCTGGTATTTATTAGCTATGTGACTTTGGGCAAGTCTCAAAATATTCGCTGTTATATTAGAGACAGTCTTAGCGGATAATGTGCTTGTAAATACACTTCCTTCAGATTGGTCTGATCATGCCATTTCTACTTAGGAGACTTTCAGCAATTAAATTCTAGTAACTTGTGTGAGAATCTAGATTCAATACAGGCTTTTATTTTCTTATCTCTGTATACCAGTTCTCACTTGTAAAATGGAGATAATGATGATGCATGTCTTACTGTGTTGGAAAGAGTAAATGAATTATTGTTTATAAAGCACTTAGAAGAGCCTGGAACATATTACATACTAAATAAATGAAAAATCAACAGACGTTCACAAGCCATTTTCCTACTAAAAACTCAGTATTATAGGAAACACTTTCTAATTCCAGACTGGACAAAGCAGAAGAGTTTATAGGGCTAAAAATTACATAAAGAATATATAATTTCCTTGATAACAAAAAACTGTAGGAGGCCTCTCTCAGGGCCCATTTTGAAGGACTTGAACTTTCTTAATTTTAGGAATGCCTAGACCTTTGCATAAAGATGGAACAGACAAGTTCTGTAAATAAAATCTAAACTGCAAATAGTTGTGTGTGGCAACTGTTAGAAAATGCCATGGCAGTAAGACAGATTATATATATATATATACACACACACACATATATATACATATACACATGTGTGTATATATACGTGTGTGTGTATATACACGTGTATATGTATGTATATATGTAAAATAGTTCTGTATTTATATATATATGTATATATACACACACACACATACACCTATACATTTATCTGCTTAAATAACTGAGTGGTTTTCATTTCATAAAGCCCTCCAGGCACTTTTAGTAAATATTCTTGAATAACCAACAATTAAGAGTCATTTCTTCTCAATACTTATACAGATGGGTGTCTAAATTAGGAGAACTCTAAAAATAGGCAGTCCAGGTACATTTGATAACATGATGCCCTATTGGTAGGAAAATACTGTGTGTCATCATAAGGTTACATACATTCATAGGAACTTTTTTTTTCAGTTTTATTTCAAAGTGAGCCTTTAAAAATACACAAATATACGAACTTTTATTTATAATAGTTCATGTAAGTGGTATTCACAGTTTTTTCAAGCCTTTATACATCGTATTTCCAGATACTAATTGGCTTTTGAACTTCTATCTTTATTATTCTCTAAAAAAAGGTATTTTTCCAAACCAAGCAATCCACTCTTAACCATAGAGAAAAATCTGATGGTTACTAGAGGATACTGCAGTGGGGGCGGGGGGGGGGGGCAGAATGGGTGAAGTGATTAAGGAGTGCACTGGTGATGAGCACCAGGCAGAATATGGAATTATTGGGTCACTATATTGTACACCTGAAACTGGTATGTCATTAGTCAGGCTGACCTTCCTTTCAATAGCTCAATTTTAGTTGTTTCATCAATGTTGTTTTTAAGCACATGCTTTATGTTTTATGATTCTCAGCTTGGGGTCATCACAAAATGACTTTTTAAAAGTCTTACTTGGCAACTTAATGAAATGTAATTATGACGCCTTAAATTCTTTTAATTCATAGGAGCATCTGTGGACTTTCTGAATAGTTCAACTCACAGGGTCCCTGTGAAATGTTTGATCATGTTAAGATTAAGCACACTGGTCCTGAAGCCTACCTCCCCCAAGTTAAATAAGAGTTCTGAACCCTGTTAGTTGTATTATCATGAGCATATTACAGAATCTCGGTGTCAGACGCCATCTGTGAAACAGGGATGATAATATTGGACTCATAGGGCTATTAGAAGGGTTAAATGAGTTAGCACATATATATAAAGTACTAGAACATAGTAAAGGCTATTATTACTATGAGCTATTATTAGTAATGAACAGTTCCTTTCTCTCCATCATCACTTCGTTCACTCTCTTGGCATGTGGTTATTTTTTTTTGACCACTGGCGTGATTAGTCCTTCATGTTCTCGTACAATCCACTTTGCTTGCACTATTTGGCTTACTCCTTATTCTTTATGCTTCTTCCATGAAACAGAATCGTTATTTGTACTTCTGCAACAGACATATAAATACAGGTCTAAAAAAGGAACACATCACCTTACTACCTGCTAACATGCATTCAACTATCTTACTAAATGACCCTAATTTTATTTGATCTTTACCTTTCTACACTATCCTTTCTCTTGAGTGTTGTTTTTCCTCTTCCTTTTATAGATTTAGTGTTTCAGCTGTCATCTTTAGCACCATTGTGATCACCTGAATGCTCAAATTATCAAATTACCATTAAGAGCTAGTTTAAGTTGGATATTGACTCTTTTTAGCATTGCCCCTGTAACTGAACAGTGTTTAAGAAGATTATCATCACCACCCTTACTTCTGTCCTGGCACATCACATCCATCATCCCCTAAAAAGTACTGATTTCTTACAGGCAAGAGAACAGGACAGAGCTTGAAACTGATACCAGAAGTGCACTGGAGAATTTGGGTCAGGAGGAGGATCTCTGGGAGAGAGACTTGGTTCTTGGGCTGCTTCTAGCTGGAGCCCAATTGGGTCATAAGCTCCATAAGCTCACAACTGATCTCAATGTTTAGGAGTTCATCTCAAGCTCATTCCATTTTTTCCCAATATGTTGCAATGCTGCTTCATACTTTTAGTATCTAATTGCATCTGCCACTTAAACTTCCTTTGACTCTGATAACAAGGTAAATTTTTGTGCTTAAATATCAAGTCCCCTCGGATATTTCCAGCCAAATAAGCCTAAGTTTCATGTTTGCCCAATAGCTTACTAGTGATAAGAATTTTTCTTTGATCTGTTTCAGCCCTAGCAGTTAAAAGAGCATGAAGCATGGAAAATTTCCTTTCTAACCAAAGAATGTCTCCTAAATACAAAAAAATATTAATTTATGTCCTATTGTATTAAACCTTTCTTTTCCCTCCCCCTTTCTTTTCCACAAACTCAAAATCTCCATGTTCTGATTTCATACCTCTATTTTGTCTTAAAGCAATCAATAAATCAATGTTGATGAACAGATAAAACTTTGTGTACTGGTGTGTACATATGGTAATACTTTCAGTCCCATTGACTTATCATAAAACAATCACAATCCAGTGATGTGACAAGCCCTTGGAAAAGAGAATCCCAAGTTGAAACTCATTTCCAACCCTTACCTTCTCGGCCTTCTAGGCCCTTAGAAATACACCAGCATAATTCACAGATTTTGATTAACTGTACATTGAGAAATGATAGTTATAGGTCAGGTCCTGTAACAAGTACTCCACTTCAACTCTGTACCTAACCCTTTTCGGGTTCAGTAAATGACATGAATTACGAGTAAATCTAACTTTTAGGTTTGGTATCAAAAGACACCATGTTGTGTTTCCTCTGCAGAGATGTACTTCTGTATAATCTCTGAAGAAAAATTGATTTGGTAAGATTACCACAATAAAGACAGGAGAAAAATTCTCAGTACATCCATTTGCCAACAGTTAATGTGCTAATAACATAGCAAAAGTACTTTGAAAAAAAGATTTTAATCACATTTCTGGCTGTAGCACCTACTATAGCTCTAAGACTCAGGGCAAGCGCATCTAATTGCTTTAAGCTTTTGTTTTTTTTTACATTTAAAGTAAGATTATTATCTGCCTCTTAGAGTTATTTTGAAAATTCAAGGAGTTGAGATTTAGAAGGACAGTGAACATTACTAGCCATCTGTGGAAGTTACTATTAAATGGGTTTTCTTTACGGATTCCATGATCCATAAGGCCCTTCTTCCCTACTCAGTGTAACAGTATTATATGTAGATTTTTCCCGAAACATAGTGAACTGTGACAATCTTCAAGACGTAGTATTTTTAGAATGCATTGAGCAAAACTTTAGGCAGTAGTGTAAGAGATAAGAGCTCTGCATAGATCTCAGGCTGTAGCCCCTCTAAAAAATCCCTTGATGTTAATTTGAACCCAACCTTTCAACCAGAGAGGTATTCGGCAGTGTGGAAAAGATACATGGGACTCCTTGATCTAATACATACTCCCTTTGACCCAGGTTAAGCTGAACACTGAACGTTTCATTAGTATCTCATTTAGGCCTTTCAAAATTTAGAATAACAATTTGTGGTTTAAGACTTACAAAGTTGTTGTGAGTTAATTTATGTAAAGCTCTTGGCTGATATGAAAGATAAGATTTATGTCTTTCGTGTCGTTCAGTTGGAGCGTCTAGGAGTGTGGCCACGCATCTTTGGGAGAAATATTTATGAAACAACGATGGCCACCATGTATTGCCACAATGAAGAGGACTTACCTTGGGGTAAGTCCAATACTTGAGGTTTGATACCTGAGGTTTGATAATTACATTCTTTATATCTAGAAATGTGATGTCATAAACACGGTCCTGGAGCCCCTTCATATACAAATGGATTATTACAGTTACAGTAATATTCCCATTTGTCCTCAGTACTATTTGGGACTAAAACTCCCAAGATTGTGAGCAAAGAGGCTCATAAGGGTGCCTGGCTGGCTCAGTTGATAGAGCCTGTTGACTCTGGATCTTGAGGTTTTAAGTTCAAGCCCCAAACTGGGTGTATAAATTACTTCAAAAAATACTATCTTTAGAAAAACAAAAAGATGCTAATACAAGAACCCCAAAATACGTGTGTTAATAATCTATTAGCCACACCCTTTGTAACTTATTTCACAATCCTTTGCTATTTATTATCAAACAGCTCTTATTCAATGACCCTGATACTGAATTCAGAGATTCTTGATGTCCTAATTTGTTTATCAATGTACCATGTAGCTACAATAGGATAAAACAGAATCCTCAGCATTCATATCTGGTCTAGACTGCACATGGTATACAGGTAAGGCCATTATTTTAAGGTATGTTCCTTATCCAACAAATATTTATTTTCAAGAGACAGAGCATGAGCAAGGGAGGAGCAGAGAGACAGGGAGACACAAAATGTGAAGCAGACTCCATCTCTCAACTGTTAGCACTGAGCCCTACACGGGGCTCCGACTCACAAACTGTGAGATCATGACCTTAGTGGTAGTTGGAAGCTTAACCGACTGAGCCACCCAGTCACCCCAGTATGTTCCCTTATTCAAACGACATTGTCCTAATAAAGGTGGTAAATGTCTGTTGTGTGTGTGTGTGTGTTTAGGACAATCAGTTCTTGATGAACTATAATCCATGAATAAACTGGATTAAGATAACATAAAAGCTCGTCATTTTTGCTCAAATATTTTTCCATTAGTATCTTTTTGGAAATTGACATAGCCAAGTAAATTTTTTAAGTTTTTATTCACCTCAAATTCAATATTAAGTTCTTGTAATTCTCATTTTTTCAATGCTTTCATTATGCTATTTGGTGTTTTTATTAAAGCTGTCCACCAAGTATTTTTAGTTCTCCTCTGACCACACAGAATTGGACTTCTCTGATCCCATGACTTAGGCAGTGGCTATGTAACCTACTTTTATCCAATGCCATGTGGATGGAATTTTATGTTTTACTTTGGGAGGTGGAATTTAAAAATCAACTATTTGCCCCTCTCTTTCTTCATTCCTGTCCCTCTGATCCCAAGCTTGCCATGTTGAACTCAATACTCCAGATGGAGGCTGTTTAGTGTCACAAAAGGTAACAATGCACTGGAGAGACTACAGAAGACATACAATGAAAATGGAGCTTGAATGATAAACTTTTGCCTTTTTAGACTGGAGAGAGGTGGAGATTATTCCTGACTGCGGCATGAGGTAGCTTAGCATGACAGATACACTATTCCTTTTAGATATATCTTTTTAAGACTTCCTCCTTTGTTAAAATTACTATGAATTACCAATAGCTTTTGTATTCTTTAAAACACGATCCATTGGGGAGAGAACATAGTGTAGAAATAAATGTTTAATGACCAAAATTTCTCCACATTTTGTCAAAGACATTAATTTGCAGAGGTAACAAATCTCAAGCTTTAACCATCATCTGCAGGCTAAAGATAAATGGTCGAGTTTCCAAGATTTGTGAAGAAAGAAGTAAAAAAGCCTAAGGAAAAAATATATATATACAGGTGATTTAAACAAAACTTGATTGCATAGAGTAACAAAATAATGCCCAATGTGTTAGAGAGTATAAAACTGAATTGTAGTAGGACAGTAACATGTAAGTTTGGGAGATGTGTTTTAAGCACTCTATGGGAAAGAGAAAAAGGTATTGATTACCATCAAATGTTAAGTTTCACATGTAGGTAAGTACTGAAGTTATAGATATAAGGTATAAACATTCCTAAGAGGAAAGGGAATAAACAGGACCATAGGAAATAATCAACCCAGAATTCTATAGCCAAAATATATTTTTTTATTTTGGTAATATAATTTAACCCAACACATACAAAATGAAAATGAATTGGTGATAGATACATACAAAACTAAGCCAATAAAAAAATTGGTAATAATTCACATCACACAGGGGCAAAAAAATATACAAGAAAGGCAACAAGCATAGCACATTACAAGATTTATCTATAAATAAGATTTTCATAGTTCCAGTAATAACAGGGGTAATTTTTCTAATGAAAATGGACTTAACCATTTGAAATGCAGCCAAGAAAAATGTAAATGAGGAAGACCCTAAGCATGCAAAATTGGAAGTCAATATAGATTACCTCAAACTGGAGAGGGAGAAATGGTTTTAGAACATGTTATTTAGAAATTGAGGCAAGTAAGAGGAAGAAGAGCTGGGATTGGAAGAGTTTGTGCCTGGGAGTGACATCCAGGGAATAGGTCGAACTGAGGCAGGACACTAGTGTTTTTGCATTAAACTAATTTTAAAAATGACTTTTAAAACTAAAAATATCTTAGTATTTAAAAAAATTATTTTTTATCTTTATTTTTGACAGAGAGAAGCAGAGAGACAGAGTGTGAGTGGGGGAGTAACAGAGAGAGTGGGAAACAGAATCTGAAATCTGGGGCTCGAACTTGGCAACAGGGAGTTCATCATCTCAGCCAAAGTTGGACGCTTAACCCACGGAGACACCCAGGTGCCCCTAACAGGTTTTTAAAGGTAAATAAAGACATTCAAAAGTTGCATTTCCACTTTAAGACTTCTATGCTAGTAATTGCCCAATTAGAATTCCAGTCCAAATATCAATCCGGACTCATCTGTCTTAGCTTTCTCAGTAACCCCACTATCGGTTTCATTTGTAATTCTAACTGAGCCCCTGATTTCCAAAGCATGCTGCCTATTCCTCCCCGCTCTCCCCTGCTTCCCTCCCTTGTGTTTTTCCCCAGCAGAGCATAGCACCATTATTCAGCCAATCACCCATGTCAGAAAATTAAAGGTCATGCCTCTCTGATTTACTCCCAGCACATCATCACTGAACCCTCTAAGTTCTGTCTTTAAAATATCTGAATTGGTATTCTTTTTTCCATTACTGTTGATGCTCATTTAGCTCTGCTACTACTGAACTTAGTTATTCATAGATATGTCATGTACTCTCTTACCTTTAGCTCTCATCATCAAGTGGCCCTTCTGTTTGGACCCATTTTCGGTGTTTCTCTTTTAGGGATGAGCCAAAGTACTGGTTCTTCCAACAAGTTCTCCCTAACATAATCATTCCATTACTATGGTTTTAGCCTAGTTATCACAATGATACCTATCATAATAACTGACAGTCAGGAGATAATTCTATTTCAAGTATGAATGGATCAACTGAATTACAATATATAAATTTGAAGAGAATGGTTCTTATTCTTCTATCATTAAGTAGCAGTCATTTTTAGCTTACTGAGGGATAGGTAAAAAACTATTACGTGTCAGTTTTACCTAAGTTCTATGCTGCCCAGATTACGTGTTTTAATGGGACATCCAAATGTTTTGGCTATCATCTGCAAATTCACACATCATGGCTCTTAAACAGAACACAGGAAACTACCTGTCAGAGTAGGTGTTTTCCTTAACACATAGAGTGGCAGAAAGGTCTTTCTACCTAAGGAAGGGTCTTCTGCTTGGTAGGTTAAACTCAATGTTAGAACACTGTCTGCTTAACAGACATTGACATGAGATTTAGTTATGCCTCCCCACCCTACCCCACCCCCTTTCATCTCTTAGTTGAACAACTGTCAGTTTGCCAAAAAAGACCTCAACCCTTACTCTGCTAGGCTGTCAGAGAGATGCATATTCATTTGGGACTGCTAGGGACAGGGTCAACTTGGGTGGCTATATTTTTAGATGAAATTTATTTTATGTTAAAAATTTCTTCCGCACATTAGGATGGAATTTTGACAGCTCAGGGGGTAAATAGTCACAAGACGTTGCCAAGTGGAAAAATTCCAGTAGCACTCACTTTAGGAAGAACTTAAAATCAAAGGACTGTTGTATATGGAACATAATTACCTTTGTCATTTCATTCAACTTTTCAGCATTGCAACTTTCCAGTAGCTAAACACATTAACTAGAATGAATCTATTTTCAGATTTTCTCATACACATTTTTAAGTAGGAGGTGGCAAAATACAAATATATTGCCACGTACTTACCCCATCTTGTTATTCTGTGAATGTGATTTGGTAGGTAAAAGTGCACTGGGAAACAGAATTCATATGTTCTCTTCTGATTCATTCCTTATATTGTGACCTTGAACACATTACTTTCTACAAAATGGTGCTGTTATGTCTTGCCATTTGGCAAGGTTATAAAAATATTTTTTAAAATATTTGTTTTTAAAGTTTATTTATTTTGAAAAAGAGAGAGAGAGCATGAGTGCAAGTAGGTAAGGGGCAGAGAGAGGGAGACAGAATCCCAAGCAGGAGCCATGCTTTCAGGGCTGAGCCCAATGTGGGGCTCAATCCCATGACCCTGTGATCATGACCTGAACCGAAATCAAGAGTCAGACGCTCAACCAATTGAGCCATTCAGGTGTCCCTACAGAATATTTATGTAGAAGAATATGTTAACTCTATAATGCTTCAGAAATGCAAAATATTATTCTTCTATGTTTATTTTAACATTTTAATAAACACTGTAGTTGTATATTACAATACTTATATGATTCTATGTGTAATATATTTATAACTGACGTGTACTATAGCTCTATAATTATATATTAAAATTGTACCGTTAAAATCTCCAAGCAAAATAGATTTGTTGTTTACATCATTTGTCCATAGGCTAAGTTTAGTGAATGGTTTTGTCAAAGCAGGAACAATCCTCCAGAGTAGAGGAGGACTGAGCTGTGAAGGGACTTGATACGATTAGGCATTCAGAGATGATTTGTTGTCAAAATGGAATAGGATAGTTGTCATTCGTGCTTTTATTCATTCATATCTACTAGTCCTCCAATATATTCGAACTGCTGTTAAGTAGCTTTCTGTTAGGTGTTGAAAACAGCAAGATGACTATCATTCTGCCAGTTACCTGTGCACAGTCTAGTAGGGATATAGCAAGCTGAAATTTGTAAGATATTCTACAAATGCTACAGAGTGCTGTGAATTCACCAAGCAAGAGGCATTAACTTTGAATGAAGGACAGGTCCAGAAATGTTGCACAAAGAATCGTCTAAAAGGTGAAGGATGAGTAAGGGGAGAAGGAACGAGAAGAGAGAAATTTAAGTGGTGAAGGAGAGCATAAAGTAACATACCCAGTTAGGGAACGTAGAGCAAGATGGTGCCTTAGGATTAGAGCACATGGTCAGGAAAAAGTGAGGATTAGAGAAGGGAGACAGATGATGAAGAGCTTCTTATCAGGCTAAGAGACTTGAACTGTATTCTAAAGATATTGGGCTATCTTAAAAAGATTAAAGCAGAAAAGTGTCCTTGCCAGATTGTGTTTATTCTTCAAGTAGTGTGAAGTATTTACTCCAGTATCAAGAGGTCCGAGTATAGGGGATTATTTTAACAGTTTTAAAAATGTTGAAGCTGTGAAAGCAAGTGATTTTCATGGAGATAAAGATTTGGGAGGTGTGGTCGTGTATTTTAGATGTTTATGTGAAAGAATGATGATGAAATGTGGGGGGCGGGGAGGGGGCAACATCCAAAGTAGGGTTCTTGTATGGGTATTAGCAGTGGAAAAATTAGATTCACGTAAAAATGTAGTTGAGGGTATGTTAGGTTTTACTTTTAGAGCATTCAAAAGGAAATCTTTCCTAAGAAGTCATGTACACAAACTTGATCTCTGAAGAGAATTGACAGGTATGAGAAATTTTATCTACAGATTTCCATCTTAATTAAGTTTACTTAACGGAATGGACATGGAATCACTTTTTAAAGAAGAAAAACGGGGCATGGTCTATCATTTATGTTTTAAAAACTTCTAGCTCAGGGGTGCCTGGGTGGCTCTGACGATTGCCTCTGACTCTTGATTTTGGCTCCAGTCATGTACAATCTCACTGTGAAGGAGATGGAGCCCTTTCCTGACAGCGATGAGCTTGCTTGGCTCTCCCTCCCTCTCTGCCCCTCCCCTGCACATACGCGGGTAGGCGCGTACGCATGCGTGGTTTCTCTCCAACATTTAAAAAATTAAAAATCTAAAAAATTGGTAGCTCAAAGATGGGTTTGTGGTTTTGAGTTAGTCTTGCTTTCTGAGGAAAAAAGGGTAATGTCGGTATATATTCTAATTGCTCAAGTCCCATTAGCTGATGGGCTTTCAAGAATATGATTACATTTCTTTCAGTAAATATATCTTTCTTCATGTCACTTATGTTTTTAGAAGTGAAATATACATTGTCTAAGACAAGAAGCATTATTTTTTTCTATTTCTTGGCAAGATACCTCCGTAATTTTCATCTATTGCCCATTAACATTCTGTGTGACTATTTTGTCACTAAAACTTCTATGTGCCTATTAGTGAGTCATTAAAAAAATGAAAAATTATGCATCCTGTCTTGATCCAAGTTTTTCCTTTCTACAGTACATTGTTATTTCTTCTATCTTTGAAAATATTCATATTTTTCAAGACTTACTTCCATTATTCTAATGTAAAACATTTGATCTTCTCACCCCTTCCTAATCCTTAAGCATTAATATCCTATTTAATAATTTTGTATTATTTGAAATACCTACAGATATATTTAGTACTATATTCAGAACATTGATTGAAGGTTTTCTTAGGGTAATTTTCAATTTTGAGACAAAATTCTTTGATCAAGGTGGATGTGCTTCCAATAATTTATGCAGTAGGGCACAATCCACCAAATTTAAATATACTACAGATTGACTTTCTTGCTCACATATGGAAACAATTATTAACCAAATGTGCCATTTGTACCATATACTGTCTTAAAGATTTAAAATAAATAAAAATTATTAGTTTTAAGTATATAATGCACACAAGGTCAATTTTGATTATTTGTAACAAGGGTCAACAAATTTTTCTGTAAGCCTACATAATAGGTAATTTTGACTTTGTGGATAAGAGGTAAAGTTGAGGAAATTATCTAGTTTTTCATTTTGCAGAAACAATTTTCCACAATTTTTATTGACAAATAATTGAGTATAATTTTTATATAATAGTAATAAGTCTAGTAATAAGAATAAAATTATTGGGAGGTAACATTTTGCTTAACTGGTAGAATTTAGTGTAATCCTATCATCACATCAATTGAAAATGTTTGCAAGAGGGGCACCTGGGTGGCACAGTCGGTTAAGCGTCCAACTTCAGCCAGGTCACGATCTCACGGTCCATGAGTTCGAGCCCCGCATCAGGCTCTGGGCTGATGGCTCAGAGCCTGGAGCCTGTTTCCGATTCTGTGTCTCCCTCTCTCTCTGCCCCTCCCCCGTTCATGCTCTGTCTCTCTCTGTCCCAAAAATAAATAAAAAAACGTTGAAAAAAAAAAAAGAGTATTAGAAAATGTTTGCAAGAAATATTCTTATGTTGAAGTTCATACCAAATGAAACGGTAGGCCAGATGTGGCCTGTGGGGTGCAGGTTTTCACTCCAAGTTAAAGGATGCTTTATCAAAGTTTGAGTGTTTTAAAAAGTGTTAAGGTTGCAAAAATATTCATTGTAGCTACATGATTTAATGAACAGTAACAGAAATGAAACCCACTAATAGGAGCTATCGAGAGGTCTGGAAAATCATGATCCATATATTGTACCTTTTTATCCCCTTCGTGTTTGGTTATCTCTATCCTAAGTCAAAGAGTGATTGTTGGGAAATGAAAGAGGGCTCTGTGAAGAGGAACTACCATGCTGTAAATGCTACGTAGTTTTTACCCTCCTATGGGAGCTGTGCTAGGGATCCTTTTGAGGACTTAAAAGCGTACATTTGTTTTACATCTCGCAGACAAACATTATGTGTATACGGTTCACCTAGTTTTCCAAAGAATTAGGACAGTAACTACAAGAGGCTTCCCATGAAAAGGGTTGGACCACTCCATGCCATCTGTCCATGTAGTACGACACCAAAAGCCATGACACCAATTCTCCCCTGCATAGTTAGGGACCTGACCACTATGTACAGATACAGCGCTGGCCTCACTGATGAGAATTAAGGGTTTCCTAATCTGATTTTAAGCCCGCTATTTATTTATAAACTGAGACAACTCACGGTTAAGCTTCTCTTTTGCTCCTGCTCTTATACCACTACCGTTAGCAAGGCTGCGTAGTTATCATGGACTTTCCATCCTTGTCCTCGAGACTTGATCTCACCATGTTGTCTTTGAAATCAGAGACTGACTTCAGTCATCGGGCCAGCTCCAATTGTCCCCAAGGCCAGGGTTCTTGCCTCAGATTTGGAGACTGTTTTGAACCCCAGCCTTGAAATCAAGGCACTGCTACCTGCTTTGGACCTCTGGACACTACACTGTGGTCTGTCTGCATGTTAAGAGTCTGGCCAATATCAGAATCTTTACTGCAGAGCCGTGCTACTTCTCAGGAACGAGGTTTCCCAAATGCCTATGCATCATCTGGGCCATTAAATGATCAAGTTGTCTGAAAAAAAATAAAATTTTTTCGTGGGAAATTGCTTAATATATTTTGGTTTCTGGTTTAGGTCTTTCCCAATCTCGAAGTGCGTATGTCCTTCAATCTGAGGAACAGTACTCACTTTAAGTGTTTGATATTTGTCTTCAAATGAAAAACTGATTAATCATCACGTTTGTCTAAAAGTTTTAGAGTTTTAGTAGATCAAAAATCCCCTAAATGTGGCTGGAGGGTGGTTGCAGTTTACTCCTCTGTAGTTTTCCCAGACAGTGATGGCCTCTCCACTACCTCTCATAGCCAATTAATCTGCTAATTGGCAAGATTTCACTTTGTCCAGTGACATGAAGATCTGTCCCCAAGGATGAGTGTTTGGCAAGGGATTATTTACGTATTTTACCAATCTACACATTAATGACTACAGGGCTCAAGTGTCTGGCCTCAAGGGACAGTACTACATGGTCGATCAATGCCGAAGTGGGGGCTAAAATGAATGCTAGCAATTCACCAAGTGACTACAAATCAGAGTGACTGAATCTATTCATCACATCCAAATCTGTTACAGGAAATAGGCTTGATGAAACACAATAACTTCATCCATACAGAAACAACTGGCCCTATTCATCAAGAAACGAAGACAACACCTTCATATTTTTTCCTTCAAAACAACTCAAGTTTTCGTGGAAACTTTCTATATTCGTCTGAACATCTTTGTGTTTTACCTGCCTGTAAGCTTATGATTGCTGTCATTTTGTCACCTGAGAGAATATGATATTAGGGTTGCATTCACCAAGCATCAACAAGGTGTGTATGTGAACATACGTTTATGTTCATTTTTGTATTGTGCTCGTCAGGAATTTTTATTAATTGTCAGCTTGCTAAATTTACTATTTAACCTTGAAACTATTGTAGTCTACACAACTAAAAACGATTTTAACTGGCTGTATTTTGGAATAATCCTTCTGCTACATTTTCCCACTTATGCAAATGCATTATGTAACAAGAATCATCTTAGATGTATATTATGCAACCGGGTCACTACTGAAGAACTGAAAATACCACAGAGATGGAAATAAATTTTGGAGTAAAAAAATGTTTTAAAACATGCCAACACCTCCAATTCCCCAAGAGCCTCAGCTTAATCATGATCAGCTCTGTAGTGGGAGACCGAAGGACAATCACAGGAGTGTTGTTTATCTACTTGGAGAAAATTCATTACCTCCAACATTATTTGACATGAAAACAGATATACCTCTGTCACTGCTTTGACCTCTCTAATAAGATGAACAACTAGGCTGAAACATTTATTGATCTGAGCAAAACCCATTCCACCGGAAATAGACAATAGATGCACAACAGTGTAAATGAGGATTTAACATCAGTTCCAAGTAGATTGGCTATTAATCTGGAACCTTAAACAACGCAACTAGCTGTTTGGCAGTCCCACCTTTGATTGGAGGTAAACGAGAGAAAGGACTTCTGGTATTACTCAGTAGGCAATATTTCATGAATATGGGTTATTCTGTATGAAACTTGTAAATCAAGGACACCACCCTCAGTCTGCATTCCATGTGTGTTGAATATTCAAAGTGTTCATCATTTTGAAATTAACTTGCCTTGCTCTTCTTTCTAAAGGTAACAAGATATATTTATGAATGTGTCAGGGCTTATTGAACAATTGATTCAGGTGCTCTTTCACCATTGATATTTATAATATTTCTATTACTGCCTTACAGAAAATGACACACTAACAATAGGTTAAAATAAGGCTTATATGTGATAAGGTACAAACAAAATTTTAAATGAGTGTTTTAAACATTTAAATTTGTTTAAGTTAGCTAGAAGCAATTTTATAAACTTTACCAGTACCAGTTTGTTTTTTTTTCAAGTCCTTGCATGGGTTCTATTTTTCATAGTTTTAAGGACTTAAATTTAAAAATATTTAATGTAAGTTTTCTGAGTAGCTAAGGACCAGGAATCATTCAGTAATTTTTTTTTGATTCGACTGAATTAAGCTATTCATGTGTCTTGGGAAAGGGAAAGTTGGGAAAGCAGAACAGGATGATGGAATCTGAGTATTCCCATTTCTCTTGAGATACCCTTTCCTGTCATTAAATAAAAAACAACTTTATTTAAACTTCATATTGGATGAATATATATCTGCCTGATTAGACTTTGTGCCCATTTAGTCAAACTTATAAAGAAGAAGAATGATGTGTGTTTACTGGAGCAAATAATTTGTAGCAGAGATACATGAATCATTCAACATATTATCATATGATCTCAAAAGAACTCTTGTGCCAACTCATATGCTATAAATATTAGATATGCCATACTGAAATTGCTTTTCTTGCCACAGGGATTTACTCACAAACTCTAACCCCTCAACATTCTAAATATGGACAATGCAATGATAAATGTCATTAACCATTCCTCTGTCTCTTGGTTCACTTTTTTGGGGGGTCTGGGGGGGAAGGCCTATGGAACTATGTTGTTTTGCTAGACGTCATGAAGAGTTGTCCAGAGTCTGTCTTCAACAGAGACAATTATTTTTCATGCAACAGAATTACAAGTTGTTTTTGTTTTGTTTTGTTTTGTTTTTGTTTTTTTTTTTTTTACAATTCCTGTTTAATGAAATTCACTATAAATTTTTGAATGAAAACAATTATGAAGACCTTGCTCAATTATAAAGTCTATTCCTCAAATTTGGACCGATTTTAAATTTTTTAAAATGTTTAAGTTTTGAAAGAGACAGAGACACAGAGACACAGAGACACAGAGACACAGAGACACAGAGACACAGAGACACAGAGAGAGAATGAGAATGAGAATGAGAATGAGAATGAGAATGAGAATGAGAATGAACGAGCAGGGAAGGGGCACAGAGAGAGGGAGACACAGGGAGAAGCAGGATCCAGGCTCAGAGCTGTCAGCAGAGAGCCACATGTGGGGCCCGAACTCATGGACCGCGAGATCATGACCTGAGCTGAAGTTGGATGCTTAACCTACTGAGCCACCCAGACGCCTCTAGACAAACTTTTTAATAATAATTTGTGATAACTTCCCCATCAGTATCCAATTATTGTCCTTTCTTTAGTCATCTGAGAATTTCTAAGTATATAGTTGATAACATCATCAGGAAACAGTTATGAAAATGGACTACCTCGAGATTTCACCCTCACATAGGTCAAACTTGCTTGTAGGTCAACCAATTTATTCATGTTAATTTTCTTAACTGTTCAATTTCTTAGTGCAATTGCTTTAACTAATTATTCACTAAGAATTTTAGATGTCGTACAAGTAAAGGAGTAAACAGAATGATGAAATAATTGTGGTCCTTCCTTTGAGACAAAGGCATTTTGGTCCTGAGATATAGTATTAGAGTATCCTGAAATATAGTTATCAGCATTACTATTATTTGTACTGTTTTGTATATACACAACACTTTAATGTAGAAGAGTGTTCTCATTTACATTTCTCATTTGACTTCTAAGCTTATCTTAACAAGCCGCTTACATAGGTAGGTAGGTAAATAGATTTATCATTGATACGCTGGTAGGGAAACAAAGCATTTCTGAGACTTGTCCAAGGTCCTATTTTGAGCAGCCATAGAGCATAGATTCCACTCCTGACCTTTTGCCTTTTGGTTTGCAGGGGTTTTAAGGGTTGCTCTTTCTTCTACTAGACCCTCATTTCAGTAATATGTACTCACTTTTCAATACAGGAAGCACGTGACCTAATCGTTAATACTTTTGATTGTTGTTAGTAGAGAAAGGTGAAGTAGAGTGAAAAATTCTAGGATCGAATACAGTATTACAAGCCTGGATTGTGTGGCAGAAAATTACTACCAAGTTGAGGTACTTGAATTTTATGTATTTTCATAATTTTATACAAATACATAAATTGTCCCTTTCAAAGTTTCTCTTCTTTCCCTTTCCATATCACATTTTGGAAAAACCAGCTGTTTACAAAATTCCCTGGACTTCTCCTTCACCTTCACACACGAGCTTCAATCCTTTAATTTCACTACCTTCCTCACAGCAGCCTATTAGTGATGAAATGAACTTTCTGGAAAGGCTAGCAGGGCTGCAGATAAAAGCTAAAATTCAGGGATGACCATCTCCATAGATGGCATCTTATTAATAGCTAGAGTCACTAACATAGTCAATTTTATATTCTCAGTGTCTAACAGTCTAGCATATAGTAAATACTCAGTATTATTTCATCATTGAGTTCATACATTCTGAGAGTCACGGAAGGGGAACTGCCAAGAAAGAGTCAGTAACGTAACCACCACAAACCTTTACAAAATTACAAATTACCCAGAGTAATAACATAAATTAAATTTGAATTTAGATCACTTTCTTTCGTCTTTTTTTCCTTCTATGCATATAAGGTACATGTGCTTTAATAGAATGCATGTATGGATTTTTATACCAATAATTCTGCTTAAAACTTTAAGAAGATATTTATACAATTATAATATTGCTACACCTATTTTGTGTAAATGTTTATTTATTTTTGTGAGAGAGAGAGCACAAGCAGGGGAGGAGCAGAGAGAGAGGGAGACACAGAATCTGAAGCAGGCTCCAGGCTCTGAGCTGTCAGCATAAAGCCTGATGCGGGGCTCGAACCCACAAACCGTGAGATCATGACCTGAGCCAAAGTCAGACGCTTAACCAAATGAGCCACCCAGGCACCCCACTACACCTATTTTTAAATGGCTAAAAATAGTCAACTACATGGCTATAGAAATTGACCTCAACATTTCTCCATTAGAGGTCTTCTAGTTTGCCTCGATTGCTTTGGATGTTTTTTTTTAATGATTATCTGTTTGTACATATAGTTGTTAAACACATTTGGATTATTTCCTCAGAATAAATTTCCAATCAAAAAATTTAGAGTAGGATATAGTTTTTAAGGAAGAAAGGTTTTCTCATTATCCGGCTCAATTTAATTTTCCTAAGCAGTTTTGAATATACCACTTGTTGTGTGACTCCGTCTTATCTTTATTCTATTAAATGTGATGGAAGAAAATGTAAACCTAAGAAAAGCTAGTAAAAACAAGATATAAGGAGCCAGCCAGGTATCTTAGGCTGGATATTCCCCTTGCATACTTTTAGGTTCTGTCATCTTGGTTGCCTCCTGTGTCTACCAACTGCCCAGAGAGCACCACTGGCTAAGTGCCCCCCCCCCCTTTTTCTTTAGTCTCTCAACCCCCTACCACCCCAGCCATAAAAGGAAGCCAATGCCAATGTTTGGGGCTCAGTCTTTGGAGAGGACTCCAATGGGCCAGCACCAGTGTGCAATCAACAGTCTTTTCCTGATTCCCTGAGCTTGTGTGGCTTGTCTCTTCCTGGGCACCGAGTATTTATTGTAACAAACCTACCCAGCTAATTGATTTTTTTTTCTTTTGTACTCTGGAGTTAAAATTTTTGTTTGCTAATCAATGACAGATATTGTCTCATTTGTAATAGAATTTCACTCTCGAATTTATTCATTCATCCCACAGTATTTACTCCATGCTTATTCTTTGCAAACACTGGTTAACGCTAAGAATTTAAAGTTGGGAATAAAATTCTTACTTTCACATAGTTTACAGTCTATCGTGTACAGAAAAGCCAGAGAAGCAAGAAGTAATTGCTGGTGTTCATCTTTTTCCTTTTATAGATTGTTATTAAGTAGTTCACATTATCTGACAAAATATAATCCGAGAACTTTTTTCTAGGGCACAGATAAAAAAAAGCAGATAAAGCACATATTGGTAATATGAGCTGAAATGATAAACTGAGCACACAGGGGCTGAGGTATAAAGCATAGGGATTGATTTGAAAATGTCAAGTGAGCCTTTTAGTAAGATATGAAATGCAAACTTCCTGTAAACAACTTAAAATGCTAATGATTAATAAGCTCTTCCCTTTTATTAAACTGCCAAATTCTCTTGTGACATTAAAATGTCCTCCCTCCACCCCAAATTCTTTCCAAAATTCTTCACTACTATCACATCTATTTATAAAAGAACTACAATTAGCATTCTGTTCATTTTATTCAATGATCACCTTTAGGACATTGTAATTTGAAAAGCTAGAATGATTACATCACCTATTTAAGTCTATGGATCTATCTTGGAACTTAGTGGAGCTAATATTTAACATTTCTATCAGTGTTTTGTAATTTACAAAACACCTTGCAATCTGCTGCAAGAGCAAGGGAGAGATATTGAGTCAGCCTTCTTTCAGGAGCATGGCGTGGAAAGCCATGAAATGTCTAGCAAGGCACAATCCGCCAAGGACACTTACTATAAACTCTCTTTCCGTCTATCTTCAGGATTTTCTCCTTCAATATCTTTGTGTCTCACTAAGGCTGTTCCCTGTTCAATTACCAACTTTTTCCAACTGAAGAATTAAAAAAATTCTACCAGTACTCAAGGTCCCTATCTAATTTTGCCGGTCTCTGTGTTCGTTAATGTGCTGGACAAGTTGATTTCCTATTTGTTCCCATGGCATTTTGTAACTTCCATTATGCCATCCACATCCAGCAATACTGCTGTTTTCTGTTCACTTCCCTCCCTTTGCAAGAATTCAGCACCTAGGACTACTCCTGACTTGTGCTTGGTGCTTATGGAACATCTAGTGACTGGTGGCAGAGTGTGAGTAGTTTAATTGTTGGGATGTTTGGAGTACTGAAAGTTAGGGTAGAGGTGCAGCCCATTTGGACATACCTGTAGTACTGAGTGTGGAGATTCTGGGGAAGGCAAGGAAAGAAAGTAGAGTAGAATCGACAGTAAATCTATTTAAGATTCCACCTATAAGCATTTGTAACAATAAAATCCTTAGGACTTTTGCAATGAATAAAGCCTTTCATTTCACCTGAAAATTCTATGGTTTTAACCTGAGCTCCAAAGTTTTTTCTAATTGAATTATTTTATAGGTAGATCATTTTAGTATTTTAATTCCCTACTGATGAAAATTTAGCTTTTTCACCAGTTTTTATTTTTGATGAAGTAGTAATTATTTATAGTGTAGAGACTTTTTCTAACAGAATATTTAAAAAGAAGTGGATGAATAAAGTATTATATTATTCCAGGGTTTTATACCTTACCTTAGAGTATACCAACAGTAACAAACTAAATCTATCATTGATACTTATTCTAGAGGGAAAAATTGTAACAAAAGGACAGGTCTTCAAAGCCTTATGACAAATTCCTAAAGCAAGATGTATTCCTAATTTAACATGGCTTAGATTTCTGAAAGGTAGAAGGTTGATGATACTCAATATTACCTAACTCCCCAGAGGGTTTGGAGCTGCACCTCAATTATCTCCTACGTTACTATTTCCACAATCATTTACGTAGTATTTATTTGTATTACTTATTTTGAATAAACATCTTTCCCCTTTTTCTCCTGATCAATGTTTACAGCTTGATGAATTACAAACAAACTTTCAGTTTTCATAACTTTTGAACTTCACTGCCATGTATAGGGGGTGGTAAACTTTAATGGTTTTTGAGGTTGCAATACATGCTGTTTATGCCAAACTATACACAGCAGTCCATAATTCATGAATTCACAGATATCAAATTTACTATGAAAAAATTTCTAACTAGGCACTACATTGATCATATCCTCATCTCCCAAATATTTAACTTGAATGAGTAACTTTTGCTTCTGTAACTAGTTCCTTTTCTCAAGCTCCTGGAACACTCACATATATTGACCCTATATTGGCCATAATATGTAAGATATAAGACCGAAGCCAGGGGCTGGGGGCCGGGGGGGGGGGGATTTTTCTGATCACATTTTATGTTAAACTAGGTACTACAAAAAGAAACCCCTAAAAAACTATAAAATTCCTACTCTCATAACAGTAAAACCATAAAAAAAATATCTCGGTAAAAATTCTTGTGTCAAAGAGGAAACAAAACCTAAAATAAAATTTCTTAGGAAAAAAGTGATAAATGATTTATGAAACTGTCAGATTTAATGAAAACAGTAAAATCTGAGCTTGGGAGCAAAGAGAACGAAAGTCAACTAATTTGGGAAGAAAGTATTAGATAAGTGAATTAAATCTTCAGATCAAGAAACAAAATAAAAATGAACATAAAACTTCAAATAGGCAAAGGATGTCATCAGGAAAGATCAATTACATAATCAAACTAAGTATTATATTGTTCAAGATGTTTTTTTAAAATGGCTAGGTAGGGGCGCCTGGGTGGCGCAGTCGGTTAAGCGTCCGACTTCAGCCAGGTCACGATCTCGCGGTCTGTGAGTTCGAGCCCCGCGTCGGGCTCTGGGCTGATGGCTCAGAGCCTGGAGCCTGTTTCCGATTCTGTGTCTCCCTCTCTCTCTGCCCCTCCCCCGTTCATGCTCTGTCTCTCTCTGTCCCAAAAATAAATAAACGTTGAAAAAAAAAAATTTAAAATGGCTAGGTAAAAAAAGTCATTTGCAGACCTTTTAAAAATACGAGAATAAAAATATACAACACAAGCATTAGAATGGGAGACAAAAGGTACAGTGGGAATTCAACTACAAATGTCTACTTTTTCAAGTTTTATTAATGTATTGGAAAAGAATGATTTGTAGCAAAATATTAATAAAATTGACTATGGGAGAGATATAAATTGAGACCTATTTTTGTGCAAGGAAATGAGACCATAGTCAAAGAACCACAATTTCTCTTCACGTGACAGACATGGTGAATTCTATAAAATACTTCAGGAAAAAGCTTCTTAAATTGTTTAAACCATCCTAAAGCAGGGGCACTTGGATAGCTCAGTAGATTAAGTGTTCAACCTCTGCTAAGGTCGTGATCTTACAGTTCATGAGTTCGAGCCCCGCGTCGGGCTCCATGCTGACAGCTCAGAGCCTGGAACCTGCTTCAGGTTATGGGTCTTCCTCCATTTCTGCCCCCACCTCTCTCTCAAAAATAAACATTAGAAAAAATTTAAACCATCTTAAAGCATAGAAAGGAAAACTTGAATTCCTTTAATAAAGCAGATAGATCTTTCACATAAAAACATTACAAAAATAAAAGAAAACTACAGAATTCCACTCATGTCTATTAGTTACAAAAATCTTATTACTAGGGGGAAGAAAGTCATTCAACATAACCAAGTCAGGTTCAATTTACAAATGCCCATGTGTTTCAATGTCTTTAAACCAAGTTATAAATAGACCCAAAGATACAAATCATAGAATCTTTTCCATTGAGACAAAAACATGTTTGCTAATATTCAACTCATCAATATTTAATATGCATTCTTAACATAAATGTTTCACTAACTTAATATAGCATGACAGATTTAATAATGGAAAAAGTTTCCTTAAATTTAGTACTAAGAAAGTCTAGTATCGCTTCGTTCAATATTTTGAAACTCTATAAGCTCAATTAGAAAAGATGGAACAAAACTAGAGATTTCCACTTCCAACCAAGAACAAGTAATAAAGACAAAAGTGGCCCTGTGGTCTTAGGTAAGACACACCCTAAAAGTCCTCCCAGTGAGTTGTATCCATTGTAGGCTGGCCCTGTCATCTGTGACTAGCCCACAGAATCCAGCAAAGGTGAAGGGATTTTACAAACAGAGACCCAACCAGTTGATTTTGAGTTTTCACTAAGTAAGTTGTTGCTCCTGGGCCTGGCTTTAAAAAGCTGGCCTAGCAATAGCTGGCCTGCCATGTCCTAAGAGCGTAGGGAACAACATGTAGTCTGTAGGAGCCGAGAGCAGCCCCGGATGAGAGCCAGCAAGCAGACAGGACACCTACAACTCCAAGGAGCCGAAACGTTATTGTTCTGCCAAAACCACACGAGCGTAGACAAGAATTCCAAGGTCCAGAACTATCGGTCCTTGCAAACACCTTGATTTCTGGCTTGTGAGACCCTGACCAGAGGATCCAATTATGCCATGTCGGGACTCCTGATGCATGGCAACTAACCCATGTGTTGTTTCGAGCTGCTAGGTTTGTGGTGGTTTCTTACACAGCTATAGAAATAGACACTCCAAGTAACAGACAATAAATGAAACAAACCATAGTTTTTAGACTATTAGATAACAAGCAGCACAGGGGAATAGAATAACCACAATCTGGGAAATACAGAGTTGGATGATCTGACCAGCTTCCTGCTTGGAATCAATGTCAGGCTGCAATGTCAGTCAACGCCAGGATGAAGAATCTAAAGATGCCTGTCGTCTCATTGGGTTAGAGAGGCTGAGATCAGAGTTCAGGAAGACCCAACAGCTAGACTTTATGGGGTACTGTCCTAGAAGAAAATTACTGAATGGGAAAAGAGAGGGGCCTAGGCACTTGCAGAAAAGGTGTTTTTCTTTTTTTTTTTTTTTTAAGCTAGTCTTTATTAACTCCCTGCCACAACAAAACCTACAATGATTTTAAGAAATCCAACACAGCCAGCCATCAACAAAGTACAGAACACATTATCTGGTATCCATTAAAAAAGTTACCAGGCAGGCAAGGAAGAAAACATATTCCTTAATTAGGAGAAAATTTAATAGGAACCAATCCTGAAGTAACCAAGTCGTTAGACCTGGAACACAAGCAGGAACTAAAACTGTAACTGTACATATGCTCTATACGTTCAAGACAGCAGAGGAAAACAGGAACATGATGAGAAATGGAAGATATCTGAAAAGACACAAAAGGAATTTCTAAAGATAAAAGCACTATCTTAAAAAATACACTTAGACACTGCAGGAAAAAATAAATCCATAAACTTCAATAGAAATCCTCCAAAATGAAGCACATTAAGAATCTGGCTCCTGGTTAAAAACCTGTATGTGATTTGGTAAGCCTAGCATAAGCCATGAAGAGTCTCTGACAGGCCAAGTGGTGGTGGGGGGCAGGGGGTGGAGCAGAGGGGAAGGGCTGGCAGAAACTGCCTTCCCCCAGAAGCCTTGGTACACAGCCAGTGCTTTCCAGTCTCTGAAGAGAGTGATGGTCAAGGACTCAAGCCCATCTGGCTGGACATGCCCTTACCAGATCTGCATTCCTAGCCCACGCAGCTTCATTTCCATTTATCTGTCTTCAACTATCTCTCCTGAGGTCTGCTTTGGTAGTGTAGTTGACTACAAAGAAGCTAGAAGATGGTTTCCAAGATATATTTTAAACTTTCAAAAGGGTCAGAAGAAGGTATACACTAGGTTTAAAACTATGGAGGATGTGTTTGTAACACACCCACAGTAATACATAAACTCGTCTATGCCTAGACTATGTCTGGGGAGTTCTTATTGCATCCAGGTCAATCAAGTAGAAGCCTAGAAATAGGACAAATTTATCACTATATACCTTAAACTTTGAAAAAACTCATTTAAAGTTCTTGGTCAATTAAGAAATTTGGGGTCATCAAAACTATTCAACATTAGCTAACTCAAGGCATTTTTCCTTGAGGCATTTTTATATCCTCATACAGTCTAGGAGTTATTCTTGTAAAGTAGTCTATTTACAAAGTACTGAACTTTGGTTTTCAAAAATTAGCTGGAGTTTTAAAGGAGTGATCTGGAGGCCCCGTGTGTATGGGATTTACAGCTTTGCTTCTATTTTACTTTCCATCAATTGACTTCCTACACAAGCCTCGTCACCTGCACACTATTTACAATTTTTATTTTGACGTGTTGATCTCTAATTTACCTAGTAAATCCTAATAATGTGATAAAGGTAATCACATTAAAATCACATATAAAAGTTGTAAGAAATACGGTATGTGTATATGCAGACTATTGCCAGTGATAGAAAATTAAAAAAAAGAAACTGAGAAGCTGCAAGTGAGCTATTTGATTTGCAAAAATCAAGGAGTTTTTGCAGACTTCCTCCCTAAACAAAGTCTACTAAACCTCCAGAGAGAAACAAAGATAGGGTATGTAGAAGGGCAGAGTTACCCACTCATTTTTCTGTGAGTAGATATAAAATCTTTCTTAGGAACTTATTCTATTCCTTATGCTATTCATGTTCTTGTATAGTCCTCAATTTGAAGGATTTACAAAGATCTCTAATATATACTTCGAATTGTTCATTTTTTTTGTCCTTCATGCATCAGGCCATGTTTTATTTCTTACTTCACCACAGTTATTCAAATGAAATCCTTATGTGCCTTTGTCCGGCTGCCCATAGAGTGAATGCATGTGAGGGAAGCATCATGCTTTTCATTACAGTCTGGGGATTATCTGGTGGAGGCAAGAGTGTCTTCCTGGAATAAATTGTCTACAAGTTCAGATATTTGATGCTATGACACGTTGCAGTAAGATCACTAAACAGCATATAGGCAATCAAAGACTTGCTGCCTTAGGACACGACTTCATATATACCAATTTAGCAAGAAAAAATTTTAAAAGATAATCTCCCCAAACTGCCACAATCGCATATAGCAAACACAGTATGTAACAAGCACCATGACTCTGGGAGGACTTCAGCCTTCCCATTTATAGAATGTATTTGTGCAGATTACATTTTTTTGCTTTATGAAGCTAACATGACTGATTACTGACATATTGAGTAAAAATAACAGGTATATGAATAAAGGTGCCCATTACATCATTCCTATAGTATTTTTTTTTAAAGTTGGAAATAATCTTGAGATGATTCCATAATCATCTTACCTCAATATAATACAACATTATACAAACATCTAAACATGAAGGTATCATGCAATATTTAAAAAGCAAAACCACATGCAATGGTGTTGATCCTAACTTATTAAAAAAAATTAGGCATTTCTGGGGCTCAAACTTGTGTCTTGCTTTACTTTAGGAGATCACCTCCTTCAACATGCATGGCTTCTCCAAGAAGTGGCGTATTAATCAAAAGTTTACTATGAAGAAAAATGTCTTATGAAATGGACACAGATCAGACAACATATTTTGTCTTCAGTGCCCTGCTATAATTTAGTGCTTTGAAAAGGCAATGCTGAAGGTCTGTTCTGAGAATGAAATACACTCCATTTATTTTCCCCGGAGTGAACAGCTGTAAACCTAGATGGCTATGCCTACTGGTGAGGACCTAAGAATATCAAGTTACCCTAATACCAGTTTAAATGGGCCCAATGTCAAGAATAGTTTACAGGTATCTCTTGAATCTTATTACTGAACATGACAATCTAAATTGATATTCAGATAAATTTGGGTTGAAGTATATAGTTTAACAAGTGCTTTTTCACAAGCAATCTCCAGAGGTATTCCCTAAAAAGACATTTCTACTGCATTTATTATTAATTCCTTGGAAAATTTTACTTTAAATTATCTCTTAAACTGAACCAAAGATTCAGGTTCAACAAAGTTGCATAGATGGAGATAGACCTGTGCCAGGAAGCAGTTTTTCAATTAATCCAATTCATTCAATTGGTCCTTCTTCTGTTCAAGCTCGGCAAGTTTAATAGTTTCTCTGTGATACTCTTTGTTCTTAGAAAGAAATGAGGACAAGAATACTTTTATTCTTCAACAGGTATTCTCACTGCTGAATTTGTGATGTACATTTCAGTCTTCATTCTCTGACTTCTCTCAAGTATTACTTACTCCCTAGAACAGAGGTTCTTCCTGTTCCTGCTGGGCCAGTAGCTCATAAAAACCTCTATTAGGAGAAACGTGCCCACAACCCAACAGTCTCACCTTAGATCAATTTCCACAACTTCAATCAGTTTCTCTTTTGACCTCCAGAGCAGGGCTGCACAGCCTGCCATAGACTCACAGGCATGACATGGCAGCAGAATCCAGATCGGACTTTTCAGCAGAAAAATATGGGACTTAGCCTCTTAGCTGCTTATTACAGAGGCACAGATGCCTCTCTGAAAGCTTAACAGAAGGTGGGAAACTTTATTTTAAAGCTTCATCTGTGCATAAAGAAAAAAAGTGAAAGCATATCCCTTCAGTTTATTATATTTGTTTATTAAACTAAAGAGAGTGGCCGAGCACAGAGTTAAAAGTCATTTTTTTTTTTTAATGTTTGCTTATTTTTCAGAGAGACCAAGAATGAGTGGAGGAGGGGAAGAGACAGCAGGACAGAGGATGCTAGGTGGGTTCTGCCCTGACAGCAGAGAGCCCGAGGTGGGGCTTGACCCAAGAACCTTGAGAACCTGAGTCAAAGGCAGAGGCTTAATGGACTGCGCTAACTTTTAATAGGAGTTTGCCTTTTATTTACTGATTACTTGCAAGTAATTCATTAAATGAAAGATCATAGATTTAGGAGGATGGTCTCCACTTACCAGGTCTAAATTATTTACAGGGTTTATTTTTATTACTTATGTTCTAGTTGAATAAATTCAATTTTTCTTGTCACTTAACTATACCTACACAGTAATTCCACTGTCATCAAAATGTTTAAACATTTTCTCCATGTTCATTTGAAAATGAATTAAATGTTTCCTAAAATACAAAGTATTTGCTTTTTTGATGGAAAATGGTATGCAGTTTATATCCAATGAACGACTTTTAATTTTTAGTGTAAGCATTTTTTTTTAAATGTTTTATTTTTGAGAGAGCACCAGCAGAGGAGGGCACAGAGAAATAGGGACAGAGGATCTGAAGCAGGCTCTGTGCTGATAGGAGTGAGCCTGAAGCGGGGCTTCAACTCAAGAACTATGAGACCATGACCTGAGCTGAAGTCAGACGCTCAACTGACTGAGTCACCCAGGTACCCATTTTTTACTGCAAACATTTGTAATACTCTATCCATATCAACTTTTCTGTTGGGTTTCAAGTTTCAAGAATGATATATGTAGAATGAGTAACTAGGGGAGAAGGAGGACATCTGCCTAGCCAGATGGATCAGGTAAACTAATTCTAGCTATAAATCAATGAAATAAAAGATGTCCCAAGTGAGTCATCTCACCTTTTAAGCAGATATGCAATCTCTACAGTAACAGCTTACTGTCTGGGGTATTTATTCCATATATTTTATTGAACATCTATGGCAGACTAAGGTATCAAGATTTAATAATACTACATTTCTTTCCCTATGAAGCTTGTAGTCTAATGGGCCTAGGAATTAATCTACCAATTAATCATGAAAATATAGTATTACTTGCACTGCAATAGAAGTGGGTACTGTGTCATAGGATGTAAGTAAATGGTCACTAATTGCTTCAGGTAGGTTGTGCAATATCCCCATCTCCATTCTCCATGACATTTGTTCTTACAGTAAAAAATGGACAGGTTTCCATGTGAACTGAGGAGATGAGCCTTTCATCCATAGGACACAGTTTATGCCAAAGCACAAAGACCAGAAGGGTCCACAGGTGTTGCGGGGGCCAAATGCTCATAGTGGCCAGCGCGTGGAGTTTGTGCGTGTAAGT
Organism: Leopardus geoffroyi; assembly: GCF_018350155.1. NCBI lineage: Eukaryota > Metazoa > Chordata > Mammalia > Carnivora > Felidae > Leopardus > Leopardus geoffroyi. Next base: position 87,298,408 of record NC_059331.1, read on the forward strand.
TTGGCAAGAAGTGAGGCTCTTCCCACAGTGCTTAGGGCTTAAATGGTCTTCTAAACCATGCGAAGTAAATTCAGTTTATGTTGTAGGAGAATTTGCAAGTTTGGAGAATGACATGATCAGCTCTTCTCCTTCAAAGACTGGAAAAAGAGAATTCTAACAAATACGACACTCTAGCACTGGCAAAAGAGTGTGTGCATAGTTTGGGCAATTACAAAGGTTAGAGAATGAACCAGTTACTAAGAGCAAAAGGAGGAGGGGAACGAAAGGTTTTAAGAACTTGGACCAACACAGTCATGCAAAGTGGGTGACTTTAGGAGGAGCAGTGACCTTCTGTTTTAACACAGCCATCCTCCAAGACCTCACAGGGAGGGAACCAGGGACTCAAAAGACTGAACTCACTTTCTTCTCGTTGCCATCACTTGCTGAGGCTTTCCACTGCCACACCCTGAAGCCAGGGGGCATGGAGCCAGGAGGAGGTAGCTAGTGAGTGAATCTTGAAGGACAAACCAAAGGTGTCTAGTATTTTAGTGATCCTAATTTAACAAGAGTTGGGAATGGAGAGAAGGGTGGCATTTAAAATTTTATATATATATATATATATATGTATAAAGCATAACCACTAGAATGTGGTCGAACTGTACCAGTGAGTCAAAAATCATAGTCAAATACAACTCCATGATTTATAGCTTGGGTACAAGAGGAGAATCAAACGGTGTTGCTGATAGGACACTGTGATTCTTGCTCCTTCTACACATCTGAACAATTTCACTACCAATTCTAGAGTGAATTATTCTCTCATCCTCATGTGTAGGATCATCCTCTTTTGGAGTTCTTAGTAACTAAATCATAGCCCTTCTTATTTTGCCATCTACAACACAACCCCATCATTTCTGTCCATCACTGAGAATTCTAGCCTGCAATTCTCATCTTTGCCCAATTCTAGGTGACCACAAAATTCATATGCAGTAGATTTGTTAGCAACTCGATCTAGTTTCAGGTGTTCTGTCTCTGGATGACACCTTAATCTTGACATCTCCCAGCACCTCTACACTTTAATAACTTCTTATACATTCTCAGTTGTATTTAAGAAATATTGCCTATCAGCACTAACTCTGACAAGCTAATGTTCTTCCAGCCTTCTCCTTTTATATGTGTTGTGTATATTGTGTAAGCTCATTAGAAAGGAGAGAGAATCCTAATCAGGATGTATAGCCCGGAGGCTGACGCGGGGCTTGATCCTGTGCAAAGATACACAGATAACTCAGAGGAAAGGCCATTTATTCTGCCTATCAAAGTTAGGCTTCACAAAAAATGTAAATGCAATACCTAACTTGAATACTGGAAGATTACAAGTTTCTCAGTTCCACAAAAGGCAGAAGGGAATTCTCTCAAGAGAAGATTATGCTCAACCATATGAAGGTGTAAAATACTACACATGTTAGAATTTCCAAGTAGTTCCTTGCTACATAGAATGATGAGGGATGGCAGAATCCCAACGGAAAAATAGTGAGAGCAATTTGTATGAACTATTACTTTCATTTTAAGGGCTAATATAATGATAGACCAAGAAAAACAATTTTTACAATCAGTGTATCAATTCAGTAAAAGAGATCTAGTAAGATTTAGAATGTCCACACATTAATGGATAGACTGGAATATAAAATAGGCCTATATATGAGCATGACCTACCTATTCTATGAGGCAACCAGACTTGCTTTTTTTTTTTTTTTTTTTTAAATTTTTTTTTTCAACGTTTATTTATTTTTGGGACAGAGAGAGACAGAGCATGAACGGGGGAGGGGCAGAGAGAGAGGGAGACACAGAATCAGAAACAGGCTCCAGGCTCTGAGCCATCAGCCCAGAGCCTGACGCGGGGCTCGAACTCACGGACTGCGAGATCGTGACCCGGCTGAAGTCGGACGTTTAACCGACTGCGCCACCCAGGCGCCCCCAGACTTGCTTTAAGAAAATACCATCAGAGGCTGGATTGTTCAAAAACAAGTTTATTGGGGGTACCGCTGTGGCTCAGTCGGTTAAGTGTGGGACTCTTAGTTTTGGCTCAGGTAATCATCTCAGGGTTCTGTGGGTAGGATCAGCCCAAGGTCAGCTCATAGCACAGAGACTGTTGACGATTCTCGCTCCCTCTCTGTGTCCCTCCCACATTCACCCTCAACCTAGCCCTCTCCTTCTCTCTCAAATAAACATGTAACAAATTATCTAAGTACAAATTTATTTTTTTTTTTTTAACAGTTTGAAGTTGAAGAAACCAAGAACACACATGCAGACACAGGCCAGCTTTCTGGTGTCTCCCCTTACATGGACACTTATGGGATCAGGGCCCCACCCTGTGACTCCATTTAAACTTAAGGATTTAGTTTTTATACATTTTTTAATGCTTTTAAATTTATTTTTGAGAGAGAGTGCAAGCAGGGGAGAGGCAGACAGAATCTGAAGAAGGTTTCAGGCTCTAAGCACTTAGCACAGAGTCCAACACGGGACTCAAACTGATGAATTGAGAGATCATGACCTCAAGTTGGATGCTCAACCGACTGAGACACCCAGGTGCCCCAAACCTCAATTATTCCTTTAAGCCACAGTGGAGGTTAGGGCTTCTACATGGGAACTTTGGAGGGACCGATTCATTCCACAGCATTCCACCCTGACCCCAAAATTCATCCTTCCTGCATTCATGTACTGTACCTTTATTACATCCCAGTAGCCTCAAATGTCTTAACTTATTCTAGCATCAACTCTCAAGTCTAAGGTCCCAAGTCTCCTGTATGTATCACTAAATCAGATATGGGTAAAATTCCAGGTAGGATTACTCAACCTGAGGCAAAAGTCCTCTTCAGCTGTGAACCTGTGAAATCCTACAAGTTACGTGCTTTCAAAAGACAATGGTGCAATATGCCTAGGATAGGTGTTCCTATGCCAAAGGGAAAAGGTGGAAGGAAAAAAGGGGTGATAAATCCCAACCAAGTCAAAAAGCTAGCGAGGCAAATTCTTTTAGATCTTAAGTTTGATGTCCTGTCTTTCAGGCCATATCACCCCTATGACTCTGTGGGGCGGCACCACCCTGACAACAGTGGGCCACGGGCTTGCCTCTAATGCATAAGGGAATGTCATCATGGCTCCCAAAAGAGGCCCCACTCTTTGAAATGAAGGGGGAACCATGCTTGCCCCCAGACGTGCAGTCAGAGGGGGAACCCTGAACCACCTTTAGGGACATTATTATTATTATTTTTTTAATGTTTTACTTATTTTTAGAGAGAGAGCGTGAGTGGGTGAGGGTCTGAGCTAGAGGGACACAGAATCCGAAGAAGGCTCCAGGCTCTGAGCTGTCAGCACAGAGCTTGACATGGGGCTCGAACTCACAAGCTGTGAGATCATGACCTGAGCTGAAGTCAGACGCTTAACCGACTGAGCCACCTAGGCACCCCAGGGACATTATTTTTCTTGAATGGTAAAAGAGGTTTTAAACTGAATAGCTCTATGGTCCCATCCTGTACAATCAAAAAACCCCAAAGGCTTTCTTTCATTTCATCCTGTGTCTGGCTCCTTAAGTGCAAACCTGGCTTCGTTTCTGACAGAATTCCATCTCTATCCATGGCTTCTGTTGAGAAAGATGATCCAGTTAGTGGTTTGCATCCATATTAGACTCTTTATCAAGCTGTTTGCTCAGCCACACCCATAGGGTTCTTTTCTTAAGAAGCTTTCTCAGTTTCTATCATATGGACAGGCTGGGGATTTTCCCAATCTTCAGGTTCTGGTTCCTTTGGTTAACAATTCCTTCAAATTCTCTCCTCTTGAATTTTACTGTAAGGAAAAAGCAAGCTGCTTCCTAATTTGCTTACAAACTTCCTCAGTGAAATACCCAAGTTTATTGCTTACAAGTTCCAGCTTCCAGAAAACACTAAAACGCAACTCAGCCAAGTTCTAGGCCACTTTACACCAAGCATTGTCCTTCCTCTAGTTTCTAATAAGTTGCTCATCTCCATCTGTGGCCTCAATACAAGGACCTTTAATGTCCTTACTCCTTCCAGCGTCCTCTGCATAATGATGCATGTACCCTGTAAGACAAAAGCTTTCTCTCTGGCTCTCCTTTCTTTCTGAACCCTAACCAGAATCATTCTTCATGTCCTTATTTCTATCAACAGCCTCTTACCAGTAATTTCAGCTTTTCCTTACAAGTTCCTCACAACTCACCCCACCTCTTATTACCCAATTCTTTTTTTTCCTTTTTAAACATTTTTTTTTTTAAATGTTTATTCATTTTGGAGGGACAGACAGAATGCATGATCAGGGGAGGGATAGATAGAGAGGGAGACCCAGAATACAAAGCAGGCTCCGAGCTGTCAGCACAGAGTCCAACACAGGGACAGTGAGCTATCTGGTGTCTCTTCTTATACACACACTAATCTTATGGGATCAGGGTCTCACCCCATTGACTCCATGTATCTTTCTCTCCTTACTCTAAATACAGCCACACTGGAGGTTAGGGCTTTAACAATAGTGTTATGGTTACAAGAAACATTCAGTCCATAACATGTAGCTACACCTCAGCTATTGAAATCGTGAAGCCCATTATTCTACACAAACGATCAGCCACTCAGTTGGATACAATGGCCAATTCTGTCAAAGGCTAAGCCTTACCCTTTTTAGGTTCAATTCTCAATAGAACGTGTACTTATGATCTAAGTACATAGACTTTATTTTCACAATTATTGACATTCCTCTTTCCACAATTAAGTTCTGAATGTTTTTTTACACTCAAAAATTTCCCTTAGCACATGTCTGTAACAGATTGTGTAAAATGAGACCACTGATAGGTGGCTATTCAACACAGGACTGCAGCTCTTCCTCAAATATTTGCCAGACCAGACCAGCAGCTGACCAAGTCCGTTAACAAGTGCAAACATCTCAAGTGCTACACAGATCTAATAGCCTTAGAATAAGTAACACATGGCCTCACCAAGTTCCCTAAAATGCCAGAATAGCTGTCCTTCTGTCTCCGTACCACAATCTTCATTTAACACCACCTCAGACTAATAGCATCACCACTGCCTTCTTCGGTTCATGTCATGAATTTAACTGGGAATGCTGTGTGCCATTCATCTCACGTTTATTTTTCATTAGAAATTCACAAAACTTCCTTGCAATGAATCAAGGATTCTGTGTTGTCTGTTGTAGCCTGGTCATTCTGACTTACAAGCCAAACCTAGCATTTTAATGTCAAATGTAGACCTGTGAGTGGGACTCGGTGCAGCTTCACAGCTCTCTAGTCTGTACAGATGGATCTGCTTTCACCCCATGTGTCATTTTTGTATTAAATGAACAGCTTCACCATTAAGTGCCAAAGGAAAATGAACTTGTTTTTATTCCTTGGTGAATGAATTCAGGCTCTCATTCAAGCATTTAAAAAGTCTCAAGAGAAGAACTTCGGAGGTTTCAGGATCAAGATACCCACATATGGAGAAAAGTTTTTATATTATTGAAGCATATTTAATTCTTTTTTTTTTTTCCTTTTTGTCAATCTCCTGCAAAATAATGTCCCTGACCACCCCTGATGCTGCTTGGCAAAAGGAGGGTGCAGATCCTGGAATTCAGAAGTATGGGTTGGTCATTCATGATCATATAGGAAATACTTCTAAATGCTAATGAGCCCTTCATCCATCTTTCTGAGGACCTTAATCACAACCCTATCATTTTGACTTTACACTTGATTCCTCTGTTAAATAAAGATCCTCAGGGCAGGAATGGGTCTTATATAGCTTTACGTTCCTAGGACATTGATTAGCACATAGCAAATAGCACAAGCATTTATTTTCAAGTAGTATTTGGGAGCATCAGAGCAGATCTTCCAAGTTTAACAGATGGGGATCTTTAATCTGAGGCATGGCTCTAACACTGGAAATCCGGTCACCCTAGGCACATATAATCAACACCTATTATTTTCATTCCTACCATTGTTCCCCTTCCCCTCTTTGTGTTAAAGAACCCTGAGGTTTTTTTTTCACCTTCTCAGCTAAGAGGATGTGGATTGGGTGGTAGGACCTGATCTGCAGTTGGAAAGACGGTCAAGGGATAAAGGCCAAGTAATATAGCTGGAAGACAGATACATCACCCAAGTCAGGCCTTCGTGGGTAAGCCCAGAGGCTGAGGTTCCTCAAAAAATCCAAAATAGAAATACCATATAATCCAATAATTCCATTTCTGGATATTTGTCCAAAGAAAATAAAAACACTCCTTTGAAAAGATGTATAGGGGTGCCTGGGTGGCTCAGTTGGTTAAGCATCCGGCTCAGGTCACGATCTCACGGTCTGTGAGTTCGAGCCCCACGTCGGGCTCTGTGCTGACAGCTCAGCCTGGAGCCTGTTTCAGATTCTGTCTCCCTCTCTCTCTGACCCTCCCCCATTCATGCTGTCTCTCCTGGTCTCAAAAATAAATATTTAAAAAAATTAAAAAAAAAAAGATGTATGTAGCACCCCTATACTTATTCCAACAGTAATAACCAAGATATGGACACAACTCAAGTGCCCACTGTTGTATCAATGGCTAAACTAGACACAGTGGGTGTGTCAAATGAACTATTGCTCAACTAGCCATAAAAAAAAGAAAAACTTGACATTCATGACAATATGGAGTTAGAAACTATTAAACTAAAGTTAAAGACAAATACTGTATGATTTCACTTTCGCCCACAATCTAAGAACTGAAATAAATAAACACAACAAAACAGACTATAAATATAGAGAACTACTGGCTGCCAGAGGCAAGGTGGGTAGAGAGATGGGCAAAATAGGTGAAGGGGATTAAAAGCTACAAGCTTCCAGTTATAAAACACCAGTATGAAAAGTAGAGCAGAAGGAATGTAGTCAATACTGTACCAAATTCTGTGTTCTAGCAGATGTTTATTACACTTCTTGTAGTGTTGTATAAGGTCTCGAATTATTACATCACTATACTGTGTACTTGAAACTACAGTCACATTGTCAATTATACTTCCCTAAAAAGAACCTGGGGAGAGCCTCTTGTCATATAAACCATAAAACAATGTAGTTCTAAGTTTGAGGTCCTTTATACCAGGGAAACAATCCAGGGATAGGGGATCAACGGGGGGGGGGGGGGGGGGGGGGGGGGGGGGGGGCGGGGAGGTAAGGGGTATATAGTGCCTCACCAGTGGTGTTACAAGAGGCTATGCACCGATAGGGCATGACTGGGTAGGAGGTCCGGGATTTCCTTAGAAGGCTAACAGGTTCTATTTTCTAAGGTTAGGCAAGCTAGCTAAACTTGAGATGGAGGATTGTGATTGTTATGTCTTAGGATTCCTTAACAGGCGTTTCCCTTAAGGGCAGGCTGACAGGTTTTGATTTGTGCCCAAGGCGTGGCTGCTAGGGCAGCCGCCATTTTGTGGGTCCCCGTATAGGAATTAACTATCATTCACTTTATTAGGAGTTAGCAGAAGAGATAGAACGCAGGTCCTGATGGAATCATGTGAACACCAATACAGACCTTGCACCTTGATTCTTTTCTCAAATTTTTAGCAATGCCAATCAATAAATCCTCTTTAAATATTCAAAGCTTTTTGATTAGTTCTTTGATATTAATGATTGAAAGTTTCCTCATTCCTTAAGTTACTTAAACTCATATACACGGTCTACATGTAAAAAAATGAAAAACATAACTGGATTAAGAGGTTTTAATGTAAACTCATACATTATATATGAAGATCGAAATAACAGCCAGTTCTTTTAGAGCTTGGTGTTGCAGGTACTGTTCTAAATGCTTTACGTGTATTAACTCCTTCATCCCTGTAAGGAGTCTTTGAATTAGGTATTTTGTAGATCAAGAGGTTAAGGCACAGAAGATTCAAGGAACTTGTTTACAGCTATGGAGCTCTTCTATGGTACACTGAAGACTGAAGCCGGCTCAGTCTGGCTCTAGAGTTGGTGTTCCTCGTCCCTGTCCCTCAGCAGTGCTTCTGTCCCTCAGCAGCCACTCTGTCCCTCAGCAGTGCTTCTCAAGGCCTCCCTGTTTTCTCTAGAGACTCAAAACTTATCACAAAGTAGGGGCTCTGCAGGCTTATTCTCTTGGCTCCTAGTATTTGTAGGTGTTCATTATTTAAATAATTGGCTTCTACAGCAACTGTGGCACCCTTCCTACAGGTGATGTTACTTTAAAGCAATTGTCAGGTTGGAGTCGGCTTCCAAAGCACCTGCAGGTGTTTAAGCGCCACTGCTGGACCCACCCCCAGAGCATTAGCATTTCCAAGGAGTTTCAGGTGAGGCTGAAGCAACTGACCCCCACCTCCCCTCTTGGAAAGACACTTACAAAGTTAATGTCAACAAAGTGTGGCCACTCCCTTTCATTAATCATTAGCTTTCTCCTGATCAAAACACATGCGGAAAATGCAAAGAGTCCATGCCGAAGAAGAGAAGTTTGCCTCCCATAGAGGCAACTAGGTGCCTCAGTCAGTTGAGCATCTGACTTTGGCTCAGGTCATGATCCTGGGGTCCAAGAATTTGAGCCCCACATGGGGCTTGCTGCTATCAGTCCAGAACCTGCTTTGAATCCTCTGTCCCCCTCTCTGCCACTCCCCTGCTCCCTCTGTTCCAAAAATAAACATTAAAAACTCAAGTTTTCCTCTTATTAAACACTAGGTCAATTTCTATCACCTGAGCACCAAACGAACAAACAAAAAAAACAAAACCCAAACAAACTAAGAGCAATTCTGGTCTCAAAAGGTTTCTTATAAAAATAATACCTTTATCTTCTAACAGCTCTTTAACACAGGGATTCTTAATCCAAGTAGAGCAAAATGAAGGCTCATCAGTCCAAGGAGCTTGTTTAAACTTGTACAAGTTGTGCAAACCCTCTCCTTATATACAGAAATACTATTGACAGAGTGGTTTCTGTTGAGAGTGTTACAGCCTTCAGGAGTACATGGGTGGAACACACACACGGAAACTCCTTCTCCAGGACAATTCTTCTGAAAGCAAGAAAAGCAGACTACAGAGTAAATTCACCTGAAGAGCTTTCAAAAAACATCGACACCCCAAGAACAAGACAAAAACATTACAACTTCTGGAAGTGGGAATGTGTGTAAGATTTTGTTGTTTGGCTTCTTATATACCTTTTACCTCCTCTATTACTCATGTCTGGCTGCCATAAAAAATGACATAAACTAGATATTTTATACAAAATATATATATGTGTGTGCGTGTGTGTTTCTTACCGTCTGGAAGTCAGGAGGTCCAAGGTAAAGACGCAGGCAAGGGAGGCACTTGTTTTGAGGCCTCTTCTTTGGGGTTCTAGGTGGTTGCCATCTTGCTCTGTACTCACGTGACTGAATCACGTGTCCAAGCCCTAGGGGCGAGAAAGCCTCAGGGCTCTGTTGTCTCTTTATATAAGGGCATCAATCCCATTAAGAGGGCCCTGACGTCATGACCTCATATAACCCTAATTACCTCCCCAAAGCCCTAGCTCCAAAAGCCATCACTTTGGGAGGTAACGCTTCAACAAGCTAGTTTTGGAGGAAACGTTGAGGTCGCCTCACCTTCCCAGGTGATTCCAATATGCGGCCTGAATAACATGATTCTTCTATGGACTGCAAACCAACTCCTAAATTGTTTTGTGTTTTTAACTTTTCCTTGGTCCCTTAAACTATGCAATACAAAGATTTGGCTGAGGAAGTTACTCCATAAATATTTGTTGAATAAATAAGTTGTGCCATATAAGGCAGAGGGCTTACACTAATATTCTTGGCATGCCGTTATACCATTATGAGAAGCCCTGCTTTAGAATTGAACGTTTTTCTCTACATCTGCTACTTAATTTCCGAAAGGAAAATTTTCCATTATTATGTCCATGAACAGAAATATCAAACAAAATCTTCACCCTTGAAGAAGGCAAATTTAATTCGTGTTTGCAAAAATTGTAACAGTTACCTACGAATCAACAGTTACCTGATTTTTAGATTAAAAAAAAAAAAAAACTTTAAAACTATGCTTTCATTTTCGAGTGGTCCAAGAAATATCACACAAATAACATACAGACCACAGTTGTTATATCAAGAGATGGGTAAAGACAGTATCCACTCAATTGTTTCTCAAATGAGGATTTTTCTTCTAGGTATACCGAGTTGGCTTTTAGTATATCAGAGACTTTCTTGAACTCTCTCTCAATATCACATATTGAGAGATGCTGGATTTGAAATCACGTCCACTAAGCAACTAGGGATGGGTTAGCATGCCTCTCAGTAGCATATGGAAGTTCACAGGTGCTTGTTATCCTTTCCTGATTCCACTAATGTTATCATGAATAAGAGACACAAAGAATGCGGGGCTTTATGTACCCAATGTTTTGGTTCCTGGATTCAAGCATTTTCGGCAAAATATTACTTTCTTCTAATTAGAAAAAAGTAACAGTAGGAAACTATTAAAAACAGCAGATATGAACTTAAGTATTATTTTTAGCTTCCTAAAAATTAATATATTGTTTTAATAAACTCTTCACTACTGAATGTCACTATAAAGAATCATCTGCCAGTGTTCACACGTTCAAGAGAATGTATTAACATTTATTACAGCAAATGTCCTCATTAATATTTTATAGAATGGCTGGCACAGAAAGTGGCATTAAATCTCTGAGAGGCTGCTGTCTTGTTTATTTTATGCCTTTTTTTGAATTTTGTAGTAGCAGAAGAGAACCAAGATTTGTAGGTGATTCCACTGAAATTTTAGAAAAATTTAGAGCACAGTCACTATTTTTATCTTACTCATTATTTGCTCTTTCCCATTCTAAATATAGAATGTTAATCAGTAAGGAGATAATATATTTGGCTTACAACAAAAATAGATAAGTAACTATTAACCTTTTATTTTTTAATTTTTTATTTTATTTTAAAAAAATTTTTTTACATTTATTTGTTTTTGAAAGACAGAGACAGACAGAGCACAAGTGACGAAGAGGCAGAGAGAGAAAGAGACCCAGAATCTGAAGCAGGCTCCAGGCTCTGAGCTGTCAGCACAGAGCCCGATTCGGGGCTTGAACTCACACACCTGCGAGATCATGACCCGAGCTGAAGTCGGACACTTAACCGACTGAGCCACCCAGGTGCCCCTAGTAACTATTAACCTTTTAAAAGAACCCTTGAACATGGCTCTTCCCTATGTCAGACACTGCGAGGCATCATGGAAGTTTGGTGGAATTTCTTCCCTCTTGCATGCCTTTACTATAGAGCGGTACTTTTTTATTTTTTTTAAATTGTATTTATTTATTTTTAAGGGAGAGGAAGGGAGAGAGCATGAGAAGGGGAGGGGCAGAGAGAGAGGGAGAAAGAGAGAATCCCAAGCAGATTCCACCCTATAGGAACAGAGACGAATGCAGGGCTCAAACATACGATCACGTGAGATCATGACCTGACCTGAAACCAAGAGTTGGACACTTAACCGACTGAACCACCCAGGCACCCCTAGAGAAGTACTTTTTAACAGAATATTCTATGATGATAGAAATGTTCCATGTAGTACATCACGTAGTACAGCAGCCATAAGGCACATGTTCCTTCCAGCATTTGACATATGCCTACCAAGGACCAGGAACTAAACTTTAAGTTGTATTTAAATTTACATTTGAATAGTCACATGTGGCTCATAGCCACTGGATGGAGTGGCCATAGAGGTTATAGAGGTTGTAAAGCTTAAATCTCATTTTCCGGGTATTATTCTGCAGTTGAATGTGGCCATGTATCACAGTTATGATTGATGAGACTGTATCACAGAGTGGTATGATAGCAGGGCCACTTGATATATAATAATAATACAATGGTTATCATGGTGATGATGAGAAGGAGGATGGTGATGATGGTGATAATGGCTACACAATTACTGGAAAGGCTGAGTGTCCTAATTTACCAGTTAAGAATGTTTTCTGTAGCGAGAAACAGCTTTCAGGAAATCCATGAAGGATGCCATTATTATCAGTAGAATAAATAGATCTATCCAGACCCACTGAAAAAAAGGATAATTCCTTATTAATCCCAAATACAATTAAAATAAAGAAGAAATGAGTCTACCATTTCCAGAATCCTTTTCAATGACAATCTTCCATTCCTTTTTTTGCCTTGCTCACTATTGTGCTGTTGTTGTTGTTGTTGTTGTTATTATTATTATTATTATTTCTCTTTGTTACCGTCTTTCTCCCAGAAACACCACCTTAACACACAGTCACTGGCAACATTTCAACAAGAAGTAATCAGCTAATGCTATTAAGTAAAGAGTAATTCCATAGGTTACTCTACTTTTAGGATTATACCTCTCAAAGCAATAAATTCAATATTAGAAAAGTTGAATGTTCACTTAGCAGGAAAACATCCATTCTTTGAGTCAGCCCTGAGAAATAAGACATTTAAATCCTTTAAATAATGTTACAAGGCCATTAAAATTTTCTGAACAAGCAGTACGTATGGCCAGTCAATGAGAGAGTGAATAATACAGGATTTATTATTCTCCTGATTAGAGATGTTCAATGGTTTCCTTTTGTCTAAAAAGATAAATCCCAAATTTCAGAACATAGTCATCGCTATTTCCCTAAACTATCTATGACATACACCTTGTCTTCTCATACACTGCATGTTCTATCCCCTTCTAACGCTTCACCATTAAAGGAAAATGCTCCTCCTCCCCATGCTTCCTGGCCTTGCACTTCCTTTAGCCTGATTCTTCTTCCGCCCTCTGTACAGCAAACTACTTGACCTTAAGTTTCAACTTGAAGAGGTGCTTCCCTTTCCCCTAACAAAGACAGCCTCCATCACACTCAGTTCAGTTATTTTTATGTTCTGTTATTTTTTTTTTCCCTTTTCTATCTGTAGAATCTATATTCTAAGACAGCATGGAAGGATTTGCTGATCTCTGTATCCATAATATAATGTCTGCTATGTGATAAGCATTCAAGAAATATTTGATAAATTAGTTTATCAGTTAGTTCAGTCCAAGTTAGGCTGCACTACACACACACACACACACGCACACGTACACACACACGGATACACACACACGCACACCTGAGTATATATTCATTCTGGACAACCAAAGGCAATTTCTAGCTCAAGTTATATGTCTGCCACAGGTTGGATGTGGTTCTGTTCTATGTTGTCTTCAATCCACGTGTCAGTCCAAAGGAACAGGCCCTGAGACATTGCTGGTCTCTCGACAGAGCCAGGGGAGATGCAGAAGAACTGTGCAATGGTTCTTAAAGCTTCTTCTCGAAAGTGGTCACTTCACTCACAGTTTATTGGCTAAAACAAATCATACAAGATATACATGGCATGGAAATATAAAATCTTTCCATAAGGAAGGGAAAAAATCATAATACAATTTAAAACAATCATCCAGGGGCGCCTGGGTGGCGCAGTCGGTTAAGCGTCCGACTTCAGCCAGGTCACGATCTCGCGGTCCGTGAGTTCGAGCCCCGCGTCAGGCTCTGGGCTGATGGCTCAGAGCCTGGAGCCTGTTTCCGATTCTGTGTCTCCCTCTCTCTCTGCCCCTCCCCCGTTCATGCTCTGTCTCTCTCTGTCCCAAAAATAAATAAACGTTGAAAAAAAAAATTAAAAAAAAAAAATAAAAATAAAACAATCATCCATAAAATCCCAAAACTGACTAATGACTTGTTAAATAACAGGCCTGGTGCTAAGTACTTTACATAAATGATTCCCAGGACAGAAAATTTGAGGCTCCTAGAGGTCAAGTCATTTATCGAGTGATACAGCTAGTAAATGTCAGCCTAGTGATGAAGGTAGTTTAATGTGAAGATGGAGCATATGAGTCTCCCCACAAAGGATTAATAAATAAATATAATTTTCAAGAAACAGAGTGGATCTAAAAGCAGGCTGCCTGTCAAAAACCATGGTTTTGGTTATTAACTAGATGAGAAAGTACACATGTTCTCACACAGCCCGTCACACATCTCTGTCTAGGGTCGTGGTTCTTAACCAGGGCTAATTTTGTCCTGGAAGGGGCTTATGACAAGGTCTGGAGACATTTTTGTGTGTGTCACTACTGGGAAGGGGGAAAGGGCAGGTGCTATTGCCATCCAGTGTGTAGTGGCCAAGGGTGCTGGAAAACATCCTGCGATGCACAGGACATCCCCATAACCTACTCAGTCTCGGACGCCAGCGGTGCCAAGGTTAGGTCTAGACCACGGATAAAATATTTAGGTCTCCTTTAAATAGGAAAGACTAAGGGGGCGCCTGGGTGGCGCAGTCGGTTGGGCGTCCGACTTCAGCCAGGTCACGATCTCGCGGTCCGTGGGTTCGAGCCCCGCGTCGGGCTCTGGGCTGATGGCTCAGAGCCTGGAGCCCGTTTCCGATTCTGTGTCTCCCTCTCTCTGCCCCTCCCCCGTTCATGCTCTGTCTCTCTCTGTCCCAAAAATAAATAACCGTTGAAAAAAAAAAAATTTTTAAATAGGAAAGACTAAGTTTTCTGAAAGTAAATAATTATAGGAAGTCATTTTCTAACTTGATTAAAAGCGTATCCTTGATCTTTACTCCGCATTATCTTAAAACAACACATAGTTTTGGTGTTCACATTTTCTACAAACTATCCACGATTGATTAGGAAACAACTCAAACTCTGCACGCAAGAAGGAGGATGCCGTTCAGCAGGAAGGTGACATTTTGAGGAGAGGCTTTGAGCACCACAGGATGTGGTCTCCAGTCAAGGAGGTGCAAAGACTGAAGCTGCTATGAGCTCAGTCAGCTCTTGGAACCACAGCACTTTTGATGCAGTCTAGCAACATTTCTCCTCTCCTATGTCTGACAAATGCACTTTATACGAATTAGCTAATGACTCAAGGGTTTTTTTTTTTAACGTTTATTTATTTTTGAGACAGAGAGAGAGCATGAACAGGGGAGGGGCAGAGAGAGAGGGGGACACAGAATCTGAAACAGGCTCCAGGCTCTGAGCTGTCAGCACAGAGCCCGATACGGGGCTTGAACTCACGGACTGTGACGTCATGACCTGACCCGAAGTCGGACGCTTAACCGACTGAGCCACCCAGGCGCCCTGACTCAAGGGTTTTAATAACGAAGATTCAAGTAAATAATCAGTAGCATTAATGTCCATTTGGCCTCCTCTTGTTGAACAAGGGTAACATAATTTGCACAGTATAGGCGGTATTTTTTAGATACTTGGTTTTTGATTCATGATATGTCTTGGATTATTTCTAAAATTTTTCATGTTACTGCAAAGTTTACAAGTGTTTTTCAGGGTGTTTTATGACATACCGAGGCCTTACAAACAACTTCACTGATCAATTTATGTTTCAACAGATTTTTTATTTACTTTCCTGAATGCGTCAAATGATTTCAGTTGTGTCGTTATATAAAAACAGAATGAAGCAAATACAAGTTTTAGTATTAAGATACCTCAAGCAATTTTAGATGGGGATGTGCGTTGAAGAACCAAATAGTCACTGTTGAAAATCCTTTTGCTGACATTTTATTCATATAAACAAAATTGATCTGTTTATGCAGGTCAGCTATGGTGAGATTTTGAGAAAATATCCTACTACGAGAGTTGCGGAGGTTTTTCTACAGAGGACAGATTTTTAGGCTTTTCAGGCCTTATGCAACTACTCAACTCTGCATGGTAGCACCAAAGCAGCCACAGGCAATACATAAGCAAATGGGGGTGGCTGTGTTTCCATAAACATGACTCACAACAACAAAAATGGGCTGGTCCAAATTGCTGGGTAGGAAATAGTGTGCTGACCCTTGCCCTAGTCAAATGAAAAGAGCACTCACCACTGCATAGAAGGAAAAATTTTCCTTCTAATGAGTTCATGAATACAACATAACCTCTCTAGCCAGGTAATCAACGCTCTCTACCATCCAACCCAAACTGCATTCTGAGATTTTTTTTTTCCTCGTTACGTTCCTTTACACACCCTATACACCAACCTAAATATTCTCTGCTCTCTAGGAGATTGAGGAATCCCATGCCCGTTGCTCCTACTTCCCTTATAATACTCAGCATTCTATGTCAAATTTCAGCTCTCTATGTGATGCTAATGCTGCAGAATGACCCTGTCACTGTGTGCCCTTGACCCTGCATCTAACATGAGATGTGGAAACTGTAGGGTTGTGGAAAGAGCAAAGGTCTTAGGCTGAGACACATATAGGTTTGAACTTAGCTTTGCCACTTGTTAGTTATGTGACTTTGCACTAGATACTTGACCTCTTTGAAACCGCTTTTTTTTTTCATCTGTGATATTCGATAATTAGTACCTGCACAGAGGAATTCTGATTAGGAATTAATTATACAATTCAGTGAGGTGACATAGACAGGTGTTCAGGGAAAGTCATGTATTTTCCACTGCTACTCACCTCTAGGGAGTCACAAGCAAAAAATCAATTGAATAAATAAAGTGCTTCAAAGCAAAGTCACCAGGTAAAACTTTTGTATTCTTATTGAAAATACCTAAGGCAGTATAGTCCAGGGGGAAAAGAGTCATGACAATGAAACAGATTTTATGTATAGAGAGAGACCCAAGCACCTAGGGGTATTAGATTGATGATAATTGTGGCATATCAAATTTTCAAGTACAAAAAATTATTATTCAATAAATGCTATAGAAAGTACTGCTAATTGGAACAAACAGCAATATATATATATATATATATATATATATATATATATATATATATATATATATGTTTCCAATGCTCAAAGGATTAAAACATAAAGAAAAAGTGAGGTGATTAAAAAAATTGAGGAACGTGTGAGTGAATCTATCCAGAGAATTAGAATATGGAAAGTCTTTTGGAATAGCCATTAATTAAAAGACTGAAAATTCTGAGGGGCACCTGGGTGGGTGGTTCAGTCAGTTGAGCATCCTCCTGTTTTTTTTTTTAATGTTTATTTTATTTTATTTATTTTTTTTTTAAATTTTTTTTTTCAACGTTTATTTATTTTTGGGACAGAGAGAGACAGAGCATGAACGGGGGAGGTGCAGAGAGAGAGGGAGACACAGAATCGGAAACAGGCTCCAGGCTCCGAGCCATCAGCCCAGAGCCCGACGCGGGGCTGGAACTCACGGACTGCGAGATCGTGACCTGGCTGAAGTCGGACGCTTAACCGACTGCGCCACCCAGGCGCCCCTTAATGTTTATTTTTTGAGTGAGAGAGAGAGAATGAACAAGCACATGTGTGAGCACAAGCAGGGGAGAGGTAGAGACAGAATGGGGCAGAGGATCTGAAGCGGACTCTGTGCTGACAATAGAGAGCCCGATAAGGGACTCAAGCTCATAAACTTGACCTCGTGATCATGACCTGAACCAAAATCTAACCGACTAAGCCACCCAGGTGTCCCAAGCATCCAACTCTTGATTTCCGCTCAGGTCATGATCTCACGGTTCATGAGTTTGAGGCCCACATAGGGCTTTGTGCTGATACTGTGGAGCCTGCTTGGGATTCTCTCTCTCTCTCTCTCTCTCTCTCTCTCTCTCTCTCTCTCTCCCTCTCTCTCTCTCCACCCCTCCCCTCCTTGCACACTCTCTCTCTCAAAATATATAAACATTAAAAAAAGATTTAAAAATTTGACTTTACAGAATCAACAACAAAAAAGCTTCTAGATGACAATAGATTCCAGAAACAAAATAGAAAAATAACAAGTTGAAAATAAAAGTATGCATATAACAAAATGGTAATTTTCTTAATTTACAAAAAGCTTATTATGCAAATCAATAAGAAAATACGAGCAAGCCAGTTTCTTTTTTTATTCAGGTTTATTTAAAATTCTAGTATTGCTAACATACAGTATTATATAGTTTTAAGCATACAATACAGTGATTCAACAATTTCACACATCACCTGGTGCTCATTTCAACAAGAGTCCTCCTTAATCCCTGTCATCTATTTCTTACACCCCCCAGCCCCCACCTCCCCCCCCAGCAACTCTCAATTTGTTCTCTCTACAGTTAAGAATCCTTTCTTGGTTGTCCCTATCTCTTTTTCCTTTGCTGGAGCAAACCAGTTTCTTAAAAAAAAAAGGAAGGCATCCTCCAAAAAAATACGAATGATAGTAAATCATATGCAAATAATGTTCAATCTCGATAACAATGGGAGAACTGCAAATTATGAAAACAATGTATTTTTATTCTATTCAATTTACAAAAGTTAAAATACTTGATTTTTTCAGTGCTGGCCAGGGTGTGGATAAGTGGGCTGTTTCATGCATTGTTGTTGGGAATATAAATTACTCCATCCTTTCTGGTAGACATTTCACAATGTCTGCCAAAATTTAAGATACTTACACCTTTAGCCCACTGCTAGAAATTTAATCTATCAATTTGTCCAAATTTATGTACAAAAATATTCAGGGCAGAAATTTTTATAAGAGCAAATGCTGAAAACAACGAAAATGTTGTTCATCAAAGAGGACAGAGTAATACATTACAATATATGAATATAATGTTATACTCGGCCATAATAATAAATAATGAAATGTTGATATATGTACTACTAGGAAAATATCTGTAAGCTCTATTTTAATGAAAAAAAGAAAGATGCAGAATTATCTGTTAAGATCCCTTTTGTGAAAGTAAACTTAAAACTGGCTGTGACTACCCTATGACCCAGCAATAGCACTGCTAGGAATTTACCCAAGGGATACAGGAGTGCTGAGGCATGGGGGCACTTGTACTCCAATGTTTATAGCAGCATTTTCAACAATAGCCAAATTATGGAAAGAGCCTAAATGTCCATCAACGGATGAATGGATAAAGAAACTGGTTTATATACACAATGGAGTACTACGTGGCAATGAGAAAGAATGAAATATGGCCTTTTGTAGCAACGTGGATGGAACTGAAGAGTGTTATGATAAGTGAAATAAGTCATATAGAGAAATACAGATACCATATGTTTTCACTCTTATGTGGATCCTGAGAAACTTAACAGAAGACCATGGGGGAGGGGAAGGGAAAAAAAAAGTTAGAGAGGGAGAGAGCCAAACCATAAGAGACTCTTAAAAACTGAGAATAAACTGAGGGTTGATGGGAGGTGGGAGGGAGGGAAGGGTGGGTGATGGGCATTGAGGAGGGCACCTGTTGGAATGAGCACTGGGTGTTGTATGGAAACAAATTTGACAATAAATTTCATATTAAAAAAAACTGGCTGTGAGTATATGAATAAATGAATATTTTGGGAAGGGGAAGGAATCACAATAAAGTTAACAGTGGGTGTTTTAAGGAGAGGGACAGGTGGTAAGCATTTTGTAATTTCCTGGAAAATAAAAATTTTCTACCATTATGTAATACTTTACATTTTTGGTCATATGTCTTTGTCACAGCAGTCAAGAGGGTTATAAGGATGCAGTGCTACATACTCCAAAATTACTTAGAGTAGATCTTTAGTATTGTCACCAAACACACACACACACACACACACACACGCAATGTGAAGTGATGGATGCATTAACCATCTTGGTCTTGATAATCATTCCACATTGTCTATCTATATCAACTCATCACCTTGTCTACTTCAAATATATATAATTTTATTTGTCCATTATTCCCAATTATTCCTCAATGACTAGAAAAAGTGTGTTAAAGATAGAGGCTATTTTATAGTTTCTTCCGTATGTTAGGAAAAAAATGAATCAATATTGTAAATATGAATATAGAACACACACATACATATATGTTTTTAAAGATTAAACTATTCTCAAGAAACTGTTTCCAGTGAGAATATGTGTTTTTTTACTAGAGTGTGTTAAACATAAGGTAGATATGGAGAGAACAAGATGCTAAAAACCAAGGAAATGATCATTTAACAGCTTGTGGATAAATATATCTTGGTTTCTGTCAATTTTTCTGCTCTCAGCTACTATTTCTTAAAATATTTATGATCTCCTAAACACATGTTGTTGAGTATTACCAGCTCCACATTCTTTTTTCATTTATGTTTGATTTTGTAGGACTCTGTCTTTTGTTCTTTTCCTTTATTTATATCGATTCCATTTTTGTTTCCAGAGAATGTTAATGGCAAGATTTGAATGTTTACATGGCCAACACCATAATTGTAAGAGTATAAGTAGCTTGTGCATTGATGTGTACATTATATTTTTAACCAATAAATGGACTGGCTAATTTGAAACAAACATTGGGTTGGTATTTTGAATAGAGATAGTCTCAAAAATAATTTTTCATAGGATGTGGAAAATCTAACTACATTTAATACTTGTAATCAACACTGCTTTCAAAATATTTTTGAAGGGCAGATGTATAGTTTGTAGTGATATTGTAAGATGCTAGAGAAAACTGTAGAACAGAGGCACCCCTGCTCATGCCTCTCCTTACTGCTATTCCACAACTACTGTGTCTGTCTTGAGTCACCTTTTTTTCCCACTTGCCACATCAGCTTTCCAAAGTGGTCATTATACTTCTCACAACCTGTATATTAACAGTTTCCTTTTTTTTTTTTTTTTTGCAGAAAATAAACAAGTGTCCATCAAGGGAAGTTAAAATAAGGGTGAATGGGGATAGGTAAGATGAAGACTGTATAAAGTTCCATCTGGGGGTGTGACATTGAATATCTCAAATATGCTTCACCGTATACCCTAATAACATCCTGTGTTCCATTTACTTGTCTCTCTCTCTCTCTCTCTCTCTCTTTTTTTAAGAGAGAGAAAGTGTGTATGCGTGCCATGAACACACAAGCTGGGGAGGGGCAGAGCAGAGGAGAGAGAGACAGCACCCTAAGCAGGCTCCACGCTCAGTGCTGAGCCGTCAGACTCAGGGCTCAATCACACAACCGGGAGATCATGAACTGAGCCAAAATCAACAGTCAGATGCTTAACCAACTGAACTACCCAGGTGCCCCATCTCTCTATAATTTTTATTGTCTTATTTCCTATTAGAGCATAAATTTGGGATTTTTGTTTTTAACTTGGCATGTTTGCTATATAGGCTTTATACAAGTTAATGTTGGCTTATTATCCTTCCTTGGATATTAAATTTAATGAAGCACAATTATGGTTTCTAACAATAGTACTAGTACCAGAGTTCTGAAGATTCATTTAAATGGGTCTTTTCAAAAGTGTGCCTCAACATAAGAAGGGTTCAAAGAGTAAGTTAAAATAATCACCTGAATTCCTTAAATCAAACACAAAGAGTTTATTTCTATAGACACTGTTGACCTTGCCCCAGAAATCTTACCTTAGATGCTGGTTCTTACAGAGATGGAAGAAAAGGCTAATGAAATAGTGAAAGATCTTTCAAAATGTAGAGGGACTTGGACCAGTTACACCTTTTTCTGAAACTGACCTCCTATGCTTGGGGCAGTGTGGTGAGACACGTTCTGTCTGCCAGATGGCAGACACACATCTCAAGGAAGAGACCAAGATTGTACAGGCCAGCACAGTCTTCGCCATGTTCTTCAGTGATTGGAGGTCACAGCCACTTAAGGACCGTCAGTATCATACTTGTCAAAGATTTGAGGCTTTCAAGTGTGACTTCATCCTTCTTCCCCCTACAACTAAATACCTATGTCTGACACTTCCTTTTGCTTTTTCCTATAATCTTATGGAGAACAATTATTCCTTCCAAGGCTCATCATCTGAAGAGGCTTGTTTTTATCAAGCATTCCGTATTTCTTCTCTTTCTTCGACTTTTAGATCTTTCTCTGTGAGCTTTCTTTTCTGCGTATAAATATACTCATTTCTCTTCATGTTTAATAACTAAAAAGAAAGAGAAGTAAAGTTTTGTCTTAGTCTTTTTTTCTGGCTATCAGAAGATCTTAAGTCTTACCTTAATGGATAGGCATTTTAGAAGAGTATATTTTTTCCTTCCTGACTTTGGTTCATTACCTACCACTCCTCAACCCACTGCAATCTACTTTCTGCCTTTGTTGCTCCCAAGGCAGCATTCGGGTCAAAGCTGTCGAGGTTTGCCAACACTGGAAACAATGGACAACCTTCGTGTTTTACTTGACCTCTCAGTAGCATTCAGAGGTTGACCCTCTCTAGTATTTCTAATTAAAAAAATACTTTTTTAAAAAAAATCTATCTTCTCTTAAGTCTCCTGCTGCATTCTAGAACTCACTTCATAACTGCCTTCACTGGATTTTGCCTTTAATACCTGTTCTGTAAATGTGGCTCTTGCCAGAATTCTTCTCTTTCCTCTTCCTTTAAGCAGACTGAACTAGGTCCACAACTTGTACCACCACCTTGAACTTCACAGTTTCCAGACTTACATCTTGAACTCTTACTTCCCTCAGACATATATTCAATGGCTTCCATGACATCTCTGTTGGGTGCCTCATAGGCTCCTCAAACTCCACACAATCAAAACTGAATTGCCTCTCCTTATCCGCTCCAAAACTGCACGTTCTCTCTCCACATCTGCTAATAATAGGAGGTTTCTTCTTAAAATCTATTTCTCCTCCATATTCTTTACCCAACACATCCAAATGCATATGTAGTTTGGTCAAGTGTCACCGTTTGAAATATCCTTCCGTCACTCTCCTTCCTGGCTCTACTAGCAAGTGGGGGCACTGTCTTGATTCAACACGTAAGGCAATTGCTTCATTGGCAGCCTGCTTTTGTGGTGGAGCTCTAGAAATTCTTTCTATATGCTCAGGTTTCCAAATTATCCTATTTGTCCATAATAAATCTCTTGCTGCTTGTTTTAGGGAGAACAGACTCGGTTCACTAAAACTGGATCTTAACCAATACAAACTACCAAAGCAATTTTCCCATACAAACATTTGTTACTCTCAATCACATTTTTTTGTTGATGTATCCATTTCCTCTACTTGACTGTGAACTACTTGAAGACCTTATCACTGTAATAATGTACACAACAGACATTCAGTATTCAGAAATTGAACGAATTCATAAACAAATGATATTTCTAAACAAAGATAATGTCATAGTAACTGCTCTGTGTATTAGGGACTATTGACAAAATAACATTATATTCAAAATATTAATCAAAATATCACTTCCGCTTAATATGCTAAAAATATCTTTCTGTAAAAAAATTATTCCCTGAGACTTCACAGTTTTTCTCTAACAGTCATATCTCATCTCCAAATTTTCTTTGGTCAAGAAAATCCCTTTTGTTGTTCTAGAAGTTTTCATGCATGATTTCATTTCCTTTGTTGCACTTGAAAATAGAAATTGAAGTTATAAAGTTATAACTTTAAGATACATTGATGCTGTCAAACTGAAGGCCATGTAATTTATTCCTTGTGTTCCTCCCTGGTTCTTAGCATGTCAAGGATTACTAGTCACTTTCATTAAACACTATGACCCGGGAATGAAAATCCAAAGATATTGCAGGGCTTGTCAAAACAGCATAGCTCTTTTTGTATCTCTTATGCCATTTATTTTAAAGTTTAAGAAGCAGAAGACAAAGAGGGTTATTGAATAATGACATAATTACAGTTAATAATCATGGATGATAATAAGTTATAAATGCCAGTTAGTAGTGCTTATATTCAATAAAGTCAGCTTGGAATAAGGGTTACACAATTAAATGTCTTCAGGAATGGGGCAGGTTATATCATCAAGTGAATTGGGCGGGGATTGAACTTAATGAGTGGGGAAGGACAGAGGGAAATGGGATCATTCTAATGGTCTTAAGGGGTTACCACTGCTCAGGAGGTGTGAATTGCTGTGATGAAGGAAGGCGTGGCCCACTCTGATTTTCGAAAAAGAAAGCAGGGACCTAGAGTTTGTATGAATTCTTCTGAATTTTAAATGTTGCCAAATATATCAAATTTACATAAAAACAAAACTAAACCAAAACTGTGCCGAGTCCGTTTTAGCTCGTTTAGCTCCTGGGTGCCAAGTTTAGATTAGAATCTATTAAGAGGAGGAGAGTTTCATCAACACACGATGGTTCCATATAATACATCTGCATTATGTTTCTAGGAATAAATATGTATTTTTAATTGCATATGTAACAAAAGCAAATGGACTTTGGCCAATGATTTCTGAAGTGCTGTTTTTTGTTTTTGTTTTTTTAATTTAATATTTAGATCACTGTTTAGGAACCTAATCATTGCTTTAGTCGGACGTTAAACAAATGAAAAACTGAGTGAATTAATAGCATATGGGAGAAGAAAGTGACTGCAGAGAAAGGCCTAATCATTATTATTTTTTAAAGCATGGATCTTGACGTCAGGGACTTCACAAAGCCATTTTTAAAAAGTGAGTATCTAAACACAAAATTTAATTTAATATAGAAAACAATCAATCATTGCGACTTAGTAAAATGCAATTAGCCATTACACTTAGGCCAGGCAGGTGTTTATTAGTGTATCAAAGCAAATCCATTCATACAGGAATTAATGCTCAGGATAAATAGAAAATATAAGAGGGGAAATTATTCACTATGTTTGCATATGTATATACTTGTGATTTTATATAGATATATGGTATACAGCCATGAATGACTTTTGTATTTATCACCAAAAGAATATCAGGTTAATTACTCAAGTTTTGTAGTCAGACTTCCTGGCCTCAAAGGTCAGCTTTAGTGCTTACTAGCTGTGTACTCAAGTATATTACTTGGCCCAACCCTCAGTTTCCCCACATCATAGGGTTGTTAGGAAGATGGAAAAAGAAAAGCACGTGAGGCAGGGAATGTCACTTCGTAAGCACCTAATATTTTTAGCTCTTATTATTTGTTATCAAGCATGTCCCTCAAAGACGTTTGATTGGTTAATGGACTACTTCATGTCATGATTCTCCAAATTTTTCATCTACTGAACAAGTATTGTAAGTACTAGATATTAGAGCAAGAATGAAAGAAAGATACAGCTTCTATCCTGGAAGCGCTCAGTTATAGTAGAGGAATATATAAATGACAAATATATACATGACAAAAACTGCCAAACAATGTGACTTATGCTAATAGGGATTTTTATTTTTTATAAAATGTTAAAAAATGTACAGGGACCAGAAAGGGTCAAAGAAGTTTAATATAGAAGTGGAATTTTGAGCTGAGCAAATCTTGCAGGATGTGCAGAAGTTTTCGACATGGAGGAAAGGAAGGAATCCAGAGTGAAGAAGCAAACAGAGCATCGATTATGTGACAGGAACATTGTTATCTCTCAAGAGCATACTCAGCCTAAGTAGGAAATGGGGAATAGTTTTGACTCACTGAATTGCAGGAAGTTGAGAGATCTGGGTCATCTTGGAAAGCATCATCATAGATCAAGTTACAAAAGGAAAGACGAAAGAAAGAAAGAAGAAAGAAAGAAAGAAAGAAAGAAAGAAAGAAAGAAAGCCTTCATATAGAGTTTCTCATGCACTGATCTCTAAGTTTACTTACATAACCTTTTAATTCTCAGAACTCTATGAAGCTAGTACCTTTATCATCATCCCATTTTTACAGATAAGAATAATAAACACAATTATGTCACACAAACAGTAAATAGTAGGATTGGATTCTGAGTACAATGGTTCCCAGAAAGCCTTACTTTGTCTTTAGGCGGTTTTCTCAATGTAAGCTCGATGGGCTGCTTAGAAATGTTTATATGTTTAAAGATAGTCATTTTACATGTAATGATATAGGAAAAAAGGAATAGTTAGGTCCTTAAAACATTGATTTTATGGTGATCATTTTGGCAAAAAGAGTTATTTTCTAGAATTATTTATAATTCTGTATAGTTATGTTTTTATGATCAACTTGTTTATTTGTGAATTTTAATGAGTATCTCCATAACTCATGAAGAAGATATGGGATTTCAGAGGCTGTACCCCAAATTAATTATACTGATGACCTTATGAATAACATTAATAATATATCTCATCACAAAATACATAATAAAATAGGCTTCACAGTGCATGAAATACCAACACCAGTGTTAAAAATAGTAAAATATTAGCAAGTGACAAAATTATGTACCCTTTTCTTAAAGCAAAGGACTTTACCCCGCAAGCAAAACCAAAAACCAAAAACACTGAGGTCAATTAAGCTTCACACTCTAGGCCCCACTTGTTTCTCTTCCAGAAAAAAAAACAAAACAAAACTGTATGGTGGATCACATCAGCCCTTTTCTTCTTAATCACTTCAGCCTTTTTTTTGCACAGCAAATTCCTAAAAAAATTGCAGTCTTGGTGATATTGTGCTTTTCTTGCTGTTCTGTCCATACTTCAGATTACTAGAGTTTAATAGAAACTATTAGAAAACTACACAAGTGGAGTCCCTAAAACCCTGTGGACCACAGCCTGGCCTGGAGCCTGTAACCAACACTGCCTGGTAAATGGAGATTTTCCTTGGTTGTTAAAGCCATTGCTTATCAAGGCTATTTTCTTCAGGTCCCACTACCTCTCTTTTCAGCATCAAAATTCTTGAACAAGAGAGGCACCAGGGTGGCTCAGTCGGTTAAGCCACTGACTTCAGCTCTCCTGGTTTGTGGGTTTGAGCCCTGAGAGCCCCTCACTGGGCCCTGTGCTGACAGCTCAGAGCCCGGAGCCTGCTTGGGATTCTGTGTATCTTTCTTTCTCTGCCCCTCCCCTACTCATGCTCTGTCTGTCCCATTCTCTCAAAACTAAATAAAAACATTAAAAAAATGAAAAAAAAATTCTTGACCAAGAAAGTGAGATCATTAAGCAAGAGGTCTCTTAATTCCCAATTACCTACCTAGAGATTCTTATGTGTCCACAGCCTTTAATTGCTCACTGCCTCAGATATTCAGGGTCCACTTTCTCTGATGTGAGCACATCTCTCCATAACTCTCTCCTCTCTGATCTGCCCTCTGCTGTGTCTTCAGTCTCCACCTGCTACAGATGAGCACATTTCCCTTGGCAGTCTACTCTTCTCCACAAGAATCGTCAAAGAAGTGGATGGGAGACAGATTTCCATCCTCTTTCTCCCCTGTGCATTTAGAACCTTTCTCATCACCACATAAAGCTGAATATGAGGATAAGCTATTCTTAAAGGAAAGATCAGACTAATGAGAGAGAACTATAACCTAAGAAATTGTGTCAAATGTGACTGTTTCCACCATAATTTAAGGGAAAAGCATTTAAGAAGTAAAAATTTCCTGAAGATCTTAATTCAAATAGAGTAAGGATCTTCCAGAAATTTAGAATTTAGAGTTGTGATGTATTAAAGCTGCAGAATCGAGTCATTTAAATGTCAGCTCTGTAAGAAAATGATCTATTTGTATATTTATACTAAAAGATACCTGGAGAGACACTCTGGATTCTTCTTTGCCCAAACTCAATTGTACAACTTTTCTTTCATTTCTTTGGTATCCTTTGAATAAAGTGCTTTTTTGGCCAAAACAATCCAGTGGGTTTCATTTGCATGTATCTGAAGGTGGCCTATCTACTAACACATGATATATACATGAAGGAAAAAAATCTGGGGACCATAGGGAAGGCCAGCAAGAAGCAAAAGAGATGCTCGGTATCATCAGTCATCAGGGAAATAAATGCAAAGTAAAACTACAAAGAGATATTATTACAGATTCACCAGAATGTCAAAACTTAGAACATGAAACAATACCAAGTGTGGCTGAGGATATGGAAACATTGGAAACGTCATATACTGCTTGTGGGAGTGCAAAATTGCACAGCCACTCTGGACAATAGTTCTGCAGTCTCTTGGAAAGCGACACGTATACTAAACATGTAACTGAGTAATTCAATTATCTTCTGTTTACCCAAGAAGGAAAATAAAAGCATACGTCTAAGGTAACAAGCCCATCTCTTGCTCTGCATTTGAGAAGACTAATTTTGAGGATTCTACAGATAGAAAGGGCATCTCAGAAAGTTACATGAATTGCATTTATCTCTACCTGTTATGTTTATATTTTATTAATGAGAATTCTCCTTATCAAACATAAGATAAAGGGGAATATGTCTAGGTTTTTCTATGAAGCCCCAAATACCGCTACCAGAAAGTAATCAACTAGCAATTCTCTCAAAGGCAGTCTGAATGAGATGAGAAGATAATGTTTTTTGATTTGCACGTTTGCCAAGGAAACTTAAAAAGTTCTCTGTGATCTCCATGCATATTCCTTTAGAGATGATTCTTGCTTTTTTTCTTGGATGAAAATCTACTTTTTTCTGAAACTAACGTTGCTGAGTACAACCTGCAATATAAGGCTTTATAAATATTCTATTCAGATTTCTCAAAAGATTTAGTTGAAATTTTACCTATGATGACAGATGGGATAAGGAAGACAGGGCAACATTCTTTACTCTGCCTATATTTTGGACAGGCAGGATTTATGTTCTTGTTTTTCACAAAGGACAAAAGATGCCAGGCTCCTCTCATAAATCTATTTACAGTTGCTGTGGAATAAATATCACAGCCAAATATTTCAGTGGATTAATTTCGGGTTTCAAAGAGCCATTCTGTTTCAAAACGGGGAAAACATGAAATGATGGAAGAATGGTATCGGGGTGGGCTAATAAGTGTTCAAAAGCCAGTTTTCCGGAAAAAAAAAAAGAAAGAAAAGAAAAGAAAAAAAAAAAAATTCCCGGCCCTGATTTGTGGCATTTATTGTAAATATTCCCACCGTTTTCGATTTCAAGTCACCAGTGTCCTGTTAACTGGCTTACAAATTCCTAGAACTTCAACACTGGTTTTTGCAATAGCCATTATAAGCTGGCTGCAGCAGCCACTGAATGGAATGAGATTTATTTTTAGCGAGCAGTTACGAGCTCATTAATAGACATGATCAAAAGAAGAATTACAGTTCATCTTTGAAGTAAAAGTGGACAATAAACTTTAGCCCTTATTACACCAAACTTGAAATGTTACTGCATTAACGCTTTAATGTAGAAGAAAAAAATATATAAATGATCCTTGGAAAAATGACACAAAATGTCTTTTTCATAGTGTGGATTGCTTTGGGTGTGGTCCTCCTGCAAGTACCTGTTTACTTTGAGATCTACGCTTGGAAAAATAAACCATGGAAATTAGGAAGTGAATGGAAAACAGTCTTCCTCCATTTAAGGTCATTCCACTGGTGCATAACAATTTCTTGGAATGGCCTCACAAGAGCATGGCAAGTGACCAGGATAATTCTTACCTATAGACAAGGCCAGGAGTAAAATAAAATTAATGTACAAATAATATCTCTCAAAATAAATCCAATGCATATAAAAATGAAATATTCATAATAAAATTTAATATTCTTAGAAATCAAAGGAAAAATCCAAAGAAGAGAAGGTCCAGTCAAATAAATGGGAAATTCTCATGAGATAAGCCCCACTGTCATTTTACACATAAGGTAACCACAGTTCAGAGAGATTAAGTGATCTGCCCAAGGTCGCACGGCTGGTAGGTGGCAGAGCCAGGACTCAATCCAAACTCTATGCTTTTAACCATTAATTTACATTTGATGCCACTGTCTGCTAATATCCCTTTAATATTATAGTTTAGGATTATCTATGCGCTGGCTGTTAGCAGAAGAGGTTTGCTCAGATTTCCTCAAGTAATGTGTGACTATTAAAAACAGAAATTGTATTGGGCCGCCTGGGTGCCTCAGTTGGTTAAGCATCGGACTTCAGCTCAGGCCGCGATCTGTTTGTGAATTTGAGCGACACGTTGGGCTCCCTGCTGTCTGTGCAGAACCTGCTTTGGGTCCTCCGTGTTCCTCTCTCTCTGTCCCTCCCCTGCTTGCCCTCTCTCAAAAATAAACAAACATTTTAAAAAAGACTTAAAAAACCCCAGGAATTGTATTTTCTGGCCAAGTCCATTGGGACTGAGAAACACACACACACACACCCACACACACATTAAACTTTCAGGGAAGAGATAATAATTGCTGTAGCCATAATTCATAGGATGTTGCAGTAACATTCAGAATTCAATGCAACTCTGGCTTTTTTGTGATCTTGTGGCCCCTCTGCAGCCAGAGTTCAGTGGTCTCTACTATCGAGCTGTGGGATTGATTTGCCTCCACTACTTTTTGTGCTCTAATTTCCTGGCTCAAACTGTAGTAAAAGAAATTCTGATTTCTCGGCCAATTAGCATTGTCCTTATGTAAGGAGAGCTTTGTGCCAGGCATGTTCGTAAATGACACCGGGTTATTAAGGAGAACAAAGGAATACGATGAATAGGGACTTCAGGCTCCAACAACTAGATGGATGTCAGTGTCTTTCACCGCCATAGAAAAGACAGGAGAATGAGGGGATAATAATTTCACTGTTGGTTGACTTGAGTTATGGTACCTACAAAAAACATGGGAGGGGCTAGTCATTAGCAAGAAAACTTTAGGGGTCTATAGGTGAGGAACAGCCCCCTGCCCAGTGACCCATCAGTGTGCTTGTCATGGTTAAATCAGAGTGTCACGCAATAGCTTAGTTTCATATTCCTTCTTTCATATCTTCATTTTAAAGTTGTGTTTCAATTAGATATTTAAATTAAATCCCAATGCATTTTGGGTGTGAAATTTTAATTAAAAGTTGGTACACTATGGTTTTCTCATGTAAATTTGTTGCTTGAAGGCTGCCTGGCAAATAAAGAAAGGATAAAACAGAAAATGTCTTTGAGGTAAACTCAGCAAAATCATAGATGCAGTTCTTCTGAGCACTGCTGAATTGAAAATCCCTTCAGAGACGCGGGACGGAAAATATTTCTGTCTGCAATACTGCGCATTCCCCAAACTATCCTCTTTTGAAGCAGTCATTAACATCTGCATCCTCGGTGCATCGTGTTTTATGGCCTCACTGTAAGTGACAACATTAAACATCATTAAAAAGGATAATTAGAATAAAAATGGAAAGTTCCACATATCCTTTGAAATACATCAGATGTAGACTGTCCTTGAAACAAAAAAAAGGGCACAATAATAAAGTTAATCTTTTCTGCCTTCTAAAATACATGGACAGAATAAGAAGGAAGTCTCCGGATTGCTTTAAAAGACACAGTTAATAACTCTAAAACAAAACGCTAAAAACAGCAAATTTCACTGCTTTATAAGAACCTTAAGTAAGTGAAATAATGTTTTTTAAGGTAATTCAGTAGAAGAATAGAGAAAAGCAAGGCACGCATAAATGTCTCCTTGAAGGAACCACAGAGTCAGACAGAAAAAATTTATTTGCAGGATTAGTGGAAAATTAGAAACAAATTATAAATATCCAACCTAAATATAAAACACCCATGTAATGGCACGTTATATGCACGTTATCAGATATGTGTTCGAAGTGTAGCTAATAATAAAAAAAAATCCTTACACTACAGCTGTAAGTAAAATAACTCTATTAAGAATATGATTTAAAATCATAAAATCAGATATGTAGTAACAATTGTCTATGTAGTCTCCTCCAGAATCATTCCTTGGAACACAAATAAGACTAACAATTTAAAAAATAAGGTCGTTTTTTAGATAGTTTCCAGGAAATCTTTCTATCAAGTAAACTAAATACCAGCCTAAGAGTTCCACAGAGATTCTGGGAATGGAATGCAAATTTGGGGGAAATGGTTATCACCTGCGACGCTGCTGACTCTAGCGTGAGCCCTCTGCTCCCGCATGGGGAGATTGAGGTTTAATTAAAAAGATCATTCTTGTTTTGTTTAGGAAAAACGTATGCTTCAGCTTTGGGTTAAGGGAGAACTGAACTGGTGCGTGTATTTTTTGTTTATTATGCTTCACTCTTTATTGCAACCGCAGCCTCTAAACAGCTTTCTGAAAATTAGTATACAGTCAAATGAATGCATTCTTCATAAACTGTTTTTTAATAAAATGCATACAAATATACTATAAAAAACAGAAAATGAAATTAAAAACATTAAAAATTCCAGGAGAAAAAATAAACATGTGTTTCTGATGAACAGATTGGTCACTGTGAGAAATACTTCCTAAATTGGTATAAATTTTGACATGCTAGAGCTGTTTTATGAATTCGCCAAGGCACTATGAGAGTGAGAGCCATGATTTCCATTAGGAGTGAATTTACATTCTGCTTTAGGGGAACAAGATTTCTTTCACTTCTTCACCATTCCGTGATAAATACTTAGTTAGTCACAATACTAGCCTCAAGCCTATAGGGGGATTAGCAAGTAGGCACTGGAAAAGATTGACAACTCTAAATGAAAAGATTGACAAAGTCCTGACTCAATAAACAGGGACTGGTTTTTCCCCTCAAGTTTAATATTGTAAATGGGACCATATTTTTTTTTTTTATATAAAAACCACTGTAAGAGTTAAAGGATCCAAAATAAATTTAAATTTTAATACACATATGGAGGAAAACCTTAAAAATGCTCATATAATGAATGCTAGGACTAGGCATCTTAGTGTCACTGAGGACAATTTGTTAAGATCTCTACAAAAGGCTTCCTTTTATAAATCCAGATGGAGCCTAAACATCTAGCTGATGCTCAAGGACCTAAAGGTCATGGTATTACTTCCTGTCACTGCTGAACATCACTGACTTTAGGATGTGCCTTGCAGACATTCCACGGAACCTTGGTGACTCACGGAATGGACCAAGGTCCAACAGTTTGAGCATCACTTGGAAGCTAATTAAAATGCAAAATCCCAGGTACTACTCAAGACTCAGTGGATACGAATCTGCATTTTGCCAAGATTTCCAGGTGATTTATATGCACGTTATCCTGAGAAACACTACTTTAAACTCCACCAGATGGGATCCTCACCTTCCTTAAAGATACACCCTAATCTCACAGGTCTTTTAATTTTTTTTTTCAACGTTTATTTATTTTTGGGACAGAGAGAGACAGAGCATGAACGGGGGAGGGGCAGAGAGAGAGGGAGACACAGAATCGGAAACAGGCTCCAGGCTCTGAGCCATCAGCCCAGAGCCTGACGCGGGGCTCGAACTCACGGACCGCGAGATCGTGACCTGGCTGAAGTCGGACGCTTAACCGACTGCGCCACCCAGGCGCTCCTCACAGGTCTTTTAAATCACAACTATTTCTTGAGTACGATTTCACTCGCCCATTAAAATTACTGAGTTCCAGACTCCTGTATTTTCCAGTTCTCCCTCTAAGTTGCACTGGTTGAAGTTTCTTCGCTGGGGAGTGAGAGTTTTTGATATTAAGGTACCTCAGAAAGGAGACCAATGAACCTAGGTTTCTCAGATTCTCCACTTACCATTAACTTTTCTCTCAAGTACTTATAATAGTAGACATATCTTAGATTTTGAGATTTTCCTACTGAAGCCCTCAGTTGCTCTACATGAGATACAAGATTCCCATTCTTCTTATGACTTAGACCCTATTTTCCTAAAGGAGACTTCTCCTTAGACCTGGTGAAGGTCTCCAGGTAGACCTGGTCCTACCCCCAAAAGATGTATGCCTTAGAAGAAGTGATTACTTATGTAACAGGTTTCTCCAAATGTCACCTTTTCTTAAAGGAGGTCAAGTTTCTTCCAGTTTCATCAGAATGAAGTTTTGGAAAAGCCCTCTCAAATAAAGTAAGCTGATTTTATATAAACAAACAGAGTTTTAATGACTCACTGCCTCAAGGAAGAACATATCACACTGACAAGTCCAAAATGGCAATTCATTAGGGGAAGTAAGAGCAAATTTTTTATTGCTTATGCATTGAGCTCTGAAATTCTTAGGGCAGGATATCAGAAGCAGGGTAAGTATTTGGATTGGCTGATTTCATAAGTTATGAGAATCATCAGACATTAGGGTGGTGCAATCACAAAATTGAGAATGGCATTCTGTTTTTCGGGAAGGTGAACGAGAAAGGCAATGGCACTAAATCTTACATTTTCAGAAGTTAAAATCTCTATTTTGCAATTATTCACTGTATGAGTCATACTTCAACAAGACTTCAAATGCACAAATAAAATATGGAATGAAATGCCATCTTGCCCTCGCCAACTAAAAGCTAGGTAAATTCTATCCCTATACTCTGTGTTTAGGTTAAACACTTGGTTTTATAAAACAAAAATATTTCAGAATAGGAAAATAATTATCCAAATCCTTCACTTAGCGGATGTGAAAACTGAGGTATAAAGTTTCTGTTAACTACTCTGAATCCATTTGCTCATTCTTTCCCTTGTATGATAAGGCTGCTAGTTAGCACTTAGAAAGCCTGTCTCTGAGATTATGATGTGCGCAGCAAAAAAAGACTTGGCCCATGTTTTCCTGTAACATAATTTAATGGGTGAGATACACATATGTCAGAGAGTTACACTAATGAATGCATGAAATTTATTGGAGCCCCATGATACTGAAAACCAGCCTCAGTTAAAGAAATCTCCTTACCCTTTGTATCTAGGAGATGGCTTACTGCAGATAACTGTGATGCCCTGTATGATTTACAGAAAACAGACCCTCCATATTCTTATTTTTTGCCTTACAAATGAGGAGTTGAACGTCTTGCCCCCATTGATGAATGGGAACAAAATGAGTGCTAATTAAACTTTGTTTAAACTTCTCTCCTTCCTGGTGCCTGAATTTTGACCCACTTCCAGCCCGAGCTTCATATGTTATATGCATACAGTTTCTCTGCAGTATACATTGGTTTTAGTATAAAACATTCTTTGCTCTGTCCAATCGTTAGGTAGCAGCTAGATAGGAGCAGTGGAAGGAAGGAATGCTTCTGGGCAGAGTCCCACGTCCTTGAGGGGGAACTATAAGGACATGAATTGGAGGTAAGGATAGTGGTAAATAGGTTACACGTTAGAAGGGATGGTGGGCTCAACATCCTGACCTTGCAGCCTCCGAGACCATGAGGCGAACAGCCCAAGAGCCCCAAGTGCAGAGACTGCACTCACTTCTTCCAACCTCGTAGGGTCAAAAACTCCCCTCCCAACCTGTGGGAGGGGTGTCCCGCATGACCGGAAGCACCCTCCATTAGTGACCACCCCACCCAGCCCAGAGAGACCCAAAAATGTCCAATCCCAGAAGAACCTAGGGGCCCTTCCACCATGGAGAACCTGCTGGCTCTCCCACCTTGAGAGTGCACTTTCACTTTAGTAAAACTGCTTTGTGCTTGCTACCTGCCTTCTGCTGTCTTTATTACCACACGGATCCTCACATAAACGTTCTCATGGGGAAACCAAGCACTGAGACCTTTGTTTTGTACTTGACAAGTTAGATCATGAAATCAAAGCTGCTCCTGAGATCTGTCTGAAGGCCTACAGAAGGCTTCCTTGAAGAAGGGACACTTGGGGCGCCTGGGTGGCGCAGTCGGTTAAGCGTCCGACTTCAGCCAGGTCACGATCTCGCGGTCCCGGAGTTTGAGCCCTGCGTCGGGCTCTGGGCTGATGGCTCAGAGCCTGGAGCCTGTTTCCGATTCTGTGTCTCCCTCTCTCTCTGCCCCTCCCCCGTTCATGCTCTGTCTCTCTCTGTCCCAAAAATAAATAAACGTTGAAAAAAAAAAATTTAAAAAAAAAAAAAAAAAAAGAAGGGACACTTGAGTTGAAGAGGGAAGTGAAGGTGGAGGAGCTTCATGGACAGAAGCCTGGTGAGTGTCTAAAATCTACTGGAGACACTGAGGGCTGAGTTCTCAGGGCAGAGCCAAGCACAGCCTGGAGAGAGAGAAAGGGAAAGGGGTAGACAGGTGAACTGCCACTGGGCAGGGCGGGCAAACTTATTCATTCATTCATTTAATTTTTTTTTTGCTTTAGTGCATATTACAATATATACATGTATTAAATCCACATGTTGTATACCCTAAATTTTACATAATGTTACATGTCAAATGTATTTCAAAAGAAAAAGGAAAGAAAAAGAAAGAAAAAGAAAGGAAAAAATAAGACCGTGTCTTGGGATCTTGCTTTTGTACGGCTTCCTCTGTTTTATCATCAGTGTCAAAATAAATTTCAGGCAACTGTAATATCAACTTTATACTTTATTTTTTTAAAGTCTTTGAATGTTTGTTTATTTTGAGAGAGAGCAAGCAGGGGAGGTGCAGAGAGAGAGAGAGAGAGAGAATCCCAAGCACACTCTGTGTTGTCAGCACAGAGCCTGAAGTGGGGCTTGATCTCATAGACTGTGAGACCATGACCTGAGCTGAAGCGAGGAGTCTGATGCTTAACCCAGGTGCCTGTCAAAGTGATATTCTAAAAGTCTATCATGTTACCACTAAAGATTCACTTGATTTTAGCTAGATTTTCACGTTCATTTTGATATTTCTTGAAAAGAGCTGGCAGAAGGAAAGCCACACAGCATTTATATTCTGAGTTTAATTATACAACTTAAGTTTTCCATATTTATACATTTGCATTCTTTGTCCTCATTTTAACTTCTTTGAATTATTAGATTCAAATTCTCACTCCATCCATATTTGTCTAATGTGAAAATCTTCAAAAGAAAAATTGAAAGAAGTGTGAATTAAGCACCCAAATACTTATCAACTGGATTCTATAATTAATATTTCATTATATTTACTTTTTAGCATAATATACCCATTCATATCATTAGCTAGAACTCAATACTTGCTTACAGTTTCTTTTTCTGGTAAGTTTACATACAATGAAATATAGAATCTTAAGCGTAAGGCCACTAAAGTTCTCTGAAAGTCTCTTATGTCTCTTTCCAGTCATTCCCGACCCCTCTCGCTTCCAGGGTTAAACGACATTCTAATTTTTCCCCCAAAACTTAGTTTTGCTTGACCCAGAACTTCACATAAATGGAATCATTCACATGTTCTTCATATATATAGAATTATGTATGTGCCCTTTGTGTAAGGCTTAAAAAAAGTTACTGAGCAAAATGCTTTGAGATTCATTCATGTTGTGTATTAGTCATTCATTGTTGAGGGCTCCATCTTCTATAGTATGGGTATGGCACAGTTTATGGTTCTCCTAATGATAGACACCAGGACTGCGTCTAGTTTTTTGTTGATATGAATAAAGCTACTATGAACATTCTTATAAAAGACTTTTTGTTATATGCTTTCGTTTCTTGGTCATAAATTTAGTCTAGGTTAATTTTATAAGAAATAGCTAGGTAATTTTTAAAGTAGTTATGCCATTTAACACTCCCACCAACAACGTTTGAGAGTTTGTGTTGTTCCCAACCCTGCTAACAATTATCGCTCTCACTTTTTAAAATATAAGCCCCTCTAATAGGTCCGCCCATATTTAACTTAAAGAAAAAATTATGTAAATATACTTTTTCCTTTATTATGTAATTTCTCCATTGAGTACACCCAACTATTCTATTTATTTTCAACCCTTCCTGAAGTGGTTGGAGATACCACTCAGTGTATTAATATCTGGGCAAAATGTACCTTTGTTATTTGCATAACAATGAGAGACCTTGTAAATTAGGGAAACTAACCCTTTTGTATAGATACAATGAAATCTTTGACTAATCGCCTTGAAAAAGACGCTAGGATTCTTTTTTGTTTTTCTTTTTTTTTTTTTTTTTAAGAAGCTGGGAGTCTTTCTCATAACCAGAATCCTTTCTCAGGCAACATTGACAAATGGCCATCTATGTTCTGCTTGATGTCAAAAATAACAGAATTATCTACTTTGCATGGCATCTTGTTGCATGTTTAGATGCTCATGTTTAGCTGATATAGAATAACTCCAATATGATTTTTAATTTTTATGAAATACATCTGAATATGACCATGTGGTATATCATTCGTTCATTCATGAATGTCTGTACTTTTACAACAAAGGTAACCACATACTCCAGACAGTTTCTAGGCCAGGTATACAGGATTCAGTAGTGAATAAAATCTCCTCATCATCATGAATCTTCCAATTTAGAAATAAACCATTCACTTACAATGCTAATTACTTGGTTTGGGCTGGTCTCTTTTTCACAATACTAATTAGCGCTTGTAGGTGAATTCTACCTGCTCTACAGATGTATTTATAGCAATACCAGGAAGAGATTTTTTTAGTCCAGGTTGATGAAAACAATTTATGAAAATAATAAGATATTGAACATATAGAATTACATGATTACCACAAATTTAATTATATACAACAAAATCTAGGTTTCTGATGTCAATTTCCAATTCTTTCTCGCTGAGGAATTCGTAAGACTCCTTGACCAGGTTTGTGTCAGAGCACTGCTTTGGTTATGGTTTCATTTGAATTTCTCTTCTGGAGACATCATATTCCGCTAATCCTTTTCTGAACACTTCTATCGTTTTTTTTTCTCTTGCTGTTTTGAGGGCCCTTGTCCTGTACAGTTTCTTTCTCCAATAGCCCAAAGGACTATATTTCCAAAAACCCTCATTATTTGAGAATGACCCCATTGACAATTTAAGATGTCCAAAATGAAACACTTTTTAAAATATTTACTAGAATATAATAATACCCATTAAATAATAGAATAAATAATTTAATTAATTGAAACAAGAATATTGTTTTCTTTTTTTTTAGTTTATTTATTTAGAGAGAGAGAGAGTGAGCATGAGTGGGGGAGGTGTGGAGGGAGAAAGAGAGAGAGAGGATCCCAAGCAGGCTCAGCACTGTCAGCGCAGACCCTGAGGCAGGGCTCAAGCTCATGAACTCTGAGGTCGTGACCTTAGTCAAAATCAAGAGTCAGACGCTTAACTGACTGAGCCATCCTGGTGCCCCAAGAACATTGTTTTCTTACACTCTTTCCCATTTACCATATCTAGCATGTTAAATATTTTTAGATCAAAAATTCCCTAAAAGCCAATGCTTTTCTAAGTTAATATTGTACTTTCTGTAGATAAGAAGTATATTGAAAGGCATTTTCTAAGACTTTTCCTGTGTTCTGTGAACATACTTATAATGGCTGATTTAAAGTCTTCCTCTAGAAAGCTCAACATCTGGGCTTCATCATGGGCAATTGCTAATGGCTGCTTTTTTCTTGTGTACGGGCCATACTTCTTTGATTCTTTACATGTCTCTTAAAGTTATTATTTTTTAAAGTTTATTTTGGAGAGAGAGAGAGAGAAAGAGAAAAAGCATGAACAGGGAAGGGGCAGACAGAGAAAGGGACAGATGATCCTAAGCAGATTCTGATGTGGATCCTGAGAAACTTAACAGAAGACCATGGGGGAGGGGAAGGGGGGAAAAAGTTACAGAGAGGGAAGGAGGGAAACCCTAAGAGACTCTTAAAAACTGAGAATAAACTGAGGGTTGATCAGGGGTGGGAGGGAGGGGAGGGTGGGTGATGGGCATTGAGGAGGGCACCTGTTGGGATGAGCACTGGGTGTTGTATGGAAACCAATTTGACAATAAATTTGATATTAAAGAAAAAAAAAGCAGATTCTGTACTAACAGCAGAGAGCCCAATGCAGGGCTCGAACTCACAAACTGTGAGATCATGATCTGAACCAAAGTCATACACTTAACTGACTGAGCCACCCAAGTGTTCCTGTTAATATTATTTTTTGTTAAAACTGGAATATTTAAATAACGTAATGAGCTAATTCTGGAAATTAGATCCCCCATCCCCACTCAGGTTTGTTATTTTGCTGTTGTTGTTATTTCTACTTAGTGAATTTCCTGAACTAATACTTCTAAGTCTATATTTTTTGTTGTGTGTGGTCACTGAAATCTCTTTCTTACCTTAGTGTTCAGGTAATGATTGAATAGAGATTCCTTTAAATGCTTTGAATGA
This sequence comes from Leopardus geoffroyi, assembly GCF_018350155.1. Classification (NCBI taxonomy): domain Eukaryota; kingdom Metazoa; phylum Chordata; class Mammalia; order Carnivora; family Felidae; genus Leopardus; species Leopardus geoffroyi. The sequence goes on from NC_059331.1 coordinate 87,337,925, forward strand.
ATAAGTCCCCCAGCTTTTGCCAAAGAGCTGAGGTGTGTGTGTGTGTGTGTGTGTGTGTGTGTGTGTGTGTAGGTGTGTTTCCAATGCTCCAGCAGGCAGGTTATAACTCTTCCTTAGCTGTCACTTCCATCTTGTGCAGAGCCTCAAGGTCAGCCAGAAGTGAGAGATAATAGCCTTCTTAGGTCTTTTGTGTTCGTAAACACAGCCCTAAATATGCATGTGGACTTCAAAATTCATAAGAACATATCAAAGTTTTTCACAGCCCACTATGGACCCCCAAGATATCTGCTTTTCCTTTAAGTTTTTGGTCAGTATGTTATTAGCTCCAACTGGCAATGCTATTTCAGGCAGTTCAATGTTAAACAATTGCTGTTGGTTGTTGTTTTACTCATGCCCTGGTGTTACTAGTGTTCAGCAGAAGGATCTCTGAGTTGAATCACATAAAACTAGCCCTAAGGCTTTTTAGCAAGCTGCCAGTTAGGTCAAAGAGAGACAGTTCTTTTGGGGATAGGGCTTTTAGAACATTGCAAACTGGTCTGATTTTCCAGGGCCTGCCAGGCTACTGTTTTTCACAGTTATTGGGGTTGCGAGGCTTGGGTTTTCAAGGCTCCTACAGAGCAGGGGAGAGAGGGTGAGATTAGGGCACTTGAAATGCTACAAAGCTCTGTTTGTACTAAGATTCCAACTCTATTTCTTGAATAAATGCTCCCCAGCTTGTTGCATAACTTTAGTTAATTTCCAGCATACTGAAAATGTTTACTTTGCCAATGTTCTCATTGTTTTTTATGGAAGAGTAGATTTTTGGAAGTCCTTTCTTTGCCATCCCATGAGTTAGCTTTCTAACTTGCAAATCCTATTATTACAAGTGGAAAAATGCTACCATCTCATGACACTAGCAAATTAATTTATATTTTCTAAATGCTTTTCTAGCCCTCATTTATATGAATGCATTCATACACTAAATCAAGATTTACAGTCTGGTTTCTTTTTTCTTGATACAAAGTCATAAACATTTTCTGTTTCTATACCTCTAATTTTGTGTTCTATACTATCAACATCTTGTAATTTAATGCTTCTTTAATTCTTAGATCGTTGGTCTTCAACTGATACTTTCCCTAAAAAAATCGGTGGTGTCTACTTTCATACATATGACATGTTTCTTTCTTCCTTTGGATCTTTTTATTTTGAAAATTTTCCCAGTAGCAGAATTAGCAGATCAAGAGGTTCTTACTTAATTTTTTATTTTATTTATTTATTTTTTTTCAACGTTTATTTATTTTTGGGACAGAGAGAGAGAGAGCATGAACGGGGGAGGGGCAGAGAGAGAGGGAGACACAGAATCGGAAACAGGCTCCAGGTTCTGAGCCATCAGCCCAGAGCCCGACGCGGGGCTCGAACTCACGGACCGCGAGATCGTGACCTGGCTGAAGTCGGACGCTTAACCGACTGCGCCACCCAGGCGCCCCCTTACTTAATTTTTTAAAAGTACAACACACCGGGGTGCCTGGGTGGCTTAGCTGGTTAAGCATCTGACTCTTGGTTTCGGCTCAGGTCATGATCTCATGGTTTTGTGGGTGTCAGCCCACGATTCTGCTTGGGATTCTGTCTCCCTCTCTCTCTGTCCTTGCCCCACTCATGCTGTCTCTGTGTCTCTCAAAATAAATAAATAAACTTAAAAAGAAAAAAAAAAGTACAACATACTTTTCAAGGCAGGACTGTGTTAATAGTTATTTATCATTTATTTCCTCTCTTTGCTTTTGGCAGGTGTCTGCAGTGTAAACATCTCCCAAATCTCTTTATTTTATGAGGTTACAAGACCTGGCAATCACAATTTCTTTGGTATACATTTCAAAAGCACTTATACATCTTGTCTATTTGTACTTTTTATAACATTTCATGAAATAACTATTAGGATTAAGCTTATTGGAACATATTTGCTATTTAAACTAAAATGATCTTTATTAATGTAGCATTTATGTTAAAAGCTTCACTGGGTTGGGGGTGCCTGGGTGGCTCAATTGGTTGGGCATCCGACTCTTCATTTCATCTTGGGTCATGATCCCAGGGTCATGGGGATTGAGTCACATGTGGGCTCTGTGCTGAGTGTGGAGCCTGCTTAAGATTCTCCCCCCGCCTCCCTTGCTCCCTCCCTCCCCCCCTCTGCCCCTCTCTTCAGCTTGTATGCTCTCTCTCTAAGATTAAAAATAAAATAAAATAAAATAAAATAAAATAAAATAAACGCTTCACTGGGTAATTTTAAATTTCCTTAACCCACTGCTTCTAAAACTTTATTTTGGCTATTATTCAACTGGGAACTCTTGTTCAAGTACAGATTCTGAATGAGCAGGTCTCGAGTGGAGCCCAAGAGACTGTATTTCTAAATTCGATCAGCAATGGACCACACTATGAATAACAAGACCTTAAGACACTCTTGTGCACTTATATTGTTGACCAGACCTGTAAGAGGATGAATTTAGTCAAGTTAGTTTTCTTAGTCCTTGTCAGATCTTATCTTTAAATCTTCCCCTTCCTGTGTTTGTGTGTTTATATTTAAAGTAATCTCTACATCCAAGGTGGAGCTTGAACTCATGACCTCAAGATCAAGGGTTGTATCCTGTACTGACTGAGGCAGTCAGGTGCCCCAAAATCTTCACCTTCTTTGTGAAAACACAACAGGATCAGGTTCCAAATGGGGGACAGATTTAACAGTAATTCCTGGTGTATCTCAAGGATCTGACAACCTCCTCCTTGTTAGCTTCTCACTCCTCTAAAGGCATCATCCTATCCTTTCTCCCATTGATCTACTCACCAGGAGCCTCCTTTAGAAACCATCCCTTAAAGTTGAGGGCTAGATAAAAACACCCTGACACTGTTCACTGTTTGTTAAATTATGTCAAGGATATATATTGTTCCGAAAAAAATATATTTTTTGTATTGCTACTTACTTTTTTTCCCTGATTTTTAAATGTATAATTGAAACTAGGATTATACCATATTCCCACGAGGTATAAGCTTCAGAACAGTAGGCAATGTTTCCAGTTGCCAAGACCTTATGCTATCCCTATCATCTTCCGTTCTTTTTTTTTAATTTTAATAAAAATGCAGACAGATGGCTATTTAGATTTAGTAAATGGATTAAAAACATAAAGGACATTTATAAGGATGCGATTGTCAGTAGGACTTAGGATAATAGTTGATTTATTGTTTCATTTTTTAAGTATTGCATTAGAATTCTCTTTTTTAATGGAACTGAATCTTATTTGACTTAGATGAAAATAATTTCATGTTCAGTTAAAAAATTAACTGCTTTGTATAGTTTAGCAATATAAGCGAGCTTTGTAATATTAAGTAGGTCACTTATGTCCATATTTAAGCAAACCAGAAGGCTCTCATGACAACCATACTAGATAGTGCAGGTCTGAGAAGAGAAATTCTTAAAAATATGGTACCCTAAAGATGATAGTGGATGAGGTGTGGAATAGATAACACAAAATAAGTCTGCTAAAATATCCTGGGATGTATAGAAAATCTGCGGACTTTATCTTAGTGTAAGATGGCTTTAAACCGATCATCACCTGACATAACATAGCGGAAGCAAATAAGGCAAGTATCTTATTTACTACATTAAGACTTCAGATTATTACTTTAAATGATTAAGTACAATAACAAACAAATCCAAAGATAACTAGGTGCAAAACGTAAATAGATCTCAGCAGTGAGAAACAGCAAAAACAGTAATAGCAGCAACAGCAGAAACTACTCTTCAAAGACTTAACATATTGGAATGATCACATTCAAGCTGTAAAACTATTATGTCAAATATATTTAAGGAAGAAACACACAGGCTCAGAGATAGTAGCTGAAAACAGGAAAGCAATCAAAATGATGAAATTATTAAAATGAATCAAAAACTTATAAGAATAAAAATAAATGACAACAATAAAAAATTTAAAAAAAACTAAATCAGTTAAAAAAATTTTTTTTAACGTTTATTTATTTTTGAGTCAGAGAGAGACAGAGCCTGAACAGGGGAGGGGCAGAGAGAGAGGGAGACAAAGAATCTGAAACAGGCTCCAGGCTCTGAGCTGTTAGCACAGAGCCCGACGCAGGACCCGAACTCACGGACCGTGAGATCATGACCTGAGCTGAAGTCGGACGCTTAACCAACGAAGCCACCCAGGTGCCCCTACATCAGTTTAATAGTAGATTAGACATAGCTAAAGAGAAAACTAGTGAACTAGAATTTATGTCAAAATAAAATACTCAGAGTGTAGTTACGGAGAGACAAACAGCAAAGAAAAAAGAAAATACAGAAAAGCAGAGAATTGAAATAGAGGAAAAGGTGAGAAAAAATAACAGGTTTAATCACAATCCCAGAAGGAGAGAAAAGAGAATTGAAAGGGGCAATATTTAAAATAATAGTTGTTGAGTTTTCTAGAACTGATGATAGACTTTAATTAAATTCAAGCAGCCAAAAAAAATGTGAATCTAGATAAATAAAGGAATTCTAGATGTGGATACATCATAAAGAAGCTGAAAGAAATAGAAAATCCTTAAAGCATTCAGACTAAAAATGACAGATAACTTTTAAAGTAGTATTAGACTAAGAGAGAAAGGGAAAATATATGCATGTAAAAAGAAGTGAGATCCTGAACATATAGAAAGCAATTGGTCTTCAAATGGAGGAACATGTACTCTGTTGTAACTAGAAGGAAAAACATGGTTTTGGTTGAAAACATGTCTACAGTACAGACTCATGGATGAGATGAGAAAATTCCCACCACTCACGTATGAGTCAGAGTAGAAGACAATACTAGGATTTTAAGCCATAATGAGTGATATTAAAGAACAATTATAGCAATGTGCTACATTAGACCGTAGCTCTAGCTTGAGAAAAGCAGATCTGTGGACAGAAGATCTGCGAGATTCTTGCAGCAGAGTGGACCAAATGACTGAAGGCAGGAGGCTGGCTGAACTGGCAAATGACAAGCAGCATGCATTTCAGAATATAGTCCATTTTTTCAGCAATTTCCACAAATCCGTAGGAGGGGGAGCCTGGTAAAATATGCTACGTGCAATCAAAAGTTCTGAGGTTCCCAGCTCAACATTAAGTTCCTATATGATTTCAAAGCCTGGCGGAATCTGAGTTCTCTAGTTTACATATACAAGGAAATATCTACACAAGAACACAGGTTGTATTCTCTGTCACACTCACTCACTGATCTCAGACTCCTCTCTATGTGGACAGCGAGCTGCTCTATCACATTTTCTTGCCCGTGTCTGCAGGGAGGCAGAAAGTCCTACCATGTTTCTCTCCAGGTTCATCTTGAATATAAAGTTGTAGAGAAGCTCAAAGTACGTGGAAAGCTCAAAGCCCATTCCCTGGGCGTTATTTTATCGATTCTCATTTGTGAAATGGCAATAGTTAAGCACATTGGAATATTTGAATTAGTCTATTGATACAATCACTAGTTTAGTTTGAGAAAGAGAGTAAGTAATTTATGAGCCCGTGTTCCAGTTACAGTGTATAATGTATTTGAACAACTGGGCAAATATTTCTTAAATGAATAAAAAAGAGGTAAAGGGCAATTAATCACTGGAATGATGGTACATAAATGGCTCTAACAAAAGCAATCGTGGGGATTATTACATCCTAAGGGAACTGCCAAGTACTCACTCCTCTTAACTAGCCTCCAGCTGCTGAGGAAGTATCTTTGTGATGTATAAGGTAGCTCAAATCAGGACTAAATTGAGTGATTACAAATTCAACATCCCTCGAGGTAAAAATTATTTAAAAGAACAGTAACCAATTTTAACCAACAATAACAGGCTTTTTAAAAAAAATATTGTGATATTTAGATTTACAGAGCATTCGACTTAGACACATTTAGAATTGGTGTCTTCTTACAAGTTATAAAGTGGTAAGTTTGCTACTCTGCACAGAGTAGCACCTCAATAAGTGAATGCCAATTTCAGGGCTGAGTGGAGTTATTATTTCAGTGTTTTGCTTACTATTGTATTCCTAGCACTTAGGTCATGCCAGTACACTTAGACATACCATAAATGTTGCTTGAATTAAATTGTTGCACTTAATTATAATAGTAATAGTCATATTACAATGTTCAAGGTCAAAGTTTAGAGCACAAAGTAAGGTTTTTCAAAGATCTTTACCTAAAATTGGAGTAAAGATGAATGCTGTACTCTACATTATTATGTGTGTCTATGTTATATTATTCTCGAATATACTCTATATATTACATAATTAAGTATACAGTATATAATTGAGTATATCAGAGAAGTATGGTTTGTCACTAAGTCTTTGTCTGGTCTTCCGTTTGCATAGACTTCTAAAACTTAAATTCTGCCAAGTGGTTAGATATGGAGGTTGACGTGAGTGTGTGTGTGTGTGTGTGTGTGTGTGTGTGTGTGTGTATTTAATGTATTGTTTACAATGAAAAGTGTAACTGTTAGGTGGAACATTGTAACCTTTGAAAGGGGAATAAAATTATTTTCACATTGACTTTGGTGAGTATTGGATCTAAACTAGGACTTTGTTTTGATATTTTAACGGATAATTGTATCCAACCATATTTTGCTTCATCACTTCCCCTTAAAGGGTTGGTAATGACAAAACTTACATTTTGGGACTCCTCCTAGAACAGTTAGCAGGAGCACCGTATGTGATATCTTTTTTTAATTTTAAATACAGACCAAACCATTCACCTCTTCTTTTCTTGACCTGACTTTTTCTTTAACAAATTAATTTCATTGTTCAACTGTAGATAAGCTAATAGGACTAGAATGAAGTTCCATCCAGATTTCTTGTTTGAAATGTTGATGCTCCCAGAACTTCACAGACACTCATTTGATCTTCATGTAATGCTCTTTGTTCTATATATACTTTCCTTCCCATTAGGTACTTTTGACAAGATAAGGCATAATTACCCAAGCAGTCAAGGCAAGCTTTAAGTCTGGAATAGTTAATAGTTTTTGCTTCTAATTCAAGTTGCTCAATAAATGAAATGGATAGAGAGGTTGGTGAAATCAGGTTAGTAGCAATACCTTATATTCACACGACATGCTATATTTTATAAAGCGCGCTTATAAACATTACCTCAATTTATTTATCATCCCAAATCTTCCTGATTTGGATTAGCCCAGTTTTGTATGTGTGTCAACAAGGCTTAGAGAGGTTAGGTCCTAGCTAGCAAAAAAAAAATGTGGAGAAGCCCAGGGCTATGGGTGACAATTCTCTGCATATTATGATGAATGCTGGTTGGATAGTAATCAAGTTGAAAGAGAAGGTCTGTCACATGGAAATAGAATGCACCAATAAGTAGGTACTTAGAGGATTGCCAGAAGTTAGCGGCTCAGACAGTAAGTGAAAATGATATAACATAATATTGTGATAGGAATGTAATAGAGATAGAAACCAAGTGAGTCACTTTTGTAAAGATGGCTATTTTTGAAGCCACACAAAATGAAATTTAAAGTATTAAAGTAAGCTTAAGGATATAAGTTCTCAAAAACAATGCCATATATATTTGTTCTTTGACCCTTGGAATGTTCTTTATTTATTCAACTGAACTTAAATATTCTTTGATACTATAGCTGAAATAATACGCATTCAAATTTTGCCACCCGCTTGGTCAATTTTCTTGCTCATATTCTAAACATAATTTTCTTTTGACCTTTCGTTTATGAAATAAATATCTAGCATGAACTTTGGAATATGAGTTTGAGTTCAATACATATTCATCAAATATATAATACTTTTATTGACACTGTTATTTTTTGTTTGTTTGTTTCGCCATTCTCACAGAGCACACATTATAGAATTTGTGAGCAAACATTATCATAGAATATTATTCAAGACATTGACAGGAAGATAAAAATATTTTAAGAATATTCAAGAGCATCTCATAGCTAAATATCATTGTTATAATTCAAATCTAACTTGTCCCAAATTCTCCATGAAAAAAGTAATCTTTACCTAATGTGTTAAAGGCAATAATAATCTCCCAAATAGGACATTAATATGTATGGTAGTTTTATGAATCTTTCATGATGTAAGATTTTTCTTTAAAATAATAATTCCTAATTTGAGTAAAAGTTTCATGTTTCTGTGAAACCTCTGGGGTAGAAATCCAATAAAAGAAAATGCATGCATCAGAGAGTTGCTGGATATTCTCTATTTCCCTTGATTCCAACTTTTACTCCTAGCATAAATACTATGAATAACTCAAAGGGTTAGTTTTTAATAGCATTTTTTTATATCTCAGAATATAATTGATCTAATACTAATAATTTTTTGGCTACCAGAGTCTATCAAGTATTGTTTTAATTTCATACCCTAAGTGATAGAAAAATGACCATTATAAAATGAATTTTAACAGAGGTAATTTGGCCAGGGACTCTTGTGGTTTGAATCCTGGTTCCACTGCATCATTACTTGTTAGTGAACATAACCCTGGAAAAAATTCAGCTACCCATCACAAAAATTCTATCTATATCTGTGTATGTGCATAGATACAGATTTAATTATATAGATGTATAGAGATATGAATGCATAAATACATGCATGTATATGTGTGTGCATGTATATATGTTTTGTGTATAGTGTAAAAAAATGCCTGTTTTTCATAAGTTTGTTGTGAATAGTGAATGAGGTAACATATCTAACGCACCCACAACATTCTAAGCAATTAATAATTAGTTTTAAAAAAGCCATGATAATATCTAACCTTTATTGAATGCTTAATATGTGCTACACTGTGGAGATAGATTAATGAATAAGATAGCTAAAATAGATAAACTCAAGAAGTTTATAACCAGTAAGAAGTGAAGAAACAATAACCAGGTAAAATAGTAAATAAAGATGATTTAAATAAATCGTCCAAGGATGCTGTGGAAGATATCTAGTGAGAGAAGTGCTTTAGAGAATGGAAACCTTTTCTAAAGAGAAACCATTTGACCAGAGGCCAAATGAAAGAAAAGTCAACTATATAAAGAGCTTGAGTGAAGATCATAATGTATTTAGCTAGCTTGAGGAAGGAAAAGCAGGCCCATTTAACCAGGTATTATAAGGAGAAATTGTTTATAGGATTAGATCTGAGGGGAAGGCAGGAGCCAAGGCACACACATTGTTGTAAATCATAATAAGGAAGTTTGGTTTTATTCTAGAATGTTCAAAAGCCACTGTTCTAGGTAGGAGAGGGGTCATGATCAGAATTTAAGGGTTTACTCTGGGTGCTGTGTGGAGAATGAACTGTAAGGATGTGGGAGTGGAAGCAGATTGGCCTGGAATTATTGTAAATTGGTCTGATAAATATATGATGGTTGTTTATATTAGGACAGTGCCAATTAAGATGAAATCCATCAAATGGTATATTTTTAGCAGTTGAATCAACATGAATTGGTGATAAATTAGCTATGGGAGAGGAAGATTGAGAAAAAGACACAAAATAAGAATAGCTTCCATATTTGCAGCTTGAACCCCTCATTAACTGATGGCCTCATTTCTTAAGATAAAAAATAAGCAGAAGGCATTAAAAAATCAAGTTTATTAGCACTTACTGGATTTGAGATGTCAATTAAGCACTCTGAGATGTCAAATAAATGTATGGAGTTGAGGGAATGAGTCTGGACTAAATATTTAAGTTTGTGACTCATTAACATATAGATGATATTGAAAGTCACAGGACTAGATGGATTTATCTAGAGAGAATTTAAAAATGGATTTTCATTAATGATACAATACAGTGTGCTATGGTTTCATAAAATATTTTACTCGTTTAATCTCATCTACCTCCAGAATTTTGCTCACAGGATAGGGGGTGTTAGGGGGAAAAAATGTGTGAAATTTAGAAATGGTGTTGTTGCTGGTGGAACAAACACAAAGAATTGATTTGTCAAACAAGGTTTATCAAAATTATAGATCTTACTATTAAACTTCATATAAATAATCAAGAAGCATAGGAAAAGATCCAGAGTATGGCTCATCAGCATCTTCCTCTGTGCATTGGACCTGCCTTCTGGCCCAGAGTAATAGATAAAGTCTCTGAGCCAGCTGTGCTGGTTATCTAACACAAAGGGGAGAATTTCAAGTTATGAAATACATCCATTTTGTAATTGCAGAGTTATATAGCTCACATGGCATTCTCTAGGAAGCTTTCCTGGATAAACTCATAGATTTAGGCTTGTCCTGATAAAAGTCTTCCAACAGACAAGGGTTTTCCTCCTAGAATGTACCAGTGCTTTGATCCCTGGAGAGTCAATTAGCATATTTACATTGAGATTAGACAAAAATCATCTGGGATCTTTCTTTGCTGATAACGTTTCCTCCCTAAGTCCAGTAAAGGGAGAGAAATGGACCACAGGCTAGCTGCTTAACTCCTTTCTTCCAGCTGGTATCATCAGAAAAAAGGCATGACCATGGAAAAGAGCATACAGGTGAGATGGAAGGAAATGTTTTGGAGAGAGAGGACAAATAAGTAAAGGAATGAAGAGGGTGGAGTACTGGTTTTGTCATTCTTGTGAGAGCTGAGGTCTTGGAAAATTAGGACAGAAGCAGGATTAAAATGAAAGACAACCTCTTAGGAGTCTTTTATTAATGAGGGAGAATGACTAGCATGTTGGAAGATGGCAAAATTAAGAAGGCATAAAGATGATGTACTTGAATGATATCAACTTCAGAGGAGGAGAGATTTTTGATGGGGGAAAGAAGAAAATTTTGTTCGAAAGTGGTTGCGTCAGAATAAAGCATATGCATACTCCCATCTCCTGTCTTCTTGATGATTGGATGTCAGAGAAACAGGCGAACAATTAAGTCTTTTTTTAAGAGGGCTAGAGGAAAAGTGGTATCCTTGGGGATTTAATCTAAGGGGAAGAAGATTAAGAGGAACTTCATAAAAAAGGAAGAGATAAAGGAAAATTTGGGAAGACAGACTATAGGGTCAGATTAGTGAACCAGAATCATGGGTTGAAATTCTTGGCTGTTCTCAATAGCCATGAGGGTACATGATACCACTGCATTTGGATGGGATTAGTCTGGGGACCCTCTTAAAAGGTCAGTGATCCAATTCGCCTTTTTCCCAAGTAGGGTCTCCAGGCAACTTTACTTCTATTTCTGCAGATTCACTACACAAAAGGTGAGTGAGGAGGTTAAAATGAAAGGAAATAGCTATTTAACATTTTATATGTTTCTTAAATGTATTTTTATAATGTTTACTTTAGTGTAAAATTGTATTTAAGGTTGATGAACTTGATGGAGAATATATAGTTTTTAAGAATATTTCTTAAATGGAATTAGTGAATTAAAATTAACGCAAAATGGCTAACTAAATAAAAGATACCTGAAATTTGCATAAACCATCTTAGAAACTGGACTGTTCTGCAGCCTTAGGTTCCTCCTCCTCCTCCTCCTCTTCCCATTTCTTCTTTATCTATATATGAATTAAACATTATATAATATTTTAAGAACACCTTGTTTAGAATATACTTTAGCTTGAAATGAAATTCTTTTTATTAAAAAAATCTGCTATGAAAACATCAGAAGCTTAAAGCCATTCAAAGACAAATCTGGTTAATAAAATGTGAAATCAAGGTGAATAATATTGTTTTTAAGGGAAATATAATATGATCATAATATTTAAACTTTAAAAATACATGTTGAAGATAATTCCAAAAGTGGTAACTCCAAAGATATTTTAGGAGGTTATAATATTAAAACAAATGTTTGGCAAGTTAAGGATAACGTGTATTTAAATAGAACACCTCTGGAGCTTGTTAAAACAAATATAGACTATTAATTTACATTCATGGAATATAAATTATGTCTCCCAAGGGGCAGCTGGGTGGCTCAGTCTGTTAAGTGCCTGGCTCTTGGTTTTGGCTCAGGTCATGATCTCATGGTTTCATGGGTTTGAGCCCCACGTCAGGCTCCGCACTGACAGGATGAAGCCTGCTTAGGATCCTCTTTATCCCTCTCTCTGTCCTTCCCTTATTCACACTGTCTCTGTCTTTTTAAAAAAAATAAAATAAACTGAAAAAAAATTATGCCCCCCCCCATCATATTTTCTTACAATCCCAAATTGTAATCTGTTAAACTGCCAAACTATTCCCATAGAGCAGCGAATGGTCAGTTTGTTACACTTCCATATATTTTGTTGGTAAGGATAAAAAAAAGGCCAGATAGCTTTAGATTGTTTATTACTTGAGGCACAGAAGACAGCATATACTTCAAGTCCCATAGTGGTACCGTCAAGGTGGGTCAAGATAGCTACTTGCACATGGCAGATCTGTGTCACAGCTGAATAACCTTGAGACTAAGGAGATCTTGGTCTTGTTTAAGAGTTGATGGAAGATCTACCCCTCCTGCTTTCTAGAAAGAGACATTATCTTTCATACCATGAAATGTTTCCAGGAATGGAGACTTTAGATTTATTATCCTGTGATGTAAAGCAGTCTCGTCCCTGTTTTGGAGCAGTTTTGCACACATCCTTGAACAAAACTGTCAATGCCTTTTGTTCAGAAGAGCTGCAGAAATACCAGAATTCGCTCCCAATACATGTATGATGAAAAAAAAATTAAGTGTTTATTTTATTTTCAAAGAGAGATGAAGCATGAGCAGGGGAGGTGCAGAGAGAGGGGGGGGACAGAGGATCTGAAGTAGTCTCTGAGCTGACAGCAGAGAGCTCGACGTGGGCTCGAATTCACAAGCCTCGAGATCATGACCTGAGCTTAAGTTGGATGCTCAACTGACTGAGCCACCCAGGCACCACTGTATGATGAAAATGTTAAAGGAAGGTATAGTTGAAGCCTAAAATAGTCTAGTATAGACTATCTCAAATTACTTCAAGTTTAAAAGCAACTCTTGTTTTCTAAAAACTATTTTCTAGTCCCCAATGAAAACAACAAATAAAATAGATGTCAAATATAAACACCAGAATTAATAAGAAGAATGCTATTGTTTTATATTATCATTGGGTATACAATAATTTTATTTTTCTAACATTGTCAGGAAATGACCCATATAAAAGAGTTTTCCAAATCATTAAAAATTAATGTTTCAAGAATACAATATTGCCAAACATTTCTTAAAATTTGTATGATTTTGGTTTGCTGATCTCTTACATTTAGGAAAGCTGGGGATAGAAGTTCTCCCACAGTTTTAGGCCAGTTTACAAGCCCATGAACTTCTAAGTTATGAAAGTGAATGATAGATTAGTTTAGTTTTAAGGGTAAGGCCTTTATACTTTCAATTTAGATTCTCAGAGAATTTTTCCTGTTATCCCCAGATTTGCCAGTGATTTTCAGAGGACTGAGTTGCCAATTCTATCACTCCTGGATAGTTTTTGACAGAAATCCTACTCCCTTATCAGTTCCACATTAAGATTCATTAAGACTTTACTTAAAAGCTATAAGAAAACCAATGTACAACTCCTAGTGAATGTCTAGAAAGCATCCCAGAATGCAGCCAGTGAGCACTTGGGAGTCAGAGATTAGTACAGAATTGCTAATTTGGGAAGGTAAGGTCTGCTGCAGGCCAATCTAAGCACTGCCACATTCCTAGCAGATGTTTTCACCTAGCTTTTACTATGGTACACAATAGAAAATGGCACTCGAGAGACCCATGGCCACTTTTCAAAATAGCCTCTATCATCTTTTCTCCATTAAAGATATGTTGTAACAGATTTGAACATAAAAAGTGTAAGCAAGGAAATGAAAATCATCTATAATCTTATTACCTACACAGCACCACTGTTCACATTTCAGCTTCTTTTCCATGATGGCTTTCCCTCTTCCCTCTTCCCTCTGTATAAATATGTGTGGGTCTAACACTGGCGACATGAAACTCATCGTTTTGCATTCTGTCTCTTTTTTCACTTATATCACGACCCTTTTCTCATGTCAACATTTTCTAGTCATTTTCAATTCTTGAGTTTACCCTCCACTTCTGTGCTTTTAAATCCTTCCTTTTACTCATCATCCCTCTAACTCAAGTTGAATTGACTGCTTTCTTGTGTGCCCAGGGACTCTTGCCAACAGCTCCATCAGAACTGTATGCTTCTGTTTGCTATTTTTTGTCTCTGCCATTAGATTGTAAACTTCTTGAAACCAAGAGCAATGTCTTTCACCTCCACATTTTACCTGAAGGACATAGAAACTCATTAAAAGTTTGTGGAGTTACTTGATAAACACAGTTTCAGGGTCAGTTCACGTATTGCCTTTTTTGTGGTAATTATATCCATGGGAAAGTATTATCCCCCTTTTTGAGGCCTTTATATCACTTTGTTTTTCTTAGTTTTTTTCTTTATATATATAATTTTTTTCTCAGGAAAATGCAATCTTCTTGAAGGCAGAAGCAATGCTATGTCTGATGTCACCTCCCTCCAAGGGCCCTGTAAAGAACTTACAGAGGAAACTGTCGTATATTTAAGTTGAATCAGAAAGCTATATCTGATTATTATTTATATTATTATTGATTATATTTAATTTTGATAGGTTTAATTTTAAATATCCTTATGAGAGGAGATTTTAAGAAGATTACTTGGTATGACATTTATATGTATTTACACAAACTATTATTCCCTTGTATCTCATTTTGTAGTAGACAAGTCTATAAAATTTTTTGTGATTATGATGGCATGTATATTTATTTAAGACATTCTAAATGATTTCAATCAAAAGTCACTTTCTAAAACTCTTTCATGGACAGCTGTTTGGTTTCTCTCTCTCTCGCTCTCTCTCTCTCCCTGTTCCTCTCTTGTCTGATTTTTCATAAAACGAGGGCATTATTTTGGCCAGATTTTTAGAATTTATCTTCTGAAAGAGTGTAAGTTTATGCTAGGTTGTGTGATGTTCTCTCTTGTTCTACAAATGCACATTTTTGAAACTGTAATATAAATATTATGATTCATAAAAAGTGAAAAAAATATGGCACTATTATGACCTGCTGTGTTCATTTTTCTAAAAATAACTCATATTTATTACATTTTCTTATTGAAATTTTAATATGTGAGTAGTATAGTAATAAAACTGTTCCCTAAGTATGTAATGGGTGATATTATGTTGTTAACTATCTACTTTACATTATCATTATACATAATTTTGACATTCATAAAGGTGATTGAATATTATAATAAAGTTTAAAGCAGCTATACCATTTTTCAGTTTTATTTCAGGTAACAGAATATTTTGTTCCAAGTATGTGGTAACCATAGTATTTGAATATCTAAGTCCTATATATGGTGTTCAAGCTGTCATGTTCCATTAGAAATATCCTTGGACTAAAAATTAAAAAAAAACTGAGGTTTTCAATCCAATTTCACTACTACACCAGAAATCACATGAATTTAAACAAGTTCTCATCACAAGTCCAGTTTCTTTTTCTGCAATATTCACTTCAAACACTCAATAAATATTTCCTGAGCACCTGCTCTATTCCAAACACTGAATGTCGGGTTGAAAGGCAGAAACTCTAAGAGACTAGTGGTGTCAAAGTAGAATTTTCAAGAAGTTAAATACATAACTTGTATATAAACATAAATTGAATAGATATCAAATCTTTAATTCACAAATTAATGATAGAACCAACAAGGATGATTCAAAGAGAGTTGGAAAGAATGAATACTTGAACAAGATGGCTAATTAGATAGAAATGTAGTTAATGTCCTACAGGGCAATAAAACTGTTTTACTATAGGACAAGCATCATTTTGGTCTACCAGTTAGTGACTATCCTTATCAAATTATATGTCCTCCAAACCAATCATACAACAGCAAGTCACACAAAGGCACATATTCCTAGCAATCAGATATTCTCTGGCTGGGCCTGACAATGCTCCATGAAAAAAGACAAAGAAAATAAACCAAACCCTCCATTTACAAGTTTTACATACTTAGCAGAGGGAAAGGGAGGTCAGGAATTCAGTGAATAAACATGGTAAAGTACTTTGACACAGGCAGGAGCAAGTTACTGTCAAATTACAGCAGAACAGCACCTATTGCAGACTGTGGGACAGGAGCAGAGACGTTTTCAAGGGAGATGCTAGGATGCTAAGAATATTTTTCCTGAGACGTGAAAAACAAAAAAAAATCAGGCAGTGAAGATTCTTTCAGGAAGAGAAACAGGAAACAGAATAATAAGTGAGGACTGTGCCTTCGATTTTTGAATGACTATTTATTGTGTGTAGCATCTGAGACAAAGAACGGTAGGAAAGAATTAATCTGATAAATGAGCATATGCAGGGGTGGGAAGCTGATTTTTTTTTTGATAGAAAGATATATCTGACTCAGAAACTCTAGAGAAAATCAAATAGTCAAAAAACAGACACAACCTTAGTATCTGCAGGAATGATTCAAATACTTTGGGAAAGACAATCAATTGGGAACAATTTTTGACATCTTGACCATGAATTACCTGCCATTTTCAGAAAGTACTAGTCCTGGTACTATTTATTATTACCTTCTGTTGTCATAGTTTCCCTACAGCAACAGCTACTGCAGTTTGATGTTATGATTGTAGGTTCCAGAGGGACACTTATTCAATTATATCATTGTTCTCAGTGACAGACCCACACAATTTTATCATTTGATTTGCCTGTACATGGAAGGGAGGTGCTTAAGCCCACTTTGCAATTTCCTCTTCAGCCACAAACCTTGGAATCACCATTGCAACAATTAAATTTTTGTTTGGTTATATTTGTATCACCACACTTTCTATTACTTTAAAATTCATAATGCTTTTTAAGTCCTTTTTCTAAGATAGAAAAAAAAAGCATTGTTGAAATTCTTGCTATGCCAATTTTGGGCAGCTGAAACCTGACAATTAACAATGTACAGTTATTTTGTTTCAAATATTTCTCATTTTCTTCTAACCTAGGTCTTTAGAAAACCAAAGAAAAAATAATTTTAAAAGGCGTATATTCACATTATTGAATAAAACTGTATTCGTTTGTAATGGTAGCTTATATAAAACTGTGCATAATAATCTGTACATTTTATACAACAGAATTCTAAGGGGCCATTTTGTTTCTTTTTTTTTTTTTTAAGTTTATTTATTTATTTTGAGAGAGAGAAAGAGACCACGCACGGGAGCATGAGCAGGGGAGGGCCAGAGAGAGACAGAGAGGGGGACAAATCCCAAGCAGGCTCCATACTGTCAGCACAGACCCCGACGTGGGGCTCCATCTCACAAACCATGAGATCGTGACCTGAGCTGAAATCAAGAGTTGGATGCTTAACCAACTGAGCCACCCAGCATCCCCCTAAGAGACCATTTTCAAATCCATTTTGAGTGAAGATGTGATTTGAATCATTAATCTTGCTTACCTAGAAAACGATCTATTACATATCCTAGTTTATTTCTTACAAGGAAGAGAGAAGCAGCCCCTGATAGCTAGGAACTGCTCTCGAACCATCAGTTAAACCTTGGTCTTGGTAGCTCCTGACCTGGTGTCTTGGCACTCTCCTGTTGACCATAAATAATTTTATAGGACACCAATATCAGACAATACAACAGATGCCACCAACATATGTGACTATGATGGATGCAGACCAAAATAAGACTGCTCCATATTAATGTCTAAACAGATAAAAATGCAAATATTATCCAAAACAGAAAGATGACCAAAATCCTCCTATCCTGGCTAACTTGAGTAAGCACTGCCTCTTTACTAATCATAGCTTTAGCCATTCTTCCCTTGTCCTAGATAAGATTCCTTAAGATGCCTGTAGCAGACCAACTCTAAGATGGCCCAGTTGTCACACCTTCGTGTAATCCCTGTCCCTTGAATGTAAGCAGAGTCCCTGATTTGGCTTTAACTCATAGAATATGGCTAAGATGATAAGATCTTAATTCAATGATTATATTACATAAGATTATAATTCTCATCTTGCCAGTGGACTTTATTGACTAGCTGTCTCTTGCTGACTTCAATGAAGTAAGGTGCCATATGAAGAAGCCCATGTAGTGAGGAACTGAAGGTGGCCTCCAGCTGACAGCCAGCAAGGATCCAAGGGTCTCAGTATGACAACTCATAAAACAACTGAATTCTGCCAACATGCACAGGAACATGGAAATGAATCCTTCCCCTAGTGAGCCTTGAGATGAGACCACAGCCCCAGGTAATACCTTGATTTCAGCCCTGTGAGAAGATCAAAAGAAGAGAATTCATCTCACCTATGTCTAGAGTCCTGACCCAAAGAACTGTGAAATAAATATGTACTGTTTTAAGCTTCTAAGTCTGAAGGAATTTTTCATGCAGCAATAGATAGCTAAAGAAGTAGCCAATTCTAGAATTGCCCCCAATTCCTGACAACATCCAATCCACAAACAGTCCAAAGCTTCCCTCCAGCTGTCCCCAAATCACCTAATAAAAGCCCAAATTTTATGATGCATTTGTAACACACTCTTTCTGAATCATATCCATGAATCCCCACGATGTGCATTGTTTGTTCCAGTGATTACTGCACCCCATCCCCCAATTTCATTCAACCTTAATTTGTTTGTAGTGGTTTTAGGCCACTGGACATTGACACTCGTTCCCTGTCTTTTAACACTGAGGTTAGTTCTGTTGAACTGTTGTATCTGTTGTTCTGTAGTACGTGTTGAACACTGTCCTCCAAAAAAACCAACAGAGGCCCTGATTGATCAAGCAAAACTAAGTGTATCACCCCTATTGCAGAACTTCACTTGGCAGTCTTAGTTGTATCTTAAAATGAAGAATTTAGGGGAGGATATTTGTAAGGTTTTAAGGCCTTGGCTAGATGATTTTAAAGTGGGCCCTGCAAGGTGAAGAACCGTTTGGGACTGAGGTGAGTTAACGGTAAAATTATTATGGATTGATTAGTTGATACAACAAAATAATGATCTTGAAATGAGCCTTGATGAACAAATATTTTGATTATTCAGCTATTTTAATTTATTCACCGTTATTTTTAGAAGCAAATATTTCCTGGATCAAATAGCTAAGTCATGTTTCCTTACTCTTGCTTATTTGTTTAACACAGGCATGTGAATATATGAGTTTGTCTCAATATTGCTTAGCACGGGGGCAGGGAATTGGACAGGTTTCAATTTTCATATCATTATATCATGGTCTTTGTTGCTACTTTTAGGTAGTGGGCTGCTTAATAGCATAGTTTAGTTCAAATTTCACTTTCTGTTCTGTTGCCAAGAAGGATGGGCCTAAACCTAGTTACCCCATATTCAATTCTATTTACTTCATTTCCATCTTCTCTCATTCTTTTTGCATCATAGGGATCTATAAAAATGTAGCAGGACAATAAACAAAGGAAAAGTACTTAACATGTTCTTTTTTGGCAGGATCTTAGTCTCAGGCCTGAGTTAGGAGTATACTCCAAACTGGGCATAGCATGCATGTTCTGGCTTGTTTGAGTAATGCTATTAAAAATCAGTCCTAGGGGCAGCATTTTAGAATTTTCCTGTTTAACAGACTCTCATGCTCTGTCCTAGGATTATACTTAAATTTTTCCAATAATGGGAATAATAACTTATTTGATAATGTGGGACATTTCCTACTAATTAAAATCTCCTATGACATAATCCTAGGTAAGAATAAAAAATCTTTGGAAAGGCATTACCTTGTGGTAATATGTAAGATTTACATCTTTTTAATAGCAAATCCGTATGGTCTTAATTCAAGACAGGGGCTCTTTTTTTTTTTTTTTTTTTTTTATTCTTGCAGCTTTCAGTTTCACCAAGTTCCTAACTGCATCTCCTATGAATTTTCTCTATTCCATTTTCCGGCTAAGTAAAGAAAGGCAGTTTCTTCCCTTAGTCTTGCCAAGAAAGAAGTGCAAGTATATAAAGTATGAACTACATATGTACATTACAGGTATAATACAAACTTTCATAATGACTGGAGATGTAGACTGACCACCGATTTAAGGCATATCAAGTGTCAGGAACAGATATACACATCATGAATTTGAAGTAATTCATTCTTCTTTAGTTCATGGAAGAAAATAACTTCCTATTTTTTTCCCTTCTGAATAAGGGCTAGGTACAGTATAATAGGTACACAATAGTTGTTGATTGAATTTGAGTCTAATTAACTCAACAGATACGATACAGTTCCTTTTACATGCCAATTACTTTTCTAGGTGCTGGTAATCTGTCAGTGAGAAAAAAGATCTCTGTCTTGTGAAGCTCACACTCTAAAAGATGCAGCCAGACAGTAAATAATACATATAGCAATTAAATTATTTGGTTTCATAGAAGGTGATAAGTACTATTATCAAAGAAAACCAGAGCCTAGGAGAAGTTAAAGTGGTTAAGAAAAAAAAAATATTTTATTCAGAAACTATTGCAATAGGGGGAGAAAAAAAGAGGTCAGTACAGAGTTGTGTTCAATACTGAATACAACAAGGAAGGTGGGACTTTATAGCCAAGCTGTGGGGTAGAGGGGTCAGTGGATGGAAAATTACTAAGAGGAAACATAGGAGTAAAAGGGGATTTCTGGTTAAACCAACTTGATAGGATTCTTGATGAAGCCAGGCTAGAGTGATCAGATCCCTAACCTGGGGGATGGTATGGGATGAAGAATTTGATCAGACATGGAGGGTGATCAGTTATTGAGGGTAGAAGATTCTTGAGACACTGTCTTAGAAAGATTCTTGCTAAAAGTAGGCTCCTAAGGATAAGACCCAAGGAGATAGGGCCTAATTGAAAAGGAGCTCACTGGACCTTGTCTAGAGTTTGGTGAAGAAGGGAAACCTAGTTACTATGTTAAAAGCAAAAAGTAGAGAAAGGTGAGAGAAATGAAGAACTGTGGCAAAGGTGTTGCTGTATTAGAATTGTCAGGCTTTGGTGAGAAGGTAGAAGGTGCCAAACCACTTCTCAGAGGAGAACTTTTCTATAGGAAGAAATAGCCAGAACAAAGGTTCCAGAAGAGTGTTCTTAGCATGTTAGAGAACGACAAAGCCAGTGTGGTCAGAGAAGACCAGATGGAGTCAGAAAAGACATTTCTGGGGTGCCTGGGTAGCTCAGTTGGCTAAGTGTCTGACTCTTGATTTTAGCTCAGGTCATGATCCCAGGATCATGAGATCGAGCCCCATGTCAGGCTGTATCCTAAGTGTGAAACTTTCTTAAAATTCCTCTCTCCCTCTCTGCTCCTCCCCTGCTCGTACTCAGTCTAGAAAGAAAGAAAGAAAGAAAGAAAGAAAGAAGAAAAGCAATTTCTCTACTTGTTTCATTCCAGAGTTAACTAAGACTTATTAGATCAAATTTCTCTTTTTCAAAAATCACTTCCATGAATACCAATAGCCAAAGAAATATGGGAAATATTTTGATTGTTTATTACTCCCCATAATAATGTTAGTGGTAAATGGCATTTATTATTACGTGTATTATTTCATGATAAACGGATCTCATTCAGATAAAAGACAAATGGACAAGACCCAACTATATATAGTTTACAAGAGACTTAGTTCAGCTTGAAGGACACATGCAGACAAAGTGAAGAATAGAAAAGATATTCCATGCAAATGGAAACCAAAAGAAATCTGAGGTAGTATACGTATGTAAGACAAAATAGACTTAAGACAAAGACTCCAGTAAGAAACAAAGAAGGTCATTATATAATGATAAAGGGGTCAGTACAATAAGAGGATATAGCATTTATAAATATTTGTAACCCAACTCAGGAGAACCTAAATATATAAAACAAGTATTAACAAAATGAAAAAGAGTAAATATACAGCAAAACAATATTAGTAAAGGACCCCATGTTCATCAATTGATGGATCATACACACAGAAAATAAGAAAATTTTGCACTTAAATGAAATGTCAGACCAGAGTTATTTAACATATTTACAGAGCACTGCATCTAAAAGCAACAAAATATATATCTCATGTACACATGGAACATTCTCCAGGAGAAATCATATGTTAGACCACAAAGAAAAGTCTTAAAAAATTAAAAAAGATTGAAGTGATATGAAGCATCTTTTTCAACCACAATGGTATAAAACTAGAAGTCAATTACAGGAAAAACACTGAAAATTCATAAATATGTGGGAATTAAACAACATGCTACTGAACAACCAATGGGTCAGTGAATAAAAAAGAGAAATAAAAAACATCTCAACACAAATAAAAAAAGAAATACAAAATACCAAAATTTATTGGAAGCAACAAAGCAGTTCTGAGGGGAGAGTTCAGAACACTAAATATCTACATTAAGAAAAAAGAAAATCTAAAATAAACAACTTAATATTACACTTCAAGGAACAACAACAAAAAAGAAGTCCATGTTACACAAAACTAGAATGAATAACCCTAAAATTTGAGTGTAACCACAAAAGACCCTGAATAACCAAAGCAACCCTGAGAAATAAGAAGAAAGCAGGAGGTATCACAATCCCAGATTTTAAGGTATACCACAAAGCTATAGGAATCAAAACAGTATGGTACCAGCACAAAAAGAGACACATGTATCAGTGGAACACAATAGAGAGCCCAGAAATAAACCCATGCCCTTATAACCAATTAATCTACCACAAAGGAGGCAAGAATATACAATGGGGAAAAGACAGTCTTTGTAATAAATGGTGCTGGGAAACTGGACAGTTACATATAAAAGAATAAAACTGGACCACTTTCTAGCACCATACACAAAAATAAACTCAATTTGGATTAAATACCTACATGTGAGACCTGAAACCATAAAAATCCTAGAAAAGAACATAGGCAGTAATTGCTCTGACATTGATGTAGCATCATTTTTCTAGTTCTATCTCTTCAGGCAAGGAAAAGCAAAGCAAAAATAAACTATTGGGACTACACCAAAATAAAAAGCTTTTACACAATGAAGGAAACCAGCAACAAAACAAAAAGAAAAGCTAGTAAATGGGAGAAGATATTTGCAAATGATATATTTGATAAGGGAATCATATCCAAAATATATAAAGAACATATACAAGCCAACACCAAAAACAAAGCAAAACAAAACAATATGATTAAAACATGGCTGGAGCGCCTGAATAGACATTTTCCACAGAAGACATATAGGTAGCCAACATACACATGAAAAGATACTCAGCATCACTAATCATCGGGGAAATTCAAATTAAAACCACAACTGGGAATCACCTTACATCATTTTGAATGGCTAAATTCAAAAAGACAAGAAAAAACAAGAGTTGGCAAGGATGTAGAGAAAAGGGAATTTTTGTGCACGGTTGATGGAAATGTAAATTGGTACAGTAACTGTAGAAAAGAGCATGGACAGTCCTCAAAAAATTGAAAAGAGAAATAGTGTATTATCCAATAATTCCATCATAGAGTGTTTGCCCAAAGAAAACAAAAACACTAATTTGAAAAGATATGTGCACCCCTATGTCTATTACAGTATTATTTACAATAGCCAAGATATGGAAGCAACCTAAGTGCCTATCAATAAACAAATGGCACACCATGGAACAGAAAAAGCATATGTAGAAACAAACAAAAAACAGAATCACATCTATAAGTAGAACAAACTGATGATTACAGAGGAGAAGAAAGTGGGGGGCTGGGAAAAATGGGTGAAAAGGGGAGAGATAAAGGCGTCCAATTATGGAATGAGTCAGTCACAAGAAGAAAGGCACAGCATAGGGAATACGGTCAATGATATTGTAATAGTGATGGAACCGGACAGGTGGTAGCTACATTTGTGGTGAACATAGAGTAATGTACAAATTTGTCAAATCACTAAGCTGTACATCTGAAACCATTGTAATATTGTGTGTTAATTATACTCAAATTAAAAAAAAAATGAAAAAAAGAAACAAAAAAGAAACAACCCACCATCAGTAGAGGCAGGAAATAACAAAGTCAGAGTGGAAATAAATGAAGTACAGACTAAAAAGAAAATGGAAAAGATAAATGAAACTAAGAGCTCGTTATCTGAAAAGATA
This sequence comes from Leopardus geoffroyi, assembly GCF_018350155.1. Classification (NCBI taxonomy): domain Eukaryota; kingdom Metazoa; phylum Chordata; class Mammalia; order Carnivora; family Felidae; genus Leopardus; species Leopardus geoffroyi. The sequence goes on from NC_059331.1 coordinate 87,361,851, forward strand.
AATGAAATAGACAAATCTTTAGTCAGTCTCACCCTGGAAAGAAGAGAAAAGATTCAAATAAAACAGAAAATGAAAGCAATGTTACAACTGGTACCACAGAATTACAAAGGATCACGGGACCACAATGAACAATCATACACCAACAAATTGGACAATCTAAAAAAAAAAAAAAATGAATTGCTAGATACATGCAACCTACCAGGACTGAATCATGAATTAAAAAGAAAATCTGAATAGACCAATTACTAGTAAGAAAATTGGATCAGTAATAAAAAATCTCCTAACAAACATAAGTCTATAACCAAATGGCTTTCCTGGTGAATTCTATTAAACATTTAAAGAATTAACACCAATCCTTCTCAAAATCTTGCAAAAAATAGAAGTGGGTGGAATACTTCCAAATTCAACCTACAAGGCCAGCATTACCCTGGTACCAAAACCAGCCAAGGAATCTACAGAAGAAAATCACAGGCCAATATCCCTGATGAACATAGATGCAAAAATTCTCAACAAAATATCAGTCAACTCATACATAAAAAGGATCATACACCACAATCAAGTGGGACTCGTTCCAGGGATGTAAGTATGGTTTGATGTCCACAAATCCGTCAATGTGACATACCACATTTATAAAATCAAGGTTAAAATTATATCATCATCTCAATACAGAAAACACATTTAACAAAATTTAACATCCATTCATAAAAACCCCCAACAAAATGAGTATAGAGGTAACATACCTCAACAAAATAAAGGTCATTTAGGACAAGCCCACAGCTAATAGCACACCCAGCAGTGAAACCTAAAGCTTTTTCTTTAAGATCTGAAACAAGACAAGGGTGCCTACTCTTGCCACTTTTATTCAGCATAGTGCTGGAAGTTTTAACCAGAGCCGTTAGGCAAGAAGACGAAATAAAAGACATCCAAATCAGAAAGGAAGAAGTCAAATGGCCTCTATGTGAAGATGACATGACATTATGTATAGAAAACCCTAGAGTCCCTTAGAAAACTGTTATATCTAATAAATTAATTCATTAAAGTTTCAGGATACAAAATCAATACACAAAAATCAGTTGAAATTCAATATACTAATAGCAAACTATCCAACAGAGAAATTAAGAAAATCCCTTTTGTAACTGTATCAAAAAGAATAAAATACTAAGGAACAAATTTAACCAATGGGGTGAAACACAAGTGCAATGAAAACTGTCAGACATTGTTAAAAAGAAATGGAGGAAAACACAAATGGGAAACATATTCTATAATCATGGCTTGGAAGAATTAATATTGTTACAATGACCATAGTAACAAAAACAACCTATAGATTCAATATAATACCTAGTGATATTCTAATGAAATTTTCACAGAATTTTACATGAAACCACAAAAAACTCAAATAGCCAAAGCATTCTTAAGAAGGAAGAACAAAGGTGGAGGCATCATGCTACCTGAGTTCAAACTGTATTACAAAGCTCTAATCATCAAAACAGAATGGTTTTGGCATAAAAACAGAGACATAGATCAATAGAACAGAATTCAGAGTCCAGAAATAAACCCATGTGTATATGGTCATTTAATCTGTGACAAAGGAGGCAAGAATAAACAATGGAGAAAAGACAGTGTCTTCAGTAAACTATTGGGAAAACTGGACAGGCACACAAAAAAGATGAAAATGGACCCCAATGTTACACCACACACACACACACACACACACACACACACACACACTCACACCCTAAATGGATTGAATACTTAAATGTAAGACCTAAAACCATTAAAACCCTGGAAGAAAACATGGGAGCGAACTCCTTGACATTGGTCTTGGTAATGATTTTTGGATTTGACACCAAAAGCAAAGGCAACAAAAGCAGAAATCAACATGTAATACCACATCAAGCTAGAAGCCTGTAGAGCAAAGGAAACCATCAACACAATAATATAGCAACATATGGGATGAGAGAAAATATCTGCAAATAATTGATCTGATAAGTGGTTAAATATTTTAAAAAATCATACAACTCAACAGATAAAAACAATCTGATTTATGGGCGCCTGGGTGGCTCAGTCAGTTAAAAGCCCACTCTTGGTTTTGGCTCACATGATGATCTTGAGGATTTGTGAGTTAAAGCCCTGTGATGGGCTTCTCTGTCTCCCTCTTTCTCTGCCCTGCCCTTCCTCTCACTGTCTCTGTCTCTCTCAGGATAAGTAAACTTTAAAAAATACTAAAAAAACAAAACCAAAAAACCTGATTTAAAAATGGGCGGAGAATCTCAATAGACATTTTTCAAAGAAGACATAAAGATGGTCAACAGGTACATGAAAAAGAGCTCAACATCATTAATCATCAGGGAAATACAAATCCAAGCAACAATGAGATATCATCTCACACTTTTTAGAATGGCTATTATAGAAAGATAAAAGAAATAAAAAGTGTTCATGAGAATATAGAAAAAAAAAAAAACAAATTTGTGCACCACTGGTGGAACTGGTGGGGTACTAGAGAAAACAGTATAGAAATTCCTCAAAAAATGAAAAATACAACTACCATAGATCCAGCAATTCCATTTCTGGGTATTTACTGGAAGGAAACAAAGCCCTATCTCAAAAAGATATCTGCACCTCCATGTTCACTGCAGCATTATTTACAATAGCTAAGACATGGAAACAACCTAAATGCCCATCAATAGAGGAAGAGATAAAGAAAATGTAGTATATATATAACAGTGGAATATTATTCATCCATAAACGAAAGAAATCCTGCCATGTGGGAGGGTTTGGGGGGCATTATACTGAGTGAAATAAGTCAGACAGAGCAAGACAGTACTATGTGATGTCACTTATATGTGGAATCTTAAAAAAAAAGGCATAGATACAGAGAACACATTGGTGGTTAGTAGAGGCAGAGGTTGGGTGTGTGCAAAATAAACAAAAAATGGTCAAAAGGTACAAATGTCCAGTTATAAAATAAGTCCTAGGGAAATAATGCACAATGTGGTGACTATAGTTAACAATACTATATTGTACACTTAAAAGTTTCTAGGAGAGTAGACCTTAAAAGTTCTTACCTCAGGGGAAAAAAATACTACTATGTGTTGTAATGGGTGGACGTTAACTAAATTCATTATGTGATCTTATTTACTTATTTTTTTATTTATTCATATAAAATCATTGTGTTGTACACCTAAAATTAATGCAATGATGCATGTCATTTTTGTCTCAATGTAAAAAAATTAGTGTTCCACATAGGTCTAAAAGGGCCAGATCTTTATACTCCTACCTTGCTCAGTCAATAGAAGTGGGTTGCTCTCACCTCCATATGGGTGGTTCTCTGCAGTGGAGGCAGAAGGAGCTGATAGCTGGACACTGTCTGAGCATCAGAGCTGGAAAGTACACCCACATGTCTACCACAGGAACTAATACAAATGTTTCAGGTTAGGGCAATTATGAATTAAGTTGCTACCAGTAGAGTAAAAAATAAATAAATGGAAACATTAATTTTTAAAAATCAAATTTTGGAATATAAATAGACAGACTTCCAAGTTCTAAAAGTAAAGTCAAGGCAATGAAAAATACAAAGACCTCCTATCCTACGATTGCTCAGATTACAGAATTTCTAGTTCTTTGTCCACGAACAGATTTAAGCTAAGTTTCTCTAGTGATTAGTGACATCTAGTGGCACTTCTTGGTATAGCAAGCAATAATTTTAAAACCTGTTTTCTCCGTTTTATCAAGAAATACCAGTTGTTAAATTTGTATGAAAAGAACAGATATTATAGGTGCACCAGAAATACTGAAATACTAAATAAACCATTTAAAATATGTTAAAATTGTGACATAGGAAACAACCAAATGTAATGAGTGAGGCGCTACCTAACAGTCTCCACATTAATAGCTCAGATGTTCGAAACTAGACATTAGGTGCAGATTTTGAGAATTAAGTCCTTGTCTTTTTATCAGAGATTATCAGACTCAAAGAATCAAAGGCACTTCTCAAACCACAAAGAAATTACAAGTGCCAATCATTCCAGTGTGGGACCAGATGATATTACTGCTCGCTTGAAGGTAGAAATGAGTTTTTTGTTTTTGTTTTTGTTTGTTTTGTTTTCATTTTTATGTTAGCTAACCTACAGTGGATAGAGTATGCTTTTGGTTTTGGGGGTAGATTCCTGTGATTCATGGCTTACATACAACACCCGGTGCCATCCCAACAAGTGCCCTCCTCAGTGCCCATCACGCATTCCCCCCCTCCTCTGCCCCCCATCAACCCTCAGTTTGTTCTCCGTATTCAAGAGCCTTTTTTGGTTTGCCTCTCTCTCTGTTTGAAACCGTTTTTCCCCACTTCCCTTCCCCCATGGTCCTCTAAGTTTCTCAAGTTCCACCTATGAGTAAAAACATAAGATATCTATCTTTCTCTGACTTACTTCACTTAGCATAATACCCTCCAGTTCCATCCACATTGTTGCAAATGGCAGGATTTCATTCTTTCAAAATGAGAATGTTGTAAGAACATTTAGTCCAATCACATAAAATAACCAATTCACTCATAGCCTGCTTTACATCTCTTAAGCTCTAAATCTTGATGGTTGGTTCACTTCACTGGCCCCTCAAACTTGTTGACTCAATTTTTGGTGTCATTGTTCTATTGAAAGTTCACTTTTTAATTTAATCTGTTACCTTGAGGCTGAGGTTTATTTCCAAATGTATTTACTTGTTGATTGATTGATTGATTGATTGACTCAATAATTTATGCTTTGGAAACAGCGCTGCCAGGCCCCTGGAAAGGTTCCGGAGAAGCACTAATCTGGGAATCATGAGCCCTGCTCTGTCACTGTCCCTATGAATGCAGGTCACACTTAAGTGCAGGTTTCAATTGTTTTATCTTAAAAATGCGGCAAATAGAGGTGCCTGGGTGGGTGGCTTAGTCGGTTAAGCCCCTGACTTTCCGTTTCAGCTCAGGTCATGATCTCAGTCTTAAGAGTTTAAGCCCCGCCTGGAGCTCTGCCCTGACAGTACGGAGCCTGCTTGGGATTCTCTTTCTCTCTCTATCCTTCTCTCTCTGCCCCTCCCCTACTCATGCTGTCTCTGTATCTCTCAAAATAAATAAATAAACTTAAAAAAAATGAGGCAAGAAATTTATTGGTCTTTATAATTATGCTGTTATTATACATGGCCTTATAATAAGTACATTATTACTACAATGCTGTATCATATTATTAATATTATTTCCTACTCAATCACATACTTCAATCTTGGAAATTACAAAGGTAATATGGTATTTTTCCCTGGAAACTTTAATCCAGTTAGAAGCCTTAAGGATTATCACAGAGATAGGAAACCTAAGATAGAAAGGAATTTTTAACTGTTCTACAAAATTGACAAAAATGAAAATACTGATATATGTTATTTAAGAGAAGTCTAAATACATACAGCGCTATAAACATTTTAGACCTATGGAACAATATTCTGCTAGCTGTTGTCACTGGATTTTTAACACTTTGTTTTTTGTTCAGTTTTCAACTTCACGAGTGTAAAATTAAGGAGGTAAATTATGATACTCATTTTAAAGAGATGGGATTGGTTGTTTTAGAAGAAGTTTTACTAACTCACTATTGCTATACAATATTTGAATTGCTAATAGTTTACATGCATCACTCAAATACAAATTAGATACGTGAAATCAGTAAAACACTTTATATTTGTTTTTATTACATTGTGTAGCATAAATTTCACTGGGATATTTTTGTGAGACAGCACAAAACACCTTTTCTACGTATCATTTTCTACAGTGAAAATGCCAAAGCATCACACTTTTTTTCAATGTACTGCTCACCTACATCTTCAAAATTAGGGGGTAGATGTATTTCTGAAGAGCCAGAATAAATATTATTTGATTTTAAAATCTTGATTTTTAAATATCAAGGTAAAAGATAGAGTTTCAAAATAGGTGATTTCAAACATCATTGTAGGTAGAGCAGTTAAACTTAAAGACATCAACCAATAGTTTTTTAACTTCTTTGGTGATAAGAATCATAAGGGACATTTGCTCAAAATACACTTTGGTATGTCCTCTTCCCTGATCTGCTGAATTGAAATCTTCAGATATAATCATACTTAAGTAATGATAGGGCAGTGAGCATTCAATCACTTCATGTGAAATGTCTGGCACAGTGTAGGGCATAATATAAGACCTGAAAAGTATTAGCTGTGGTTATTCCTTACCATCATTATCATTATTACAATGATTTTAATCTTATAATTGATATCATCATTTAGGAAAAATATATTCACACTAGAAAATTTGTGTAGCTTTTAAAGCCCTAGAAAAATTCAACTGGGAAACAAAAATAAGTCGTACTCATGTTTTCATATTTATTTTTTATAAATCTTGAAATAAAAATGTTTTGGAAGTTTGTTTTTTTTTTTTGTTTTTTGTTTTTTGTTTTTTTTTTTTGGTTTTTTGGTTTTTACTTCAAAGAGTTATACCACCATCTTGTGGCAAAATGACTACAGAGCAAAGACCATAAATTACCAGCTTGTTCCACAGTTATGAAATATTTAAAAATTATGTATATGAGAGCAAACAAATGAAGTTCTGCAAATATTGGTCAATAGGTGTGAATGAATAAATGGAAAAATAAACAATTAGATTCCTAAAGAGAGAAGTAAAATTTAGAAATCTAATTCTACGTTGAGAATTGAAATCTTTCAGAGGCAAGAAGTTGGCAGGTTCCTGTCTTGACAGGTGCACAAGCCACTCCAGGGCCTGTAAAGAGCCCAGTGACCAGCTGCCTTGTGAGCTTTGAAAAGTCTGTCCTGTCTGGGCATCAAGAGTCCCAGTGAGAGAGAACGCAGCTAAGGTAGGACCCTGTACAAATGTGTAAGCCAATGGACGCTCACCATAACAAATCTGTACATGTAGACATCACATACAGAAAATGCACATTCCTGAAATTATTTTGTAAGTGTCTTTTTCAAATCCCCTTAGAAAAATACTTAAGACGAAGTTTACATCAAATCTCAGCTTTCTACTTCCCCTCTCAGAACATCTTGATATTCAAAATGGTGGGATAATTGGCTTCGAATGTCGGCACAACTTTCTTGAAAGTTTTATATTATTTCAATTTCATTCAAAATGAATAGCCAAAAAGGAAACATTTATCTAATTTACCACCTTATGTGAAATACTTTGATTTTCATTATTCTTGTGAAAGCTTTCATTGACTCAAATATAGGTTTTACGACTTACCGACATCTTTCCAACCAGATGCAAACTAATTTTTAAAGCAATTTGGCACAAAATAATTAAGGGCTTGTAAGCTCCTTAGTGTTTTCCTATTTTTCTTTTAATGAAACTTCTTTGAAGCCACCTTGACATTTCCTATTTAATTCTCACTCACCAGTGTCCAATTATCACTCTATTAACGTATACACCAATAGTGGCTTTCTTCATTTACTTTACCACACCAAAAATTAGCAGGAGATTACTCATGAATGTGGGGGGGGGGAGGCGAACATTTCCTATTATAGAGTTCCCTGAATTTAGAGAGCCATGAAAATCCATAAACTAACATAATTGGAAAAAATGTCCCCTCCCCCCTTTTTTAAGCATCCTTAAAAATGGGAAGAGACAAAGATGAAACCTGAAAAGACCATCAAGACTCCTGGCTATCGTGTGTGGTAATGTAATGATCCAAGTCTTCAACAGAGTGTATTTATTACTCAGTGGTTATTAAAAACTTTCTAGATGCAATGCACGAGGCATCCGTGTATACCGATTAAGCTAGACCTGAGAAATGTGGTTGTCAAAGAGCTTCTTGGATAAGGAAAAGACAAAAACACCATGGGAACAATTCAAGGCATAATAGCAGCAGCTAGCAGATTTCAAAGATGGGAGAGCTTAGTTCTGAGTGCACCACCCCAGGGCTAGTCATGCTTTCTCTCCTGGCCAATTACTACTTAACACAGTAGGACTATTCTCACCTTCTAGAAACTTGCCCTCTGTTGGCTGCTGCTGACGACCAGTTGCTGATGCAGGAAGACAACTTTTTCTTCTACCCATCTACGTTTTTGACCAAGGCCCCTGTAACAAAAGACAGGTTAACCAGAAAAAAAAAAAAAAAAAAAAGCTTACACATTTTTATTATGAGTCTCACGTGACACAGGAGGCTTATAAGGAAGTGAAGATCCACAGAAGTGTTGAAACCTGAGTGTTTTTATGCTAAGCTTGATGAAGAGTGGAAAGTCGTGGGACACAAATGGGTATGAGCTTAGTGAGGTAAATTGGGAGAATAAGCAAGGCTTGTTCTTCCCCATTGCTTTCAGAGTCATGGAGAAAGGGATGTGCCTTTCCTCCAGGTGCAGGGAGGGCACCTGTCTCATGAGGGTTTTGTGCCCTGAGTCCCGGGAAAGTCATAGAGTCCTTTCTGCATATGCTGTATCTCAAATTTCTTCAGAATAAATATTCAGTATGCTAACAGTGTCATCTTTTGGAGTAGTGTGTCCTGAACCGTGTCAATGTTTAAGACCCGCAGCCTCTATTTTAGGGGACCACAATTAGATTCATCATAAAACCGTACTCACTTGGTGGCTTCGGATTCCAAGAGTAAATTGTTCTGCATACTTCTTCGGAGACACGGAAAGCGTGATATTTGAAATGAGATAAAAAGGGTGATTATTAGATGGGCAAAAAGAAAAGCCCACACACATGGCCCTGGGACAACAGGGAAATAAAGGCGTTTTGAGAAACTGTGAAGTCAGCATGGCTGCAGCAGAGAAAAAGAAGAGTAAACCAAGAGGCCGAGCAGGGGCTGAATCACACCGCCTTTGTTGATTCTGTCCTAAAAGCAATGGAAAACCGTTGAAACTTAAAGCTGGTGATGAATTGATGAGGTTTCTCTTCCAAATGAAAGTTTCCTTCAGACAGTTCCTCACTGCCAAGTGCCATGACTTGTAGCTCATGTCCAGGACATCTGCTTCCAGAGTCCATTTATCAGGTGTGGGCACGTGACTAACGTCAGCAGACCCACAAGTGGCAGGTGACTAATGAACTCGGGGCCAGTCTGCATATGATTTGCTAGGCCAAACCGATCCCTTTCTCAGGAATTTCAGCTAATACAGATAAAATTCCAGTTATTAGAAGCTATCATATAGCTGAGAATCTGTCCAGAGAAGCCATGATTAGTTGGTAACATTCCTAAAATTAGGATTGATTTTGACTTGGAAGTAAAATCAGGTACCTCTGTAATTATTGAGTCATTTGTAAGGGGCCTCTTATATATACCAACACATGTGCTACCTTTTTATTCAATATCTGAAACCAAGATTTTTGTCTGTTTCTAAAAAGGCAAAAATGTATAATATGAATTTATTTATTTCTACTTAATGAAGTTTTCACTCTTATTTTTTCTTCCCCCAACCCACAAGCTTCCTGCTGATTTGATAAAAATGAATTTCATGACACAGTGAAGGATTTATGTGTGTGTGTGTGTGTGTGTGTGTGTGTGTGTTGTCTATATACATATGCATCTCACTGTCACTTTCCAGGAAAACTTTTTTTTTTTTTTTAAGGAGAGAAAACTGGGAGAAGATCTAATTGCTTAAATATAATAAGAGGTTTGTTAAATAAATAAAGGAGATTTTGGGGTTGAATTAGTGATGAGTATATCTAAATTAGTTAAATGTAATAGATAAATAATAGCTCAAAGTGAAACAAAATGTTGTCCAAGAAATAAAAAGTAATCATAATATACTAGATTTATTCCGAAAAACCAAAATCAAAATTTCACTCTTACTAAATTGAAAGGATGTGTGTGTATGTGTGTATGTGTGTAATGGGAATGGAGAGGGGATAGGAAAAAGATATAAATCCTCATCTTCCAAAAAGGGAAGTTAACAGATAATTTCAAAGAGAAAATACACAAAGTATAAACACTTATAAATGTGTTCTATGCAGATACAAAGGTAGATACCAAAATATTAAATTGAAAAATTCAAAGGGGTTGCCCTTGGAAGCAAGAAGTAGAATGGCAGAGAGTAAAGTGCCTAATAGATCCATTTGATAGTTTAAGCATTGTGTCAGAATTTCCGTAATTAAATAAACACCAATGATGAGAGGAAAGAAAAAAAGGAATGAAAAATAAAAGAATCTAGAAGCATATCACAAAAAGAGAAGATATGTCTTTCCATATGGTTTGAATTTGTAACGACTAAGGTATATCATAATGATAATAAAAGACTTATTTTAAAAACTAGATATCTACAAAAATTAAAAATTCACTAACACACTGGTCCAGCCAGCCCATTCTACAGTGAAGATTTTAGTATTAACAGCAGCTTTTGGACGGATTTAAGGAAAGAGACAAACCTTTTTGTTCCTTTAGTTTTATCACTATGGGGTTATATTTACATTCCTTTTAAATATTTTAAATATATAGACACTTTACCCCACCAATGTAAATATTATTTTTCTCTTTTCCCTGTTCTGGTGACAGTAATATGTTCTTCAACTATTACAGGGACTTGAATATTTCAAGAAGTATTTTTACTTAATTACCTGATTCTGCTCATGAGGCTTCTTTTAAAAATCATATTAGTATTTTAAAATCTAAAAAAAGTAGGTGTAGAGGGAACATACTTCAACATAATGAAGGCCATGTATTACAAACCCACAGCTAGCATCATGCCTGGTGAAAAATGGAGAGCTTTTCCTCTAAGATCAGGAATAAGACAAGGATGTCCACTCTCATCACTTTATTCAGCATAGTACTGGAAGTCCTGTCCACAGCAATTACACAAGAAAAAGAAGTAAAAGGAAACCAAATTGGTAAGGAAGAAGCAAAGCTTTCACTATTTGCAGATGGCATTTTACTTTCAATAAAAAACCATAAAGATTCCACCAAAAAAACGTGAAAACCAAAAACCAGAACAGATAAAGTGAATTGAATAAAGTTGCAGGGTACAAAATTAATACACAGACATATGTTGCATTTCTATACACTAATATGAATAAGCAGGAAGAGAAATTAAGAAAATAACTCCATATATAATTGCTCCAAAAATAATACAATACCTAGGAATAAACTTATCCAAAAAGTGAAAGACCTATATTCCAAAAACTATAAAACACTGATCAAATAAATTGACAATGACATAAACAAATGGAAAGGTATTTCATGCTCATGGATTAGTATTGGTAAAATGTTCATACTGCCCATAGCAATCTATAGATTTAAAGCAATCCCTATTAAAATATCAACAACATTTGTCATACAACTAGAACAAATAATCCTGAAATTTGTATGGAACTACGAAAGACCCTGAATAGCCAAAGCAACTTTGAGAAACAAGAACAAAGCTGTAGGTATCACAATCCTACTTTTCAAGATATACCACAAAGCTATAGGAATCAAAACAGTCAGGTACAGGCACAAAAATAGACACATATATCAGCAGAACACAACAGAGAGCCCAGGAATAAACCCATGCTCTTCTAACCAATTAATCTACAACAAAAGGAGGCAAGAATGCACAATGGGAAAGGATAGTCTCTTCAACAAATGCTGGTTGGAAAACTGGACGGCTACATGCACAAAAATGAAACTGGACCATGTTCTTAGACCATCCATAAAAATAAACTCAACATGGATTAAAGACCTAAATGTGAGGCCTAAAATCCTAAAACTCCCAAAAGAAAACATAGGCAGTAATTTTTTTAAAATCTGCCACAAAAACATTTTTCTACATATATCTCCTCAGACAAGGGAAACAACAACAAAAATAAACTATTGGGGCCATACCAAAATAAAAAGCCTTTGCTCAGTGAAGGAAACCATCAACAAAATTAAAAGGCAACCCACTTAATGAGGGAAGATATTTGCAAATAATATATCCAATAAGGGGTATTATCCAAAACATATAAAGAATTTATATAACTTAACACCAAAACAAACAAACAAACAAACAATCCCATTATAAAATGGGCAGTGGACCTAAATAGACATTTTTCCAAAGAAAACGTAAAGAGGGCCAACAAACACATGAAAAGATGCTCAACATCATTCATCATCAGGGAAATTCAAATCAAAAACAGAATGAGATATCCACTCACACCTGTCAGAGTGACTAAAACAAAAAACCCAAGAAACAACAAGCATTGGCAGGATGTGGAGAAAAAGGAACACTTGTGCAATGTTCGTGGGAATGCAAACTGGTGCAGCCACTCTGGAAAACAGCATGGAGTTTCCTCAAAAAATTAAAAATAGAACTATGCTATGACTCAGTAATTGCACTACTAGGTATTTATCCAAAGAAAACAACAATGCTAATTCAAAAAGATGTATGCACCCCTCTGTTTATTGCAGCATTATTTACCATAGCCAAGTCGTGGAAGCAATCCAAATGTCCAAATGTCCATCGATAGATGAATAGTCTAAGAAGTGGTGTATATATATATATATATATATATATACACACACAGAATATATGTATATATGTATATATATATATATACAGAATATATGTGTGTGTGTGTGTGTGTGTGTATATATATACAAAATGGAATATTACTCAGTCATAAAAAGAATGAGATCTTGCAACAACATGGATGGATCTACAGGGTGTAATGCTAAGGAAATAAGTCAATCAGAGAAAAACAAATATCATTTAATTTCACTCATGTTTGGAACTTAAGTAACAAATGAACAGACATAGAATAAAAGAGAAACAAATAAACAAAAGAACCAGACTGTTGAATATGGAGAACAAACTGATGGTTGCCAGAGGCGCAATGGGTGGGGGGGATGGATGAAATAGATAAAGGGGGTTAAGAATACACTTATCTTAGTGAGCACTGAGCAATGAATAGTATTGTTGAATTATTATTTTGTACACTAAAAAGTAATATAACATAGTATGTTAATTATATTCCTTTTTTAAAAGAAGTTTATTTATTTATTTTGAGAGAGAGACAGAGTGGGGAGGGGTAGAGAGAGAGGGAGAGAGAATCCCAAGCAGGTTCCACGCTGTCAGTGCAGGGCTAGATGAGGGGCTTGAACTCACAAACCGTGAAATCATGACCGGAGCTGAAACCAAGAGTTGGATGCTTAACCGACTGAGCCACCCAGGGGCCCCATTAATATTTCAATTAAAAGAATCATATTACTATTCTGACATGGGGAAAATTTTTCACATTCTCCAACTTTACTAAGTACACTAAGTATCAGACAGTTCTGGTCTATTTTAATATAAACGTAGACTTTGGAATATGACTAGACAGGCTTCATTATGAGCTCTATCACTCAAAAGCTGTGTAGCTCTCATCACATTATGTTCTCTTTCTGAGTTTCAATTTTCCATTTTAAAAACGGGAATTATACTATATACATTATGTGTGTAGTAAAGATTATAATTTATATAACGTACTAGGTACTCATTGAATGATTATCATTGCTATTAATTTTAGATAGTTGGGAAAGAAAAGGAAACACATTGGAATTACATTCAAATTTCCTAAAACATAATGTCTCTTAAAATAATAGAGCTTGTGCTTTTCTTTGACATAAAATACAGGGGAATAGTCCTGGGGCATTCCTAAAAGGCAGTCTATTTTCTGTTTGCTACAGGAATTGCTTTGGGAATCCTTTTAGGACAACTTGGGAAGGATATCAGCAGTGTTGAAAGATGTAAAGACTGAATTGGGTTTATAGTAAACACAATTTTCTTGAAATAAGGGACTCCTTCCATACCTCCTAACTATACTCTTTGCAAAAATAGGCCTTATGTGGAAGACAAAGGTATCTACAAAGTATTGGGAGGTGGAAATAGGGAAATGTACATTTGTATGGCGTGTGTACATCTTCTCCCTATGTATCTCTATTTAGATGAATAAAAAACTAAAACACTTTTTTTTTTTTAATTAGAGAGAGAGAGAGAGCACGTGAAGGGAGAGAGAGATAATCTTAAGCAGGCTCCACGCTCAGTGCAGAGCCGGACAAGCGGCTTGATCCCATGACCCTGGGATCATGATCTGAGCTGAAAAATCGAGAGTCAGATGTTCAGCCGACCAAGCCACCCTGGAGCCTCCACAACACTCTAAATAGAGATTTTCCTATTATGGACAGGAAATGATAAAAGCAGAAGGCTGAGGACCCAAAGCTGTCAGAAAAACCTGACTAAGTCTCATTAGTCATTTAAGAAATAAATCATAAATTGATCACAGTAGAAGGACATTTGTCTCCAAGGGACTGCTCAGTACATATTTTGTGTATCTTTCCATTAGTGGGATCATCACTGATCAAAGAGTTCTTGTTAGTGCACTAGGTATAATCATGCAGTGTGTTTTTCATGGCCTTAAGCTGAACTTGTGGGCTCCACCAGAGGGCATTATTCACAAATGCTGCAGCAGGGGAAGCGCGCGCCCTCTCTCTCTCTCTCTCTCTCTACGCAAACACACACACATATGCACACCCCCACACATACTGTAAAATATATACTGTATATACTGTAAAAGCAGTCTGTAAAAATACTATAAATACATATATACTGTAAACATACATATGCACTATATATACACACTATAAACAAATACTGTATACACTGTTAAAATATACTTTAAAATACATATAATCTGTAAATATACATATATATTACATATGCTATATGTGTATATATATATATATATATATATATAGAGAGAGAGAGAGAGAGAGAGAGAGAGAGAGAGATTTGAATCTGGAATTTCCAGCCTGTTTCAGTCTCAGATCTTTTTTCCTTTTGCAGGAGGCTAGATTCAGGTAGTTACAACATAACATATAACTTCAAGCTAAGTTAATTCAAGCTAATATAACAGAATTCATAACATATTTCCCCTAAAAAGGGGGCAATAAAAAACACCAAATTTGATTTTCTAGAGAGAGGTTAATGACTAAGTAGAATATTTTAAAATATTTACTACAAAAAGATTTTTTAATTACATTTTTAAGAATGCTTGGATAAGTTACTTCCTTTATGGATCTGAGCTGCTTTATTTAGTCCAGACTTGGGAAGAAAGAAAAAAAACACATTTTTTATGCCAACTTAATAGCATATCTCAGGTGGGGGGAGAAGTGATTGTGTGAGAAGTTACCCACGGCTGGAAAAGGGTGCTTAATAATGAATTCCACACAGCATTAGAACAAAACAAAACACTGAATAATAATTAACTTTGCCTCTTAGGCGAGTATCTTAAAATATTTATGCTATACTTAAAAACAATATTCCTGATGTCAAACTTATTCAGGGGATATGGGGAAACTGACAGAGGAGCCCAACTCAGGATTGCTCATCTCCCTAGGGTCTCCTGATCTCAGAGCACCGTGCGAACAAATATTCAACAGGGAGTGGGGGCAGGGCTCTCCACGGCCAAGTCAGGCTCAACTTCACCATGATTGGAAGAAAAAACTTCTAATCTCTCTCTCATCTTCCAACTCAAGATTTCAATAGTTAGTTTTAATGTTTCTGAGGACTATGGGTTTGAGTTTTGTTTTTTTTTTTTTTGTTTTTTTTTTTTTTTGTTTTTTGCTTTAACACATGTGTATGTGGCCCCCAGCCCTGAATCTGTCCCATTGCACAAGGGGACCTCAAACATTAGCTCACACTGGGTAAGATTTAACACATTGAGGGCAAGGTGATACTTTCCACAGTGACCTTTTTTCCTTTTTTTTTTAAATGTTGTTATTTGTTTATTTTTGAAAGAGAGAGAATGAACACGAGTGAGGGAGGAACAGAGAGAGGGGGACAGAGGATCTGAAGCAGGCTCTGTGCTGACAGCAGACAGCCAGATGTGGGGCTCAAACTCACAAACCATGAGGTCGTGACTTGAACTGAAGACAAGACACTTAACTGACTGAGACACCCGGGCGCCCCCCCCACAGTGACTTTTGATAATGTTGATGATAGTGAGGAAGATGAAGAACAACACTATGCAAACAGAAAAAAAAGACAAGACAGAAAACAGACAACAATTATTCACAGTTAGGGCAATAGGGCCACATATGTTGCATCTGAGGCCTTAGATCTCAATGGAAAAATAATTTCCGTCTCAGTGACATATCTGAGTGCACCTAGGTGCTGGGATTTTTTTCTTCCTTAGGAAGAGACAAACTTTCACATTCTGCTTACAAGAGTTCTGAACAACTGCAGGGACAGCAGCTCTGAGCGTTCCTTTGAAGAATGTCAAAGGAAGCACTTCAGGCTCTACTAAAAGGGTGCTGCACCGTCATTAAAAGCCAGTTAAAATTCAGGAACCAAAAGCATGTTTACACCAGGCTAGAACATTCTTTTTCATACATTAAAAGACCAACAACTATCTAAAATGATTTAGATAAATCATTTGACTAAAATTGTTTAGCCAAAAAGTTCCCCCCTTGTTTACTCATCAATGAATAAATCGTGGGGCCAACGCTATTCTTTTCATCTTAGCATTTTTAGTGTTTTTTAAAATTAAAATTAAAGTTAATTTAAATAAAAAAAATTTTTTAGATGTTTATTTTTGAGAGAGAGAGAGGCAGAGTATAAGTAGGGGAGGGGCAGAGAGAGAAGGAGACACAGAATTTGAAGCAGGCTCCAGGCTCTGAGCTGTCAGCACAGAGCCCGACATGGGGCTTGAACTCATGAGGTACGAGATCATGACCTGAGCCGAAGTCAGACACCCAAACAACTGAACCACCCAGGTGCCCCTTTCCCATTTTTTTAAAGGGAAAACTTTACCTCTCCAATATCATATTTGGTGTAAGAAATGGACTGTTTAAGGGAACTATATTCATTTGGATTAAACATCTAACATATACTTAAAATAAAAACTTGTACTCGGCAGTAACCAACATTCAATGGACGCTGTTCCTAATTCTAAACTTCACCCCCATTTTCCCAGAGTCTATGGTTTTAATTGCCACTGACCTTCTCTAGCTTATGTTTCTGTACTTTTCAGTGGATTCTTGCAAATGACTTGTGGCGGCTGTGGCGATGCCCACTCCATGGAAACCTGCTGGTGGGGGAGCACAGCAGACCGACACCTTTAGCTGCCATTCCCATGAGCACAGGGGCCACCATGCCAAGGCTGCTCCTGGCCAATGGCTGAGCAGGGCAGGGGGACTAGAGCCAACCTGTGCCTGCCTCATGTGACACTCCTCTGACGAACAAATTTTCCCTAGAGCCTCTCCTTGGCTTGTCCAAGATTTTCTCAGAACTCTCCGGTGGTCTAAGGCTCCCTTTTTCCTCAGTCCTTATCTTGTCATTCTTGACACTTCTCATCCTTCTGTCTCTGTCCGAAGGCTCTGCCTGCCTGCTTCTCCTGCCCACTGCTTTATCTTTCACGGGCAATATCCCAAATCCCTTGCACATCCAGTCCTGCCCAGGTGTTTACTTCTGGAAGGATCTAAACTGACATGAATGAAGAAATGTGAGGGCTTCCTGGTCCTCCCACAAAAGTGGCAGCCCACCAATTGCTGATGATCTCCTGAGTGGTGACTCCGGAAAAAGTCCCCAAGGAGTGGAATAGTCTCAATAGTGTAATGACTTAGAGCATTGGAAAAATACACAGTGAATAATGCCTACAAAGACAGCAGAGTTGACTGATTACCACTAAATTGAATTGATGTCTTCTAGAGGAATAAGGAGAAATTGAGGGCAGTTAACAAATAGCTAGATTTAAGTGTGACAGCCAGAGGGCTTCTTTGGTAGTTTACACAGAAGTTCTTTTTCCTTGCGAGGAAAGAGCAGATGTGGTCAAGGAGCCAGATTTCATGTTAGAATTGCAGAACTCCAGAGACATCTAAATGTTCAGTAAAGACAATACTGGTGCCCTGAGGTCAGGACATTAGTTGGAAAAAACTGGAACTCTGACAGAATTGGAACACCTGAGTGAATGCTGACCCAGATGGCCTTAATGTTCTCTTCAACGTGACTAAACTTTAGAGATACTTCTTCCCACCTTTAAGCTCCTGACCGACCTCTCTTTCCTCAGAGCATTTACTTTGGAAAATGTGTATTGTAATTTTTTTCTGACTCCTTGAGATATAAATCCTTTTAAAAGCCTCCTGCTTTTCAACTCAGAAAAATCTTTTTCTAGGACCAGAGGGACATCCCTTCCAAATATAATCATCAGGAAAGACAGTATGCCATCTTCTAGTCCCTGGGAGGATAGGATCCTAATTTTCATAGACCCCAAATAGTAAACACAGATGGCCTAATAACAGAGGAAAACATTTGCAAACTCAGTGTGCAAGATACATGCCATCCATCAACCTTTCCAACCCCCGTATCTTCCAGCATTTTTTCACTGGTTAATCTCAGAGCCTAAAAACCTTTCTGCCCTTTGTTTGGATGGAGTGGAACTCAGACTGACTTCTGTCCTCTCTCCTTTGTTTCAATAGCCTTGAATAAAATCTTTCTAACTCTGTTTAACATTGTCCTGTGCAAGTTTTGCTTTGACAACACCCTTGGAAATTGTAGTTCTTGAGATCCCTCTGACCCTGCCAAATTATACAGAGAAAGAGGCTGTCCTTCCTTAATGAGATCTAGCATTTCTTATGTGCACAAAGAGGCTTCAAGACAACAGGGGCCCCTCTCAAAAGTTACCCCTTCTCCCATCCTGGCTACAAAGCTGACAAGTACGATTAAATTCTGGCATCACTTAACTAGGGATATGATGGACTGGATAAGAGAGATTGCATTCTACACTGAAGAAACTACAAGAATGAGCTACCAGGTACAAACAGGAGCCGAGGGAGTTGAGATGTTGAGGGTGCTTGATCAAAAGGGCCAGAATTAAAAGCTAATGAGAACATTTCATTGACTTGGCAGCCTTTTCTTGGAATACTATATTTTACACCTGTAAAGGCAGGGTCCTGTGGGAACCAGCATTCAGCAAGGCCATCAGGAATGCATCGGTGGTGTTTAGTGGCACCAGCATTCATGAGAAGTTCAGTGGTAGCTCATCTAGGAATGACATGGCAGTTTGTAGGAGACATACTCACAGAGCTTCTCGAATGATTAGTATTCATGAGGATGACTTGGCCTTGAACTAAGTGAAGCTAGGTGGCAGCGCTTAAGTGCCAAGTGCAAGAGACCCACAAGAGTAAAGTAGTAGTTTGTGGTGGGGTGGGGGGGTTTGGCCTTCAGGGAGGTATGAAGACTGTTAATGGAACATGACATCACGGGGAGCAAAATAGGCAGGTGGCCAATGAGTGTGCTACTTAGCATCTACAATCAGAAGCAGGCTACAATGGAGGAACAGGAAGCTGAAAGCTGTTGCCTCAATAAAAAGTGGCAATTATTTGCCCAGTTATCAAACCTAAACCAATCTTGAGATCCAGAATCCACTGACTGAAGAGATGACCATATGCCTAGGAGTAACAGGTGTGCAACACCACAGCGAGTATACAATGTAATAATTCTCCAAATTATTTTTGGGACTTATAGCTATTTTCTCATGTGACCATATACTAGGGAAAGGGAAATAAATATCCAGAGGTCTATTGGATACAGAATCTGAGTTGACACTGATAGGTAGAGACTCAGCACATCATTGTAGTCCCCTAGTTAGAGAAGAGATTACAGAAGCCATGTAATAAATAAAATCTTGCTGAAGTCTGGCTTGGAGTGGATTCACCGTATCCACAAATTCATCTGGTGGTCATTTCCTGGTTTCCAAATAAGTGAATTGTCATTTGGCAGTTTGAGCATTCTCCATACTGGGTCCTTGTCCGTCCTTCCTTCCTTCCTTCCTTCCTTTCCTTCCTTTCCTTCCCTTCCTTCCTTTCCTTCCTTTCCTTCCTTCCTTTCTTGCCTTCCTTCTCCCTTCCTTCCTTCCTTACATTCCCTCCCTTCCCTTCCTTTCCTTCTTTCTCCCTTCCTCCTTTCCATTCCTTCATTTCTTCCCTCCCTTTCTTTCCACCCTTCCTCCTTCCCTCCCTTCCCTTCTCTTCCCTTCCATTTGCTTCCTTTTCTCTCACAGAGAGAGAGAGAGAGAGAATGTGAGCAGAGGAGAGGGGCAGAGGGAGAGAGAGACAATCTTAAAAAAGGCTCCACACTCAGCACATAGCCCAACACAAGCCCAATCCCACAACTGTGGGATCATGACCTGAGCCAAAATCAAAAGTTGGACGTGCAACCAACTGAGCCACCCAGGCACCCCAGCCTTAACATATCTGATTCACCATTCTGGTTCCTGAAGAAACTGAATGCATTTTGGAAAATGTAGACCACTATAAGCTCAGCCAAGTAACAACTTTGGTCACAGTTGCTACACTACAGGATGTGTTGTTGCAAGAGCTGATCAGTAAGCCTTTAGCTACATGATATACAGACATGGGTTTTGCAAATGCACACTTTTTTTTGTAAGCTTATTTTGTTTATTTTGAGAGATAGCAAGGGTTAACGGGGAGGGGACAGAGAGAGAGAGAGAGAGAGTGAGAGAATCCCAAGCAGACTCCACACGGCCAGCACAGAGCCCAATGTGGGACTTGATCCCACCACCCTGGGATCATGACCTGAGCAGAAATCGAGGGTCAGATGCTCAACCGACTGAGCCACCCAGATGCCCATCAAATGCATACTTTTTAAATTATGATCAGCAAAGATCAAGGAAAAGTTATAATCATGTGTAATGGACAACAATATTCACTTCTTCCTCAGGGCTATATTCACTCTTCCTCCCTTTGTCCTAATTTATTCAAAAGAAATCTGGACCATCTGAACATTTCACAGATTATCACACTGATGACATTAAACTGATCTGGGTAGAACAATGACAAAACCAACAGGTGGTTAGTATGTTAGAGAACTTGCTAAGACGTATTTCAGGGAACTTCTAGTTTAGTCAAGTTTTTAGCGTCTAGTGGTCAGGGGCATTTGAGATCTCCCCTGTAAGGTAAAAGATAAATTGATACATCTTCCAATCCCTATCATATAAAAGGAAGCACAACACCTGATAGAAATTTTAGAGTTCTGGCTGAAATACGTGCACATAGAAATGCTATTATAACACTTAAGTACAATAATATGGAAGGCTTCCAGCTTTGAATGAATTGCAGAGCAAAAAGGGTTTCACAATTTGTCCAAGGTATGGTATAAGCAGACCTACCACTTGGCCCATGTAATCTGGCAGGCTTTATATTGTTGGAAATGTCAATGGTGAGAAAAGATGGAAGGTAAGTTTATGGCAAACCCCAGTGGGAAAATCATAATATGTGCTAGTGGGATTCTGGAAAAAAGCTACGCCATCTGCAATAGAGAATTATACTCCACTTGAGAATCACCTGCTGGCATAACACTTGGCCCTGGTACAGAAACTTGGCCATGGGGCATCAAGTGGCCAGGTGTCTGGAACTGCCCATAATGAGCTGAGTTCTCTTAGACCCACAATGACATAAGGTCAGAATGCTCAACAGCAGTCCATCATAAGTTAGAAATGGTACATGTGAGATCAAGTCTAAAGGACAACATAGGGCACAGGCCACCTGCATGAGCAGATGGCCCAAACCCCAGGTCACTTGCAATGATTTTACTAGGTGCTCCTTTGTGAGTAAAATCCCTATGAACAGCTGAAGAAAGAAGGAAAAACCCAAGCTTCATTATGGATGGACAGGCTCAGTATAGGAGTACCTACTGAAGCTGGATGATAGTGGACAGCAGTGTTGATTGATAATAATAGAGACAATATCTTCCCAGTGGGTAAAGGTGCAAATGGAGAATGTGATCATCATTCTTTATAAAAAGGAAGTGACCTTAGGGGAGAACAGATATAGATTTCTGGATATTTGCTAATGGCCTAGTAGGCTGGTTGGGAGCATAAAAGGAAAAGATTGGAAGATCATAGATAAGAAAGTCTGGGATAGGGGCACCTGGGTGGCTCAGTCTGTTAAGCATGTGACTTCAGCTCAGGTCATGATCTCATGGTTCGTGGGTTCAAGCCCCACATCGGGCTCTGTGTAGACAGCTCAGAGCCTGGATCCTGCTTCAGATTCTGTGTCTCCCTCTCTCTCTCTGCCCTCCCCTACTTATGGTCTGTCTTTTTCCTCTGAAAAATAAATAAACATTAAAAAAATTAAAATTAAAAAAAGAAGGTCTGGGATAGCATGTGGATGGACGCGTTAGGAGTAGGCACTAAGTATAATTTTTGAATCATTTGTTAATGGCTAACAGAAAGCATCCACCAAAGAGAAGGCACTGAACAATGAAGTAGACAAAATGATAGGACCAGTTGACATGAGCCACTTTTGTCACTGGCCGTTTCAGAACTGACATTTTAGGTACATAAATGGAATGGCCATGGCCATAACAGTTGTATTTCTTCATCTTAAGCCAAGATTAGCTAATGTTTATGTTTACTGGTTTGTCTTTTAATTTTTCCCCATACCTTTCTATTGTGCTTAGAATCTAAAAGCCAAGAATCACAGCAATTATATAAATAAGTCATGAAGTCCAGAAGAAAATTACCAATGCCAGAATTATGTAGCAAGACAGAGTTCTACCAGAAGCACAGTAAATTCCACAGAAAGTGAGCCTTATTTTGTTGATTGCATATTTTTAGATATTGACTCAGACTGAATTTTTAAAATCTTGTTTTAAAACTTGGCTAATTATAGCAGCTTTTTTGGGGGGGGGGCTGGGAAATTACATAAAATGGGTAGCAAATGAGTCAACAGAAAGTTTTTATTTAAGGAATGCAATGCTGTTGTCATTTTCTTAGGTCTGTAGGGAACTTTGCGGATTATGTGGTCCAAGCCTTTATTATGGGAAAAATAAGGCTTTGAGAAGGGAGATTGTGTTGTAGTGTAATTAATGGCAAAGGTGTGATTAGAATCCAGTTAATCTTACTTTCAAATGTTTTTCTACTAAGTAATAGAGTCTCTTGAACATAGAATCATGTTGTTTGAAATTACTATGGTTATGCACATGAAATTCCTATTCCTTGAAACAAGTGACTTCTTAATTTCATTGATCTTAATGATGGCCCTGAATAACTCTTGCATTGTCTTCTTTCAAAAGAAGAATTAAAAATGCAATTCAAGAAAATGTTGGTAATACTGAAAAGTGGGAAAAGTGATAGCAGGTTGAAAATTCCCAAATGACTAATTTGTCTCAGTCATTTGCTCACATACTTGCTAGTGAATATCTTTTGGAAAATGGTAATTCATCTATTTCACCCTTGTCACTCTTTCTTTGATTACCAGGTATCTTCCTGAGGTGAGGTTGTGGATTTTCCATCCTTAATTCTAAGATCTCATTTAAAATTTTTGTACGCTTTTGGTCAGTTTGATTACAACATCTCATCTTTCTGGGTTCTTATTTCTATTTCAGATTCTCAACTTCACGTTATTTCTGGGTCACTAGCTCATGAGCATTCCACAATGGCTTTCCTTAAACTTCTTTCTTTTCTTTTCCAGATTCCTCATCAATACAAGCAGTTTCATCACTTGGATGATGATACTGAGATCACAAGGTGATAAAACCTTATCTGAGAATAATTCTCCCCTTCTCTTTGTATTTTACAAGTTCAGTACACTTGCTGTAAAATATTTTTATTACGTAAAACAAATTTTGTGCCATTGTGATCACTTACTACTATATTCACTGGCAAAAAATAATTAATGACAAGAAATGTTTTGTCAAAATTTGTAAGAAAGAAGGTAGCACTTGTCTGAGATTTCAATGGAATGGTAGAGTCAGGAAGGGAATCTTATGTAAGTCTCAGAAAGTTTAAGCAACTTTTCACCTCTCCCGTTCTCTAGAATACCAAAACTCACGGAAGTCTTTTACTATTATACCAATGTCATTCTGGTCTCTCAACTCTCTTACCTCTTTTTTCTCTTTCCACACTGCATTTCCTCTCAGGCTATCCCTTCACTCTCAAACCTCCTCCTTCTCAAGTTCTAAGACGGATGTAGTTCTCTGTTCTGTCAGTGTGTCTCCTGATTTTGATTCCACCTAGTTTTTGCCCTTTTTCTCTTCCAGAGAAAAGGAAAGTGTGTGGGCACCTGTATGTGCATGTGTGTGCATGTATGTGGGTATGTGTTGGAGAAAGGGGTATGATAAGAAGTAATCAGGTGACTAAGGTAGCCATAACAGTTCACCCAGCTTAGCCAAATGTTAGATGGGCTTTTTCCTGTCTCTAGGTCCCTCTTGTCCCTTTCTTAGTGCCCGCTTAAGTTTTATTTTTTACCAGCTTCATCAAGGTATAATTGATAGAAAAAGCCACATATTTAAAGGATGAGTTTGGACGCATATTAACACCTGCAAAACCATCACCACAATCAAGGTAACACATATTCATCACATTCTAAAGTTTCCTCTTGTCCCAGTTTTTAGTGGTAAGAATACTTAACATGAAATTTATCTACTTAAAATTTTTATGTACACAATACAGTATTGTCAACTACAGCCATTATATTGTACGGCCATCTCTAGAATTTGCTCATCTTGCATAACGGAAACTTGTATCCAATAGAACGGGAACTCCCCAGTGCTCATGGGATAGTTAAATAGGAAGGATTTGCAATACAGTCCAAACGTGATAATCCAAGAAACTGAAAGATGAGTTTTTTTTGATGGCTTGCCTTTGAGGGGGAGAATGAAAGAGAAGATGGCGTGAAAGATGTTGTCCAGTGTTTTGCCATAGCTCTGGCAATAAGAACCACTGAGAAGTTTCTATAGGAACACATTATGGTCAGATCTGTATTTCAGGTAAGTGACAGGTGGCTGTGTGGACATGAGGCAGTGAGGCCATGAAGAGGCTGCTGTGCAAATCCAAGTAAGAGTTGAAAATTCTGAGGGAGGTTTAAATGAATTAAGTATTCTGGGTAGCTATAATTCAAATTAATCTGCAAGTTCTAATTACTATTAAAAGGAAGTAATTCAATCGAATATGACTTTCATTTAAATGTCTGCAGCAGTAAATTTGAGTAGCCCTTTTTAAGGCAAGAGTTGAAGTGTTCAAACCTCTAATCAATTGACAATATAGTTGAAATAATAATTTCACAGGAAGAACAGAAAATTAAAGTAAATTCTCCAGCTCAACAGAATAAAGCTGGCCCCACACCAGAAACTTTTCTTCATTGAAAGCAGAAATGTCATCTGAACATTTTGAGGTCAGTATGAGCTTGATAAGGAATTACATAGGCAATGAAAGAAAATTGGTCTATTTTGCTAATAATCAGTATTGTCCCTGGTTCAGCTCTCTTGTTTCAAACTTTTAGGTGCAATTCTGTATACATTGAAGAAAATGGTAATCTCTTATTTTTTGGAAACATGTTGTGAAGTATAGAGACTCTTAAAATATGCCTAGAAATATTTCACTTGTGAAATTTCCCATTCATAAACAAAAGACAGAATCAGATATGGTCATTTCTGAATCATGACACTTATTTCATAGCAGTGTCATTATTCCCCCAAATCAAATTATGCCACTTTATGCAATCTGATTCTGATAATTATAAACCTGTCTTTTCAGCTCTTTTTTATCATTGCAAACTCTGCTTGGAGAATAGTTTCCCAGCATTTCTAGAATAAGCAAGACATTCATAACACTTTACCCATTTACAATATTCCCTTACCCTTAACTCTTATTCTCTTGGTTCAGCTGGTAAATTCTATTCCCCTTGTAAGGCTTTACTCTTAGTTTTTCTTTCCTGTAATTTGCCTGATTTGCCCTTGAAGAATTAGTTATTTCATTTTCATATTTAATGTTTTATGTGTTTCTTTACCTCAGTCCATTGGTCTTTACTTCCCTCTTTGTCAATTACACGTTCTATGGTCCAGTAATTTAGAGTAACCATGTCCTGAACCCCGAATTTCCTTGCGTATCTTTTGTCTAATCCATTTATTAAGACTGAATCTCATTAAAATTTACCATGTCTGTTCTCTTCTCTTACATATAAACACCAAGTCAAGGCTGGGGAAAGTCATGCGGCAAGGCAGATTCATGTCACCGTGTGTTGTCACTAAGCTCAAAAGGGCCTCAGCATATACAGTATTAATTCTCTTTCTACTTGCTCTTCCCCTCCTCTGCAGGACAATTTAAACCTCCTTTATTCTCTTCAACATCAAACCCCTATTCTCTTCCTCTTCACTGTAGGCAGATGACCTCATATCTTATCTCAATGAGAAACTCATAGCCATCAGAAGGAAACTCTCTTCATGTCCTCGTATCAAACATATAGTCTGTCTACATTTGTACTAATAATCTCCATTTTCTGTTGTTCACTAGGGAAGCAGTTTTTTACCTTGGTTACATACTGACAATATCTAGGGAGCTTTAAAAATCCCTTACACTTGGCCCAAGAGGCAGGGAGGATGATTTAAATAGTCTGGTTTGGAATTTGGGTATCCGTGTTTTTTAAAGCTCTTTGGATGATTCTACTGCGGAGTCAGGGCTGGGAGCTGACTGTTGGGGAAATTTTCCTTTCTCCTCCTGAAGGGGGGTTGTTGCACAAGTATCTGGGTTCCATCTTCTCATATTGCACACTAAAATATATTCATTGCCTCTTCTCTGTATATAGCCAGGCTGGAGAGAATCATTCCTTCTCAAGTATGTCCTTCCACATTGACTTCGCAATTTATTTACTCCTGTCTCATCTTAAAAATCAAACCAAACCAAACCAGCTGACTGACCAACCAACCAAACAAGAAACTTTAGATTTCTTCTTCCTACCTGTGATGGCCGTTTTTACGCATCGAATGTAGTGGCCGGTTATCCAAACACGACTTGAAGCACCCTGTGATAGTATTTTGTAGAGGTGATTAGCATCTCCAGTCAGCTGACTTTAAGTCAAGAGCTTGTTCTCAGTATTCTGGGCGGGCATGCCTGATCGCATCAGCTGAAAGGCCTTAAAATCTCTTAAAAGCTTAGATTCCAAATGAAGGAGTACCACCTGTGGACTGCAGTGTCCATGTTCTGCCTGAGTTTCTAATCTGCCCTGATACAATCCAAATATCTAAAAAGAATTCAATACTTGTTGAGTCCATTTTTAAAAATTGGTTTCTGTCCCCATCATTCCACTGAAACAACCTACAGAAGTTATAATTGACCTTATGTTGCCAAACACATTGTTCGTTCTTTTTCCAAACGCTAAATTTTTAACTCTTTAATACTTAATTCTTGCTCTTTTGAAGTTGTGTTCTTTAAATGCTTATTTATTTTTGAGAAAGAAAAAAAACACAAATGTAAACGGGGAAGGGGCAGAGAGAGAGAGAGAGAGGACTCCAAGAAAGCTCTGCACTTTCAGAACAGAGCCCTAAGCAGAGCTTGATCTCATGAACCTGAGTTGAAATCAAGAGTTGGACGCTTAACCGACAAGCCACCCAGGTGTCCCTGAAATTGATTTAAATTGTGAAAAAAAAATACACAAAACAGTGTGTGGTTTAAATAATAATTCTTTTGCAAGTATACGTATAATCATCACACAGATTAAGAAATAGGACATTGCTAGTATCTTCGAAATCCCCTAAACACTATTCCCTAATGACACCTGCTTTATTCCTGCAGGAGAAAACCTATTCTTTCATGATAATCGATCCTTTAATTTTTTTCATGGCTCTTAGAACCATGCTGTATTTTGGCGGGCATTTTACTTTTCCTCCGTGTATTTGTGAAATGCATTCATATTGATATGTATAGTTCTGGCTTATTCATTTTTACTGTCTTGAATTATTCTGTTGCATTGCTGCACTACAAAATATCCATTTTATTACTGATGGATTTGGGGGTTGTTTAGAGTTTGGGGCTACCATGAATGATGCTGCTATAAATACACTTATAAGGATAATATTCAAAAGACTTAACGATGTTTATGGCAACGTCACACACCAGTCGCAAGTTGCCAAGACCATCTGAATGGAAGCTGGACACTGTACCAGTATGTATTGGCTAAATAACCATCTAGCGTACTTGAATAAGTGTGCTGACCAACATGTTCAAGAGGTTTTCTGATGGCTGTAGTTTTTCTGATGTCTGAGCGCCATCACTGAATTGTAGGGGATGGAAATCTTCAATATACAAGGAAATTTCTGGCTATTTTTAAAATGTTTGCACCAATTTATACTTATGTCATTGAACACTTAATGAGAATTCCATTCCAACATTTGGCTTCCTCAGACTAGATTTTTTTTTTTACTCATGTATGCACATATTATATCATTGTAGTTTAAATGGAATTACCCTGGAAAATAATATTTCTTAACCATTTGGATTTCTTCTCATCTAAAGTATCTGTCGAAGTGTTTTTCTTATATTTCTATTATGTTGTTTTTCTTTTACCTTTGATTTGTGTTATATATTTTTCACACTAGTCTATTTTTGCTCATTTATCTTATATATCAAATATCTTTTCTAATTTTTTGACTTTTTTAACAATCTCTTTATAGTGTCTGCGGAACAGAAGTCTTAACTTTTATGTAGTAGTATTTACCCAATTTTTCTTCTGGTTAGTGTACCTTGTTTAAGAAATCTTTTCCTCATCTAAGTTTATGAAATTATTTTTCTAAATTATCCTCCATAGGTTTTATAAATTCGCCTTTCATATTTAGGTCTTTAAAATTATATGGATTTTATTCTTGAAAACTGTGAGAGACAGGGTCCAATATCATTTATTTTTATTTTTTTAAGTGGCTACCCAATTGACTCCTGCTATTTTTTTTTAATATGAAATTTATTGTCAAATTGGTTTCCATACAACCTAGGGCTCCTCCCAACAGGTGCCCTCCTCAATGCCCATCACCCACCCTCCCCGCTCTCCCACTCCCCATCAACCCTCAGTATAATTCTCAGTTTTTAAGAGTCTCTTACGGTTTGGCTCTCTCCCTCTCTTTTTTTTTTTTCCTTCCCCTCTCCCATGGTCTTCTGTTAAGTTTCTCAAGATCCACCTAAGAGTGAAAACATGTGGTATCTGTCTTTCTCTCTATGACTTATTTCACTTAGCATAACACTCTCCAGTTCCATCCACGTGGCTACAAAAGGCCATATTTCATTCTTTCTCATTGCCAAGTAGTATTCCATTGTGTATATCAACCACAGTTTCTTTATCCATTCATCAGTTGATGGACATTTAGGCTCTTTCCATAATTTGGCTATTGTTGAGAGTGCTGCTATAAACATTGGGGTACAAGTGCCCCTATGCCTCAGCACTCCTGTATCCCTTGGGTAAATTCCTAGCAGTGCTATTGCTGGGTCATAGGGTAGATCTGTTTTTAATTTTTTGAGGAAACTCCACACTGTTTTCCAGAGTGGTTGCACCAGTTTGCATTCCCACTAACAGTGCAAGAGGGTTCCCATTTCTCCACATCCTCTCCAGAATCTATAGTCTCCTGGTATGTTCATTTTAGCCACTCTGACTGCCATGACATCCACATCTGAGTGTGGTTTTGATTTGTATTTCCCTGATGAGGAGTGACGTTGAGCATCTTTTCATGTGTCTATTGGCCGTCTGGATGTCTTCTTTAGAGAAGTGTCTATTCATGTTTTCTGCCCATTTCTTCACTGGATTATTTGTTTTTCGGGTGTGGAGTTTTATGAGTTCTTTATAGATTTTGGATATAGCCCTTTGCCTGATATGTCATTTGCAAAGGGAAGGGAATTAAAAGCAAAAATGAACTATTGGGGCCTCACAAAGATAAAAATCTTCTGCACTGCAAAGGAAACAATCAGCTAAACTAAAAGGCAACCAACAGAATGGGAAAAGATATTTGCAAATGACTCCTGCTATTTAATTGCAAATTCATGGGGATTTGCAGATCTGCTCCATCTCCTCTGTTGTATATAAAGTATGCATTGTGTGTAAGTATGCTGGTCTCACCATTTCGTTCCATTGTTCAATTTATGTATCCTGTGTCAGCACTATATTCTTAATTTCTATATATATATTTTAAAATTAATGTTTATTTTTGAGAGAGACAGAGAGAGAGAAACAGAGTGAGAGCAGGGGAGGGGTAGAGAGAGAGGGAGACACAGAATCCCAAGCAGGCTCCAGGCTCAGACCTGTCAGCACACAGCCCAACGTGGGGCTCGAACTCACAGACTGTGAGTTCATGACGTGAGCTGAAGTCGGACACTTAACTGTCTGAGCCACCCAGGCGTCCCTTAATTTCTGCATCTTTATAATGTCTCAATATCTTTCTTGGCCCTGTGTTTCAACATAAATTTTATAATCAGTGTATCAAATTTCTCACACACTTAAGAAATGTAATTGCATTGAATCAATGGAATTGCGGTTTGGGAAGAATTTCAGATCACTACTATATTCAGTTTTTCAATCAATGAACATTGTATTTAGCTCTTATTTAACATCTTAATTTTTTTTAACATTTATTTATTGCTGAGAGACAGAGAGAGACAGAACACAAGCAGGGGAGGAGCAGAGAAGGAGGGAGACACAGAATCTGAAGCAGACTCCAGGCTCTGAGCTGTCAGCACAAAGTCCGATGCGGGGCTTGAATCCACGAACCATGAGATCGTGACCTGAGCTAAAGTCGGATGCTTAACCAACTGAGCCACCCACGTGTCCTAGCTCTTATTTAATACCTTAATAAAATGTTATTGTTTTTTTGGTAGAGGTCTTTGAACTCCTTCATTAATTTATTCCTAGGCATTTGATACTTTTGATGCTAGTAAAAATCATTTCTTGAAATTTTCATCTTCTGATGATTTCTTGTTCACATTCAGAGAAGCAATTTATTTCTGTACAGTTTTTAAAATTAGTAAACTTGACAAATTTTCATATATTTACAAATTGTTGATTGTTTTGGATTTTCTACACACAAAGATGTATAATCTACAAATAATTATAGTTCTTTTCTCCTTTCTCACTTCTTACTCCTTTACTTGTCTTTTTCTTCTCTAGCCTTGACACAATGGCCGGAAACTCTCATAAAGGTATTGAAGAGAATGGTGATAAGAAGACATATTTGCTTTGTTTCTGGTCTCAAAGGAAAAGCCTTCTATCCATTTACCAGCAAGGTGTTGTTGTTGTTGTTGTTGTTGTTGTTGTTGTTTGGTTGTTTGGTTTTATTTGGTAGATAACAGTCAGCAGACTTAAAAAGTACTCTTCTATTTCAAGTGTGTTATAAAGTTTTTATTAGAAATGGATTTTGAATTTTATCAAATATGACCCAGCATCTTATGATTTTTGTAACTTAATATAGTAATGTACAAGATTTCATTAATTCATTTTCCAGCATTGAAAAAATCTTGTGTAACTGGGATAATTCGACTTGGTCATGATTCTTACCGCTTTCATACATTTCTAGGTATTTGGATCTTCGCGTATACATTATTTATCCTACCTGATAATGTTAACTTGGTCTTCTTTCTCCTCTGATTGTCACAGGTCTATTAATTTTATTGAACTTGTTTTCAAAGAATCAAATTGTTGGAAGGTCATTTTTTTATTGAGTAATCCATGGAAATATTCCTTAATTTTTACAAATAATAAAATTAAATTATTATATAAAATAAAAGATAAAATAAAAAATAAAATTTTATTTTATTTGGGATTGTCATTTAAACCGAGGAAAGGATTTCAACATTTTTATTATCATAATTTGAGTACTTTTTTAAAGTTTATTTCTTTATTTTGATAGAGAGAGAGAGAGAGCGCACAAGCAGCAGTGGGGCAGAGGGAGAGGGAGAGAGAGAGAATCCCAAACAGGGTCCACACTATGCAGCGCTTGATGAGGGGCTTGAACTCATGAACATGTGACATCATGACCTGAGCTGAAATCAAGAGTCGTATGCTTAACAGACTGATCCACCCAGGTGCCCTGTTATTACTTTTTAATAGAAAACTATTTCAGCTCAATTTCCCATAAAAGCTTTAAAATGTAGATATAAGGACTTTTCAGCTTGTAAATGCCTAGATAATAAAGTCAAAAATTCAAACTCATTACTCATCATCTAATTACAACCTTTTAGAGATCTTATTATCTTCAAAAACTGTTCTAAGATACTTGTTTTACCTAAGAATGCTCTTTAAACATTTTTTTTCTTAATGTGTATTCATTTTTTGACAGACAGAGACAGCACGAGTGGGGGAGAGACAGACAGAGAGGGAGACACAGAATGTGAAGCAGGCTCCAGGCTCGAAGATGCTAGCACACACCTGACGTGGGGATTGAACCTATGAACCATGAGATCATGACCTGACCTGAAGTCAGATGCTTAACCGACTGAGCTGCTCAGGCGCCCCTTTCCTAAGAATACTCTTAAGAGTTTACCTTAAGTATATTAGATACTACACTGGATACTACACGTGATCTTAGTCAAAAGGCCAAGAAGTAATACCATATCAGATAAAACCTGATCAATCAGTGTCAATATATTCGTAAATTTAGTTATTTTATAGACATAAATAGGAAAGTAAAAATTCAAGTTAAATAAATCCCCTATGCTGTTTTAAGGTTAAGAAATGATATACAACTTTCTTGCCATAAAAAGAAACTTATCAAAGAATATAAAAAACACATAAGCTTACTCAAAGCTGTCCCCAAATCATTAAAAAAGGAAAATTTGAACATTGACAAGAATAACAGTTTCAATGAATTAAAACACATCAAATTTTGAATCACTAAATTCTACCCCTGAAATCAATATTATACTATATGTTAACTAAAATTTAAATAAAAATTTGAGACAATAAAAAGTAAAAAAACAAAACATGTCAAATTTGTTTCAATCCTTGAGTTAGCAATGATAATAAAAATAAAAGCATAAACTTTGTGGTCTTCTTTGGAGGATGATAGGGATTACTTTTTTTGAAAAAATGGTAAGCAGTTAAACAAAATTGTCCAATCTTCTCTGCCTTTATCCTAACTTTCCTATACAAACTATTCTACTCAGTAATCAAATGTTGGTTGAGGGGAAATTTATCTTTTTAACAGTATTCCAAGAAGAAATGCTGATTGAAGTAGAATATCACCATTTTGTGAAATTTAATTAATGGGTCTCTTCTAGGCATTGAGCACCAGTGGCTGGAAATAGGACAAATATGAAAGACAGCCAAATACTATATACCTCTCAACAGAGGAATATAATGCCAACCTTTGAGTTTGAACATGAATCAGGTCAAATCTGTAGAGCAAAAGACCAAGTTACAGGCAATAAAGGACAGAAAAACTTGTTAACCACCCTGTGAGTATGCAATCAGCAAAAACCAGATTTGGTAGAAAGACCAGATTTCTTCAAAAAGTATGATGCTCTGAAAAAAAAAAAAAAAAAAAAAAAAAGAGGTGGGGGGGAGAATACATAGATTAAAAGAGGCTTAGAAAACATTTAAAAAATAATATCACCCCCATTTTGTTTATTAGGCAGATGTCAATGATAAACCAGGAATTAATTATCATAAAAATAAGGCTGGTGATTACATTTAGGGTTTGGGAGGATTTCGTGACAGGGGAGGGTTACATGGAGGACTTATGAGATGACTGGCAAAGTTTCAGTTCTTGACCTGGGTGGTGGTTACAAAAGTATCTGATAGACAATAATTTATTAAGCTATATGTTTGTTTAATTCTGTTTTCTGTATTTGTGCTACGTTTAAAATTTATTTTTTAAACTCGGTGAGTGAATGTATTTATGATATAATTTTCAGCGGAAATGTTGTGAAAAGTTCTATTTCTGTAATAAAGCATCACTTTATCAAGTTGATAAACACAAGAAGTCAAAGGTGACATTTTCAATATTTATTGGTAAGGCTGAGGCAACAGCCTTTATACAGCACAATTTGCATAAGTTATCAAGATACATCTTGTATACAATCACAAAACCAAGACATATTTTTACATAAGGTAAAACTCAAGACAGATTTACAAGCATTTTTAATACAATTCTCGTATATTTCAATTCAATGTATACAACCTTTAGCCCAAGAGTTTGTATTTGTTCATTAGATTTTCCAGAGAGATTTGGGTAGAACAGAAAAGAACACATTAGCAAATCACCAACATGGCATGCAACATGTAGTTAGAAACAAGACATATCTCCAAGTACTTTATTTTTTATTTTGAAATCAATTTTATTAGATTTTTATTCTTTCAGACAAGAATGTTTTCCATTAATATCAGATGTGTTTTTGTTAGGATATTAGCACACACATTAATCATAGTGGGAGCACCTGAGCACATCACCGACAAATATACAGACACAATCAAACGATAATCATATTCACATGCTGAATGCCAAATGAAATTATTATTTCAACTTTGTCTATTTTACCAAATGTATAGGTATGTACAGGGTAACGATTTAAGAAAATGCTCTCAATCTACATTTCAGATAAGGAATCATTGGATTAAATGATTTTTACTTAATGGGCTTCTTTAATAATAACAACAACATGGAACATACAGAAAACATCAATGTGTCATATTCAATGAGAATATCTGTTTCACTCATTCATTTTTTGTATTACATCAAAGGCAAGTAATTATTAAAGAGACGGCTAATGATTATTCATCGAGCTTTCTGTCACTTCCATCTCAAGCTCAACAAGAGGGCAACTCACTCTGTCACATGTAGAGTTATAAACATATATATATATATAGCTGTAGTTGGCTGCTTTGGGAATATTAGACATTATAGCAATGAAAATAAGTTTTTAAAAATATTGTTAGTTATGATTTAAATAATAAAGTAAAAAAATACTATAAACATCTTTATGATATCTTAATGAAATGAAACATTGGTCAAATAATTTCTAATAAATTGGGCACAATATAATATATAATTTTATTTCACTTCACAGGACCACCGACCTAGTGTCACTACCACTATTACCGCTATCATCACAACATTCCTATAGAAAGAATCGGTATCAGCTGGTTACCAGCTATAATATTCCCACAATATGACTATTTTAATGTGTGTGATCCACAAAACTAATCCCACTGATATGTTGAAAATATGCATTTATTAGTACGGTTAATTACAACATGGGCACATTAAGGAGCAAAGACCATCCCTGCTCCTTAATCTTGGAAACTGTTCTTTTCAACAGAAATGGTAAAGAAAGAGTTCAGAGTCACCAAAAGTCTTCCTAATCTTAAGTAAAAATAAGGGAAACACCAACTTCTTGCTCAAACTGTTATCTATGTCTGTAACGACCATCCTAGAAGTCCCCGTCTTTTGTAAAAATTCACTCTGTGCTTTTGCTTCTACAGCTAAAAGTTCCTTAGGACCCAATTTTAAACCAAGAAGCAACTCCAGTCTCTGACGATTCGATGACATAGTGGGAAAAATTAAGATGCTTTTCAAAATATAGGTGTTGTACTTGGACTGATCACATATTATTATTTAGAAATTACAAACTTTGTCATCAGTCGGATAAAAAAAAAGCTGATTCCAAAAAAATAAAATAAAATAAAAAGTGGAAAATCATGTGCTGTGAGATATACAAAAAAGTAAAAAACACCAGGAGCCCTATTTGCAATTAAAAAAGAAATTGTTTTGTTGTAAGAAGGGTAATCAACATCATTCAGAAGAAATGCATTTGTTCAAGGATCAGTGTTGCATAGAATAATTCCAGCACAACTTAGGATTTTGGTCAGTGGCAAACTTGGCACACTTTGGCAGGATCTTATGCTCTCTGAAGGGGGATGCTGGTGCACAAAAAGCCATGTCATTAGCTCTCTTGATTGACCTGGCCCCTTCCGTCACTAGTTCCTCAGAACAAAGGGGCACCTGTAATGCAAAGACTCCTACTCTTTCAGGTCAAATAGCTACCAAGGGATGATCTTTGTTTTTGGTGGCACCTCATTTGTATTATTCTAAAATAAATTTGCAACTGGAATGAAGTAAAACTTACTGCTCCTACGACCTCCCCTGCATACTTCTGGGTGTGAGTGGCTGCAGAAGAGGACCTAGCGTGAGCTAGAGTGTCCTTTTAAGGGCAAAGAGCAGAACCTTTTTGTGTCAGAAAGAGATCTTCCTGAATCCTTCTCTTCCCCAATTATGAATGATGATTATAAGCTCCCTAAAGTGCTAACTTCTGCCGGCGATATCCATAGCAACCATCAGCAGATCTAGCTGTCTCTAAAAATAAAATCCTAGCAATATCGAATCTTCAGCAATCCCCTCCCCTGCGTGCTCGTTTTAAAGCAGTATCAATTGGTAAATGACACTGCGATATCAGGGAGGGGAGGGGAAAAAAATACAGGGAAGAAAAGTGTTAGCTTTCTTAGACTGGGGAAGAGTGAATTTCTATTTCTTTATGAATATAATAAAGATAGCCTGGCATTTATTAGAAATTGTTTTCTTTTTAATGTTTTACATTAAATCAATTCCTCTCAAATTTCAAGTATGTTTTTCTTTAAAAAATGAGAAAATTCAACATCCAACCAGTATATTTGGGGATGATTTCTCTAAACCCGTGGAAATCCCACCTTTGAATAAAGAAGCAGCTTTTAAAACTCAGAACAGTCTGAGAACCAATTTATTTTGGGGTAGGATAAGGTAAGTAGGTTCATTTCATTTATAATAACTCGATTTGCAAATCATTTTGATTTAATTCTTCACCTTTTTGCAGGTTCAACACCAGGTTATATTTTAAAGAAAAAAATAGTTTTGGAGCTAATATACTACTTTTATCCAAGTCAATGCTGACCATTGGTATGGAGGATGTTTTTGCATATAAAATTTGAGAAATAAAGAGCTGCATAACAATTATTCCTCACTTATATCTATAAAACTGTATCTGGAAATGTGCTTTCTTTTTTCTCACAGTTCACTTGGTTTGATCATCCCCACATCCCATTAGGAAAGCTAAGAATATGTAATTATATTTATCCTACAAATAAGAAACCTGGGGAAAAGTGACTTGAAGGGACATGTGCAAGGTGACACAGTCAGTGGCAGGACCAAGACAGAAGCTGGGCTTTTAATCTCAGCTCAGTGTATTTCCTGTTGGTTGATGGAGAAGAGGATGCTTCATTTTAATGACTTAGGCATTGGTTCTTTTATTCTGCATTATTAAAATAGCTCGTTATATTTTACTCTCAATATACTGTTGACTTTTCGCATATTTTCCCAGTATTGACAAGCTTCATCACTGCGATATTGTCACTAAAGGAGGAAAATGGAACACTAGAGAGAACTTAAGTTTGGTGTCATTGTACAATCAGTTAATGCGCTAAGGGAAAAAAAAGCATTATGGAAGAACAGGAAATGACACCAATTAAAGAATCGATGTCACAGATTAATATGATGTGTTTTCCAGAGGAAGAATTTATCCTCCTTCAATACATCACTCAAGAGAAAGGAAATACGTGGAATGACACATTTATTTGCACTTGCACAAAGAACAACTTATCATGCTTCCTAGAACATACCATTTTAGTCTATGTTCTTTG
Source organism: Leopardus geoffroyi (assembly GCF_018350155.1). NCBI lineage: Eukaryota > Metazoa > Chordata > Mammalia > Carnivora > Felidae > Leopardus > Leopardus geoffroyi. The sequence continues at coordinate 87,399,218 of NC_059331.1, forward strand.
GTATGTTGAAAATGTAATGGTAAGTTATGGAGATTTTGATGTTTTCAACCAAGGTTCCAATATTTTTGTGGGGCAACATTCATTGTTAGCCAATCATGGCTTTATTTCTAAATAAACATAGGTCCATTTCTACTTAGTATTATCTTCACTCTACATTATTTCAAATTATACAAATGTGCTTTTACAACATGAATTCCAAAGTTGGTGTTGTTCACGCTTGTAACATTTAGACATAGAGAAAATCTAAAAGCCATCATTTCCCCATTTCCAGTACCTTTTCCTCATGAACACAACCACCTCCCTCTTAGTCTTGAACACATCCTGTAGTTGAGTCCTGTGTTGGAATCTAAACACAGTAAGTTGTCGGAGAAAATAAGGTGAAGAAGAAAGATTTGTAGACGTCCAAAAATTGTGATTTGTTACGTCAGTTCTTTCCTTTCAACCAAGATTCTTTTGCATAAAGAATAAACTCTGCATTAGAAACCATATTAATAGTTGAGCATTTGCCTTTAGCTATAGGGCAACTCTGCTCAAAATCACCATTAATCTGCATTAAGTAACCAAGATAGCTCTCACTGTTTGTCTTGACAGCCACACGCAATCCTTTTTTTTTTTTTTTTTTGGTCCCTAAAACAGGAACTTCTTCATCTGAGTTTTTTACTGTGTTCCACAACAAAACATTTACAAGACTTTGTTTTTGGGTGCCGTTCCTCCTTTCACGTTTACCCCCCAAAACGTGAATAGAATAGTATCCAACTGTCGTCTTGATTTGAGATCATTTAGAACAGTTTCCATACCCTGAGCAGACACATTTCTTCAATGGGTTTGAGTAGGACTGACCAAAAGTTTGTGCCAGTTGACTATTCTTTTTCTCAGATCCACTTTGTCAAGCCAGATACAGGCTTCGCCAATCAAGGTCTTTTTCATAAACTTCCCTCCGTTAGAGAAAAGTAAAATCTAGAAAAAAGAGCCAAAGTTATATGTACTTGCATACATTTTTCAACCTTTTTAAAAGGACATTTGATCATCAAAGAAATAACACAGACAAGAAAGGGTAAGAGGAAGTAGCAACTATACTTGTAAGATAACTAATCCTCAAGATATCCTCAAAAGATGTGCATAGTATTAATTAATTCACACCAGCATTTCCCAAAGGAAAAGCCACATCCAGGAGGATATGAGAATTTTAGATAAGACATGTATTAACAGCTCATTCTGACTAGGTTTATGCTTAATTGAATAGAACATTTCTCAGAAGAACTTGCTAGGTACATTTTCTAGTAGTTTATGAAATATGCACCAACATACAAAATTGTTTGAGTGCTGAGCAAATGAATAAGAACTCACAAGGCAGAGAAAATACAACAGTAATTTTATTTAGCATTTAATTTACTGGTGATTTTACTACAGTGTGTACTTCGGAAGTGATTTCTTGTCATATGTAGAACTTATATTAGTTGAAATGCCATAGGATCTCACACTCAAGACAGTTTTTTTTTTCTTCCAGAGATGAGTTGAAGAAAGGTAGAGAGTGTCAGTGTTAACCATTAATCCTTGACAGTTCTCTCTTGCTTTCTTTTCAGAATCTCCTTTAGAGAATTCATCTTTATTCTTGGCTAAAACTTTACTTTTATGTTTCTGACTTCAAAATATACATTTATGATTATTTCTTCTGGGCCCTGGTTTTGGGATTGTATACGGCATTGTATATCTTCACCTGGATCCTGCTTTCTTATTACATTTATCACATTTCAGACAAATGTGTAATCTTTCTCCCTCGTAGTCCTGTCTCTAACTACTTAATCTCTGTAGAAGACACATTCGCTCACACAGACTTCAGAGCATCTTTTGCTTTTTTAAAATTTCTTTCCACTGTAATACCTTTTAATACCCTCAATGCAGCTTTAACTTTGTAATATTTCTTATATGTGTCTCTAGTGTGCCCTTCAGGGCCATTACCACGGTCTTACTCTTCCCATATTTTTTTATCTCTTTCCTCCCACCTCGGTTTCCCTCTTTCGTTCCTTGTTCCTACATCTAATGAAGACATACTACGTAAAACACTGTATTATGTTGTAGAACAAAGAGCAATGAAAGCCAGGCCTTGCCCTAGAGGAGCAGAGAGGGGGAAAGCAGTGACCAGTAGGGGTATAAATGATTATGCAGCACAGATTAGGATTGGTAACCTGGTAAGATTAGCAAAATACTGTGCGAATGAGGCATGATGAATTGCACGTAGGGTCATCAGTAGAGGGCAGAGTTCATCCTAAAAGACTTGGGAATAGTAAGATGGGTGGAGAGGGATGAAGAAGACAATATTGAAGGGAAGAAAAATATGAGCAAACCGTTGGAGGCTTAACCTGATTTGAAAAGATTGTGGTGTGGCTGGAGTATAGAGTGTGTTGTAAAGTATACAAAGAGATGAAATTAAACCAACACTCTTAGAGTTCGCGTGAGAGGACTATGGATGAGTCAGGATGTAGATGAATCACTGAAGGCTTTGATGTAACCTGCCGGCCAGTGTTTCTGTCTGTCTGTCTGTCTACCTACCTACCCGCCTATTCTTAATTCAAGTATACTTAACATTCATTATATTAGTTTCAGGTGTACAACATAAGGATTCAGCAATGCTATACACTGCTCAGTGCTCATCACAGTAAGTACACTCTCAATTGCCTTCACTATTTCACTCACCCCCGGGGCCCTCTTACTCAGTGTTTTTAAAAGATGCCTCTGCCAGCAGCGCGATGAAGTGAATTAAGAGGGGAAGACATTGATGGCAATGAGGCCAGCTACACTGCTAAGATGATCTGAGTAATAAAGATGAAAACTCAGAGGATTAGTGGCTGTGAGCATGGAAATAAATCTATATAAAATAAACTGAGTAAACAGAATAGAGAAGATTCGGGAGCTAACTGGATGGGTGAGTGAGCTGCAGACTTCTTAAAGGCCCTTGGAAAGAAACCTCTAAGACTGAATTAACTTGTAAAATGTCACACACGATATGATCGGTATACACATATTAAATAATTGAATGGAAAATAAATACTGTACACACAAAAAGAGTAACTGCATGGTATACAGTTACCTGAAGAGAATGCCCAGCAGGACTGAGGCTGAATCTAAAAGTTTCATTGAATGAAGGCTCTCTATCATGTCTGCAAACTCTTGTTTTTTTCTTGATCACTTTCTTCTGGGTAGAGATGTTCATCACATATATTTTTACATATAAATCTGAAAAGAAGAATTCAGCTTGTAAAATGTCCATTACTCATACAATTTTCTATTGAAAGAATTATAATTGTACACTGGGAGTTATCCTATATTTTAAACAAAGCCAGCAGAACGTGCTCAATTTGTTTCAGACAACATAAAGTGATTAAAAGACACACCAATTTTCTTAGCAATTTGAATGTGTTTTCCCGTTGTATGATAAACACATTACTCTGTTTCTGTGTTGAGAAAAATTATCTAAAAATTAGTAGAATATCAACGTGTTCTATATAAGAGAGGGTAATCCTTATTTCACATTTTTTTTCAGATATACTCGGCATACAGCCCCAATTTTACTTTGAATTTTCCAGATTATTTAGGACATATTCCTACAGAACTCCTAGATATTTTATACTTCTCATTATCATAAAATTAGATACCTGGTAAGTGATCAGGAGACTTAAATTTGTAGGTGATATTTCTGCATTGGAGAATCTCAACTATCAGTTGTTCACCATCTGTCTTCATTTCCTTCTTCAGTGCAATCTTAATTTCTCCCATTACCTGAGTTTTGACTGGAAAAAGTTAAGAAAAATGGTAAGGAATATGAAATGACATCTATTCAATGTTTCATTCAATAATTCATACATACATTCATTTACTGAGTGTTTATCAAGCGCTGAACACTTCATTGTATCCTGTGGATATACAGATGAATAAAACACAGTCCAAGCCCTTAAGGAGTGACAGATTTCATGGGGAGACCAATAAATTCTACACTTACAACAAAGTGTGCTAAGTATGATGACAGGCTAGGAAAAGGTAGGTATGGAGGAAATGCAAGTAGGTGTTACTCAGCTGTAGATTATTAGGCCAAAAGAGGAAAGAGATGAGACTATAATAAGACATACATAAAATCAATAGAATCCAGGGGCACGGGGGTGGCTCATTCAGTTAAGGGTCTGACTTTAGGTTTTGGCTCAGGCCATGGTCACAATGTTTCATGGGTTCCGTGGGTTCAAGACCTGCATGGGGCTCTTGCTGACAGCTGGGAGTCTGCTTCAGATTCTCTCTCTCCCTTTCTCTCTATGCCCTTACCCTGCTCATGTTGTCTCTCTCTCTCAAAATAAATAAATAACTTGCAAATTTTTTTTAAATAATAGAATTCTAATATAATTTATAGGAAATAAATCATATGAAATACAAGAAGTTGTTTGCTAACAATTGCTCGTTACAAGGCTTTCTCAAGAACACTTGCTACCATAACTAAATGTCATTGTATGTTATTTATACTTTCTTCCTATTTCTTTTATGGAAGACATAGCTAAGAAGAATTCATGTAGTGATGACATTACACAAAGGAAAATACAATGTGTGGTTTAAATGAATCCAATGTATTTCTTTCAAGTGTTATCTTGGATCCTTGTATTACTGAAGAAGCCATTCATGATCACTCATGATTCTTTAATGATTCACCCTTTCTTCTGTCAATTCATACATTCATCCACTTATTTAGTCACTGACAAGTACTTTATTTCCCACGCTGCCCTATGATAAACACTCTGTTAGGAAGAATGGAGCCAAACATGCATGCTTATTGGTTTTATGATTTTTTCCACCTGTTGGGAAGAAAGTGTTAATGGATTATTTTCATCAATAAGTACATAATTAGAAAAAAACCCAACAAGGTTATAAAATATGAGAGCATGATTCCAAGAGAGCCTGAGGAAGTACTGCTTGAGCTGAAACCAGGACAAGAAAGAATTAACCAGCTGAAATGGATTAAGAACATTCTACAGAGAAGGAACTGTGTGTTCACAAAAGGGAACATCATGGGACTGAGGAACTAAATAAATGTCCCTGTGGTTATGACATATTGTTAATTGGCGCCTTGTTAAGAATTTGGTTTTTATCTTTAGAACAATAGGAACCTGTTGAAGGTTTTTTAAGTTTGGATGTAGATCACTTGCTCTCAAACATCTTGGTTTCACACATCGTTATAGTCTTAAAAATAAAATGGGAGTTTCTTAGGGTGCCTGGGTGGCTCAGTCAGTTAAGCGTCCAACTGTGGCTCAGGTCATGGTCTCATCGCTTGCGCGTTCAAGCCGCATGTGGGGCTCTGTGCTGATGCTCAGAGACCAGAGCATTGAAATTCTGTGTCTCCCTCTCTCTCTGCCCCTCCCCCACTCACGCACTCACGCTCTCTTTCTCTCTCTCTCAAAAATAAAATAAAAACATTAAAAAAAATTTAAATGGGAGTTCCTCAAAGAACCATTGTATGTATTACAGCTATCAATATTAGAAATTTTAAATTTCTAACTAAAATGCAAAATTGGATATTTAAAATTGGATATCACTTAAAATGATAATATACTTACAATATTTTAATGGAAAATCACCATATTTCCCAAAATAAAAAATACATAGTGAGGAATTCTGCCTCACATTTTTCCAAATTTCATTACTGTTTTGCTTAATAAGGAAAGCTGGATTCCCATGCCTGTTTCTATATTACATCCAACTCAATAAGTTGTTTTAGTTGAAATATATGAAGAAAGTCCACTCTCATACAAATAGTTGGAAAAGGGAGGAATATTTTAATACCCTCTTTAGATAATGTTAATCTTTGATGCTACATTAAAACTTGACAAGTGGTAATTTCTTAAATAAGACAAGGGATAATTTCTGAAATCATATCAAGGAACTTTCTGAACTGTTACTTTAAAATACACCAGTCTATCTTGCATTTTGAATGGATCTTTTAACTATGCCTGATTTGATAACCTCATATTGTTCATTTTGGAAAACACTGGTTCACTGAGCTATGAAGGTCTTGTTGACACATTTCATAAAATATTTGAAGCACACATGTTAATATCATCACCAATATCATCAAGAAGTTCTTTGAAATTGAGAAACTTCCAAGTTCAGGAATGCAAGTTTTCCAAAGTTCTATTTTTTATTTAAAAGCTGAATTTTATAATTGATGACTACTGTCACTTGTTTTTCTTAAAGGGAAAAGCTCATTTTGTAAATTTTTCAGAATAAGTGGCATGTGTCTATGAGTTATTCTTTCTAGTAGAAATTACATTGCATATTTAAAAGGGCTAGTTGAGCTTGCAATGCAAAAAAAAAAAATGCACAGACTTCCTCAAGTCAATGGTCATAATTAGACATGCAGCACAAATGCTTTAGATGTATTCCCCATGTCATCACACAGATTTAGAAAGACAGGTACTTTCTAATACATAATTTTAGTATATTAAATTATAATATTTTGGTATATTTAAAAATAATTTTGATCTCATGGATACACTTGAATAAAGTACAGAATACAGAACATAGTTGAGTCAACTTTGAGAGGAAATTAGAGTAACAAAAGCATTTGCGCAAAATTGTACAAATACTGGATTGTAGTTATTCAATCCTTTTGATTGAATTTTGTTATATTTTGGGGATATGCTGTTTTGATTTTTTTCTTTCCTGGATCAATGGTTTGATCAAGTTAATTTACATTTTTGTCCAGATGTATGCAGACATGTAGAAAAATATCTATCAATACCAATAACTAAGGTGCAAAAATACAGAAAATCATCCTCTATACTGAAACATAAATCTTCTAGATATAGTTACATCATAATAATTTAGCAACCAATGACTATCGATACTTCAGAGTAGTTAGATGTTAGCTTTGCCCTCAAGAAACTCAAGAAAATAAGACTCAGGGCAGGGGTTTTATATACAGCTGGAATGTCTTTTGAGTGTCAAGCCTACCGTTTTAAGCATAAAAGAACTCAAGAATTCTACACAAAGATTGATTCTCTGAGAAATACAAGGGGGATGCATTTCGTTAAACCAAAGAGAAAACTAGAGAAACTTCAGTGCAATCAGTGACGGTGAGTATTTAATGTATTTAATTATGAGGCTAAGGATAAAGCAGGACTGAGGGCACAGGTGCGTGGAAGAACAGCATTTGTTGTGTATTCCAAGAGTGGTAAGAATACAACAAAAAATGGATGGATGGGGAAGGAGAAAACGCAGAAAGTGAAATGAGACTATTGATTTTTGTATAGGCGATAGGTAGGTAACAAAGGGTGCAATTAAAAATTGACAAATCACATAGTAAGTGTTGAGGTAAGAAGAGCAAGAATTATAAATGGTGTATATAAAAAGAAAATCATTAAATATATGAATCCTTAATTACAGAAGAAATTTTTACAAATCAAAGACACCAAATGGAAGAAGAAATACAACAAATATACACAACAATTATAAAACAAAATGCAGAGTTGCAAACACATCTACCATATCAGTAAATACAAACAGGTTTAGCTAGCCTTTTTAATTTAATTTATTTTTTATTTATTCATTTTTTTTTTATTTTAGAGAGAGAGAAAGAGTGCACGAGTGGGGGACAGGGGCAGAGGGCAAAAGAAACAGAATCCCAAGCAGCCTTCACACCCAGCGTGGAGCCCAATGCTGGACTCAATCCTAGGACCCTGGGATCAGACCTGAGCTGAAATCAAGAGTCACATATTCAATCGCTTGAGCCACCCAGGCGCCCCTAGCTACCCTATTTTTAAAATGACTTTCAGACTGGCTCATAAAGCAAAGCTTACCTTTATGTTAAAATGTAGTTTTGTTTCTAACAGTCAAAAATACATAAATTATAAGCATGTCAGGTATATGGAAACAATAAGAGAGTTGGGGCTGAACTCTTATTATCAGACAATAAGTTTTATAAAATGAAACTACAAACATTAATCACACACAAAAAGGCTTCAATTAAATAATTGTTGGGGGAATGGCAAAATATAATGAGAAAATACAAAAGTTCTGAAAAATAATGATAATGGAAATACCATAAGTATCAGAATCTTAGAAAGTTACAGTAATGATGAGAGGAAAATCAATAGTCTTAAATGCCTATATCATTTAAAGCATTTATAAAAAAACACATATGCATTAATATTCTATCAAAAATTTTTATACAAGTGATTTAAACTTCCAACTCTAAAAGTTAGAAAAAGAGCAAAGTGAAACAAAAGAAACTGCAAAGAAGGAAAGAATAGAGATATACACTAAAATTAAAGAGGTAAAGAATAGAAAAATAGATAAAATTAATGAATCAGAATTCTGATACTCTGAATAGTATCAACAAAACAAAAAACAATAGTGAATTTACTCAGTGATGTGTGGTCTCTTAACATTCTTATTCAGAAATCACCTCTGGCCGCTTAACCATGACACTACTCTCCTCTCGGTGACTTGCTATAAACATTTACGGTCATGAATATACCCTAATACTATCAGGTCATATTCTGTTTACACATTCATGACAGATAGAAACTGAAAACATCATCTAATATATTTCTTCGAACTTCCAAGCGAGCATCCAATTCTGGTTACTTAACCATTTTAAGGAAGCATAAATAAGCCCATTCAAATCATTCTGTGTTATATATATATAAAAAAAAAAAAAAAAAAACTTCACAGGCAAGTAATTTTCAATATAAAAATGAGAAAATGGGACAGATCTTAGAAACTCTTTTCTTTAATATCTAGAGACATTAGGTGAAAAAAAGTAAAATTAGAAAAAGTGTTAACAAGTAGTAACTGAACAAGGAATAGGCTACAGTCTCCCGCTGGCAACCCCCAAAAAGTTCCGTGTAGGAGTGGAAAGGGGGATTCTGGGAAAGCACAGTTTAGCAGGATTCCTGAGCACAAAAATCTTGTATCACAAAATCTTGCTGGGAAAAGGGTTGACAAAACGCTTAGTATTACCACCAAATCCCCATCACAGAGAAGAGGATGGACGAGAAAAGGCAGCTCCAGAAAAGTCACACTAAACCTTTGAGAGTGGAAACCCTGGATCATCACTAAAAAGATCTGAGAGTTTCGGTGCGATCGGGAAAAATGGCCACGGCTCCCCATTTCCGGGAGCTCCAAGTTGAAGTAGGTGAAAAACCCAAAGCAGAGACTATCTTCCCCTTCCCCTGGAAATAAGACATATCTTGGCTTGCTACAGTGAATGCTGGCCAAAAAACATTTAATGAAATTTCAAAAGAGAGAGCAAAATCTCGCCAAGCAGGCCAGCAAATCTGTATGTAAAACAGCTCTATTTCTTTCCTCCAAAGCCATACAGAAGTGGAAAGAACACCGTCTCTCAAACCCACACCTGGAATGGAGGGGGAAAAAGAGGATTAAACCAAGGTAAGGAGGGATTCCAGGAAAACTCACTCCTACTACTCGAAGCCAATAAAAGCTGTGGACAGAACTGATCACACTAACAAGCGGGATGGAATAAAATAGGACAAATCTTCTGGGACAAATTCACTTTTATAGGTCATATTCCTCTTTTGCAGCCCTTAAAACCCCACGTGCTAAGAACGTGATATTTGTTCTTTCCCACCTTCTTCCATGGGGGAAAAAAGGGGGAATTAAGCTTGCTAATTACAGTTCTCAAATCATCACGTTGCCGGTTTCTTTCTTGGAAGATTAAATTCACATGCTTCACAGTGTGGTACTTGTGAAGTTCTTGATAATTTTCTCCTGTTCGAAGACTGTTCCAGCTTGCTCTTTAATGTTTCTATTAAAGGAAGAAAGGGACATGCCTGCTGAGATTGTGTTAATTGTGAGTCACCACTGTCAATCATGTCTGCCCTTTCCTAGGTTCAGAGTGCCTCTGTCACCTGGAGCAGACGGCAGATGGTGACAGAAACCTCTTAGTCCAGGTCTACTGTCTCCACAAGGGGGCAGCTCCAGATCTAACATCGATCCTGCTCTGGAGAAGATATTTATCCTGCAGTAGGATACATAACCACAATTTAAGAATAGAAAGAAGGGGGGGGGGGGGAAGAATAGAAAGAAGAGGAAGGGATGAAGGGATGTTGAGGGGAATTTCAAAAATGAGGTCACAAAAGATGCCGATTATAGCACGAAAGTACAAATGTTCCCATTTTAAAACTATTAATGAATTAGAAACACCATGAATAAAATTGAATAAGACAGAAATCAGTATTATTGACATAGAGGGAAGAAAGGATGATATAGAAAGGAAAATGGAAGATAAAGAAGGTAGAGAACAATGATAGGTATGTCAAACTGAGAAATATGATCCAATATAACTGATTTTCCAGAAAAAGTAAGTTTAAGAGTTTAGAAAATAGCCTCTATTTAAAATATACAGGTATTTACTTGAAGTAACAGAAGGGTAAATCTGTGGATCAAAAGAACACCCTGTATTCCTGGAAATACTGATTACTTGGTACATTGATATATCCCATTTAAACTACTTTAAGGATATAGAAAACATTTTTAAAGGAGACAAGGGAAAAAATAAGTCCCCTGAAAGAGGACATTCGTGTATAAAAAAAAAATAAAAATAGCCTTGTGAAAATATTTAAAAGGCTGTGGCAGAAGATATAGAGGATATAGTAATGGAGGAAGAAAGAAAGAAAGAAGAAAGAAAGAAAGAAAGAAAGAAAGAAAGAAAGAAAGAAAGAAAGAAAAGGAAAGGAAAAGAGGGAGGAAGGAAGGAAGGAGGGGTGCCTGGGTAACTCAGTCGATTGAGCATCTGACTTCCATTCATGTCATGATCTCGTGGTTTGTGAGTTCAAGCCCTGCATGGGGTTCTGTTCTGACAGCTCAGAGCCTGGAGCCTGCTTCCGATTCTGTGTGTGTCTCTCTCTGCTCCTCCCCCGTTTGTGCTCTCTCTCTCTCTCTCAAAAATAAATACTTTATTATTTTTTATATGAAATTTATTGTCAAATTGGTTTCCATACAACACCCAGTGCTCATCCCAACAAATAAACACTTAAAAAAAATTAAAAAGAAAGGAAAAAAGAAAGGAAGGAAGGAAGGAAGAAGGAAAGAAGGGTGGGAGGGAGGGAGGAAGGAAGGAAGAGGGAGGAAGGAGGGAAGAAAAAAGTTACAGATGAAATTGAGGAGGAAAAGTGGAAGTAAGTGGAGGAGTGCTAATTTCCTTTAGGCAGACTTAAAATTGAAAAGTGAAATATAGTACTAAAAATCATAATTGCTGGGGCTCCGGGTTGGCTCAGTCAGTTAAGCACCTGACTCTTGCTTTTGATTCAGGTCATGATCTCACTGGTCATGAGGTCAAGCCTAATGTGAGGCTCTGAACTTGGCTGTGGAGCCTACTTAGGATTCTCTTTCTCCCTCTCCCTATGCCTCTCCCCAGCTCACGCTCTCCACACTCAAAATCATAATAGCTCAACCTTGTAATATTTTCAATTTTGTTTCTTAAACTTAGTGAGAGCATTTATAAATGAATATGGCTAAAATATTTATTGAAATTAGACAATTCCTTTGTTTTTACCATGATATATTCTCTTCATTAAATTAAAAAACACTATAATCATGGCCATGAATAATTTAATTGTTTTTAACAAAACTGTGTGCGTCCCTCTATCTCTTTAGCTAAAGTGCTCCAACTAAGTATAACTGTCAAATTGACTTATTTTTGTCTCCCACAGCTTTCTTTTTTCACACTCTCTGGTGCTTTATTCTCCATTAAAATATGCAGCGCTCTTCTCACTCCTTTTACTCAGAAAAAGTTTACATTTATACATATTTTATCTTTGAAAAACATGTGTGTGTCATATCTACATGCACATGCTATTTGTACACCTCCGTCTGATTTATAGCTTAGAGAAGTGCACCTTAAGAAAACATTACCATTAACAGAACACGGTAATTATTTCACAAGAAATAAGGTTGGTATAATCTCCATTTTACAGGTGAGAAACTGGCGGCTTTGGTATTTGAGGTAACTTGCTGAATGGCTAAATGGCCCAGGTAGACCTTTAATCTAGATCTTCTGATTTTAAGTCCAGAGCTCTCTCTCTCTCATGAAAACCTTATATTTTCTTATGAATATTATTTTTGCACTGATTGTGAAGAGCACTGAGTAATGTATAGAATTGTGGAATCATTGCACTGTGCACCTGAAACCAATATAACACTATGTTAATTATAACTCTAAATAAACAAATGAATAAATAAAATAATATCCTTTCAAATAAAAATTTAAAAAAATATTTAATTAAACATTTTTTTTAAATGTTAGAAAGCTTAGAAGTTAGAAAACAGGTTTCCCTGATACCCTGAGAGGAAACTATTTGGAAAACAGGAAGCAATTCTGGGTTATTGATTTAGGGCTCTATTTGCCCATCTCACTGTTGGCATGATAGGCAGGTTTTTAGTCTCCACACTCAACATAGGGCTTAAACTCATGACTCTGAAATCAGGAATCACATGCTCTACTGACTGAGCCGGCCAGGCACCCCACAGTCTGGTTGTTGAAACCTAGCTAGAAGTTATTGTCTGTATATACACATCACATCAATTATGCAGCTCATTTATATTAACCAACAAAATGGCAACCAATATTTCCTGAAATATTCACAATTGTATGAGATCCTATATGGGAATTATTTAAACTACAAAATAGTTTAAAAAGTGACCATGGATTGAGAAAATATTTTTTTTAACATTATTCATATCTGAAATACTGAACTGCACATAGTGTAAGTTGAGGTTTACTCTTTCTCAGAATGCTAAGAAATCTATTGCAATCTGAGCAGCTTTTGCCCATGAGAGACCACTTTAGGCAACTTTTCTTTAGAGGCATTGTTTAATTAACTGAAAGCGAATAAAACGAGGAAAAGGAAAGAAGGAAAAAATGTAAGAGGAAAGTTTGTGTAAAGAAAAAAGCATAGAGTGAATAAAATTCTCATCAACACTTAGGTTTCTTCATGTTTGTAAATTTCCATTAGTAAATATTACTGGTACTGGCTAATGGAGTCTGAATTAGTGTTAAGTATGATGTATATTTAGCCCTGAGAGTCTATCACCTCATAATTTGTCACTTAGCTCCTATCACTCACTTCAAATCTAAGCAAAGTCTAATGTCTAATTAAGGGTGAAGTTTCAAAACCAGGAATTCTGGATGTCAGGCCAGTCATTAAATATCTAGGTTTATATTTCCTCATATAAGTGAAGGTATGTATTTCCTCATATATTTCCTCATATAAGTGAAGGTATGTAATGAGATTATTTAGGGACTATTTATAATATCTCTTTCAGCTTTATAGGTTGTGGACATTTTCTGACACTATCTAAATATTGTTTAGTCCTGGCCCTCCACTAAACATCTTCTATTCTAAATAATTTTCTCTGTTTACTCAGGATTCCTAAACCCAGTCATTACAGAAAGCCTCACTAATATCCTAATACCTATTAAGAGGTAAAATAATGATGTATTTCCCCTCATGTAGAATTTGCATTTTCTTTTCTTTCAATTGTTTCTAGTCTATCAGTTTCAGATCTAAACAATGATTTTTTTAATGCTAGCATAGTAAAGGCATATTGTTAGCACAATGCCAGAAATGGTAAGTATTCAATAAGCATTCATTCTTCTTATGTCTCAACATGAGATGCAATGCAAGATCAGTTCTAGAAGAAACTGACTGTTTACACCTAGCAAGCACATATGTACCATTAGGTCAGTTGCTCAATTTACTCAGAGTAAATAAACAAAACAAAACATCTCAAACTATTCATAGGAGTCAATAGTTTTAAAATAGAAATTTCTCAAAAAAGAGAGAGTCCTTCCACTTTGCTGAGCTTGTTACAGAGAGGAAGTAAGTTCACTCTACTTTGTTCTATTTACTTCTCTCTATAATTTCCAACCAGGTATATTAACCCTACCTAGAGTCTATAATAATTTTACCTCCCATGCTGAAATTATATCTCTCTCTTCCAAAAGTTCAACGTGGCACTCAATAATCTGACTGTAGTACTCAATAATTATCCATAACTGGCACTTCTTTTTTTCTTTATACCATGTCCTTGAGTATCCGGGAAAGATCCCCAGTCTTTTACCAGGTTTGGTAATCTTACTTTTATTGAGTGTGATTTCCTGGCATATCATTGTTTTCCACAGACTGCATTCAAGTCATTGATATGTCTTCATTGTAATTCTCAGAAACATATCCTTTGAGCAAAGGTTCTTAACTCTTCCCTCATTATATGTAGGATTAAATAGAAGGAGTGAACAACTATAGGCTTTGAAGGTTTATCCTGGTAATTTAATGTTTGAAAGGGGGAAGTAAAAATAGGACTAATTTATTTCATTTTATAATGTATTAAATTCTATTCCTATTATCTTCACTTTAAGATCTCATGAAATTGACTCCCAATAAATCAGCTTGCTCATACAATAAAAATGACATCATTCAGCTGGCTCCATTGCCTGACTACTTTTCTACCTCTGTATCTCACACACCACTGCAAATGCTTGGATCTAGCAGTTTCTACTAACACATACTATGATAAAGAATTAGAAAAAAGAATTAAAAAAATAATGTTTATTTATTTTTGAGAGAATGATAGAGCATGAGCATGGGAGGGGCAGAGAGAGACGGAGACACAGAATCTGAAGCAGGCTCCAGGCTCTGAGCTGTCAATACAGAGCTGGACTCGGGGCTCAAACTCACAAACCGTGAGATCATGACCTGAGCTGAAGTTGGACGCTTAACCTACTGAGCCACCCAGGAGCCCCAGAAAAGGATTTCTCAGAATTTCTGAGACAGGATTTATGAAACTCTTTGTGATCAGATATTTATAAATAATGTCTTTACAGTGAAATTCAATGGATTTGGTTTTCAAGAAAAAAAGATGAATCTTCATTCCAAATATATCTCAAGACATATAATTTTGTACTCATAGTTTAAGTGTATACTAATATGTAAACAAGATAATATTATAATATTATGAATGATGAATACCAGTTAAATAATGTAAACTTGTGTCATGTTATCTCATTTTTCCTCAAACGTGTGAAAAAGAAATATTACTAACTTTGCTTTAAAGAAAGGAGATTGTAAATTTTAGGTTGACAAATTAGCCCAAAGTCACATAGCTAGATGTTTCTAGCAAAGAAACCCAAGATTATTGCCAAAGCTGTGATAATCCATCATGTGAAAGTGTTCGTGTGCCAAACTAATGTGCATGCTTGTGAGCATGCATGCGTTAGGGGAAGGGATTTTGGGATTGTGGGAGCTCAAGATTTATGGGGAAGTTGTACTGGAAAGACAAGGGACAGTCAAGAGAAGGTATAAATGCTTACCGATTTCCTTTCCAAAACCTTAATTTATGAACTAAATTTCTTGATTCATTACAGGTGGGGAGTTCAAACTTACTTGGGCGGTAACAATAATGTATCCAATTTATTGAATAATTCTTGTGTTCCAGGCAGTTTATGTATTACTCGACTGCCTTTTAGTGCAAAGACTGTGCCTTATTTGCCCTTGCCTTTTTAGTCCATAGAAAAGGCACCTAGTATGTATTTTATGCTTGATGAATGAATTTATAAAATATCTCTAATCTTCACAGCAAACCTATGAGGTAGGTATATTTTCCACGAAGGTCTGAAGAAAGAGATTTATCAAGTCTGACTCAGAGCCCACGTTCTCAGAGCCCTCTAAGCTGAAGCCACCAAATTGAGATACTTCGGTTGTTTTTTTTTTTTTTTTTTCTCTCAGACCTATGGTTTCATCCAAAATAAATGCTTTTATGTCAGCTTTTGAATTTCATTCTCTGTTTACGTAGATAACCAAACCTCTATTATTCAAAGCTAGGCAGTGACATTCTAATACATTTTCATGTCTCAGGGCTTAGTGGGGGCTGAGGGAGGAGGCATTTTGTTATGTTTTCATTATTTTTTTTTTTCCCACGGGAGAAGAGTTCTGTAAGCGTTCATTAAGTCCTTTATTTGAAATAACCCAGATTCAAGGAGATATTTTATACAATACAGCAGGCATTCTGGCCTAATATGATTTAAGAGTTCTGTGAAAGTAGGACAAGCCTGCACATTCTGTGTTCCATTACATAAAGAAATCCTTTCTTTCTGAGACAAAGCCAGAAAGAACATAATTTTAGGAGGAAAAAATAGATTTTTTCTGATTGATCTCCTTCAATGTTTTTGGCATTTTTTTTTGTCCTTTTGGTACATGTTTCTTAGCATTTGTTTCACTGTGACTGAAAATAACCAGAGCTCTTTTTAAAGATTTTTAATTGAAAGCTTCCTATTATCTGGTATGAGACCAAAAAAAAAAAAAAAAAAAAAAAAAAGGAAAAGAAAAAGAACTTATGTTATTAGAGAGGAAAAACTGAAAACTTAAATGGACATCACATTTAAAAATGTTTAGAGTTTCGAAATCACTCTATAAAAGCCTCAGGAAAACAAATCCCCAGAGGAGTGACGTAGGAGAGATGGTAGATGCAAGAAGAGGTTGGTGAAGTTCTCTCCCAGAGGAGAGTCAGGTTAAAGAACAGAAGCCTGGCTTCCTGAGTTCACAAGGCCTTGGCCAGACCTCCCATCTACATTGTAGACCAAAAAGATCAAGTTGTCTTGACCTTTGATTCCAGAGTAGGCAGGATGACCACACAGTGGGTCTATACATAGTCTCTGAATACAGGGAAACATCAGCATCATTGTATAATGAGTTTCGAAGATAAAACCAGATAAATGCATAATACTAGGGATGCCAGGAGCTCCTGTGAGGAAAAATAGTTTGCCTATGTAAGAGTGGAACTACCCATTTACCCTAGAACAACTTCCAGCTTCTCTCACAGGGGTGGAAGGTGACCAGGCAGCCATGTAACCTCTGAATAAGCCTGCGAATAGCACCTGAGGTGTTAAATGAGGGTTAAGGGATGATGGGAATCAAATGTTTAGGTTGGCCCACCAGGTTATTTATATCATCTCCCTGTTCCTAAATCAACTCTACCACCCTCAGCACACAGTAATCTTGATCGTCCTTTCAGTTTTAACTGACAGTTCAGGTTTTACTTTCGGTTTTTCATAGGATAGAGGAATATCTGATAAAAGCCTTCCTTGATCCTATTTTTTCCAGCTGTCGCTTCATCTCCTTTGTCCTTAACTGTCATGCCAGATAAAAGAACACTCTAGAATTCCACCTCAACTATTTGTTCTCAGCCCACTTTTGCTAGATATTCTTTTATGTCTCTCTCCTCTTCATTAGTCTTACCTTGCTTTGCCCAGAGAAAAAGAACCCTTGAACTACATCACCTGGATTTCATCACCTTACACTTCCACTGGGGTTATAGCAATGAGTCCCGGGCAGTGTGATGGCAGGAGGACAGAGGCTGAGCTATTAATTGCCCATGACCCACTGTCATTTGCTGGCTTGTTTTACAGAGGCTGGTGCCTGGCTTCAAAGGCTATAGCTTCTGCCTGGAATCTCTTGTCCCATGGCTGTCGCTCTTGTTGGGTTGGGGCAACAGCCTCTCTCCTCACACCTCTTTAGCCTCAGGAGTGGGAGTGCCTTTTTGTTGGGGCCAATCTTTTAATGTTTCACCTTTCCTTGGTGGTTCCCTTAACCTCCCCCACTTTGTATGTGGTCCTTTCATTAAATTCTTTAACTACTCCATTTGAATGTGTCAACTACTTCCCCCTAGGACCTCATGACTCATCAATTATTACACATTTAGATCGTAATCCAGGGTTTTGTTGTTATTTATTTGTTGTTTTTATTTTCTTCTGTTCCTGATAGTCCTTTTGTTTTTTTGTTTTTTTTTTAAATTTTTTTTTTTTCAACGTTTATTTATTTTTGGGACAGAGAGAGACAGAGCATGAACGGGGGAGGGGCAGAGAGAGAGGGAGACACAGACTGATAGTCCTTTTGATTTGTGACGCCACTTTCAGTTCACATATATCCCTGGGTCTATCTCTATGCTTTGTATTCTATGCCACTGTCCCCTTCATCTTGGACAAATACCAAACTCTTCTTATCATTTGTCTTAATACCTTGCAGGGTAACTTCACTCTAGTGTCAGTCAGGATAGATTAGATTCTGTTGCAGTAACAAACACCACCAAAACTGAAAGTCACAACGCCTTAAGCTGATGGGACAGTCAGCAATCTCCCTCTTCACTGACTGTCATGTCTGTGAGAAAAGAGAACTTTCCAAGTCTCACACCAGCAATTAAATGCTCAGTTCAGAAACACATCATTACCAACTACCACTCATTGGCGATGACTCATCAAAGGACCCACTGTGTCACAAGGAAGCCAGTCTGAGAATCAGAAAAATGGAAGTAATCACCGAGTAACACTAATCGACACCAAAGCTCTCTTTGCACCTGTTATTCAAAGTTGACATAGATGTTGAGGTTCTCTGTTATTTCTTTTTTTCAACGTTTTGTTTTATTTTTGGGACAGAGAGAGACAGAGCATGAACGGGGGAGGGGCAGAGAGAGAGAGGGAGACACAGAATCTGAAACAGGCTCCAGGCTCTGAGCCATCAGCCCAGAACCTGACGTGGGGCTCGAATTCACGGACCGCGAGATCGTGACCTGGCTGAAGTCGGACGCTTAACCGACTGCGCCATCCAGGCGCCCCTGTTATTTCATATGTATGTTAGAAATAAGTATACTGAGCTCCTTAAAAATGCTCAGCTGGTAATTTAATTGGAATTATATTAGATTTATATTTTGTTGCTTCACTAAGAAACATGGAATGATTCTACATTTATCCAGAGTTTTTTAATGCCCTTTAATAGGGTCTTAAAGTTGCTTTTATTTTTCTGTATATATCTTAGTTATTTTTATAAGTTAACTCCAAGATATTATGATATTATGAATGTTTTGATATTATGTTGTATATATATAATTATTGGTGATCTAGAGTAATTCTTATTTGTTCTAACATCCATTGATTCTGTGAGATTTTTCTACATATATATGTAATTGAAACTGATCACAAATAATGTTTTCAATTGTTGTACCTCTTTATTTTCTTTCCTTAAACATGAGCCAAGACCAATACTATGTTAATAACCAATACTACGTCAAATGTTAGTGGTGGTACTGGACATCCTTGAGTCTGAGCTTTAAATTATGCACCAAAATTTCTTGTATAAGTGAAATTATATGTCTACACACACACACACACACACACACACACACACATCTACATATAAATCTACATATAGATCTATACATATGTATACGATTTTCAATATATATATATAATTTTACAAAAATTTAGGAAAGAACTTCCTTTCCTAATTTCCTAGGAGTTATAAAAAATAGGTGTATAATGTAACTCAAGTGATTTTTCATCATCTGCATAGTTTCATTTATTATAATGTTAATGAATATATAAAACTTATTTATCTATCATTTGGTCACGAATATAGTTTTCCAATTCTACATTATTATAAACAAAGCTAAAATGAACATTTATACATAACTCTTTACACATGGATAAAAGAGTTTGGTTAGGATGTGGTAGAATATTTAGGATATATTGGAATCATAGCTTTGAACAGTTTACAAATGTACAAATTTAGTTGTTATTGTCAAATTGGTCTCCAAATGTTTTTACTAACATTTCATGTACCACTCTTCCATCAGCAGCTTATCATTCACATTTCTGCAAATTCTGGGTTTTCTTAAGGAGTTTTAGAAAACCAGTATGTGTGTATACACACACACACACACACACACACACACATACTTACTGAATTCCAATCTACTCCCTTTATATTCATAGCAAATACCTGCTGTCTTCATATTGTTTTGCTTTCTTTATGGTGTCATTTTCTGAACAAGAGTTTATTTTAATTGTAATGTAGTCAAGTTCATTAGTCTTTTACACTATGGTTTTGGTTTTGTGTTTTAACAGTTCTATTGTATTTTGCCTTTAATTAGGAAGACAGTCACTATTTCCTTCTGGAAGTTTAAAAGTGTTACTTTTCATTTTAGATATTTAAACCATCCACAGTTACCTATTAATGCCTTTTTACAGTATGAGGTAGTAGTAATTTTTTTTTTTCATGTTGGCAGTGAATTTTCTCCAAATTATTTATCTGCAATGCAATCTTTGTTGTAAATAAAGTTTCCATATACACAAGGACATTTCTTGGGTCACCTGTTTGGTTTCATTGGTCTACTAGATTATACTTGTTCTACATCACAGCATTTCATGTACTATAATTTTATAAGTAATCTTTCTACTTTATCGTTTTTATTCAAAAATGTTTGGGCCCTTAGCTCTTTTATATGAATTTTAGAATCAGCTCTCAAAATTCCATAATAAGCTTTTGTTATTTAATTGAACTTTCTTGGTATTCACATGTTAACTTGGAACAAGTGCAATATTTATGATATTAATTTTTCCATCATGCTCTCTATGCCTATCCATTTATGTCTTATGTAAACTTCAACGGTATTTTGGACTTTTCTCAAAAAGTGTTGTGAGTATTTTTTAGATTAATTTCCTGGAATCTTAGACCTTATGCTGCTACTGTGCAAAGCCTCTCTCTCTCTCTCTCTCTTTTTTTTTATGATGTTTTTGAAATGGTCATTACAGGTGACTTAAGGAGGCTATTGTCTCCTGCCTTGATTTTTCTGTCCATTTCATCTGACTCTGCCACCATTTCACCAACTTTATTGTGAATAATAATTTCATGATATATATCTTTCTGTCTCTTTTCTTCAACTTTTCTATGAGATTTTACTTTACTTTTCAACTTTTCTATGATATTTTTCTCTTTAAATAGCGTGTAGCTAGATATGTTTAATCTACTTGAATTAAAGTCATCTTTTATGAAGTGATTTAAATACAGCAATAAGAATTAAAGGTGATTTGTAATTCATTCTACTTTCTTTAATTTCTTTTTTTTTCTCACTTTTTTTCCCTATTCTGTTCCTTCTGCATCCTTAAGAATTGCTTTCAGCTATAAGAAACAGGAAAACTTAGAATGATTAAACAAATGGGGATTTATTTTTCTAGTATAAAAGAAAACCAGATGGATATAGGTTTGCCATTACAGTAATGAGTTTAGGAATTTGGGTTCTTTACATATTCCTATTCTGTCGTTTTTAGTATTCATATACATCATTTTTGCCTAAGGGTTGCAAGATGCATGCCGCATATTGAGGCATCACATCTACCTTTCAGACACAATAATAATAAGGGTCAGGGAGAAAGCAGTTTTACATCACAAGGTTCTTGCAAAGATTAAATAAGTCCAGCATATTTAAGCACTCAATAGGTTACTAACAGTTCTAACTTACTATAATGGAGATTGTCCCTTAACATCTAATTTTTGTAAATCCTGAGTCATTCTGGACCCTGAGTCCAGATAGTATAATGTACTGCATTTCTCTGGCAGGAATGTCACACTGATAGACACAGAGGGTGTGGTTTACAACTGAGTTATTTTAACAGTACCTCCTGGAATTGGGCTGTGCATATCCTACATGTCTGTACATGGGCACTGACCTTAAGCTTCACTAGTGAATGAACCACTCAAGATGATTAATATTCTTAAAAAAATTTTTTTTTAATGTTTATTATTTATTTTTGAGAGAGAGATACAGAGTGCAAGCAGGGGAGGAGCAGAGAAGGAGGGAGACACAGAATCTGAAACAGGCTCTAGACTCTGAGCTGTCAGCACGGAACCCGATGCAGGTCTCGAACTCACGAACCACAAGATCATGACCTGAGCCAAAGTCAGATGCTTAACCGACTAAGCCACTAGGCACTCCAAGATGATTAATATTCTTGATAAATATAAAACACAATTACTATTAAAGTTAAAATTATTAAGTAGGAAATTTAGTAACCCATTTTAAAAGAACAGAAATTAGATTGTTTCTCTTATGGACTAGTTGCTACTGCTCTCCACAGCCTTTGAAAACCTGCTACCAAATTCCAGTGTTCCTGATCGATTAAAGTTAAGCCGCTTTCAAAAAAAAAAAAAAAAAAAAAAAAAAAGAAATATTGCCATTTGAAACACTGTGGATGGAACTAGAATGTATTATGCTAGCCAAAATAAGTCAGTCAGAGAAAGATAAGCATCATATGATTTCACTCATATGTGGAATTTAAGAAACAAAACAGATGCACATAGGAGAAGGGAAGGAAAAATGAGATAAAAACAGAGAGGGAAGGAAACCGTCAGAGACTCTTAAATACAGAGAAAAAACTGAGTGTTGATGGGGGTAGGGGAAATGGGTGATGGGCATTGAGGAGGGCATTTGTTGGAATGAGCACTGGGTGTTGTATGTAAGTGATGAATCACTAAATTCTACTCCTCAAACCATTACTACACTCTATGGTAACTAAGGATTTAAACAAAACAAAACAAAACAAGTTAAGCCTCTTTCCGATCAAAAAGAGGTATCATCTCTCCAATTGTTTCAACAGCAAAATAAAAGTCTCCGTATATTCTCTCTGTAGTCAGTGTATAATATGCTGAATAAGTAGTCAATATGTTATCTTTCTTTTAAGCCCACATATTATCTGCATTTTGCTCAAATGATGCAGATAGTATTTGATACAAAAAATGCTTGGCATTATCATCCCCAAATTTAGTAAATCAGACTTTCTTTAGTTTCTTTTTTAAGGAAAGTTGAAATTATAGGAAATGGATAATTATAATATTCAGATCAGCTGAGGCATAATGAGAATATACTATTAGGAATTGCAAAGATTGGTATGTAACTTTAGCTCATAATGAAATAACCCTTGAAAATAGACTCAAATAAAAATATTTCAACATGAAATGGATTGACACAAATGAGTGTTCTGAAATAGAAGAGTAAATTATTTTTAAATAATCAGAATTCTAATAATAAACAAACATCAATAAATAGTTTAAAAATTAAAGAAAAAAGCTGTACTTTTGATAAGAAAGGCAATGACCTGATGGAGTGTTTTTTTAATTAAAACTTATCCAAATTAATTAGTAAATATTCTGCTTTTCAGAAAAGGTGAAGACCATGCACCTAAACATTTTAATATATTAAATGAATCATCTTTGTTATGTTTTGATTTACTACTTTGTTTTAATATAAGAACTGCCATATGTAATTACACATGTAGTTATCACATGTAATTCATTCTCATTCCTCTTCCTACAAAAAAGCATCTTCTACACAATAATGTAATTTTAAAACTTTATGTTGTTTAACCACAGGGCCTGGCTCTGTCAGTTCTAGTACATCCAAGATTGTAACTATTACAGCGGTATATGCTTAGCCAGAAGGAGATAAGAAGAAAAGAGGGTAGACTGTTGAATTTCTGGAAATAGTCCCCACGTAACACTTGAAAATGGTAAGTCAAATGAAGTATCCATTAATGCTTGATGAACTTTGACAACTTTCTTTTCACATTGATATGAGGACTATAGAATATCAAAACACAGTTCAGAAATTTATTATAGCCCTCTGTTCCGTTTTTCATTCCAAGTAAAATTCTTCTACAGTGTCTGTATTAAAAGAAGTTACCATACTTATCATTATTATTCATATAATTTATAGTCTGTATCTATTTTTAAAAACTCTACTGTTTACATTTCCCATTTCCTTTCATATTTGTTAGGGAATTTTCTAGCATCTATGCAATGAGTGTGTGTGTGTGTGGGGGGGGTAGTTTGTGTGTATGTTGCCATTGCCCTGTCTGTTCTATTTAGGTTCATAGATTTCAATATATATTTGAAAGTGACTTATATGTAAGTATACACAGAAACATTCTAATATAAACTCTCATATTTTATGTTTCCAGCATCCCTTATCTTCTTCCACCACTACCTTGGGAATGTCTGCCCCCACATGCATGTGTCTGCTAGGTTGAAAACCATCATCCTCCATTTTCTTTGCCACAGTGACTGTTCAAGAGATGGGAATCTGTCCCACACAGGAAATATCAGAGTCCCTCACCAGGATGTTAGGAGATAGATTCTCTCTTTCCTTCAAGTCAAGGTCTTATAGCTGGGTCCCAGGGCAGCCAGCAGCTCTGTTCCCAGCCTCATGGAACAGCCTGAGTACAAGGCTAACTTGCAGAGAAAATTGAGAAAGCAGTGAGAAACTAAAATGGGCTGAAGGCTGGCATTTCCTGAAGCTATTTCCACCTATAAATGTCTTAACTGCAGTAACCAGCAAACATTCTTTTTACAATTAGTGTTGTTTTTTGTCTCTTACTGATGAAAGATGCTGCCTTACGAAGGTTTATTTGAATAAATCTCATGTTCAAAAATAGCATCCCGGATGTAATGGAAAAATTACTGTTAAAAGTACTCAACATTGTCTTTAGGCTTATTAAAAATAGATTAGGTAGGTGTCATGGAGCATAAAGAATATATAGTAAACACATGTAATGACAGGTCAGCTTAAGAAAACATAAATTCAGATGAAGCCAATGATTAACCTTTCCCCCACTGCATCCTCCTCCCACACCCCTGACGTAATCAGGCTTCATTTGATGATTATGACCTTGCTTTAAAAAAAAAAAAAAAGACTATTACACTAGCATATGAATCTCTACTCAGTTTGCTTCATCTAAGCACTTCTTACCACACTGGACCCTAAGCCTCATCTGAGACATCATCATCTCTTCCCTGGACAGCGGCAACAAGGATCTGTCCATTCTCCCTTCTTCTACCCTGCCTCTCTTCAGAATATTCTCAAAAGAGCAGACTGCTTTCCCCTTGGCTGGAAACCTGCCAGCAGTGTCCCACACCACGTTCAATAAAAGGCAAAGTTCCTAGAGTCTTCTGCTTCCGGGCTTCTGGCCCTCATCTCCTCACACTCTTCCTCACCACAGTGACCTTTCCCCTGATTGCGCGGGGCATGTCTCTCCGTAAAAACACTTTGTTCTGTAAGGAGCAGTCCTTCCCCAGGTGTCCCTACAGCCCTCTCCATCATTTCCTTCAGTGTTTA
Organism: Leopardus geoffroyi; assembly: GCF_018350155.1. NCBI lineage: Eukaryota > Metazoa > Chordata > Mammalia > Carnivora > Felidae > Leopardus > Leopardus geoffroyi. Next base: position 87,424,208 of record NC_059331.1, read on the forward strand.
AACCACCGTCACCTTCTCAAGAAAGCCTCCCCAGGCAACACTATTTCCAACTTTTTTTAAACTGCAGGTGTGCAGAATCGAGTTGTTCACACTCCTCTGTTCACAGCACACAGCACTTACTTAGTTTTCTGTGTCTGTGAGGATCCTTGCATATTTGGCATTTAATTTTAGTTAATTTTTTTCTTTTCATGCTACTAACTTTTTTTTTTTTTTTTTTTAGTAGGCCTCACACCCAGCATGGAGCCAACACGGGGCTTGAAATCATGACCCTGTGATCAAGACCTGAGCTGAGATAAAGACTCAGATGGTCAACTGACTGAGCCACCAAGGTGCTCCTCATGCGGCTAATTTCATCTCACCACCCCAAGTTGTCTATTTGCTATAATCCTTTCAATCCAACTTCCATATATTCACTGACATGAATGTTTATAAGATGGCAGAACTGTAAAATATCTAGAATTGTTTTGTATTTATTTTTTCCTGAAGTAATATGGTACTATAAATCTCTTACTATTAATTTCTTTCCCATTCAAAGTTACGTTTTTGAAATGTATTGATTTTATGATATGAGATCTAGGTCATTTTTTTCTGATAGGCTTGTAGTATTCCTTTACCCACATATAATGAGCTTTCTTTATCTATTCTTCCAGTAATAGATACATATATTGCCTCCAAATTTTTACAATCCCTCCCCACATACACACACACACACACACACACACACGAAACCAAAAACAAAAAAACTGGAAAGTATCACTTTACTCATGGCTTTGTAAACCTTTTCTTACTAAATAATTTATGCTTCATCAGTACTATTTTATATTTTATTTTTGCCTTTAGCTTAAGAAAGCAATTATTCTTTATTGTCCCTCGTGAAAAAAAGACTTCAATGACATAAGCTAAGAATTTTTTCCATCTACCTCTACATCTCTGAATGCCTTCAGTTCACGGGCTGGCAGAGGAGACAGAATTGAAAGTGGTCATTACCACACAGGGCGGTTGGTGCTCTGATAGGTGCACAGAAGGTACAAAGAGAATACTTCCTTAACAGAGCCAGGTGCACGGGGCCCCACGGATAGCTCCTTGAAGAAGGTAGCTGAGGAACTGGCCTGAAGCCATGAGGATAAAACCATTTGAAAGGGTGTGATCACCTTGAGTAAAGAGAACAGCAGGCGCTCAGGAAGGGAGAGGAGGAACTGCAGAACATACATGGAAAACTACAAGCAATTCTCGTATAACCAGGATGTAAAATGGGAGAGAGGACACTTCAGGAGGAAAGTGGGGGGGGAACAGAAAGAAGGACTTACTGTATTAAAACCCAGAGTTAAGCAGTTGAAAGAAGTCAATAGAAATGCTTTATGCTAGAATGACCAAGCCACAGCAGACAGTGGCTGCCGAAGCTGATCTTGAAGATGATGGTACTGCCGGTTAAAAGCACGCTTAGACAAATGGGTCTCAAGGTGACATATGATGGAAACTTACAATTGGGCGGTTGTTGAGATGGGAAAGAGGGAAAAAAATGTAAGAAATATGTAAGAGATAAAATCTTCAAGGATTTGGCAATTGCCTACCTGTGGAAAGGAGACAGTGACTGGAAAAATATTGTAACCAAACCTGAGGCATAAGATACAGGAGAAGGAGTTTGCAGGTCAACTCAACTCAACTAAAATCTGATATATTTTGCCCTACCGATAAACTTAAACGTAGACTTTTGAATTTTATCAAAACTTTGATGTTGAAATTAGCAAGGAATTATTCCTTCTTAATTATTATTTAAAAAATTTTTTTAAATGTTTATTTATTTTTGAGAGAGAGAGAGAGAGTGAGAGTCAGAGGGGCAGAGAGAGAGGGAGATACAGAATCCAAGGCAGGCTCCAGGCTCTGAACTGTCAGCACAGAACTCGACAGGGGGCTCAAACTCACAAACTGTGAGACCATGACCTGAGCCGAAGTCAGACGCTTAACCCACTGAGCCACCCAGGTGCCACAGCAAGGAATTTTTCTTAATAAATTAAAAGCTGTATTGTTTTAAGTAATATAATATTGGATATTTCCATGTTATCATGCCTATCGTGATAACCATTCAACTTAGATTGAATCTTAGGTAATATTTTGGAAGGAAAAATAATCAGTCACTCATTAATTGATGAAGATACAATTTTCAGAAGTCACTTGAAAAGTCATTTTTTTTCAGTAACACAATCATTCCATTCTCTTAATTTAAAATAAAATTACTTTCAGGAATGTTTTAGTGGAATATCTTACTTTGAATATACCTGAGCACTTTATTAAGGGAAAAAAAATCTATGAAGGAGAAAATGCTCAATTAAACTTAGTTTTATGAGAGCCTAACATATCAAATCAAATGCTACAAAGACCTTAATCTGAAATTGCTAATTCATATTTCTAACCTCACAAAAAAACCCACACATTCTGAAAACAGATCCCATTTCAGCTCTAAACATCCACAAACCAATGAGCAACAGCTCATATTAAATTTATCCAGATAACCACACTGCTGACTATAAAAAAAGCAGACTGTAAATTGGCTGAGAAATATCACAGCAGTCTTGAAATCCAACTAAACTGCACAACTTGACCTAAATTTTGACCCAGCCAATTCATCATTAACTAAAAGAAAATGAATTCAAACCATCAGACTATCAAAAGTAACAAACACTTGAAGAAAAAGCTCTCTGTCTTGAGAATAGTTGACAAATGGTTCCAGTTTTTCTGGCCTCTTGCAGTAATTGAAATCATTTTAAACTACCTTTTCCACCAATTACAACAGTTAGAAGCCCAACAGATGCCCCTGCTTAACTCAATACAGAACCACAGAATGGAAAATGGACTCACATAACTCGGTACTAAGGACAGCTTGCTGATTTAAGCTGTTCAACCAGTAATCCTGTTTCTTTGGTTAAGGAAATATTACTGAATGAAAAAAAAAAAAAAACATTTCAAAAGGTAAAAACACTAACTCCGTTAATTTTAGAAGAGGGAGTATTTTGAAAAATTCCATTTCTCATGCTTCTGAAAAAAGCCCTTAGTGTTCCCAGAGAACTTTCTAAAATGTGTATGCCAACATTCATGCATTTTCAAATATAGACTAGTAACTCCTTTTGACTAAACCTGCTTTTAATACCTTATGGTAGCATTCTGAACTTTTTATTTCTTTGTAAAATACCAAAGACGGATAAAATAAAAAAGTATTCAACTAATCCCCTCACTGTCTTCAGGATAGAGACTGGCGATTTTTATTAAAAAAAAATCAAATCCCTCATCTGAACTTGTTTGCCAGTGATTTTCCCCCTTCGCTCAGAGAGCCGTACGCCTAGGCTCACACGGTGATCAGTATGGGAGGGGCTGATTCATCAGGCTTTCCAAATAGCAGATCAAGGAGAGGACACTGTATGTGTATAAAGACAAAGTTAGAGCAAACTTTAAGTGTTCAACCTCATTCAAACTCCATTTTACTCTTTTAATTCATCTTAAAAATGTTCTCTGACGCGCATACCATATGGCCTTTTAAAACACAATCTATTTCTTTCTTTAAGATTCTGTGAAGCACAGGTTTGCTTTTTATCATTTCCCCCCACTTTCCTTTATTTTATCACTTTTTACACTGAGCTCTGTTAACACTTTTAGTTTCTTCTTTTTAAATCATACTTGCTTTTAACAACTGATCATTTAAAAAAGTGACCATAATCACATTATTTCATTTCTAGAATGCTAGTGCCTAAAACTTCTCTGTTTGCATTTTTATTCTGAATAATTTTTAGAATGAACACATTCTTTTTTTTTTTAAGGTTGTGTGTGGTTTTTTTTTAAGTTTATTTATTTTGAGAAAGAGAGAGAGAGAGAGAGAGAGATGGGGCAGAGAGAGAAGGAGAGAAAATCCCAAGCAGGCTTTGTGCTGTCCGTGCAGAGCCCAATGCGGGGCTCGACCTCTCAAAGCCACAAGAGCTGAAGTTAGACACTTAACTGACTGAGGGGTCCCTAAAATGAATACATTCCTATTTGTCTTCTAGATATCTCTCAGAGCTGTCTATCCCCTTTTCTTCTACTGCTGTCTCTGCCTGCATTGTCGTCCTTATCATTTCTTACTCGGACTTCTGAGTTGCCTCCTACCTGGTCCCCTGACTACAGATGTGATCCCTTATAATACATCCTTCATAGCACCAAATCTGATCACGTAATTTTCCTTTTAAAAATCCATCCTTAGCTTCCAATTGCCTGTCTACAGGGTTGAGTTTAAATTCCTGCTGACAGTGTCTGATATTTCAAAAATTATCTGAACCATGATTACCTTTCAAGCCCTGTCTCCCTCCAGCATAAAACTCTGCTTCAGTCACACTGAAGTGCCCACAGGTTCACCAATAATACATAGTCTCTCACAATCCTAAGGCTTTGAAAATAAAGCTTCCTCTTATTGGAAACCTCACCAACCCTCCTCCAGTTATACTTGGTATTGCTTTTATTCCAAGAACCATCTACCAAAGTACTCCCTGCCAGGAAGGCTTTCCTCAGCCAATCTAAAGCAAAGTGCCTTAACATTCAATGTGCATTTACTTGTATTATAACTCTTATAATTGTTCATGAACATATCTGTCTTCCCCACGGCACTGGTCCTTTCTGGTAGAGATTCATAATTAATCATCTTCTGCAGATCCAGCTGGGCTTTGTGAAAAAAGAAGCACAACCAATACAAACGCAGAATTACTACAGTTTTAAGTAGATTTGATAGCTTTTAATTGAAGAAATGTCATCTCTCTGAGTTCAGTTTTAGAGTGATAAAGCTGTACATCGGCATACATGATTAATATCACTTTTAGAGATGTTTGCTCATGGAAGGTATATTCAAATGTCACCCCTATAATCCTAGGCTTGATTTATACTTAAGTCTCTCTGAATCTTGGTTTCTCGATTCAAAAAATATTTATTAAGTGGGTGTTTTATGCAAGCCTCTGTGTTAGACAGTGGGAATCTCATCAATATTATAATACCTAGTTTAGAGAGTTGTTATAAGAATTGGGGCCACCAAAATTTTAAAGATACCAGTCAAGTGCTTGGCAAACAAATGGAGTGTGATTCTATGGTTGGTTCTTATTACTAAGGAGGATATGTTTGTTTTTTAAGATGAGTCATCAAATAGAATACATACACATCTATATAATATAGATAGATACAGGTATAGAATACATACATATGTATATATATTGCTGATATACATATGCAATATGTATACATATATATCAGCAATAATGTCATAATAAAATGCATAAGATAAAGCTCTGCTACAGCTACTTAGTATTCCTTAACACCAATGACAGTTTCTGGACATCAGAGGGCAATGTAAATTATAGAATTCACAATGGTGTGCTATTTTGTGAGCAAGTAAGCATCTGCTTTTGATAACAGTCTAAAACCACATCTGCTTCATGCAGGAAAATACTCAAGTGCAAAAGATGACTTGAATAGAGAGCAATTCTTTCTTAAAATAAAAGAATTAAACAGGTGAACGCTTTCTTCCCCCCTATGATTTTTATTGTTGCAAAGCAAATAGAATATATTGATTGTTTTAGAGACTAGCGGTCAAACGTTTAAAAAGAAGCCGTGTGCACTCTCCTCTGCACTCTCCTCTGAGTATATTATCTTAGGTCTGCGTTACTTCCTTATCTGTAGAATTGGTTCCCTCAGGGAAAGTGTTATTCGGTTGAGTAAAGGCTTTTTTTGTGAAATGCGCTGGTCTTTTTTTTTGGGGGGGGGGGGGGCGGAAGGTAGTTCTACCTTTTTGCTTAAATATAAAAGGGTTTTTTTCCCTACAAAAAATTACATAAATTTCCAAATGACTTTCTGGATAAAATAAATAAGAATGTCTTAATTGGAGAAAATATCTAATAATCTAAATGGTAGAAAAACATTATCTTGAATGAATTCTAGCATTTTCCAGAATTCTGAAATTTTTGTTGCTGAACATTTATAAAATTCATTTCAACTCTTGGGTGACAGGGAAAAAAATGGTAAAGCAACTTGATAGTTTGAATTCCACAGCCTTTCTTCCCCAGAGATTCTGTATTTTATTGTCATCAAAGTCGGGTTTCTTTAAAGTGAAAGAGCTTTCTCTATGTAACAGGATCAGAGTATCTTTAATGAATGAGTATGTTAATGACAGCACTTAATTGCAGTAACTATTCCTGAAGAGTTTTAAGAAATGAATATTCATAATCACTTAGGGTAATAGGAGGAAGCTATTTGTGGCAAATAATGGCACTTATTTCTTGTATTTGTTAATACTATTTGATCACTAGCTCTATTTTTTTATTCTCTCATATGTGGAAACGTTGAATCATTGTACGTTTTATGCCTTCTTTCTCCAAAATCAATTTTTGCACGTCCCAATTCTTCATTTTCCCTAACCCTTGAAAAAAATCACCAAGAAAAACCTATTGTTGCCTATTTTCTGTTTCTTTGGTTCCTTGTATATATATTTCTTAAAATAATTTGGTATTGCCTTTATAACCTATTGATATTTTGTTTTGGTAGATGAAGATTTAGCCTTCCTCATCCTTACAACATACTTAGGTTACAATCTTGGTTATACTAATATTTGGCTTTTATATTAAGTTGACTAACATTGTTCATATCTGACACCATTTGGGTATTCATGGGTTTCTTTACCTAATTCTTTTTGGTTTCCCTCAAATGATTATTTTTGTTTCACAATTTGCTTAGCTTTCTGTGTACTACCCTTAACTGTTTGTAAAATATCCAAGAGTACTAAAACCCCTCTCAAAACCATTTTTCACTTGGCCAGACACATCATGACTTCCGGCAATTTCTCTTTTGCCCTCCTGCACTCACACCCCACTCATCACCCACTTGCAGCTAGAATTCTTCAGGGTCTGATCAGATTTTCCCAGGTACTCCCTGCACCTGCCACCTGGCTACTGTCTTTAGATTCTTCTCATTTGCTCACTGAAGTTCCCACCTTTCTTTCCTCTACTTTTCCTGTCTCTTGGTGCCCAAGTTGTGTGTGTGTCAGCGTGTGACCAAGTGTGATTTAGTCTCTGTTTTGGTGGAACATATCCTCAAGTAACGTCCAGATATGTAGCATAAGTAGTAAAATTTTTGAGACTCAGCCTTCCCCAAAATGATTTAACTCAACCCTTAGACTTGACGGATACTTTGTGGATAGAATTTTAGTCACAACCCATGCCACTTGGAATTTCAAGGGCATTACCCATTTTTCTCTATACTTGTAAATGTCTATTTTGCTGGTGAGATATTTTATGGATCCCTATCCTTCCTCTTTTGTATATAATGTTTTTAATTAAATGTCTCCAGAAATATTTGAAATCCTCCTTGGTTTTCTGAACTATGATGATGTTATGCCAGGTGTAGATCATTTTTGTCTTTGCAACATGGAAATTTATTTTCTTTGATTTGGGACAGAAACGTGCTATTTTTTGATTAATATTCCTCTCCATTCTTACTATTTCCTGTGGAATTACTATTAGTTAGAACTTGAACCTGGTGGCTTTATCATTTAATTTTTTTTATTTTAACAATTATAAGTTAATTGATAAATTCTCTACAGTGAAATGTCAGTTTCACTGAAATGCCATGTCATAATTTCTAAACATGTTTTTTTTCCTCTTTATTTGAGCAAAACATGGGAGACCTTTAAGGAGATATTTATTTAGGATAATGATCATTTGATCATATATTATGATCATATATTGATGATTATATTGATGATCATATATTAACTTTTTTAGCCCATTCATCACTTGCTTGTTGCCTTTGCTTTTGGTTCTTGTAACATATAAGTTTTATTATTTTTTTGCAGACAAAAAATCTATTATTTATTTCATGGTTTGTGGGTTTCATTTAATGGCTAGAAAGCTACTCTGCAAATGCCACCAAGGTTATACAAATACTCTCCTAAGTTTCTTAAATATTTATATTATTTTTAACTTTATTTTATTAATCCAATTTAAAAATATTGGGTATATGTCATAATCTAGTAGATTAGTTTTCTTTTCTTACAGAAGAAAATTATGACACAATTATATTCTACTAAATAAAAATGTCCACTTCATTTAAAATTCATAATCATATTACCATATATACATTATGTTATTCCATTTGTGTACACATCTATTTTGTTAATACAATTCTATTTTGAGCACAGCAATTTTGTGGAAATTTTAAGTATCTGATAAAACAAGATTTAAAACTTATTGGTAAGGGGCGCCTGGGTGGCTCAGTCGGTTAAGCGTCCGACTTCAGCTCAGGTCACGATCTCACGGTCTGTGAGTTCCAGCCCCGCATCGGGCTCTGGGCTGATGATGGCCCAGAGCCTGGAGCCTGCTTCCGATTCTGTGTCTCCCTCTCTCTGACCCTCCCCCGTTCATGCTCTGCCTCTCTCTGTCTCAAAAATAAATAAACTTTAAAAAAAAAAATTAAAAAAAATTAAAAAAAAAAAACTTATTGGTAAGCTATATAGTGTCTATAGTGTCTATAATGTAATTGACATTGATATTAGTTAATTGGCCATAAGCATCAACATAGGTGAAAGTTTTCCTTTCCAATTTTTATAGACTCATAAACTCAAAATAATTTTTCATGAAGTAGCACTATAACTATCAATATAAAGATAAAAATGTTAGAAAGTACAATGGGCCAGAGTCAGGTGATATTAGATGATGTATCTGTAGGTTTTGATCCAGACTATTTCATTAGTTGCTATGTGACTCTCAGTGAATGGTTTCATTGCTGTGAATCTCTGTTTCCATAACTATAAACTTGGAATCATTATTTCATATCTGTATCCTCTACTGTTTTGTTACAAATGAACCAGATAATGAAAAGGCATTTAGAACAAGGTAAACACTGTATGTCTATAACATATATACATCTATTTTACAAATTTTCTACACCTATGCTGAGAGAATACTCTTGGCTTATATTCATTCAGTATCTTTTGCTATATTTAATGTCCTTATCTTGATTTAAAACCTGCTCTCTGATAAATAAATCAGAGCACTGACTCCCAATGCAAGCATTTCAGGGACTTCTAGGCAAAAAAAAAAAAAAAAAAGACATTTTAAAAAATATTAAAAATTGTCACTAGAAATATTAATTTCTGAGAGCCTAAAATATTCTGGGCTTTAAGTTTGGTAACTGCCAGTTCTTTGAACTGTACTAAGGCTAAGAAATATCCATGGTTTCTTCCAGAAACTTATTTAACATTTAGTGGTCCGTCAATAACCTCCAGAGATGAATCTGGCTCAGCGTAAAGACCCAGAATGATTTTTGTATTTCAAGAATAGACTTTTTAATAGACACCTTTAATTTTAAGTTCCTAGTGAACACCACAGGTCCAGAAATCAGTTGCACTGATTTTATGCTCGGGCAGGTGGGGAAAATATGATCAGGTCTAGGGAAGCCATTCTCAAGAGGGGGGACACATTACTATACAAGAGATTACATCAGCATTATTTGGTGGGGGGTGGGGGGGAGAACAGCTTGAAATACCCTAATACCTGTATTTGGAAACAAATTGGAAAATGTAGGACCCTAAAAACACCTTCAGGGCGCCTGGGTTCCTCAGTAGGTTAAGGGTCCAACTTGAGATCATCAGGTCATGATCTTGCGGTTCATGAATTCAAGCCCCGCATAAGGCTCTGTGCTGTCAGCTCCGATTCTGTCTCCCTTTCTCTGCCCCTCCCCTGCTCTTTCTCTCTCTGTCTCTCTCTCTGTGTCTCTCTCTGTCTCTCCCTCTCTCAAGAATAAATAAACATAAAAAAATTAAAAAAAAAACAACAACAACAGCACCTTTTCCACTGGAATGCCAAAGGCTGAAAAAGAAATCATTTTAGAGAACACGAGTTAAAAAAGCTTGGGGAAAATGAGGCGGGAAGTAATAACTTACACGACGCAGATGACAATCAGGACAATGATAATGAGCATTTTTTGACTCTGAGGCAGCCACAGTGCATAGAACATCACACTCTATTTTCATCAATCCCTGCAACACACTGACAAGGGAAGTACTGTTGCTGTTCTTACTTTTGTAGATTAGGAGCCAGAGACTTAGAGACTTTCAGTAGGTTGTCTGATTTCATGCATATAAAAATTAGCATGTCCAAACTGGCATATAAAAATATACCATGTTGATGAATAAGAAAATATTATGTACTGACATCAATTACCTCAACATTAGAGCTTCAATAAAACTTCAATTCAAAAACAGTCCAATTCAAAAACTGCAAATAAAATTAGGATAATTGAATAAGTGTGGTAGAGACAAAGATAGACATGTCAATAAAATATTCCAGACAGCCCATTACCAGACATAAACATACCTGAAAATTTTGAATATGATTGATGTATTTCATATGAAGTTGGAAAAGAAAGTTTTCCAGGAATGTTTTCAGGAAAATTGATTTATATCATCACAGAGAATAAAAGAAATCGATTTAAATAATTAAATATTACATTCCACATCACAAAAGAGCTAGATCAAAATAGAAATCATTATGTACCTAATATCCTCTAAAGGTAAAGAATACCTAAGCAAATAAATTAAGGAACAAATTTGGTTTATTACAAAATTATTTATAAATTTGACTCCACATATGTCTGTATTTAAACTCAACAGCAAGAGTCAGGGATTTAAATTCCTACTTTGAAAGCCCTGGACTCAATCCTTTGTTCACGTATTATGTTACTCATACCCATGGATTGAACAACCACCCTCATTTTTCCCAGTAAGTTCAATATCTTCACCTGCCATGCCTAAACCCTGATGAGGCAGCATTGTGTTTTGGTTAGGACCATGGCCTTTAGTGTCAGACATAACTGACCCTAAAGTCTCTTGACTTTGTTTGTGTCTTCACTTTGCCCCTAAAGTCACTAAAATCCTCTGGCTTTCAATTTCCCTGTGTATCACTTGCAGGGGGAGCGGGGGGAAGCATAGTATATGTTGTTACTGAGATTTTTCTTTTCCTGGTGGATGGAGCTTAAGAGAGATAACGTACCTCCCTGTTGCTAGTTCATGTTACTACGTTACGATTCTGAATCTAGATCCAAACTGAGACCTGCATTGAGACTGTATTCACAGTCCCACTATATAATATATATTGTTTCTACCTGGATTTCACATGTATACAGTTGACCCTTGATCAACATGGGTTTGAAGTTACCTGTGGATTTACATCTGCTTAGCGTGTAGGTTTCTTCTAAAAATACAGTACAGCACTGTAAATATTTTCCTCATGATTTTTATTTTCTTCGCTCTAGCTTACTTTAAGAATATAGTATATGCTACATATAGCATACAAGATACATGTTCATTGACTGTTTATGTTATCAGTAAGTCTTCTGGTCAGTAGTAGGCTATTAGTTGTTACGTTTTGGGGGAGTAAAAGTCATACACAGATTTTCAACAGTGCAAGGTGCCCTCGCTCCTAACCCCTGCTCTGTTCAAGGGCCAACCGTACTTTAAGCCCAAAAAAGTCCTAAAAGATGATTTGAATGTAAAAAGAGGTCTACCTTGTTCTTTCACAGGAAGATTCAATATTGTAAGTGTTGTGTCTAAATTCCTCAGTAACATCAAATACTTCCCACTGTTCACAGAGCATGAACTTCCATATCCAACCTGACTTTGTACACATTTCCAGTTTCTGTGCTCTCCCTTTGTACCTTTTGCTCCAGCTTCACCGAACTGCTTTTCTCCCACATACCCCAGGTCCTTTCTTCCATTAGTGTCTTTCTGCATCTTGTTCCCTCAGCCTGGAATTTGCCTCTCCCACTGCCAACTATTTAGACCTCGTCCATCTTACAAAGCAGTCACCACCGCTACCCTCTTGCACAGAATCATGCCCCCACCGCCCCACCGACTCCCAGAGATTTAGCAATGCTTTCCAAAGCCCAAAGCACATAATTTTGCTCTCAAATTTATGAATTTTTATCACAATTCTTCTCTGCATTACAATTACTAAAGGTAATAAAAATTTAACAGCAGCTATGGCAAAGTCTCCAACTACCGTGAATGCTTTGGCTCTACCCATTGGCTGAGTACGCTCGCTTACTGCCTGATTATGAGATGGGACCATCCTAGATCATAAGCCCCCTCAGATCAGCGTACCTATTGAATTGATCTCCGTAGCATCCAAATTTTAACACAATGCCTCGCACAAAACAGATATACTCACATATGACACTGATCAATTCTAGGCATATAAAAAAACAAAGTGTACGTATTAGTAAAATTAGGGCAAGAAACTCACAAACAAGCAAACATGTTCAATCCACTGAAACCAATTTTATAATATAATGTGCCTACATTGGTCAATTTTTAAGCACAATTTGTGTAGGGCAAATAATCCAATGATGCAAAATAATCCACTAATCACATTTCCCTTGATAACATCCTGACCTTCAAAATTGAGATAAAAACCAAATAATATCACATTTTCATAATGATTTTGACAAAACAGCTATAACAATAAACATATTGTCAATAAATTTTGTCCATTGTCATCTTCAATAAAACAGAACTTAAAAAAAGAAAACTTTTTATGTAAAATGAACTCCTTGAGTAAGAGATATAAACTTCTGGGTGCCTGGGTGGCTCAGTCAGTTAAGCATCTGACTTTAGATCTGGTCATGATCTCACGGTTCATGAGTTTGAGCCCCACGTCGGGCTCTGTGCTGACAGCTTGGAGCCTGGAGCCTGCTTCAGACTCTGGGTCTCCCTCTCTGTCTCTCTTTCTGTCCTTCCCCTATTTGTGCTCTCTCTCTCTTTCTCAAAAGTAAATAAACATTAAAAAAATTAAAAAAAAAGAGATATAAGCTTCTAGTTATAAAATAAATAAGTCACTGTGATGGAAAATACAGCATAGGAAATATAGTCAATAATATTGTAGTAACATTATTCGGTGACAGGTGGTGACTACATTTATCATGGTAAGCATTGAGTAATGGATAGAATTGTCAAATCATAATGTGGTACGTTTGAAACTAATACAACACTGAAGGTCAACTATACTTCAATAATAGGATTAATTAATCAATTAACTCCTTGATAGAGCATTCTTGACATCAGTAAAATGAACAGAATCTGAAAATTCCAAAAAAAAAAAAAAAAAGGAGAAGTGATATACAGAAGACAAAAAAACATTTTCATATTTAATTTGAAATGTTCTCAGTTTAATTAAAAATAGAGCCTGAAGAAATGGGAAATGTCTAAGAGGTGAGATGAATTTTTCTTCAGGAACAAGTTAATACCTATTATTTGAATTGTGGGAACTCTATTAGGGTTTCCAGAAAAGGAAGGATTATGTCGCATTCCATGCTGCAGCCCAGTCCTTATCCCAGGGCTGGTCACGACTAGTGTTCAATTAAGTATTTGCTAGGTGACATATTGGATTCCCTTCTAACATCTGTTATTATGCTCTAATTGAGGGCCTTCAGGGTGGTTTTATATTTTTCTCTTTGCAGGCTGACTCTTAAATACCCCAGTTGGTCAGGGAAAGAGAGAAAATGAAATGAATATTTTACATTGAACACTTAGATATTCTAATCTACAAACCCTAAAGGAGATAGTTACCCATCATCTACTCCATTTCTTTTTCCTATTTAAGAGAAAAATACTTTTAAAAATCTTAAAAAAAAAAAAAAACATTTGTCAAAACAGGATAATGAGATTCAGGACTCCAATACTGAGGCTTAGATTTTTTTTTCCTTTTTAAGTAGGCCCAGAATGGGGCCCAGCGTGGGGCCCAATGAGGAGCTCGAACTCACCGCCTGGAGACCAAGACATGAGCTGAGATCAAGAGTCAGATGTTTAACCAACTGAGCCACCCAGGTGCCGCTGAGACCTAGATTTTTATTGGTTTAATTCAGGAAGTGATTTCTGTTCTACACTTTCTCATGGACTTTGCAAAACATGTTCATTTGTCTAAAAGGGACTCATATGAATCACTGGTAAAGCTATGTGTAAACTATAGATCTGTATAAAATAAACCTGAGATGCGAGTTAAAGTGAGATTGTTGTGGTCATTACAGACTTTCGTTATTTTTTCATAAATTGTTATGCTTTTTTAACAACAACAATAAAAACTCACTTCCCATAAGACATTGAGTTGAATCTTGTTCTCTTGCCTACTCCCCTGGCGCCTGCTTCCTTGGATTAACATTATTGGTGATGTGCTTTCACAGAGTCAATTATTTGAAATATTTGTGACTAGAGTTTAGCGTATTTCTATAATGGTAGAGGTTTATTTGTTCTGTCCCATTGAAAATGGAAATTGAGTGATTAAATTAAAGCTTCTAAAGATACTTAAGAAAATAAATGATGTATGGGGATTGTTTTTTAAATACACACAGCCAGGCAAATTAAACCTCATACAAAGTGTGATTCTAATGCCTGCTGCAAAAGCTTGCCAACACCTGGTTTAGGCCAATAAATGCGTCAAGCCGGTCACTGTATATAACATATATGGATACCCACTAACAAACAGTAACACTATTACTTACCTAACACTTAATGAAAACAATGTAGGAAAGGGCTAGATCATCTATTAGGGGTATGGGAGAGTTTTGATGTAAATTGGAAAAACACTTGTCACTACAAATAGGAAGTCTGATTTGAACTAAATCTTTAAGAGGAGTGGTCTTCTATAGCTCTTCCAAAAAGTGCTTGACATTCTGTCATTCTTGACGAATCCCACTCTTGCATGGAATCCAAATGGCTCTCTTTTATATTCACTTTTTTAAAAATTTTTTTTAACGTTTTATTTATTTTTGAGACAGAGAGAGACAGAGCATGAACAGGGGAGGGGCAGAGAGAGAGGGGGAGACACAGAATCAGAAGCAGGCTCCAGGCTCTGAGCCATCAGCCCAGAGCCCGACGTGGGGCTCGAACTCACGGACCGCGAGATCGTGACCTGAGCTGAAGTCGGATGCTTAACCGACTGAGCCACCCAGGCGCCCCTATATTCACTTTTAATAATAGCTACAATTTAAGGGATGGTAGTCATGTGCCAAACACAGTGTTTGTTTGTACTTTACATTGTGTGCTTTTTTAAGTTGTGAAAGTTCAACCATTCCTTAGCAGAGACAGTCCACAAGAGGGTTACTATTTTCTACTACAACTTAGGTTGGAACCCCAGAACCTTTGCTTGATCTCCCATTCTGACTGAGCATGAGATTATTCAGCATGAGATTAAAATATATGAGTCACTGCTATAGAGAAGATGCAACATTACTGGAGAAAATGACTAAGTGGAAAAATAGATTAAAAAAAAATCAGAACCCAGAATAAATAGATCTACTCAATACATAGAACAAGGATGTGACTAGCATTAGAAAATATTTCATATAATGTGCTCAACATAAAGTTTCAACCCCATCAAACATTACTTTTTGTATTCTGTACACTGTAATTCCAAAATAAGAAGAAAAATGTTATAAAAACAAACTGTTCAAGGGTGATTACTTAAAATTTCTGATATACTTTGGGGCGCCTGGGTGGCTCAGTCGGTTAAGCATCTGACTTTGGCTCAGGTCATGATCTCACAGTTTGTGAGTTTGAGCCCTGCATCAGGCTCAGAGCCTGGAGCCTGCTTTGGATTCTGTGTCTCCCACTCTCTCTGCCCCTCCCTCGCTCATTCTCTGTCTCTCAAAAATAAATAAACATTAAAAAAAATCTCTGATATACTTTTGATTTAAAGTATGCATCTCTTTGTAGATCAGTTTCCCTTAGAGTGGACCAAGGTGTGCATAAAACAAAGTGCTTGCATGAGTAATCTGAAACCCTCTGGGTGAGGTGGAACACTGCAAGATCTACAGTCTCAAAATAATCTTGCTAATCTGCAAAGAGACACTTTTTCTGGTGTTCTGGATTAGAATTAAAAGGAGGAAAAATCCAGTCAAGAAATTATTATGTCTAAAAACAAAGTGAACTAAGTCTGCTTTGTTTGTTGGTTTGTTATCCTATAAATTGGCTGTTTTTGTTGTCTGACAACAAAAGGAAGCGAAAGCAATCTTCCGATCACTCAAAACAAAATATGTACCATAAGTTTACCTGGATGACAACACGGAGTTGACCTTATAGCTCTATGGGGACAAAACAAAATCTTGTACGTTAAATTGGTATTTTCCTCTTAACTGCTTAGAATGATTAAATTCTTGGGTAACTTAATAATTTTCTCCCTAGTCCCTATCTGTGTATTCTTTTCAACTGAAAACTGTTTGTACAGGTTAAATACTTACTGTAGTTTTCTTCTCCGTATTGTTAGCAATATCACCTATCTCTTACAGAACTATTCATGCCAAACTTCATATAGATATGTCAATTATAAATTTACTTATTGGCAACATTTTGGAAAGTAAGTCGGTAAAAAATAACTTGTCCAAAATATTGTTACCAAAAGGGTACATGACTGTAAATGACTCACGTTACATTATGTATTCTATCTTATCCCCTTCCTCAACCTCCTGCCCTCTGCTCCATAATCTGAGATTAACTACTGATTAGTCAGTTCACTAAAATATAAACATATTGACTCATAAGTTTAAGTAAAATACAAAGTAGCTTATGACTGATTCCCTCTTGTGTGACTGATAGGAAGAGGAAAGCAGTATTAGGACGAACACATTTTTATTCATTGACAGTTATGAACATTTATATGAAGATAATTTTAGTTTTGAACTTTAAAATTAAAAGAAAAGTGAAAGTAATTAAACTTTGAAAAAAGTACGCATGAATTGTTTCTCTATTTACTTGAATACTAGAGTCATATGAAAATCAGTGGGCATCACTTTCACATATGATTATATTGTTTATTCACTTACTCAACAAACATTGTGAAAGCAACATTATAGGCAAAGGCTTTCTGCTAAGTGCTGGGACACCAGGATGACTAAATCATAGCTTAGGTCTAAATGTCATTCAACTTTATGGAGGAGACGGGCATAAGAATAGATAATTACAGATCAAAGATCAATGATAGCAAAAGATGCACATTATGGTGTAAACCAGGGCAGACTTTGTTAGTAGTAGAAGAGCATAGGAGGAGAAGGAGGCAAGATCTGGAAGAGGGTGAATTAAGTTCAGGGTGTACGTAAGTTGATTTGTCTATGGAATCTCCAGGCAAAATACTGCCCGGGCCCTGCACCTCTGGGCTGAAGGTGTATTCTCAGGTGCATTCTCTGCTCTCCTGTCAGGGCAGCTGTGCCCTAGGATGGTTCCCAGGCTCCCCTGCCCATTTGGCCTCCAGCTGTATTTGATCAGGCACTGACAGAGGTTGGAGAATGGGAGGAAGAAAGCATCTAGGATATTTCTCCCCATCCTTGTGTATCTCAGTATATATTTCTGATATTTGCCATTTCTCTTCCTTGTCTCCTGCTGCCTGCAATTCAGGCTTGCCTGGGTTTCCACTCTCACTAGCCTCCAGCTTGCAGGGACAGTAGCTTCCTTCAGCTACCTCCCTAGGTCGGCTACCTCACTGCTAACTGCTTGGTTTCTCAGGAAGACCGGGGGTATGTAATAACTGTCAGGCATCAATCTCCTCTATTTTAAATACTCAGTGTGGTTTCCCTTTTCTTGGTTGGACACAAATGCCTGGCACACATGAACTATTGGAGTCTGAATTCCAGGGAGTCTAGAGGGTAAATGTGGGTCTAATCAACATATAGATGAGAGGTGATGAGTTTATGCAGAGAGAGGATGTGCAAAATGATTGGTAGATTGGGGTGGGACCCTAGGGATAACGGCAGCCAGTAAAAGAAAAGCAGTCTGTGAATGAATCTAAAGAAAAACTTTTAGTAGAACCAGAAAAATGTGATATCCACTCATTCACGAGGAACCTCAGGCATCATTCGCACACAGCATTTGCCCGATGAGGTTTCCGAAGACAGATCAGGTCACTGGTTAGGTAACAGGACCCTATTTGAAATCCAAATATGGGTTTCCTATCTCTTCATCTACTGTCATTGTGACACCGTACCATTAAATCATTCTTTTTCATAGCAGGTGATTCGGCATCATTTTCCCGGGTCCCAGTCCCTTGCTCTTTTCTTGTGTGCTATTTGCACCTCAGCTTCTTTTCATGTAAAACCTGTGTATAGTATTATTTGTCTTCACAGGTAATTTTGAGAATTAAATGAGATAACACATGGAAAGTACTTGGAATAGTATAAAATAATTAAGGTAGTTAAAATTAGTGACAGGAGGTTCAGTTGAAGAAGGAGAACAGTGCTGTCAGATCTTATCACAATATTATGAAAGATAAGCTAGTCTTTGTTCACCTTACAAAAACTGAATATGTGTTTGCAGAAGTTCAGGATTTTTTTTTTTTTTGCATTTTGTTGTACATTTATCATTTGTTTAATAAAACCAAATTTAATTTCAAATGAGGTTCTCACGTTAGAAGTAAGTTCAATCATTATTTTTTTCTCTAAAATGATTTTTATACCCTTAGTTTCTTCTTAAGAATTTCCATTTTAGGGGCGCCTGGGTGGCTCAGTCGGTTAAGCATCCGACTTCGGCTCAGGTCATGATCTCACGATCCGTGAGTTCAAGCCCCGCATCAGGCTCTGGAGCCTGCTTCGGGTTCTGTGTCTCCTTCTCTCTCTGCCTCTCTGCCTCTCATGCTCTTTCTGTCTCTCTCAAAAATAAATAAACATTTTAAAAATTAAAAAAAAAGAATTTCCATTTAAGTGAAGTCTCATGTTTTATTTTCTATTTGCATGGTATTTTAACATTTTTTTTTTTTTTCAAATTCAACAAGTGATTTGTTTTTCCTGAGAAGGTCATTGGAGTCTCTCTCCAGTCATCCTCACTCTTTTTTCTCTTTAAAACATCCAGGACCCAAAATTACTTAAAGGTTAAATATAAACAAAGAAGTTGGGAAATGGTTAAATGAAATCACAAAATAATTCTACTTTAATAGAGAACAGAGAAAATGAGGCTGTACCTACCTACTGCTTTCACCATCACTACTCAGAAATTTACATTTCTATTCAGAGAAAACCAAACTCAAATGCTTGCGGTGTAACATGTAGATTCTACCAGCACCCAATATTGAAAATTTGAACTTACCTTCAGCGTCTGTTAGTCCCACTCCTACCCCTGGCTGTTTTACAGGCTCTTGCCCATTCTGCCCCATCTTCCCTCTGTTTAAAAAGAAAGTAAAAAGTCATGATCTCCTAAGTGCAAATGAAAAGACCAAGTTCACAAAAATACAATGACATTATATATTCAGGCCCGAGACAAATTACTCGAATGGCAAACATAAAGACAGCAAATTGCTCCGCATCGTGTTAACTTTAAAATAGGGGCTTGTTTATTATTCCTACTTAGTCTGAACATAATACCTCGAAATTCAGTGTCTCATGTGTTGACTCATTTATCAAAGATCAGACTGTCGTGAAATTTTCAAATTTTGTTTTAGAATCGGGGGCTTGTGTTTTTTCCCCACTTCTAACTTAAGAAGTGAAAAGGGTTTTCATATCTTTACACTTAGTTGTGATAACCTATACAGGCCCTTTGGCGAAGAGGGAAATTCTGAATTAAATAACTTACAGAAATAATATTGTAATAACACAGATTTTTATTTCACTTAGTGACTTTCAGATCCTGCCTATGTTTTCAGCTGTGTGTAGCATATGGGCTTTTGAAGTCAGACCTCCTGGTCCCTGCTTCTGGCTTCACTATTTCATGCTAGTGTCATCTAAGGTGAATCTACTTAATCTAGTGAATCTATTTCTCCTTTTGGAATATAAAGATAGTAACACTAGATCGCTCCTGGGTATGAGAAAATCACATGGAAAATGCACATAAAGTCCTTAACACAGTGCCTGAAACATCGTAAAATTCAATAAATAGAAAATATTAATAAGCATTATATAACGGCTTTAGAATTCAGCCGGAGTCTACTACTCTTGGAGTTTTAGCTTCGAACTTTCTGGAAGGCCAAATCAATGAAGAATTCATGATATTTTGAGCACTCTGTGTTCAGAATATTGATAATGTAACAGCCAAAACACTATAGGCTACTTTGTATTTCTTCAGTCATAGAAAAAGCTACATGGCGTAGAAAAGATTCTGGAATTGTCTTTATATGTACTTACGTAATATGTTCTAAAAAGAGGAAATAAAATCCCTTAAGTGTTAAAATGGGTATTTGAACAAAAGAACGCCTTGATACTATACTTGCTAGGCAATAAATCTAAAAGTAGTATTTAGTAACAACTACTTCTTACTTTCACACGAAAAAATATTTGGTTTGTTGAACATGCTGAAAATGTAATTGTATTCATTTCTTAAGAATCCAATTACATCTTACTTGAAAACTGCTCTAAAGATCCTCTAACCATTTTACAGAAAAGGTTCTGTCCATCACGAAAGAGGAATAGACATAAAATCAGATATCATTTTATGTTGAAAGCCATCACATTCTTCCATTATGACAACTCTAGGTCAGAGGTTTAAACACAAATTTTTATCAAGTGTGAAGGACCAAATACCTGCAAAAATGTTAGAAATCATATATATACCTGTATAAAGATAGATAGATAGATATAGTCTGCATCTGAATATATACAAAAAAATTTTTGATTAGGCAATGCACAAAACTTTAATTTGTGTAATTGCTTCATTGGGACTCAATAAAAATAGACAATAACTGAAAAAAAATAATTGACTCTGCTCTAGTCCAGTCAGAGAGAAAAGCTTCATAAGTCAGTAGCAATCTTACCGTGAGCAGTCACTATGACTAGCGGAGGGAACCCAAAAAATTTGTTGCTGAGTCAAGCTCAAACGAAAGGGAAAACCATTTTATCTGACAGATGAGAGTACTGAAGAAATTACTGCCCTATATATGCCTAGGTTTAACAAAATAATGAGAATATTTAGCAACAGTAATAAAAATAAAGTTTTGGTAATTTTTTATTTGACCTCGAGTCCTAGGTTTTGAATTTTAATGGTGATATTCAACTGCAGTCTTTGTTTCTAATGAAAACTGATTTTAACGTTAGGTCCATAGGCTTAAGTTTTAGAGGCATTTCTAAGATTATATAGAAGCTTGTGTGGCGTTGCGAAGCTAACAAATATGAAGGAAATGTGACTGTGGGTCACATTTGAATGAATGTAATGAACATATGCATGTACATTCATACATAATGAATGTAATGACTGTGGGTTATGCAAGGGATGCAATTTTTTTGAATTCCCAGGAAATAATCTTCATCTCAGAACATGCTGACTACAATTTATAATTTATATTTGTTAATCACAAAATAGTTAAACTCTTTTTAAAATTTTATTTTTATTTAAGTTTATTTATTTATTTTGAGATAGAGAGAGAGAGAGAGAGAGGAGAGAAAGAGTCCTAAGCAGGCTCCTGATGTGAGGCTTGAACTCATGAACCCTGAGATCATAACCTGAGCCAAGAGTCAGAAGGTTAACTGACTGAACACCCAGGCACCCACAAATAGTTACGGAACTCTTATGTTAGCCTAAGCAATAATTGTGTTAGACACAGAAGAGTGTATAAAAGAAATACCAAATACAGCTTCTTACGTATATTCTGTAATGCTTTAGAGGAGAGAATTTTTCTTTGGGCTCATATGGCAAGTCAATAGTGTCCTAGGCAGTTTTTAAAGGCTTCGATTTATAAGAGAACAGGAAAATGGGAAAAACAAAACTGGAATGTGGCATATATGTAAAAAACACATAATCTATTTCTACTTCAGCTATTCAGATATTAAAGAAATACTGTGGTTTTTCTCTGGAAGTGATAACTTCATCAGCAGTGTTAAATTATTTTGAAATGTAAGGATAAATAGGAAGTATATTAAGTGATGTGTGGTTAAAAAATTACAAATTCATATGACATTCATAGCCTAGAGAGAGAAATGTAATGAATTTGCTGACATTTTCTTCCAACTGGATCATCAGAGACAGAGAACTAATGAGATCAGACTCCTTTTAGAAATAATTTCCAGGGGCACCTGGGTGGCTCAGTTGGTTGAGCGTCCGACTTCAGCTCAGGTCATGATCTCACAGTTCGTGAGTTCGAGCCCCGCGTCAGGCCCTGTGCTGACAGCTCGGAGCCTGGAGCCTGCTTCTGATTCTGTGTCTCCCTCTCTCTCTGCCCCTCCCCTGCTCATGCTCTGTCTCTCTGTCTCTCTCTCTCTCAAAAATGAATAAATGTTTAAAAAAAGTTAAAAAATAAATAATTTCCAATAAAAAAAAGAACTGATTCAACATAAATAACTATTGAATCCATAGCCCAAGTATAAAAAAAAGGCAAAAGATATGGACAAGTGATCCAATAAATTTAAAAAATTGAAGTTGGAAAAATATAACTTGCAAATCACAAAATAAACCCACTTCTTACTGTACGAACCCATGTCCCCATTATTTTGCTTTTGTAAGTTGAGCCATTATCTAAATATTAGAACTATTCTGGAGACTAAAAGGAAAGGTTTATGAAAACCTTGACATTAAAACAAAGAGAAATCGAATTTCTGCTCCCAGAAATGGCCACACTCAACGTGGAGAAAACGAAGGAGATCCTTTAACCAGGGTCCAGATCAGGGGTCTGCAAAGTCTGTAAAGGACCAGAGAGCAAATGATTTGAATGGTCTCTGTTGCAACTGTACTCAAGTCGGCCTCTACAGCGCAGAAGAAGTACCGGGCAACACGTAAGCGAATGGGTGTGGCTTCCAATAAAACTTTATTTGTGGACGCTGAAAGTTCAATTCGTATAATTGTCATGTGTCACAAAGTGCTATTCTTCTTCTCCTTCTCCTTTTTTCTAAACATTTAAAACTGCAAAGTTTTAGTTCACAGGCCTTACAAAACTAAGTGGCAGGCTAGATTCACCGGGACCTAGATCCTGGAGATGTGTGACCCAAAGACGTTCTTGAGAACCCAGAAAACTAGTTGTCGGGGAGGAGAAGGAAAGGACTGAGGTTGAGATTTTGATATTGAAACAGATATAACCTACATATGTGTCTTAGATACTGCTAATCTTTGCCACCTCCATGACTAAACCCAGGGTAACGCGTTCTGAACACAACCTGTTTTCATTTTGCATTCGGTTATAGTATCATCTTCTTGAGTCTTCACCTGTTACAAATGAACTTTAATCCAAGATCACCTACTGGGGACCTATGTATTGCTTGATATTTGTTCTAGAAAATAGGAAAACGCTTCAAAATCTTCCATTTTAACTGTGGTAAGATTTATCATTGAAGAGTCTATATGAGGAACCCAATAGTTTACCTATTTCAAACATGATATATGAGCTTTTAAAATATGTTTAAATCTGCTTTGGTTCAAAGTCAATTAATCTAAGTTTATCTCAAATACCACTAACGTTTGTGTTTGGTCATTGTGTGATTAAAGCCTCAAGCCACTAGTAGGGCTGGACTTAATTTAGTTATTATTTTAGCAGGTTTTTTTGTTTTGTTTTTGTTTTTGTTTTTACTGAGTACAGATTGTACTTATTAAACAGTCCCGGAAGTGACCAGCATTCATCCTTGGAATTGACTAAATGAATCCAACCTTTCCTGAACAGTCTCTTTTCTACGTAGGCACACACAGCTGAAGTGTTTCAGGGACAGTGACTCAGAACTGGATAATTATCTACTTATTTCCCGTGAAGTGTTAAGAAAAGCTTACTCATGATGCTGTTAACTTTGTAGTGGGGGAAAAAAAAAGCAAGAAAGCATAAAACCCACTTACATCCTTGGAATAGGAAATAGATTAGTCTCCCCTGCAGTGCCGCTGCTTCCTTCACTGTCCACGCTGTACCCGCTGCCAAAGCTGCTGCCCGAGGAGCCGGTAGACACGGAGCTTTCTGCGGGGCGGTGATTGGTAGGCTTTGCTGCATGGTGTGGGAAGAGTCAACACCACAGTCAATCCATGAAACTCCCAGCGATCTCCAAATGCACAACTCTACGTTTTCTTCATTGACATGGATAACGACACAGCTCTAGCAAGAACTCCACACTTCTTCACCTGCCTTTCAATTTCTTTCCCTTAACCAATAACGTGCTGTGGTAACACTAAGTACTTGCATATTTTCATTGGAGATAAAGAAAAAAAAAAGCCCCTCGATGATGTCTAGACTTAAACCATCAGATGTTTCGAATGAGTTACATAGTAACTGTACCATGACTGTTATTATTGTTTCTACTTGTGGCTTATTTGTACAGTATTGCAATAATGACAAACAAATAAGAATTTTGACTATTTCATGGAGAAAGGAGTTTAGAAAGACTTGGGTTGATAGAAATAGCAGGGTAAGGGAAAATTGCTTAATTATTTTCCAGATTAACCAATAATCTGTCTTTCTCCTGAGAAGTAAAGATGCAGAGTAGAACAGATGATTTCAAGAAGAGGTTGGAGAATTCTGTGCTTGTTTCTGTGTATCTCTAACAACTGTCTCTAGCGGGGTTGTAGATTTGAAGACCTTTGTTTTCCCTTCGGCATTTCTTCATTTATGATTGGGACTTGTTTCAAAAACTCCTTGCGTTTGATCTTGTGGATACAGGAATCCTTATTCCCACAGAACCATTCTAATTTTGTGTTGTATAATGCAGTGGGAGCTTAGTACCAAGACTGTTAGTGGAGTTCTAGATTAGAGGAGATTTGGGGGGGAAATTTTGATGCAAATAATAAATAAATAAACAGAAGAGAAGGCAAGTGGTTCCTCTTTTATGGAGAGAAGATTTTCTAGGCAAATTTTAAAAATTATTATGTCTCCTGCCACATGGTCAGAATATAAGAGCATGAGCTTTGATCATTCGGATGGGATTTGGAATCCTAGCTCATTCTGGAGTAAACTTAAAAGGTCTCAGCTTTTGCATTGGATAATAATGGGTCAGTAATGCATATCTCGACTCATAAGATTGTGACCATGAGGAGTGAAATGAAGCAGGACTTCAGTTACTTTCTCTCCCTCATCTTGTGATTTTATTTGTCATACCCCCAAACTCTTCCTCAGGGTTTTCCTATCAATTGCTGCTCCCTAATGTCTTCGAGTATACCTAGTCCCTGACAATGACTTTGCCTTGATTCACGTTCTAAGGTAGAACAATACTTAGAGTCTTTTTCTTCCATAAATACATCCCCGTTCAATCAGGAGTTTCTTAAGCAGTTGGATAGATCCACACTACTGAGTGAATTGTGGATACTCATGTAATGATTCTCAGATACCTACATTTTTATTAAAGAGATGTATACAAACACAGTGACTCTCAACTGGTGGGATTTTAGTCAAACCAATATATCCAAATGAAGTGAAAAATATAGACATTGTGAGGGAAACCTCTCGAAGACAGGAAATACACCATCAAGGTAACCAGGAACAAGTCTTACAAAGGTTCTCCCCAATCGCCACCACTTCTTCCATTTTGGGACAACAGATTCTCTAAAGCCATCAGAAGTTGTTATAATATATATTCCAGTGATAGCACTTTCTCAGAATGAGGAAATAAGGAAGAAATACTTGTCAATAATATATCAGGCATCTATAAATTGGGAATAGGTATTTAGAAAAAGTCTTGAATATTGTTAAATAGCCAGTCACCAATGAATTAATAGTACCCAATAGAAGCAGATTTGAGGAAACAGAATGATAGTTATAATGCTTGATATTTTCTTCAACTTATGTAGAAGAAACCCAGATGGTGCATTTAGTGTGAACCTAGAACTTTTTAAAAGGGTAACAAAAAATATAAAGGATATAGGACTATGATATAAAATTATGAACTTTTGTAAAGTAAATTAAACTGTATAGTCAACCACATGATGAGTCAGATTAGTCAACTGGTTGTAAACAAAGGAAAGCTGCCATACTTTTTGACTAGCATTATATAATCCAGTCGAGGCTATTATTAATATTTTTTTTTAGTGTGATATTGAATGAAACACTTTAATTTCAACAACTGGAAAATCTCTATATACTATTTCCAAAACAAACCTTAATTAATATGCACTAATTTTTAAATCCATTTATTTTTACTAGATTAAAACAATTTTCAACCAAGAGCAATCTCACAATGTACCAAAATAGCTATTATAGCAAGACTGTCTTATTTACATTTCAAAATATTCAATCTTTTCTTTGTGAGCTTTGATTTTACCTGATGCAATTTCTAGTTCTATTCCTCTTCTGGGAAATTTGAGATGTGTACAGAATGTGAAACAACAAAATAAGAAGAAAGGAACAAGGCTAGAAATAAATTTAAGGAAAGAGTTTTTCATCTTGTCTAGGTGAATAGAAATCTCACTTGGAAAGCCTGTGCAAGTGCTGTAGATTTACATGCAAACAAATAATATTTTATAAGAAATATAAAAAGAAAGAAAACCAAATGTAGAGAACATATACATATATTGGAATAAGTCTAAGTCTACCGAACATATTTGCAAAACACAATTATGCATAAGTTTGAGTCTAAAAACATTTCGGGCAGTTAGGCATTAGGTGAATAATTTAATGAAATCGAGATGTTTGGCATTACCTTAACAACACACCTGGTGCTTTTATTCTTAACCTGGTAGGTAAGTGTAGGGTACAGAGAGTCTGACATTTGGTAGTTTCTAAAAATGAACTCAATGAAAAATGTAGAAGAGATCTCTGCTTTATACTGGGCTCTATCTACAGAGCATAAATTGCAGTCAACCATACAGAAATGCAGACGTTTTGATCAACGGGTACTAAGAATCCAAGTATTTTAATAGTTCCTTATCGGATGCTTGAAAACAGTGAGTATATTTACTGATTTCTTTCTCTCAAAACAGTCTCCAAATAAAAATATATCAATTCTGTTACACTGAGCTAAACCTGCATTACCTGAAACATTTTGATGAATAAAGTGCTTTTACGATTTAATATCAGAGGCTAGAGCTTCTGTGATTTCAAGAAATCTCATGATTTTAGTCACATTCTTTAGTTGGCCTCTCAAAGTCCTTTATCATCTGCTTCTTTCCTAATGTATCTCCCATCGTTCTCCTTTGTATGCTTTTCCTGGAAGCCCACTTAGACCACACACTCTGGCTCCCTTTGGTTTGAATTTTTTTTTTTTCCTCCTGAGCTGTAGCTGGGCCCTTTCTCTTTGTTTGTTATGCTTTTCTCTGCCCGTCACTTTCTCATACCTAAATTATACTTGTCAGCAAAGGCCCAGCTCAGATTGCAGCTGCTCCATATATTTTCCTCATCTTCCCAACCAGAAGCGAACTCTTCTATATCCATACTCACAAAGCACAAGACCACAGGTCTGTTATTGGCAATTACCACTTTCTATCTTTGGCTGTATTTGTTACTTTCAGGATGTTGGAGGCCGAGCCTGTGTTTTGTCCATGGTAGCCTTCTTAAAAGCTTATCCTGGAACTATGCTGAGGCAACATTTAATGAAAGAATGAAAAAATTAATAATTCTTTCCCTTAACTACATAACAACCATCTGAATGATTTAGTAGATATTTTACTTTTTATCCAGCTGTGTGCTCTATGCAAATCATAAATCTCTTATGAACCGCACCGCTTGATGTGGGAGGATTTTTTCCTTCATGTTTTGTCAAGGAAATTTTGGGCAATGCAATTTTTTTTGTAGCTTTAAAAACAGAGATGCAAATTAATCTATCGTGCTGTATATAGAAAAACACAATCACTCAACTAGATGTTTGTTTCCCCAATCCTTCCAAAAGTGGCTTCATTGAAAGAAATATTTAATGATAAGATTCTAAACACGGGAGCACGTAGTTTGGTGAATTTCAAAGAAAGAGTTCATAACAGAACACGGCTATTTTATCAATGTATTTAGAGTGGGAACCACCAGAGGGTGTTATCACAGACATTAGTACTTGGGCTGGTTCTACTAAATCTCGATGTACAGACAGCTGGAGAATTCTGGTTTCTATTTAAATATAAATATATTTTAAACCAATGCCATTTTTAAATAATATTTTAGAATATGAAAACAAATATGACTTTCCATAGTTTTATGATTTCAAAATGAACAATATGAAAACATTCTACCTTTGCTTTCTTCTTCTCTTTTAATCAGCGTGTCAGAGAGCATGGACCTATTATGCTTGACTATATTATGTGCCTGTGTCTTACACATGAGAGATGTTTATTTTACAGAGGAACTGAGATTTATTTAATAATAAAATGGATATCTGGAGCCTACATTTTTGTGTCTACTGTCTTTTTAAACTCCAAATTTCACTATCAAGTACCAACAAGGAGAAAGAATGTACCACATAAACAGATGATGGAATAAGCCCACCCCTGTGAGAAGGTTCCCGTACCCTAGAGGAATAAATCCTAGAGTTTTAAATCATTTCTGCTATTCAGTTATTGAGGGGGCATTTCAACTAAACATATTTTATCTTCTGTGAGGCAGTTCAATCTGTTTTAAATTATTTTTTGACCTCTTCATTTTCTTCAGATGCTAGATGGTTAGACATCATTTTGTTTTATTACTCCACTGTGGCTAACCTTAATTAAACCTGGTAGTGTTTTTTTGACTGCACATCTGTCTTCAATTAGTTTGCTCGGTTGGTCCCCCCCCACCCCCCAACTATACCTAAAAATGCAGAACTATCACTGTACCTACCACACGATGGCAGCACTGCGCTCACAATCCGTGGATCAGAATTGTAGCCTTGACTTTATATAATTGTGGACCCAAGGAAATTAAAAAGCTGGTAAGGACTCTAGAGATAGCCCCCTCCAGAACCATCATTGCGCCTTTAGAAAACCTAAGCCCTGAAAAGATTGATTTGTTCCACGTCACACACTAATTAATGAGAGAAAGAGAGTAAAAACTAAAAAGGGCTAATCCACTTTTCTATCATATTCAATTGTCTCAGGCTGAGATTGTGAGCTCTCTGCCTACCTCAGGGTCAGTGCTTGGGATGCAGTAGATGGCCTTGCTGCCTGTGATGTTCTGTCACTGGTTTTATGTCCTTGGTCCAACTCACAGTTATATCCAAATATTTTAGGAATCATTTCTAATGGTAGTCTAGAATTTCCCAAATTACTTGGTTGACACAGTATTAATATTATCTTCATAGATATAGTCTATAGGATGTGTGGAGTTAAGAGAACACAGTCAATAGTTATTTTGTTTTTTCCCGCAGTTTAATGACGGAACTGACGTATTTAGAGTGCATATAGTGCACTTTTGCTAGCTTTACCTTGGCGGGACATTACTTTGGTGACCTTTTCTACTCTCTCCCCACTGCCTATCTTTTGCTCTATTTCTCTATTATTATTGCTGTTGTTTTTCTGATTGTTATTTTTACTAATGAGATTTTGCAGTTTTATCTCATTCGTTGCTTTGCTTTGCATGTGAACCTGAAAAGGTCAGGTTTTAAGTTCATTGTTACCAGCATTATTTGTTAGGTTTTCCCTTGAATTAGGTCCAGTCACATTTTTTATGTTCCCTCTGACAGATTAGGAGTATTAAGATGACATGTGGCAGCGTACAAGGAGTTTAGAAATTTAATATTTTTAATGTTACCTCAGTATATTCATTATCTGATTTGGAAAAATTCTAAAGAACCCAGCCCCCACCCCAAATGGGATAGGTAGTTTCAATGCAGCTATTTGTAGGAGCTTCCACATATATCCAAGTTACAAGTTCTTACAAACGAAAGTGCTGAAAATGGATAACTCAGACTTCTATGGGTCATTTCTTTAAAATGACAGATTACTGATATATAACAAACCATGAAAAATGGAATGTTTTCCTTAAAAAAAAAATCACAGTCTGTCCCTTAAGATAGTCCATATTCACTTAGTATCTTCTTTCAGAGAGGAAGGATATGCGATGCCTCTTATCTACTGTGTCCCAGGAAAGATAGTAAAGCTTAGTCATGTTTGCCCTCTTCCTTCTCCACCCATATTGGCCTTATGACTGGATTTCCAAGACATTTCAATATAATCAATTCAGTCTGTTTTTAGCTAATGCTATCAGTAATTTGCAGGTGTTTTCCATACTTACTAATCATTCATTCTCTAGCATTAATAGGATTAATGATTACTTCTGGAAACAGAAGTATAGTATGTAACTTCAATATAACAGGTGTTTGGAAATGAGAGTAGAGCTCAGCTAATAACATCATAGGATTTTTTTTCTTACATAAATATATGTGATGGCTTAGTATGCTATAGCTTTTGTATTTTTGCTAGAATGTTGCCTTTTAAGTGTGTCTTCCTTTTATAAGGTTTTTGGTTCAGAACTAGTTTTAGAAGAAATAAAATATTTAACTGTTTAATATTTAAAATAAATACATTAAATTAACATCAACTTTTTAATATTTAAAATAAGTACAATTTAAGTGGGGACCAAAATATCTTAGTAAATAATGGAAAAATGTTCAATCAAGATATCATAAATGAAAATTTTAAAAATTACTTGACCTGTAATAAATTTAGGCTATAATTCTAGCTGTGTCCGTAGAGATGGAACCGACAAAGAAATTATTAAGTACCAAGTTTTGGTTTTGCGCTAAAATATGCTAACATAATTGTTATGTTTTTTGTCTTTAAAAAATCATATTTGGAAAGGAGAATTATATTTGGGAAAGATTCAAGATCTGAATTAAGTTCTCAAGAGCAACTCTTAATTTTTCAATATCCATTTAATTCTGCTTTGAAACGCCAATATTCTCTCTCTCACAGTTGGCTTGCAAAACATGCAGGATTGTTTGAGTGGAAAGTAATTGAAAAATAATTAGTTTTGAAAATGTTCTTACATAATCCTCAAATTGATAACTTAGATCATGAATACTTAGATAACAAGAATATCATCTTTATATGGAATCCAAATAGTTTGATTTATATAAAACTTTTGCCTAAAGCAGTCTGATTTATATGACTAACGTTACAACAAACAAACACTATTGTTTTGTATATCATTCAAATGTAGTCAATAAGCCATAGAATAAAGAGGAGTTTGGAGAATTATTTGATCAATGCATATCTAGTCCTATGGGAACTAACCTCTCTAGTTAATTTCATTACCTTCTCTCTACCTTCTCCAAATAGATCATTTTCAAATACTTTCTTTCCTCCCTACAGTTAGCTATATCCCAGCAGAATGTAAAGATTATTAGTGAGAATGAGGGCCAGGACAAATAAAAATGTAATTAATTATAGTTCCAGATGTTTCTAAATATAAGGATGTTTGGTTGAATATAAACTTAAGTCAATGACTATGCATTTTTTTCTTTTTCAATCTCATTTGAGCCAAACTCATGCTTTTTTCATTCTTCATAATTCTTCCGAGATATCTAGTTGGTTATTCAATAAATATTACTAGGAATGGGGTATTTCCTGGGATAGTTATTTTCATCTGTTTTGTTCACTGTAGTATCACTAACACTTTGGAGAGGTTCTGGAACATAACATTCATTTAAAAAAATATATATGAGTGTGCATAAATGATGTAATATATATATAACTCAATTAATATTTTCTACAAATGAAAAATATTTTCAGAATTCTTTTTTAACTTTAATTATTTAAAAACACATTAAATCCTTGAAAATTAAGAATCAAGAAATAGGTTAAGAGATAAAGAACTCAATTTTTTTCTCAAATTTGTGTCAAATTTGAATCAAAATTGATAATCTTCAGTTTTTCTGACACCAACAAAATTAATTTGAACTATATAAGACCAGTAATATAGATGATACAAAAGAAGATAAAAGGAAACAATTTATAAACAATTGTTCCAATAAACTTTTTGTTTGAGATAAGGATGCAAATAAAATTTAATCTACCTGTGTAATACTCCCTCTGACTCTAACTTAGGTTAGCAACAGCTTGATTAAAGGCAACTTACCAGCAAATTTTGAAAGTAGGAAGTAACAAATATGGATATACATTCATAATTTAACCGAAATCAAGCTCAATAAAATAGTGTAAATATAAAATGAAAAATTGTCATATGTTAATCTTAATTATAAATTAACATAAGTGACAAAGGAAAGAAGGGATTCTGAAGTATAAGAGATATAAAGCATAGAAAATTCAGAGACAAATATGATAATTCTCTTTTAGAAGAAAACTCCAGTCACCCACTATCTTTGGCTCCTGGAAAAATTATGATTCTGCATAGGGATAGATCAGTGGCTCTTAAACGTTTTGATCCCAAGAGTGCTTTTACATTCTTAAAAAATATTTAAGTTCTCAAAGAACTTCATTTTATGTGAATTATATCTATCAATATTTATCATATTCAAAATAAAGAAAACTTTAAAAGAAACAGTAGACAGGCACATATTCTATTAGCCTTCAAAACCATGATGTCGTCATACCTCATGTAAATGCAGGAAAACCCCACAGTTACATGAGAAAGAATGAGAGGGAAAAAGACAAATAACATTTAATATTCTTGTATTTGACCTTGTAACCCCCTGAAAGTGCCCCTAGGACACACATGGCGAAATCACTGGTCTAGATCTGCCATAAGAAACATGAAGTACAAACCATGAAAACGAGAAGAACCCAATTAGCATCAGCTATTTTTGACAGTCATCTTAAACCACTATGCACATGGCAATTATTCTACGGTAACTTTCACTTTTTATTTTATGCTTCTACTGAGAAATACCAAGCCTTTAGGAGAGTGAGCCTTTCCTAAGAAGATTTATTCTTTTTATCCTCTCTAGCTTTGGAACTTGTTCAATCCAGAACTTCACAACTGTACAGAGTAGGAATGAATTAAAAACTATAGCTATCAAAAAATGATGCTTGTCTGTTACATTTTTGTCTAAAAAGAAACCTTTATGGTATGCAGAGACCTACAATAAAAATGATATTTTGCAGGCATAAAATTATGCACATTCTTCCAAAAAACGTTTTCTCTAAATGAAGTCTTTAATTTTCTGGTACGTCGATAGTTGGATGAAGCCAAAAGAATGATTCAATAGCTATTTACTTTATGAAATGTCCTCAGTAGTGAGAATGCCCTACAACAAACTAAAAGTATGTAATAGATACATAGAGAAAAAAAGTTTCAAATATATATATATATATATATATATATATATATATATATACCCACTTTTTATACCTCTTTGTATAGATTCCAAATTCATTTTATATAAAGAGTTGGATAAAATTATAATGTGACCTATAGAACTTCAAATAATGTGGTTTTGAGTTTGAAATACGTACATGAGGAAAAGTGGATTTTGTTCCTGTGCTCTTTCAAGAATAAATATAGCAGAGGGGCTCAGTCGGTTCAGCATCCGACTTTGGCTCAGGTCATAATCTCATGATTTGCGAGCTCAAGCCAGCATCAGGCTCTCTGCTGTCAGCACAGAGCTGGCTTTGGATCCTCTGTTCCCCTCTCTATTGGCCCCTACCCTGTCTTCTCTCTCTCTCTGAAATAAACATTAAAAAAAAAAAAAAGAATAAATATGGCAGAAATTATAACCCAATGTTTTTCTTATGTTTTTTTTAAAAAGGGTCCTGTGCTCCTGACTTTACTAAGTATTTTCTTCTTAAACATTTATGTTTTTGTTTGATTTGTAATATCAATATTTTGATGAGATACTGTTCAAGTTACTAATTTAATTAATTTTTATCCTTCAGTATCTTTACAGAAATCTTTGCCTTTCAGTATCTTAAAATACACCGAGGTATAAAGCTATGGTTATCTACATTAATCCTATTCACATATCTAAACGACTCAACACCCCAATCAAAATTCTGCATTTCTGATACAGTATGTTTTCATTTAAAATCAGTAAGTATTTCTTTTGGCTCCTCAAGGATTAATTGTATATTTACATATTCAACACAGCAATGAAATAAAAAGAAAAGAGGGTATTTCGAGAGTCTGGCTCAGTACACATTCCTTTCATCCTATCCCATTCACTAATTCCACCCCCCCACTTCCCAATTATCTTGCACAATGGAGAATGGGTGAAAGATCATGGTTTTAGATAATGTAATACATGCAGATGAAAAGTGGAAAAAACCAAGTAATTCATGGATAGGTATCTGGATTTAGGCAAGACTGTCACGTAGCCAGATGGTGCTTTGGCATTCCTCTGCCTCTCCTTAGGTGGCATTTCCCGTGGTTCCATGATCCCTCCTACCCAGGTGATAACACCCCCAGCCCCATGCTCATATTGTACCCTCTGTCCAAGGTCCCGCACTGTGTCCCCATCAGCCTTCTCATGCTTCATGCTTCTCATTTCTTTCCTCCATCAGCATTTACTTGCCTGTCTCATTTCCTCAGGGTCCTGCTCCCTGGTGGTAATTTGATAAATTAACTTTTTGAAAATAATTTCTTCAAGCCTAAGTAGTTTGCATTTAAAAAATTAAGTTTAACTTTGTTAAAGATGTGTCATAAGTAGCATTTAAGGGACTGTGGCATGTTACAATTAGATCATGTATTATTAGTCACATCCAATTATATAGGCCCAGAGCTATATCATTTGACTAAGGTGCAGCAGTACTGAAATTAAGTTTGATACCTAGATGGGCCATTTGGTCTTGGAATTCATGGCAGATGAAATGGACATATAAATCCCCAGTGTGAACCAGACATGTGGATGGCTCAGCGCAGACCCATAGCAATTACTGGAAAAGAACAAAAGTACCCAGTGATGGTAGATCAGCAGATTCATCTTTGTGAATAAATATCCATAACCAAGAGACCGTGTCTCATGGTCAGGGCTATACATTTACTCTCTGTGACTTTGCATGTATAGCAGAGAGATTTCTGGCAATAAATGTCAAATAACTACTGAAAGAGTTGAAAATGCATCATCAATCATTCTATGAAAATCTGGCATCTCTTAAATAAAACAAAACTTTAGAAGAGCATTTCGATCTTTACAGACAACAAGGAAAACCCTCACCCCCAGAGAAATAAGCACAGAACTTTGAAAGCTGAAATTATACAATTTGATCCCCTCAGATTTTGTTGGATGTTTGCTGTGTTCACATCATTACAGTTTCAATTTTGTTTCCATTGTAAACTACCCAAAGTTGTATTTCAGCTTTTTTACATGAACACATTGAAATGAGGAATGCAAATCTGTTTTTATTAACCTCTTACATACGTGAATGAAGACTTCACTTCCCAATGAACTCACTTTGATTTCTCTTCTGATTTCTCCTTGACTTCTTTTTGGACCCTGTCCTTCCCAGAAACAGAGAATGCTAAATTCTTTCTGACCAAAAGGAACCATCAACCTCCAGTCAGAAGAGAATGGGACACTGATTAGCTACCACCTTCTGTAACCAACAATCCCTTCTACTCCCAGTGCCCACCCAGCTTCCCAGCCCAGCCACCCCCTGCCACTTGCCCAAGAGAGCACCTCCCACAGAGTGATGACTTAGAAAGAGTTCACCACGGCAACGTGCAGATATGAAACTCTTCTTTGACAGCTGCTGAAAGTGAGCCTGACTGAAAGCGGAGTTTCCAGCAGTGAGGTCTGTGGAAGTAGGTTTCAGGCTATTCTCCTAGAACTCGGCCACACTTACGAATGCTTAATCTTAATTCCCTTGCACAATTTACTCCATGGTTCATCTGCTTCCCTAACCTCTCCAACCCATTCCAGTGGCCCTTAACTCATTGCCCGGGGTGGAGGGACATTTCTCCTCAGCCTGTAGTACTGGTTCTAAAGTTACAACTCACCTAAAATCTTAGTGGCAAGCAAAAATAGCTCAGAAATTTCAAAATGCACTTAAAATGTGATATATTTGGGGTCAACTAAGTTCATGTTTAAGGTTTAAGGAATGCTTCCATTTGTTTTAGTTTGAGCATGGTTTAGAGAAAACTGTTTTCTAAAACTCTGCTCTTTGGTTGCTCCCACCTTCTGAAATGGCACAGTTTGTGTTCAGCCAAACCAACTGGCTTGGAAAAAAAAAACATTTGCAGGGATTTCTAAACACAAAAGAGTTGTTTAGGCATCAGGATTATCTGGCGCAATCTGTCTAATCTTTCCCTTCAGGTTTCCCAGCGTGCACCTAAACCCCGGAGGGAGAAAGTTCTCTCTGGCTCACTCCATAATTCTTTCTTGACCCATATTTTATGCTACTCCAAGCAAAAATCTGCTGAGAGGCTCACAAAATATACATACACATATATATATATATATATATATATATATATATATATATATATACACATACACATACACACACATATATTTGAACGGCTCTTTAGGGACGATTTTGTCACCCTTGATAGAAACGATTACAGATGTACACAGAGCCTTACAGACTCTGCTTATTGCCACACTGGGCTTATGCATGACAGGGTTTTATTTCCTTGTTTGTGGCAGCTTTACTCTCAGCCTTCAGAAAAGAGGGTCATGTAGGTACAGGACGTCTAAATTGTACTCTGCCATCATTTCTAGCAAACTCTAATCGTTTGTAAGAAGTGGAACAATAAATAACATATATGTAAATGACAATTGTTTTTATTGAAAGAAGAGTTTGATTTCAAAGGAGACAAAGTATTAAAAAAGCAAAGGTTTAGGCCTCGTAGCAAGGGTCAGGTTGCCAATTCTAGGAATTTCTGGGTGTGTATTCTACCCGTGATCCTAGCCATCTCTCTGATTGCTCACTCAGAAGAAAGGGATAAGGTTATCTTCAGTGAAGACCTCATCTACTAGGTGTGATCAAACGAGAAGATGGCTGACAACATACTTGGTATAATGTGAAGAACTATTCAAATGAAGGGCAGGATTATCAGAAAGCAGATGGGACTATATGGACTCCATTGTGAGGTTTGAAATGGAAGGCTTTTATCTGAACACTTAAAATTAATAATACTTATGTATGCGGTTAGAGAATAGGAACTCGTTGGCTCTTCGTACGTTTACATCTCAGACCAGTTTTTCTAAGCTTTCAACTAATGGCACAGCATTTTATGTAATTTGATCCGATAGCATGTTTACCACTAGTTGTTTGGCAAAATGCATGGCTGAATTATATTATTGGTGCATTTACGGTAGCAGGGAAATAATTATGTTTCACAAAATAGACACTTTCTTTATCGTCTGCTAATACAAAATTAAACAAGAAATGTTCACCACGGCATGTTATCTTGATTATTTCAGTACAGAATGACTTCAGTATTCAGTCACGGCACCTTAAATGTATATGAATATCTGTTACAGCATTATTCAAATAAAGGGAACTAAAAGCATTTTGCTATAGATTTTAACCATATCTAGAAAAAACTCAGACAAAATATTCTATAGCAATACTTATATCATGATCATTAAAAATAGAGTGTGAAATAAGGGAAGCATTTGACTACTGTGACCTTTATCATTATGGACTATTTGAAGTAAGAAAATGAGTAACATTAAGAAATCCACTGAACTTATCTGATGGAAGAAAAAGTCACAGGTGGGATTTTAAGTACTTTTGGAAAGTACTGGTAAGCTAAGTAGAAAAGGGTAACCGTGCAGAGGTGATAATCACCAGGCTAATTTAGAAAACATCACTATGTTTTATGCCACAGGTACTTTCCACTGTCCCGAAATATCTGATTCATTGGAACAAGAACCTATTATAAATTTTGGTTTTCAGAGAATAAAGAGAAATGCAATAGGAAAGTATAAGGCTTGATTTTAATTTGGTGACAAGTAGAGAATCATAAAATCAAGTACTTTAGGGCTAGAAGGGACATAACGGGGCACTAGTATCCTATTAAAAAAAACCCTTCATTTTATCAATGTTTTTGAACTAAATTCAAAGACAATTTTATAATCACCCTCATTTGATTTTTGTCACTTTCAGTAGCACTCTTTCTTGGGAAAAACTGCAGGAATGCTGGGGTCAAGTTAGGGATGGATGCAAACTTGCTTTCCTTTCTGAATACAGCTATGGAATCAAGTTTACATACACCCACCCCCCCAGAGCGAGGGCTCATGGGATTTGTCTTCCTCCAAACAGAAACCTGGGAAGACCGCAGAGTAGATCAGATGTTCGAGCAAGACATAGCAGACATGAGCAGCCCAGCCCCTATCACTTACTCACATGTTTATGTACGCTTGATGCTTATTTGGCAGTAATTTTCCATCTAGCTAATAATGTTTCAGACATAAAACTTTGTTCTGCTCCCCACATGGTCTATCATTAGAGATCTCACTAGCAATGGAACAAGAACTATAAATACTCTATCGCAAGGAATCAAATGAGAAAGCAAAAACTGACACACTCATTTTAAGCTGCATCATATAACAATGGCTCAGAACCCAGTAGTTTATGAATGAAATAAAGATACTTTATTTATTACACAGGCACTTGGATATTCACATGCCCAACACATCTGATACACTTAACAACTATGGAAACATGAGTGGAAAATCTCTGTTTGTAGGATCAAGAGAGAACTTTCACCATGTAAAGGTGAATTAGTGCATTAACAATTTTTCCCTTACTTTCCTCTAAGAATTTCCAAAATCCACTGAATGTTTAAAAAGTTACACTTGAAATAATATGCAACAGACACTGATCTACATTCCAACTGGTATGCTAGTTCGAATTTTGAGCAGTTTAAACTTTTATCACAATGCAACATATTTATAGTCATGCTTGAACAGATTAGGTTAGTAGCATGCATTCCATTCTGCAATATGAATATTGTTAATCTATTTCCCAACAGAAGTCAAAAGATGCCCAGTGCATAGAAAAATACAAATCACCGTAGTCAATATATCATGGGACTGATTTTGGGACTTACACAGCGACGAGGAAGTCCTGAAATGCCATGCCCACAAAAGCACATTAAAAAGGGGATAAACATATTTTATCAGACAATGTCTAAAAATTAAAAGAGGAAGGCTTTAAATTTGGGGGATGTTCTCGCTGTGTGCTTTGAATAGCGCCTTTCTGCTCACCTCCTTCTGGCTTGACTGGTCCATCAGACATCACCTTCCTGAGGGCTAGCTGGCTTTGGTCTTGGTTGCCATTGGCTGGTGGAGGCAGATTATCAGACTGAGTTCTTTGAATGGGGAGGATTCCTGCTATGCTGTGTCTGTGCTGCTTCCTGGCATGATTAGACTGACCGCTTTTATGTGCTGCTGTGGCAGTGTGGGTGAAATGGAAACCCAGAGTATGTATCCTCAGATGGAACCAGCTTAAATGTTACTCATGCAAACAGAAGTGAACTTTTGCTCTCTTTAAATAAGGTGGGTTTTCAAATGCCAAAATGACACCACATGCATAGCACTAAAGGGGTTAAAACTGGCTGTTTCTTTGGAAATGAAGACTTTGGGACGTGGGGATAACATCAGTCTATGTCCATTGTCTGGCTGATGTCTCTTGGAAGGAACAGTGCACCTCCATTTGTAAAATCTCTGTTCTTACTAAGTTTTGAAATATCAGTTGACTACATTTTCATAAATTAAATGAAAATACAGCAGTTAAGATGGGTGGATTGTTATTCTTTAATTGATATGTTGACTGTCCTAGGATCCCCAATGGTTAGGAAAAAAGTAACCAATAAATTCGCTGTTATCATACGCAAAGTGTGATCCAACGAAATGGACCCCAGTGTGTTCCTTAAGGAGGTCACACTGCCTCATCACATATGTTTATACATATATTAATATTGTGTAATTTTTTGGAAATATGAGACATGATTTTCTTCACAGATTTTTTTTTTTTTTTGTTCAAACGATTAGCAAGTATCCCACATGGAAAGCTACAATACTTCACGTGCATAATTCATTAAGGTATTTAAGCTTTAAGTGCCTTTTCCCCCTCCAGGTTCGAGAATTTGCCTGCTGGTGGTATTACTCTTCTGCCCCCAATTTTGGAATGTTTTCAGAGAATCTCACTTCCAATCTGCTCTAACTGCTTGGGTGTGTGCTTTTTTGGTGTAATGCCTGGAAAACTGGCAGTCACGTGTGCTTATAATTCCTGTACTCGAAAGGATATCTAAAGTGCACACACAAAGGACACACAACATTGCGTTGTCTGCAAACATCACGGACACAGCTACCAAGTACTATGAGCCAGGTTGGATGGATGGTGGAGACAAAGGGGAAACAGCCAGTTTTATTGCGGTCCACGTCAATAAATAAAAGAAAAAAAAATTTAAATAAGAGAGAGAGCATATATATGTATCGGTACTGTCCTTACACAGACAAAGGGACAGAGAACGGAGTGAGCGGGGTGTGCCAAAACACAGAAAGCAGACAGGGAAGGACAGCAGGGAAGGAAGGCAACAGATGAACATTAAGCTGCCATGCTGAGGAATTTATTTGCGTCTTTTACTTGGTTGCAGGCGGAGCTGTTGCACTGCGGCTTCGGCAGCGGCTATGGCAGCCCCTGCATCTTCCAGGTGGGTCTGGGTGACGCTGGTTTTGCTCTGGCTGCGAGACGGTCCGTGAGAGCGGAGGTGACCTTCGGAGGAGGATTTCGAGCTACCAGGACTACTGTGGGATTTCTCAATGGTGGGAACCTGCATGTCTGGTTACAAAAGGGTGAAACAGGAGTTAACGTGGCTCCAGCATTCCTCCCATCGAGCCCGGCCTCACGTCATTTGCAACTGTCTAAGATTTATGTTAATGCCGCTGCCTGTTGGGCTTACTTATGCGACTGCTCCCTACTCGGCAATGTGATCAAACATTTGGGAAGCCGTGTGGGGGAGGGGAGTCAAGAGGATGATAATGTTGAGAAGAAGAGAGAAGTGTGAGAAGAGGAAATACATCTGACTATCCTCACGTAAATGAATTATGGTAACTTATCCTTTTAGCAAGCAACTGCCGATTCAGGTAGGGACCAGGCAGGAGACGATAGGCTGACACTACCACAGAGCAGTTTTAAGTAAAAATGCGGTGAATTCCTGGACGAAGGGGCGTGAGTCACTATAGGACACATCAAGTGTGGGGACTGTAGAATCATGTCTCGGGTGATTTTAGAGAATGTGGACTATAGATTCCACATTGACTATGGCAGTCAGAGGGAGAGAAGTCTTTATACTAATGATCTTCTAGACCGTTAATCAGGGCAGAGTTGTTCTGGAAGTGGAATCCATAAATGATCTATAAAGCTCAGTCATAAGTCATATCTGTAGCACGCATGGGAGTCTGTGGTTTATCAGATCAACTCAGTGTCCTACTTGGCCTCGTGGTTTTCCATCTCCTAGAACACATGCAATTGGGACCCATTCCTTTCTAATGTGCAAAGAACCACTTTTCAATGTGATGTACTTTCTGAGAAGAGAAGGGAGCAAGACTCAGGTCCAGTATAAAAAGTTATAGTTGATACTTGTACATAGTTCAATATATCTAGGAAAGATACTACATGGTTATCTCATACAGGTAGTAACTCGGTTTATGATGAAGATTAATGTGTCGTAGGATAATTGGCAATAAACCTCTCAAAGGAAAATCTCATTCAAATCGGAATTCTGTGTGTATTGCCCAAACCGATGTATAACATTATTATTTCAAAAAAAATAATAATCAGAGTTTTAAAAAAAATCATAGAATTAGCTTGATGCCAACATTTAGGAAAGGTTTAAGTAAATTTCAACATACCAATTGTTGTGATGACATGGGGAAAATGTTCTTGATATGACAAGTAAAAATCAGGATGCAAAATTATGTATAGCTTACATATAGATAATATGTGAATAAGAAAATACCTATGAAAAAATAGGGGTTTAAACAATTAGAAGACATCTGCATCAACGGTAATAATGAGTATGTCTTGTCAATGAACTGTTGAGGATTTTTATTTTTCTTTATGGAATAACCCAACACATTTTATAAAATCCTAGTATCATGGAAACTGAGAGCTGGAAATAACCCAACAGCTCATATAGCCCAAACTCCTCCATTATCCTGCTTCAAAACCAGAATTAGGTGAAGATTGCCAAGTAGTAAACCTAATTATGGGCTGATCTGAGACTAACGCCCTTTACTCCTTATTCCATATCAATCACTCTTTGCATGACATTATATTACATACTTTCCAACAGAATCCAACATTTCAAAATAAATTACATCTACAGGCATTCGTATTTAGAAGTTACTAAGTGAACAAGGAGACAAAAGCTTTTTCTACTTGAAATGTCTCCTACCCTTGGATGGGTCAGGGAAGATACCATGGCTTCTGCTTTTGATGACAGATGGCTTTGGAGGCTGCTGGCTGCCCTGACTGGAATGAGACTTGCCATGATCGAGGCTTTCAGTCTGTTCTTTGAGAGAATACCATCTAGGAGTGTTATCGAGGTGAGATGTGCTAGATAAATCAATCAGTACCTGAAAAACAATGCAGGAAGTCAATGAGGTTGATATAATTCACTCATTACTCTCTTCTGTGACCTGAAATTTATTCATGGATATAAGATACAGTATGACGTTGAGGACGACCAGGCTGTCTTCCTCATGTTTCTTTACGCATGACATTGGGAACAATGCCCTGCGCATCATAGATGTCTAATAAACACTTGGTTAAATGGAACTGTATAAAATCTCAGACTATTAATTATTTTGGAGATGATGTAAAAAGGTAGACTTGCAATTCTTCATGAAAGAAAACTTTCTTTTGTGAAATGAACACATTCTAGTACTAAATTTGGATCTTTTGTTTTTCTAACTTGGATATCATTTTTAAAGATTGGTTTTAATTATGAGAGGGACA
Source organism: Leopardus geoffroyi (assembly GCF_018350155.1). Classification (NCBI taxonomy): domain Eukaryota; kingdom Metazoa; phylum Chordata; class Mammalia; order Carnivora; family Felidae; genus Leopardus; species Leopardus geoffroyi. The sequence goes on from NC_059331.1 coordinate 87,466,890, forward strand.
AAATAAAAAAGAATGGGTGATTTGCAAATTACTAACTTATTCCCTGTATTTTTAAAACATACTTTAGTTTATCTTTGAAATAGGGGAATGACTAACAACTTAACGGTGAGAAAGCACTGTGTCATGTTTTAACTGGCAGCATTTTTTTTCTTTATTTTTTTTTTTTTAACATTTATTCATTTGTGAGAGACAGAGAGAGACAACGCAGAAGCGGGGGGAGGGGTAGAGAGAGAGGGAAACAGAAACCTAAGCAGGCTCCAGGCTCTGAGCTGTCAGCACAGAGCCAGATGCGGGACTTGAGTTGGACACGGGGCTCGAATCCATGAACTGTGAAATCATGACCTGAGCTCAAGTCAGACTCCTAAGCGAATGAACCACCCAGACTTCCCAGCATTTTTTTATTTCTTAGTGATTTGTAAGTAATAGTGCATTTTAGAGTTGCTGGCATTTCAGATTTGATGAGACATAAAATAATGAGAACCAACACAATGGATATATGCTCTAAATTCATGTGAACAATCAATTTTAAAAACAACAATAAATCAGTTTTCTGAAATGGGACATTAAGTCAGATATAACAGTGCATCCTAGAACTGTCCGAAGGTCAAGACTATTCCCAGTGGCTGTACTAGCATGAGACTGCAATTAAAGGTCAAATGGTCTAGTTTTGATGGGAAAGAGAAATACAGTCTAGGAACCAAACAAGGTCTCACATCACCTAGACTACATAACAGTTTTCTATGATTTCTGGGAAGGGACATCATATTGTCTAGGTGTTATTTTTTTAAGAGATGGTTTATTTTTCTTTATTTTTTTAATGTAATTTATTGTCAGATTGGTTTCCATACAACACCCAGGGCTCATCCCAACAGGTACCCTCCTCAATGCTCATCACCCACTTTCCCCTCTCCCTCACCCCCCATCAACCCTCAGTTTGTTCTCTGTACTCAAGAGTCTCTTATGGCTTATTTTTTAACATTAATTCACAATTTCTGTTTTAGCAAAGATCACTAAATAAAATATATTTTTTTGGAAAAATGATAGATGAAAACAAAAACAAACCAAAAATGCAGAATCTGACCACTGTGCCAGAGTTCATTAATGAGGTTAGATTTCATGTGAATTTACATAAAATTCCTTTTTATTGTCTTCTCCTACTTCTAGTTTTGCCTTGTAAAATATTTTGAGAGTTTTCACGGGATACTTCAAAGAAATAAGAATGTAAAATGTCACATAAAGTCAATGATACATTCAGTGAGGAATAGCGACTCAATAACCTGAAAATGCAATTTAAAAATCTAGCTCATTTTATAAAGTTTATCTCAAAATTTTAACATAATCATTTGGATTCACAGCATGATTATATATCTCCTATGAAAACAATTACTAGTTCATCTTGCAAATTATTTATAAAGTACATCAAATGGTAAAGTGAAGACCATTTCTCAAGTTACTATTCATCAATTGAAAAGGATGAATCAGGAAATGCATTCTATCCACCGAACGGCTTTAACCAAAATGGTTATCTTATAAACTTAAGAAATACGCTTGCATCAAGCTCTAATTGGTGGTTCATAATGAAAGCGAATAAGGAAAAGGAAATCAGATGCTCACCTCACCAAGAAAGTCATTGGAAGAAAATCTATCATAATCCCAGACGGTCACCTCCAGTGTTTTCTTCTTGAGCTACAGTTTAAATCAAAATGTCATTAACCCCATTCCTCATCATAAATTTTCATCACACTCTATTATAGATTCATTTACTTTCACTTCCTTGAAGTGTATAAAAGGACTTCAAATTTATCTAAAAATGTGGGTTTATATTAAATAGTATGTGAAATACCAATGGTTTTACAGTCAAACCTAGTGTTTGCATGTAAGAGACCTCAAAGTTTTACTCATTTCCTGTTATTATAACACTCCCCTCAGATTTTAAAAATTAAAAGCAGAATCCATAAATGCTCTTTAAATACATGGAATTCATAGGTTGCAAAACTGTCTAGGTAATTTAGATAAAATATTTGGATTAGAGTTTTTTGGTTTTAATAAATCATCGAAAGACATAAGTAGCATTGCCTTATTTCTGCAGGTAAATTTAACTTCTTTTAAATTCAAGAACCCAGATTACAATTTATACCTAGCTTCAACTTCACAATCACATCAGAAATCTTCCAGAGGACAAATCCTAAACCTCCTTTATAATCTTGAGGCTAATCATCTGTATGTCTTGGTCTGTACAGTTCAGCTTCACAATGTCAGACTTACGAGGCCTCAATTTAGAGAAGACAGAGAATTCCTAAAATGTTGTCTGGTACAATAATACATTTTTTAAATTTTATTTACTTATTTTGAGAGAGAGAGAGAGAGAGAGAGAGAGCGCACACACACAAGTCGGGGAAGGGCAGAGAGGACAGACAGAATCCCAAGCAGGCTCTGTGCTATTAGCACAGAGCCCAATGCCGGGCTCAAATGCACAAAAGTGAGTTTAATACCTGAGCCAAGGTCAAGAGTCAGATGCTTAATTGACTATGCCACACAGACGCCTATCAATAATATATTTATATACACTAAAATCTTTTCTTTGTATTGTTTATGAAAGTCAAATATAGCCAAGTATTACTTTTGTAATATACATATCAAATCGTTATGGTGTCTAACATTACCGTATACAATGTATTACATCAATTATATCTCAATAAAACTGGAAAAAAAAGAAAAGAGATTGGCCAAATTAAAAAAAAAAAATTAATGTTTATTTATTTTCAAGACAGAGACCGAGTATGAATGGGGGAGGGCTAGAGAGAGAGGGAGACACAGAATCCGAAGGGGCCTCCAGGCTCTGAGCTATCAGCACAGAGCCTAACGCAGGGCTTGAACTCATGGACCATGAGATCATGACCTGAGCAGAAGTTGGACACCTAACCAACTGAGAAACCCATGTGCCCCTGAGATTGGCCAAATTTTAAAAAAATGTACAGCCAGTTGGAAAAATAGTTTCCCTCAAGATATGACAAATATGGCCTAGTCTGTTGAACTATTTAAATTTTGAAATAATTGGTGGAAAATGTTCCACTGGTCTTATGTCTTTGCTTATTTTTTGGCTGTTTTGTCAAAATGCCCACGTTTACATTCATGGGATCTTTGAACTGTACCCATTTCCTTTCACTGGCTACCTTTCTCATATATATTTTACTTATTTCTTCTTGTCCGTGTGACAAAATTGATAGACTACAATCTTTTAATACTTTTGCCATTGCTATTCTTATATTAGCCTAAATCTGTCACAGAAAATAATCATTGCATACCTGTTCCATGGAGATACTTTTATAAATTACTGTTTGATTCCATTCAGGATTAAGACTTTTTTGAACATATTTAGTCCTCCTCTTGTACTCAGCACTGAATTAGAAGCCAAAAAAAAAAAAAAAAAAAAAAAAAAAAAAAAAAAAAGAAAAAAAAGTTACATTGATTATTCACCTTAACTGATGACTTCATAGTAAACAGGAAGGTCGTGCAGACATTTTAAGATGATACTTTGTGTTAAATCATTATGCAATCATCTCCTCATCTTACCATCTTAAGCCTTATTTTAAATTGAATAAAAAATGACAATTTAAGAACATGTTGGATGCCTTTGGTTTTATTTGCCCTGAAGTAGTTTTTTAAAGAAAAGCTTTAGGTGTTCCAGCTATACTGTAATTTAGGAAATCTTTCCCAAGAGATAATTACATGAACTATATGGTAACATCTATACTTGACATCAATCAACTGATGGGAATGAACGATCATTGTTGCTATTAGCCAATGTTACCCCACAGAGAAGGCCTTTATCTAATCTTCACTGCTTTTTTCCTGAATTTTCTGCCTAGCCTTCGATCTCAGGTCCTAGATAACACTTCAGTGCTGATGGGCACCAGAGTCCTGAAAACCAACATACTCGTCTGGAGTTCTTTCATGTGCCTTGACTTTACGAGGTGGCTTTTCTAAAAGGACTGGATCCTCACCCTGGGTTTGGTGGTGTGTGTTCCCAGCTATGGGCAGACTAACTCTTGCTAGTTCCTGGTCTCATGCGCTCCACTTCCTGGAATGCCTCTTACTGTTTCGCAGGCACAATCTACCCTATCCATTTTAGACAGAGCTGTTGAGAATCAAGCTCCAGTGCATCCCACCTTCAGAATGTCTTTCTTCTGTCTCTGGCTTTTTTCTCTTTCTTACCAGGATGTGCAGGGGCAGTAATTCACAACATTGACTGCATACTGGGATTAGCTAGGAATCCGAGTTCTAAGGCTGCAAAGAGGGCAACCGGCCATGCACCCATATCTCCTTGCCTGGCACCTCCGAAGAGTCCTCATCTAATAGGTCTGGGGTGACGCTTGACTATCAAAATTTTTAAAATCTTCTGGGTAAAACTAATGTGCATCCAAGGATGAGAACCACTGAACTCATGTTTCCCAGGGCCTCCTATTTCAGCCACGGTGAACTGAATCCAAATTAAGAAATAAAGCATCGACCTTCTCTCTTCTAACCAACTCATCTGTACAAAAATAAAAGCTGGATTTGACAATATTTTTATTCAAGATAAATTGCAAATAATTTTGGGGAAGTGTAAATGCAATGATTTGAAAACACAGGAATTGTCATGTATTATAGATAGTATAAATTGATACATACTTTTTACCTGAATTTAGATGGATTTTAGATGAAACTGGTGAAGTTTATGTACCCAAACCCCCGGCAAATTCTACTTTGACTTATTCCACTTCTATCTAGAGAAATTCTCCTGTGCACAGGGAATGTGTTCTCCTCACCTGTGCACAAGGAATGTGTTCAAGAACATTCACCGTAACATTATTTCTAACAGCATATTAATAATATGATATATACAACATATTCATTCAGTAAAATAGCAGCAGTTAAAATGAATAAAATACACCTCCATATATCAAGACAGATACATCTAGAAAAAAGTTAAGCAAAAAATTTGCAGAAGGATAACTAAAGTAAGTTATTATGATTTAAAATTAAAATCATGTGAGCTAATACAGTAAACTATGTATACATGTATATATAATAAAAATATATTAATATCATAAGTCAGCTTGGGAATTATAGGTATTAAATTCTATTTAGTTTTCTCAGGTGGACAGAGGAATGGTTTCAGAGGGTTTCAGAGGGCACATACAAAATGTTTTTTAATAAAAAAATTTGGAGCCTATATAGCAGAATATTAAAATTTGATAGAACCGAATATCAAAAACAGAGGTATTTGTTATTGTCTATAATTTTCAGTTTGAAATATTTTCCAATAAAACTTCAAAATAACTTTGGTAGGCTATGTGTCTTTATATCTTATGTTTTTGGTTTTTTAAAATGTTTTTATTTATTTTTGAGAGAGAGAGAGAGAGGGAAAGAGGGAAGAGAGTGAGAGCCAGCGGGTTACAGGCAGAGAGAGAGGAACAGAGAACCTGAAGCAATGTAGGGCTTGAACTCACGAACCATGAGATCATGACCTGAGCCCAAGTCAGATGCTTAACCGAATGAGCTACCCAGGAGCCTGAATTTTTTTTTTTTTTTTAATGATGACATCAGAAGAATGAATGTGAGCACTTTCAAGATAATAACAAGCCTTGGTAGCTACTTTAGAATTCATGGCTATTTCTCTAGGCAGGTATACTTAGAAGAAAACATATGGTAGTCTGACTTTTAAAAATTCGATTTGTTTGTTATCAAGGTAATGAGATCATGGGGAAACATTAAGGATAAAATTCATAATACAGTAAATAGCAGCAAATTATTTTTTTTCAATGCTGAATAATTCAATGCATCATATTTTAAAAAGATGGGAATTAATGTCAAATGTAAACTCCAGTACTTTCTTGAAAATTCTAGATATTGTCAATATATGTGAAAATGGTCTGTATTATTATAATGTCTTGAAAAGGATTTATTAGCCATCATCTTTTCTGAATCTATGAATATGGATAATCGTTACCACAATTTTTCACGTTTTTTTTCACATATACATTTTTTAAAAGTTCTTGGTTTGTGGGTGAAAAGCAATTTATAAAGTAAGCACATTAAAATAAAAACAGCTAACATTCATTAAATGCTTAGTTTTTCTCAGGCAGAGTTCTAAATGCTTTTTATGTATTAGCTCATTTAACCCTCGTGGTAATTCTGTGAGACAGGGTAGAAAAAACTGAAAATCAGTGGAATTAAAGGCTGTTGGGAAGGTGGCATAGTTATTAAGTGGCAGGACTATGATCCAGACATAGGGAAACTGACTGGTTGCTCTTAAATGTAAGCTATATGTACTTTTTTTGTGAACTTGATTAGGTTCACAAAATGTGAATAAGCCACCAGTTTCTTAATTTCAGGCTTTATCAGCTGCAGTGCCTCATTTGTCTTCTTTACCAAATAATCTAAAGTCCTTCCCTTCAATTTAGATATATAGATTTCCTGTATATGTAATATAAATTTTATACAATATGTGTGTATATAGACACATACAGAAAACTAGGCAAGTTTTAGAGGTGTTTAGGGAAATTCTGAATAGTATATCCCAGGAGAGTGTTGTGGAACCAGGGATAATGACCATAAATATTTCTTTTTGCCCAGATACACTTGGGAATAACCCAAAACTGGCAGAATTTTATGTTATTAATGAATTTGATTCTTTAATTCTCTCCAGACTCGATGTGTCCATTTCCTTTAGGATTATTGTCGGTAAACACAACTGGCCTCCACTCTTCCTGGTTGAGCTGTGTAAATGATAATGAAATCCTTTGCAGTTTTTTTGTACTTGAATTTTATGACACAGAAATGGTCGCACAAAGCCACTCCTTCAACAACACTTGTTTTTTAACTACCATGTACCGGCCACCTGGAGCATGATCTGATCGGGCTGTGTAGCCATCTCACACAAGTGAAAACTCTCCACACCTTCTCCCATCTGTATCAGAATCTGGATTTACAAGCTGAAGATGGTCAAGCAGAGGGACTCTTAAAAGTGAGCATAAATGAGGGTGAGGACAAAGTGGGGCTCCTTTTCTGTTTTCTTCTTCGTCCAGAAAACACACTATATTCCCTCCTGGGAAGATGGCAATAATGATATTAAATGAGGACAATGAGTCCATATCTGATAATCAGAGAAGTTTTTTAACCAGGGAAAATAAAAAGTCAATTAATCAAGATGGGGCATGGGGCTAATAAAGAAAAGTTAACCTCATCCCCTTGAAGTTTTGACTAATTTCTTTTCTCTTTCATTTTTTAATTTGACCGGTTATTTTCTCATGAGTAAATCTGCTTTTAAGACAGGCAGAAAAAGATATTTGAAATTCAATTATTCTTCCCTAAACTGACAGAAAAACAGTACTCTGAGTTTCTCTTTTTAATTTAAAAATATAGATGAGAAAGAAGAATGGGATACGATGGCTTCTTTCTATTTCACTCTCATAGAATTAAAATATTGAAGGTTTTTATTTCTTTTGTTTTATATGGTTTTCCTTTATTGGAAATCATATACACACACACACACACATACATGCATACATATATACACACACACACACACATACATGCATAAATATATATACACACACATACACGCATACATATATATACACACACATACACACATAAAGACCACAGACATATATACACATACTTATATATAGAAATACACAACACACACATACATACACACATATACATATATGTTTCTTTACTGAAAAAATACAGTAGGTCCAATAAAGAAACACACACACACACACACACACACACACACACTATTTTTAATTACTCCTCTAAGGATTTTCCTTTAAATTAGAAAGAAGCTCATATCATATCCCATTTTATAAGCTCTATTGTTCTGTGCAGTAGTGTGTTTTTAGCACATCACTTCATTGCCCCCTGTGCTCCCTGAAGTCAGAGCTATGGTTGTTTGTCAACTCTCACCTCAGCTCCTAGCACAGTGTCTGGAACAGTCTGTGCTAAAGAAATGTTTATTGGATGGATCCTTAAAACATGCTCCTACTTTTTTCCTCTTAAAATCCACTGAAATGAAACAAGTTTTGGCCTTTGAATTGTAAATGCACACAACACCTGTTCCTGATTTACATAGGTCTTGGAGGAAACAGTCTGATATGCTAACAAGGAGGTTTAGAGAAAGTCTAGCCAGGAATGGAACTTCAAGGTATTATGATAGCTAATATCAGCTTCAATCATAGCAAAGTCTCATAGTCTCATTAGTGGGAAAAGGTCTGCATTTTGTCAAACAGTGTAAAGAGAGAAAACCAGAATGGGATCCTTTGGATAAGCTCATTTCCATTTCCTAATTACCCAGGGACAACTTCTGAGTTCATGCACTGTTTGTGCTCTTTCCTGGTCTTTGTTTCACCTCATCTTGGTGCTGACGATTTGGGCTTCCAGAGTTTATGAGTATATTGATCCAAGGGTAGGAAGAGGAAATGAAAGGAGACCAGAAAATTGGACCAGTGAAATTCTTATCAGTTCACAGGACTTTTTTTTTTTAATTTTAAGAATGACAGATGTATTACATTTTATTATTGAAGAAAACGAAGTTCAAAGTTGTTTAGTTTCCTATACAGTGATGTTAAATAATTTGGTGTAATGCTGTAGCCCAAGCTTTCTGTATCTCCTTTTTTGTAGGGATAACTGACCACTGGCTACTTGATGTAGCCAATCATGAAATATGAATAATCCCACAACTTTTTTTAATGTTTATTTACTTTTTCTTTTGAGAGAGAGAGAGAGAGAGCACAAGCAGGGGAGGGGCAGAGGAATATAGGAATTATATATTCCTATATATATATTCCTATATATATATTCCTATATATATATGGGCCATATATATTCTTATATATATATAGGAATATAGGAATTATAGGAATATAGGAATATAGGAATTATATATTACTATATATACATTCCTATATATATATATATTCCTATATATATATTCCTATATATATATATATTCTTATATATATATGGGCCATATATATTCTTTTATATATATATATATTCCTATATATATATTCCTATATATATATACATATATATATATATATTCCTATATATATATATTCTTATATATATATGGGCCATATATATTCTTTTATATATATATATATATATTCCTATATATATATGTGTGTGTGTATATGTATATATACTTCCTATATATAAATTATATATATTTGTATATAAACACATATCATAACAAATTTAGGGCAGTTTTAGAGTAGCTTAGGGAATTCTGAGTAGTATTCCCCTAAGAGAGTGTAATTGTACATACTATTGGCAATAATATCAACTACCATTATTGAATTTATTACGTGCTGGACATTATGCTTATCACTTTTGGTGGTTTACTCTGTTTCACAAAATGCCTGGGAGGGGTGCTATTATTATTTCTATTTAGCAGAAGAGGAAATCATTTTAGAGAAAGCTTACAACTTCTAAGAGGCAGGGATAAAATTCAAACCCAAGTTCTTCAGGACTTCACTCACTGGCCCCCTCAGCCAAAACTACAATATCAGTACCTTATCATTATAATTCCTTCTCACATCGACAGTTCTCAGAGATGATGAAAGTGACTTCTAAATGAAACATATAATGAGAAAGTGACTTCTAGATCTTTGAAATTGTGACCAGCACATCCTAGACGGTTTCAACCAGTATTCGCATTTACAAAACACGCTCTCTTCTAAGTTAAATACAGACAATCATTGTCATTCTGACAACTACCCTCCACCCCTGTTTCTCTAGATAAATGATAGGAAGGTTCTGCATAAAGGGATTGACATTATCTCTTTCAACCAAACTAATTTTGCCCATCAGTCTGAGAGATCTGGATGGTGTCCTGAGACAGCTAGCCGTAACAAGCAACCTTACAGAATATCAAATTTAGTGTTTCCCATGATTAAGTGGATGTAAGGAAACAAAAAAATTTCTGGCCACCAGAAAGGGTGTGGTGACTAATCCTATTCTTTACAATATTTAAATATCCAACTGCTATCAGGATCAAAATCAGAAACAACGTCTTTAGGGCCACAGCTTGCCAGAATTAGGAAATATGTTAAATGTTAATGTCACAGAGAAAAACAAATCCTGTACCGTTAATATTTTGTGTGGGATTAAAATTCTCACCACCTTATTGCTACAGATGGTATAAGAGTCACCTCCCCAACTAAATAAATAACACACATAGTATATAATGTAACGAAATGTGCAAAAGAATGCTTCCAGTTATGTATCTAAAAGACACTCTTGGCTGACAATGTAATGATATATCGAGTTATGAGCTCTCTTAGAAAACTGTTTCCTACTGTTGGCAAACAAAGAAGCATGCTCTTGTGTTGTTGTTAATGTGGGAGAGCAGGCAGGTTATGGCATCCTTTTGCACAGCAATACGTTGGTGGTGCAGAAGTTATAAAGACACGGAAATGTCTCAATATCAGGTCTAATTCATGGAAAAAGACTACAAAACTCTGGTCTTTAAGATGAGATTCCATGTCTAGGACCGGAGATCCAGAAGATCAGTTAATTTCTTTTGAAAGATGACTCTAGATTTTGTTTTTGTTTGGAATAGAAGACTCAGGAGCACTTAAGCCAGGGTTACTGCATGAGAAGCTAAATGTATTTTAGCGGACAAATTATATTTGAAAACTAGTTATATCTATATTGCAGGGTGATATTTCTTTATTCACATTTTTCCGTTTTTAACATTTTTTACTTTTCAATTTTCTACTGCACACATCTGCTAAGCCTATTTAGTAATGTAATCAGAGCGATTTTCTGGTAGCCTAATTCAATAGATACCAACATTGTAAAAAGATACAAATGAACTACAGGTGAATGTATATTTTCAAGTGTGTACATATAAACTTTAGACATCACAGCACAGCATGACACTGAAAACGAGCCAACTCTACCTTGCATTCTGGACAACCATGACTTGACTGCATTGATTCCAAGAGCAAGAGTGAAGGATATAACAGGCAAGTCGGAAAGACAGGAAGAAAAAAAGTTAGGAAGAGAAACAAAGAAGAAAATACGAGAATAATAACCAGAGGACCTATACCAGAACATATAAATAACATGAAGCAGAAAACAATCTCAGAGCTACAGTGAAAATAATACCTCCTAAGTGTAAAAAATCCCAAGGCCTTGGATGCTGTAATAATTAGGAGTAATTTAATAAAAGGTTTACGAGTTGAACAGGGCAGCTGATTAGCTGCTTTTGGGGAGGAACCCACCCAGCAGGCTTGTTTTGTCTGACAAAATACTGGAGATGGCTTGAGATGGGGAGTTCACTCTGTATACTGGAATCCCCTGTTACTCACCCCAGAATGACTGACATATTCATATTACCTGTCTGCCCTTTCTGGTTACTCAAGTTTGCAATAGTCTAATTGAAACATATCATGTAATAAATAAAAGACAGGCACTCTCATATAGCATAAAAGGTGACACTCTCCAGGATACTATTAGAGAAGATAGAAAGTAAAAGACACTGCTTTATTTTCATTCATTCATTAGCAAATGCCAATTAAAAATACACCCTAGGCAGTGATTTCTTCTTGCCCCATAATATTGTCATTAAATAACACTGAAGGTCTAATGACCCAATCAAAGGCAGAATGAAGTTATCAGTTTGTTGTTATACTCACATAAAAAAAAGCAGCCAAATTACAGCTGTAACTAATGATGACATAAATGAACATAAAATAAAAACTCTCCTTTCCTCTGCTATATGGCTAGCTGGTGATCCTTATAAATAAATAAAATGCAATGATTTAAAAATAGAACCACAACACCAGCAATTCTAAGTTTCTAAATAAAATCAATGGGATAAAAGTAAAGGCTGCATCCATAATTGGATATAGTATCTAGAAATTTTCAAATTATTTTCTGAGTGTTATCTACATTTGATTTCCTAGCAAAACTATTCACTGGCTCCCTGCTCACCTTGGCCCTGTCAATGTCAACAAGAAAAAAATTAATCTCAAAAGAACTGGTGATCTGCCCGTGGTGATATAATTAGTCAACAACCAGCAGATTCAAAGGTAACGTATAACTCTAACTTGGATCCTGTTCAAACAAACCAACCATAGTCATACAACATGTGTTGTATGATTTCAATGCTTTTAAATCAGTTGAGGTTTGTTTTATGGCCTGAAACATAGTTTCTCTTGGAGAATGTTTCATGTGCACTTGAAAAGAAGATGTATTCTGCTATTGATGGGAAGAATGTTCTGTAAGTATCAATTAGGTCTTCAAACCAATTAGGATAATATTACGAGGTAATTGGGGAAATTAGGAATTATTTAAACATTTTAAAATTACAATGGTTGTATGTAGTATTATCACTATTTCTTTACAGAAAAAAGTTGTAATAGTTGAGATCTACTTTAAAATAATCTGTATAGGGGATTGTATGAGACATGATTGGCTAGGAGATGATAATTGCTGAAACTAAGTAATGAGTATGGGATGGGTAATTACATTATTCTTTCTACTCATGTGCAACAATACAAGTTTCCCAAATAAAAGGCAATATTCAAATGTTACTCAAGTTAAATGAAAAATGAAAAAAAAATAAATAAACCAGAGCCTTCAAATTACCAGCCTCGAATTCTTCTTATCATACCTCCGACTGTTGATTATTTATGGTCCCAAGATGCAAATTTGGCTAATAGAAATTGTTCAGGTAAGGTATAATGATCTGTTGAGTCCAAATTACTGTTTTGAAACCAACCTTGAGTACTGATTTATATACCAGAAAATAGCAATTTGCATTTATTATGTAAAAATTAAACATCTCTAAAGAGCACTTGCTTTATATGAACAGTTTATAAATCACATGAGATTCAGAGATATTTTTCATTTATTACCAAATATTTACCATACTTAGTAAATATTTATTTAATATTCAACATGTCAAATATGACTCTTATTTTATTTTATAGTTTTTAAAACACTGATTTGAAAATATGCATATAAGTAAGGATACATTAATAAGTCACTTAATGAACATGTAATGTGCTACCTAATAATATCTTATAAAATAAAACAGTAACTTATGAGTCTTGAACGTTAGTTTAACAAATGCAATTGGGAAGATAAGCTAAGTCTCTAAATCTGCCACAAACAATTCTTTAAATGATTTCACAGTGCATCTGATGGGTTATAGTGGTTTCTAGATTCAAAATACTGACTGTTTCATCAAGACAGATTTTCTTATGATCAAGGCTCTCCTAGAACCCGTTAAGGCTTAATTACAAATTTTTATTTCCATCATGTCTAATAGTTAGAAATAAATAAATATGACATGTGAATAAAACTAAGGAAGATATATTTAACTCTTTAAAAATAGAGACTAGAAACACCAACACTATTTTTGAATCCATGGGATGCAATACTTAGAAGACATTGTTTCTTCACTTACCCTCTCCCAGGAAGAAGGTACACTTTAACAAAGGGGTCCGAATAACCATTGTTGTCTCGAGGGACAAGGTTTCTTGCTTGGAGAATATGGATTATGAGATTCCCAAGATCATAGTTGATTTGAAGCTTAAAGGGACATCAAAATAGTCTATGAAGATCATTTTGATGTTATTTTTAAAAAGCTACAATACGTTATTATTCAATAACTTACCAGCATTTCTTTTTATTCTCATGAGGAGCATCAACCCCCATTTCCATTTTATTTGAAACTGAACAGACTAGTTTATGCCTAATTTAATTGAGAACTCCCAGGCACATGCTAATAACTAGTAAGTGTGCTGTTCATTCTTTCCATGGGTAAAGTTCTGGCCTGTCTAAAATTCATTTAGAAGAAAAATCATATAGTAAACGCTAGTGACATTTTTAAACCAAATTTACGTTCCTAGAAAAATAGTAAATGTTGTTAGCATTCGTGAATACAGTGACTAGGACATTGAAAATAAATTAACTAATTGATAAATTTATTACAAAATGTCTTCTGTATTTCACCAAATGCTTAGCAGTAGGTGGAATTGTTATTTAAAGATAGAGCTGTTAGTCTGAAATGTAAGAATATTTAAGAATGTGTAGATTTTATCTCTTCCTGTATTACCCTATATAACCTATAGCTTTTCTTTTTCTGTGCCTGCTTTTCTAATAGGGTCAGAGATTAAGATAAGAAAATCTTGTTCTTTAATTTTTAAAGCTGCACAGGAAAGAAAAGGGGCTGCTTCCTAGATTAGTGAATGGCTGTTACACAACTGTCAGTGAATAGGAAAAGATGAACAATTCAAGTAAATATTTGAGAAGCCCACATAATCCAAAATCGTGGAATTAACTAATTTTTCTCCTTCAAAATGTAAAGATTTTTATGGCATCATTTTGAATAAGCCTCAATTTTGCTTGATGCTGTTTTGGTTTATCAAATAATAGAAAGAAAGGGCTCTGCATTTCAGAAGAAAAAGATCCATAAATAAAGATACTAACCGAATTTTTAATAATCACATGAAACAAGTATGCTAGGCTTAATGTTGAAAATGGGGTAATTTAGACAAGTCAAACTCTATTTAAAATTTGGTAATCAAAATAATTCCTAACTGTAGCATAATTTTGGTCCAGTTGTATTTTGTGGCAGAAAAAGAATCTGCAATTGCTTCTCTCAACACAGCAAAAACTTAGACTTTGAGCATCCTGAAAGCAATGTGACATAAAAGAAAGTGCCATGAAGGAAGGGGAAAAAATGGAAAGTTCAGAACTTCAGAAACTGTGGACTCTAATGGAGTACTGAAATATAGAATTATTCGGCAGTTAATTTCACGGAGACTTAAAACAGCTTCCAAACTTTAAGAAGGCATTCTCCCCCATTTACTCTTTTCTTCGCCAGCCTTAAAGTTCACTTTTATCTGATGAGGCACCAAAACCACTTCTTATTGAAATGAAAACCTACAGGCTACCCTAAAAAGGTGCTTTTCAAAATTTATGCTGCAGCGCCTTAGAAAAATCTTAGGGCTGCTCAGATGTTGCTTCTGAGACAGACTGAGATGTCCCAGGAACCCTCCACCAGAGCCACTCCAATGCTGGTAGACTTGGGTGTCTATGTAAAGTTCCATCTGCAAAAAGGTTTTGCTACAAGAAAATAAATAAATAAAACGGAAATCACGGTCACGAGAAAATATTGAAAAAGAAACGAAAAGAGCCTGCGAGTTAAGAAGGAATATTATTAAGGGGCGCCTGGGTGGCGCAGTCAGTTAAGCGTCCGACTTCAGCTCAGGTCACGATCTCGCGGTCCGTGTGTTCGAGCCCCGCGTCAGGCTCTGGGCTGATGGCTCAGAGCCTGGAGCCTGTTTCCGATTCTGTGTCTCCTTCTCTCTCTGCCCCTCCCCCCTTCATGCTCTGTCTCTCTCTGTCTCAAAAATAAATAAACGTTAAAAATAAAGAAAGAAAGAAAAAAAGAAAGAAAGAAAGAAAGAAAGAAAGAAAGAAAGAAAGAAAGAAAGAAGGAATATTATTAAATTTCCACTAGAGAATTAAGGACTGCTCAAGAGAAAGGAAAATAAAAGAAGAACAGACAATAACAAGCCATAAAAGAAACACAGCAAATGCTGGTCCATGGGCAAGAGAGGAAAGAAAAAAAAAAAAGGTAAGAGAGAACAAGCTATGAATCAGAAACTCAGAAAATCTAGCATTTTCTCTGCTGCTTGTGAAATAAGGAAAGATCAGGTTGGGCTTTCTGAAAAAAAGAAACAGTTGGGGTGCCTGGGTGGTTCAGTTGGTAAGCGTCCGACTTCAGTTCAGGTCATGTTCTTGGGGTTCGTGGGCTCGAGCCCCGCGTCGGGCTCTGTGCTGACAGCTCAGAGCCTGGATCCTGCTTCATATTCTGTGTCTCCCTCTCTCTCTACTCCTCCCCTACTCACACTCTGTCTCTCTCTCAAAAATAAATAAACATTAAAAAAAAAAAAGAAAAAGAAAAGAGGAAATAGCGAGACTGCAAGATGTGCAGCACAGAGGTGACCAGGCCCGTGCTGCTGGGTCTTGCCCAGCAAGGTGCCTGCATTCTGCACCTCTTTCCATGCCATTCTCACCCTCCACTTTTGCTTTCATCAGTGGGAGCCTAGATGATCACTGCATTGATTTCTTTGTCTTTGTGTCCTCCCTTTGTAAGCTTTCCTTACACAGGCCATTGATGTATGAAATCTTACTATATATCCCTTTTAATTAGTCTCCCTTATCCAACATATTTACCGATCGCCCTACTGCAGTGGCTAACAAGAACCCCCAGCTTGTGTGCAAGGTTCTTTTTAATTTGGTTTCAACTTATCTGTACAGGAGCATTTCAATGCAGCAAAGCTGATGTCTGCCTTTTATTATTTCTGCCAGCAGAACCTTTCCTTGAAGCATTGCTTCTTCCAGGAACACACTCCCCCTTTCTCTGGGCTGATCCACAAATTAGTTCAAGTCTGTTGTCCTTTGTGAAGTCTTTCATGAAAATCTCCTCTAGAATATGTTGGAGACGCAGCTAAGACTTACTGGGCTCTTCCCCTTGTCTGAAACTTACTATCTTCAAATATTCTTATTTTACATTGTGTCACTTTTTTCTACGTGATTTTTCTTATCTATCCTGGATTACTTTTTGGTATTATTTAAAGTACATTTTTTAAAACATTTTTGACGATGACCCACTGTGAGAAATATGGGTTACGATACAATACACACACAGAAACACACACGTATAGAACTAAAAAAGATAGTGATTTACACTATTTTTCTTCTGTTTTCCTAGTCAAAATCCCCTACGTTGATTTTACAGATTACAAATTGGTTATGACCCCTGGCATGAAAAACACTACTGTAGGAAAATTGTTCAGCAATTATATAACAATTGTTGGTAGGAGGAAGAAAAGAGGATAGCATTGGACTCGTGAAACTCTTAAAGAGGAATCTTCACATTTCCAGAACAATCTGTCCTGTTTGAAACACATTCAACAAGTATAAACTGAGACATAAAACTTACTGATTCTGCTAAGGCATCCGGCAGATTTCAAATGATAGAATTCCATACATATAATTAGATTTTATAAACTGTATATTGTACTAAGATATTGTTCTATAATATTGTATTCTTCCTGTATGTGTTACATGCACATATAAAACAGGAAAAGTTCTAACAGTGTTTGCGATTTCAATAGACCAGTGAAGGGAGAAGAAACAGCCGAAGAAGATGGTATAATGATGATTTTTTTAAAAAAATTCTCCTACCTGAATTTCCCCTGTAATTGGATGAGAGACAACCTTGGCTGCATCAGTAGGCTGCAATAATAAGAACATATATTAATGGATAAACCCTTCATAAAATTTACCATTTCAACTTCCTTGTGAAATTAATTTCTATTTGGTCGGAGCACACTGTCTGGAAAATGTATTTCATCCATTTGGCGGCTTCAGATTATGGTATCTACTTACACGTCACAACGTGTGTTTGATTTTATAGATACATAAATCTAGTTTTCATTTTGTTCAGCCTGTTTTGAAGTTATAATTTTATACCTGTAGGGCTGTATTTCTAATTACTCAATGAAATGAATACTTTGGCTTAAAGCACTCGATTTAAGTATTTTACAGGTTTTAGCGATCTTTCGCGAAACGACAAAGACACTGTTTCTAGACCGTGACCGCCTAGGAGCACAGACGTCACAGAAGCCCGTTCTTGCTGGCCTTCGATGGGTGGTCAACCCCACTCTGCTCCCTTCTGGAGTGAAGCACCCAGGCGATCACTTCTTAATATTTCACATTCCTTAATTACAGTTCTACCCTATTCCAAGCAAGTTCTCACTTCCTTAAGAAGTTCCTTATGTCAGTAAAGCCTTGAAACAGTTAGGAATGTGATGTGATAAATTGGTTCAGAATGCTAACAAAAATGACTGATTGCTGACTTGTTATATTTCAATGCAGGATTTGTACAAAAGGAGAGATGATGTTCTGGACTCCAGGTCTATTCTGTCTACAACAGAATTTCAGGCAACATGGCATCAACACAGGGAGATACTTACTAAAACGGAGGCCAGCCTGCTACGCTCAAAGTAAAGCCCTGTCTGCCTACATGTACATAATATTGGCTTTGTTTTAATAATTAACCTGAAAAGGAAAGATCCATAATATTTAGGTGGATACGCTTGTTGTCACCTTTTCCTTTATATTTTTATCTTGGAAATGAGAGCAATCCAAAGAAGACAGCTATACTCCAGGTCTTGTGTTATGAAATAACTAAGGAATGAAAATGTAATCTTTGGTAAAATTACAGAGTTGAGGTTAAAGTTTCTAGGCCATGTATCCTTTATTTAGTTCAGCTCATTATTAAGAATGTCCATTCGTTAGGGGCGCCTGGGTGGCTAGGTCTATTAAGCATCTGAGTCTTGATTTCAGTTCAGGTCATGGTCTCAGAGTTCATGGGTTCGAGCCCTGCATCGGGCTCTGTGCTGATAGGGCAGAGTCTGCTTGGCATTCTCTGTCTTTCTCTCTCTCTGCCCCTCCTCCCACTCATTCTCGCTCTCTATTTCCCTCTCTCAAAAATAAAACATTAAAAAATGTCCATTCATTAATATTGAAACCATGTTCTGGCTGCAAAAGATAACCTACCAGTTAGTGACCAATTAATTATATTTACTTAACAATTATTTTACTGTTTAAAGAAAAGCAAACTGAATCTAGAAAAAGAAGGACAATAGAAGTTTCTAGAACTATTTCTATCTTGATTAAAGACAGGGGTTTTCCTAAGACCAGTTTCCTTTGCATTCCAATGAGGAAAACTGGAGAATAACTGACATAAAAAGTAAAAACACAAGCCAAAAAGCAAAACAAACAAACAAACAAAAAAACCCTCACAGAACACAAAGCTAAGTGATTACTGGTAACTTATTTTGATTTCTTTTTGACAGTTGTAGCTCATTTGGCAGGTAATCATGCAATATCACTAAATTCAGGGTTGAGTAGAAACTTATGGACCATTTTTAATTGTTCTGGGGTGTGGCAGTAAAATCAAAAGGGTGTGGAGGGATATTTTAAATTATGGAAGGAAAGAGATCAGTATCTGTTGGATACGGAGCAAACTACCAGCTCCAGGTAGTGACATTTCCAGATGAGAGCTAGCTACTTTCCTTTAAAGGATGCCATATCTTTCTGAGGCTGTTTTTAATGATTACAGTGATAAAAAAATGTTCTTCATGGAAATCAGTGATACAAGTGTGGAACAGGCAATCACTTTGGTAGTGTGCAGTCTGATTTCAAGGTTTGAATAGTTGTACAATGTCCATGAGCTGCACAATACCCTAACGATGTGTAATGAAACAAATGCATTATTTTTATTTCATTTTATATAAATTATTTTTTCCAATGGTTACTCAGATATTAGGACATAAATACGAATTAAGTATATAATAAATAAAACTGTTTTAGGTATATCTTTGGGCATAAGAGACCCGTGAAAAAAACTAGTGAGATGTTAAGGGCGCTCTGACCAGTAAGGTTTGGGAGATCAATGACCTATTTCATAAGAACCTTTAAAACTAATGAGTACTTTATTTTATTCATTTATTTTAATTTTTTTTTAATGTTTACTTATTTTTGAGACAGAGAGAGACAGAGCATGAACGGGGGAGGGGCAGAGAGAGAGGGAGACACAGAATCAGAAGCAGGTTCCAGGCTCTGAGCTGTCAGCACAGAGCCTGACATGGGCCTCAAACCCATCGTCCACGAGATCATGACCTGAGCTGAAGTCGGACGCTCAACCGACTGAGCCACCCAGATGCCCCAAAACTAAGGAGTACTTTAATTGAATCATTTATTTATAACATGACTTTCAAGAAAGCATTCAAACTTCAAAGATAAACTGAAGAAGGTTTGATTAAAATGTCAGACACAAAACAGCTTGAGGTGATAAAATAAAAATTTTGGAGATAAAAATTCATAGTGAAATAGCTTAAGCAAAATAACAATTTGATAAAGTCATATACATAGCTTATATAACAAACATATATTTAAATAATTTAGATGCATATTTTACCTACATTTACTCAGAAGAAACCATTTAGAGCATTATTACCAATTAATAATTACTTATGAATAATCATTTAGAATATTTACTAGACGGTGTTCTAAATATCTAAGTATATAATTATGCCAACTATATTTAAATATTTAGTCTTAATACATTTCTTTTTTTTTTATTTAAAAAAAAATTTTTTTTTCAACGTTTTTTTATTTATTTTTGGGACAGAGAGAGACAGAGCATGAACGGGGGAGGGTCAGAGAGAGAGGGAGACACAGAATCGGAAACAGGCTCCAGGCTCTGAGCCATCAGCCCAGAGCCTGACGCGGGGCTCGAACTCACGGACCACGAGATCGTGACCTGGCTGAAGTCGGACGCTTAACCGACTGTGCCACCCAGGCGCCCCAGTCTTAATACATTTCTTACACTAATATTTTATAATTTAATACCTAGTCTCATACCTAATGAAAACACAAAAAAGTTAAAACTATAATTCTGTAAATATTCTGAAGAATATATGACAAGTGCCAGTGATGATTTAATTCACAATATTTACTTATTTATTTTATTATTGTTCTGTGTAAGCCCCTCCACTATGTGCTTAAAAAGCATAAAAAAAAAAAAAAAAGAAATGGTTTTTGGTTCTTAAGGAACTTGCAGCCTAATTGGGAGGATAAAATAAGAAAGCTAGTAGCTACAATCAACATATAAAATGCATACATAAAGATATATACATAAAGTATGGGGCACTTCGGAGGGAGGAGAAAAAGAAGAATTGGTATCTTCTGATTTAAGGCAGGATTGGAATATGGATAGATTTCATGGATGAAGGCTTCCTGTTGCTCTTATTTCATTGGACACTGAGGAGCTATCCAAAAAAAATGTCTGTGGAAAGTAGGAATGAGCTGGCAACTCTAATATACAGAGTATTTATTAGCAAGGCAATTGTAAAGACTGAACGTTATGCTTACTGTGATAATCTCCCAAGGAAAAGCCCTTTTAGACTGAGTAGGATAGGGTCCTAGGCACAGGTGAGGCTGTCAAGATTCTAGGTAGCAGGGATACATTTTAAACAGGTTAGTGACCCAATCAGGTCACTGTGCCACAGATCAGCTGGAGGGCAGTTTGAGAATGAAGAGAGAACGGTGAGTGGAGTTGCAAGTAATGAGTGCAATAATGTTGGAAAACGAAATAATGCTTTGCTAAAGAAAACTGGTGGGTTCAGAGAAGGCAGAAACTTACTAGAGACTTAATAGAAAATCAGAATTCTGAGGATTAAGATTCAGTGACTAATCAGACATTGTGAATGAAGAGAAAAGAAGAGAAAATGATGGTCTCAAATTTTTACTTAATTTCCTGGGAGGATGGTGATGTCAAGTGCTGAAACAAAAAATTAGGATGCGAAACTTGTAGAACTATAATGTCCTTGGTGTGGAAACTTTGCAAGCTGACTTTCTCATTTCTTGTGTCCTACCTGGAGATACTGAGATAGGAATGAGAAATATCGGTCGGTAACTCAGAAGACAGGGAGCCTCCATGAGGTAATTCTTGAAAACTAACACATAACTGTATGTGATAAATTATAATTGTGTTAAAATTTGTATTGAAATTGAATCTAACCATTCTTGAAATTGTTCTTTGTGAAGCCTTGCTATATTTATTTTGGGACACACCGTCCTGTGATGCAATGATTAAGATCATCCTACCTTTGTTGTTTCTTTCTGAATAAAAGGGATTTGGGGGGACATCTGCTGTGTTTTTATACCTGGTGAAACAAACTTTGTCTTCTGAAGTCCAGTCAGTTTACCCAAGCATAGCCTGTCCCTCCCAGGCATCTTACCAAGTAAAGAGAAATCTTCATCTATGTTTAAATAAAAGAAAACTTTGCCAAACATATTTTTAACCATAATAAGAATTTCTTCATTATGAATGAAATCTGTGAGGGAAAAGTTACAAACTGTCTACATTTTCATCCGCTTTTATAAGGTTCAAAACATTAATTCTATGGGTTTTTTTTAATTCACTAGTATCTTGGAAATTATAAGGCTAGAAACATTTATTACAAATGAAGACTTGCAAAAAGGGAAAATTTATTAGTATGGAAATAGGGATACAATTCAAAATGGCAACTCTATATTACTGGTTTTCTTTATTTCTTATTGTCCTAAATTCTCTTTATCTCTGTTTCCTTTTTACCTTTTATTTAGATTATCAAACCCAATCTAATGTGTAACTTATTTCCAAAAAGATGCAAAGCTAATGTTTCATACACAAAGAGGCTCAAATTGATGCAACCACTATACAGAAAAAGAACCAGGAAATAGGGAGCATTAGACACACTTTTCAAGTTCCTCATAATAATAACTGCTAAAATATTTTAAGAAATATAAAAACACATCATCTTCATGAACATTTTGCTTGGTCATATATTCAGAAATGGCAATTTTTTGTGCCAAGAGATCATTAGGAAATGAAAAATCACAAGAAAACAATATCGTCTTTCCTTTGTCCTCGTCTGAGTAAGGAGCTAGAAAATAAGTAACTTAGAGGTCATACTGAACAATTCTCACCTTGCTGCTGCCGTGTTTCTTTTTGCTCACTGAGGGTGACCCCGGTTGCCCAGGGCTGGGGACGGAACTGGATCCTGCTGATGTTGGACCTGAATGAACGTGAGATCCTTTCTCAACAACGGACGACAGAACCAGTGGTGACTGCTGTAATGAGACCTTCTGGAGCTCTGCTGCCAACTGCTTAGGATCAACCCCTGGGGATTTTGCTTTCTCCACTACAACAAAAAGAAATGGCTATGTATTTCTCAGGTTCATAGGTACTTAACACCATGGAACTTACTTGGGTTCTAGATGACAAGGTAACGTACATTCACAGATGTATGAAAATTTCTACAAGCCACGGTCTGTTCTTTAGTGCAGTAACCCAGACTCTTAGAATGCTAGCTGCAGCATAGAAAATTTTCAATAAATATTTGTTAAACGAAGAAACAAGTGATAATGCTACAATTAATGAAACAAGTGTTCATGTTACAGCTGATCAACATTTATAAGACTATAGTTGTTTGCTAATAGAGTTAAATCTATTTCATCACGTACTTATGAAATTAAATGTTGATTTTTTTTATTCACTATTAACAGCAATCAAAAGGTTCAAAAATAAGTGCCCCATAGTCCTAGGCTAAAAGAATCGAGTATTGTCTAAAAATAATCTAAAACTGCAAATAAATGGCTCCATGGATTCCTTTGAAGGGATGCATTTATTTTTAAAGAATTAAAAATGTGAACTCACATAGCCAGAATTCTGTATGAATTTCTTTAATGGGTCTCATACACAAATATGTGTTTCCCTAGAAGGCTAAAAACATAGCTGCAATGCTTTGGTTTTGTTTACAATTACATAAACAAACATTGATTAGTCTAGAAGTACATTTTTGCCTACGCAGTATCTATGCTCACATCCTCATCTACAGCTACACCTGCCTCTACAACGATGTTTCCATTTACATCCACGCCTTTACCCACAGTTGAAAGCAGATTACTTTCACCTACCAGCTTTCGGTGGCTCATGAAGCTCCAGGTGCTGGGGATTTTCAGAGTCTGATAGCATATTGAGGTCCCTAAAAATTAAAACAAAGAAATTGAGAAAGAAGTTGAGGAAACCTGAGACAAAAGTCCCTCTTTTCCAACTACCCTGAGTTTTTTTTTTTTTCAATAGGTAAATGAGAAGTGGTTAATGATATAAAGCAATTTCCAAGCATGCTCACCCTTCTAACCAAATATATACTTGCAATGCTGTTAAAAGTCAGCTGATAAAAATGATTATTTAAGGTGAAATCTTTATGGATTAAACATAAGCTCATTTTGAAATACTATACACACACAGGAAACCTAAATGGGTTTAGGCTTTCATTTAAATGAAGCATGTTTCAATAAAAGCATGAAAGGGGACAGCTACTGACAATATCAGAAACAAAATCAGCTGAATTCTTACTATGCTTTAGATTTTTATTCTGAACACAAGAAATCTATAGAAACTTGTATTCACTTTATGTTCTAATTACTGAAAATCTTGCTGACTGGCAAAGGTTCCACCTTAACAATTTTAAATTAAAAGCGCCATGAATAGCCAAAAAAATGGAAACAAAAAGATGGGGAAAAACTCACAGTCTTACACATATTTCTGCTTCCCCACTTTGCTGACCAATGATACTCTGAACTTCTTCATATGTTTTAGAAGTTAAAGGAATTCCATTCCATTCCAACACTTGCATCCCTAAAAAGACAAATTCAAGTATTAAAAAAAAAAAAAATGTGTCGTATTTCTAGTCTGGGTCCACAGGGCAGAGAAGACACACAGGGCTCTGCATTTAAAAACCAACTCAGCACACCATTTCAGAGACCATCAGTTCAAAGTTCTTTGAACAGTAATACCACAACCGCATGTAGTTTGATTTCATCATTTACCCGAACACATTAGACCTGTGTAACATAACATGCAAAATGTTGCGTCTGAAATCTATCAAACATTACCAAACACATGCATTATGTTCACACTGCTTTCAGAAAGAAAACATCATTGAATATATATTGCTCAGGCCAATCTTGTGTAGGAAAAAAAAAATCATAAGCAGCAATATAATTTCTCCATGGGGAACAAGTATCTAGAAGAGTATAAACTTCCATATTCCATCATGGAATGGGTGGGAGAGGGGAAAAAAAGTGATTAGTAGTTCGTTTTGAGGCTCTCCTTGAGAAATTTGTACTGCTTCAAGTTTGCTCAGATAATACAGATTTCCGCGGGGTATGTTTTTCTTTTTCTTCACTGCATGTAAGGTGTTCCTGAGTACAATCGGCAGGCATGTTACAGACAAGCCGGCTTCATGGGTGGGGGAGGGGGAGGGGGGAGGGGGGAGGAGGGGTGTGGCCTGTGTAGAAGCACAAGGCCCTGTGCTCAGAAGGGCCCACGCTTGATTTAATGCTTTGCTGTTGTCATTTCGAAACTCTTAATAACGTTTCAACAAAGAGCTCTATGTTTTCTTTTTGCACTGGATCACATCGATTATGTTGCTGGACTAATTACAGGGCATTTCATGTTTCCTATCTAGAAAGATAATTTTCGCTTAAAAAAAGTAGTAACATCATACTTCAACATTTTAAATTCCGAGTCTTTCATCTATTTTATATGAGCTGTCAAAATAATCTAGGGGGGCATATTTGGCAAGAATCACCTGGCTCTACTACGTAGCTATGGGAAATGGATATAAATTAGATGAGACTATCCAAAGTCATAGTGCCCCCAAATTTGTGAATGCTACAAGCTTTACCTAAGAAAATATCGTCTGCCCTAACTAGGCTTTATTTAAATAAACAGAAATACTTGTTGAATAATTAGGTTTTCAATGAGCTTCAGAGAGGTCTATGTGAAAGTCCCTACTGCTCACCAGTGCCTTCCGTGGAAAATTCCAAACAGAGCATAATTAAGTCTTCAAAAGTTTTAATGATTTTGATATACATTGGAAAGCATATTGCCAGTTGTAAACAAGTAAGGGAAATACTTTTACTACAGTGAAATGGCAAAATAAGTCCATAAAAACGTCCACAATAACACAACAAAAATGGCTTTTCTATAACTTACTCCAAAGAAGAATTTACCTTCAGACGGGCCTTAGGTTTTAATTCAATAATCCCAGGCTGTTGTACATATGAAATAAGAAAATTACATAAAAGACAATGATGATACCACTAAAGAAAAATTTAGCACAGCAAAAGGAAGAGCACACTGAAAAACCCACTCTTCTAAAAGTCACGATAAAGAGTATATTTATGTAGAGACCATCTTGAATTGAAACACATTATAGTGTTATAATTGCATTGTCACTTTTTGGCAAGAGAAGATTCTATGAAAAGAAGTAGCTGCATAATCTTCATGCCTCTTCTCTTGATTAATTTGCTCATTTTTCACCTCTCAAAACAAAGGGGCAAATTTACAAAGCATGATTATCCAATGAAATTTAAAATGCTTCTAGTATTAAAACAGGAAAGCTAGTTAGGGTCGTTAATACAACTGCTGAGAAAAATACACAGATAACTGGAAATCTGGCCTATAATATACACATGAGGTCATAAGCTACACGATCTGTTCTGTTCCCGTGGTATACCAGCTGAACTTCTTTTCTCTTCATTCAGTTTCATACCAGAGCTGGTGCAGGACTGCGTTTCAAAAGATTTTGCCAGCACTTTAAACTTTTTATTCTTGGTTCCAATGGTGAGCATCAGATGCTACAGGGAATGCCATCATTTAGTAATACCTTCCTTATCCATTGCCTCTTCAACTCTCTAAAATCCTACAAGAACCATACTAAAATAACCACGTGAATATAACCAATCACTCCTTATTAATTCATAACAAGGTTCTAATAGTTGTGAGAATTGAGTATGGTATGATTTCAAATACAATGTTCTGGAAAGTGTTAATTGAAGAATCCTACAAACTATTTTAAAATGCAGGTAAAAATTTGTTGAATATGACCAGGCTATATGGAGGTTCACTAAAGTAGTATTTTATCACTTAATTGACTTGAATGGAAGCATAGCCAATCTTTAAAAAAAAAATTACATTTTATTTATTTTTGATAGAGACAGCACAAGTGGGGGAGGGGCAGACACACACACACACACACACACACACACACACACACACACACACACAGAATCTGAAGCAGGCTCCAGGCTCTGAGCTGTCAGCACAGAGCCCGATGCAGGGCTCGAACTCACAAACCGCGAGATCATGACCTGAGCTGAAGTCGGACGCTCAGCCAACTGAGCCACCCAGGCGCTCCAAAGCATAGCCAATCTTAAGATAATTTTTATTGACTTTGTTTTAGAAATAATTCCTGGAAGACAGTGTACATATGAATGGTTATATCTATTATTTAGCATTATGAGCATTTATGTTTTCTTTATTTTAAATTATATCAACATGTATGTTAATGAACTGTTCAACTTTTAGACTGTCCAGGTGATGTTTCGATTATATCCCTAGAAAGTACCTATACTAATAACTCTTAACAGGAAAACTAAGATAATTTGAATTTTTATTAAATGTGCAACAGTTCATGACAGAATTTGCTGCTCAAAATCTTACACTGAACATGTTATTAAAAACAAAAAAAAAGACAATACATTTAAAAAAATTAAAAATTAAGGAAAATCAATCAACATAAAAGTTTCTCAACTATGTGTTTTTATAACTTCTGAGATTACCTAACTTTATATGCTCCTAAAACTATTATATACTATTCTTTGTAGTATAGGATTTCATGTATGTTATTTCTGTCCATATTTAATACTTAACATTACATCACAAACATCTTATGGATTAAATTTATTGAGTTAACAGTTGAAATCTCAGAGGTATATCCAAATGTGTATCACACAAAACCTGATGACTTTTTTTCCCCCACAACTATTTTTTTTAGCACTTAGCATGCAGCAGGCACTCCACAGTCACTTATGTGATGATTACCACCTTATAGCTAATATTTGATGTTGCCATAAAAATTCATAAAAATGATACTCTACTAGAAAGACAACAGAAATATCTTGGCAGTTAGTAAAATTAAGATAATTCACAGAGAAAGAATTTTATTTTATTTTTCAATATATGAAATTTATTGTCAAATTGGTTTCCATACAACACCCAGTGCTCATCCCAACAGGTGCCCTCCTCAATACCCATCACCCATCCTCCCCTCCCTCCCACCCCCCATCAACCCTCAGTTTGTTCTCAGTTTTTAAGAGTACAGAGAAAGAATTTTAAAAGTGTCATAAGTATATACAAAATAGACCCCAGACTCATCAGTGATTAGAAAGTACGAATTAAGGCAATGATGAGGTACTACTTAGCTCTCATCACATTGCAAAAAGTTTAAAATCCAGAAAATGCCATGTGTTGACCAAGATGTAGGATAGGGGACCCTGACTCCAAGGGAGATTATACTTGCTGGATGCTTGTTCAGCTTCACCCTCATTCTACATCAGATGAAAAGAAAACAACTGCGTGATTACAATGTACAAACATGTAATTATTTTAATGGGAATGGATAAGTGCATCCCTCTGGAGGGCAATGTGGCAGAACGTCATTAAATTATATGCATGTACACTCTGTGACCCAGAAATCTTCTTGTGTGTCTATTTGTAGGAGGGGGCAGTATCAGGAGAAATGGACAATGAGAGCACAGTAAATGCTCAAGATGGAAACCCTTGGCACAGGGTGCAGGAAAAAGGCCGTAACAGGCATTAACATCAAAAGGTGGATCCATCTTAAAGCCATTTGCCAAGTAAAAGCAAGTGAGAAACAGGATCTGGTCTATAGGGCAATGATGCTTTATTTACATTAAAATGACATTTGTACAATTAACATTGTATATTTTACAAAGATATCAGAAGTATCAGAAATTATAATAGTTGCTCGTGAACAGAAGAAGGGAATGGAAAAAGAAAATGAGATGAAAGAAAATGAATGAGTTAATAAACGAACAAACACAAAACCACACACACACTCATATACGGGACACTTACATGAACCAGTGAGGCTGGTGTGCTATGGAATGAGAATTAATACCACTGGGGTAACAGAACAGAACAAAATAAAACCAAAACCTAATTTAAAACTACATGTATATGATAAATTAATCAAAATTGATTGCTTTGTACATTTTCTCCACTGATATTATTAACCATGACTATAGATTAATTTCTTAAATCTGAACATTTGCTCTCAAAAATCCTTTATAAACTAGCAACAGCAGCAAAAACTCAGCTGAAATGTTTGTTAGCCCTGGCTTTCTAAATGGTAAACAAATCCTGCAAGTTGAGCTCCCGGGGTCCTATATATTGTCCACATCAGCTATACTAATTATTCATTCATCTTCAAGTTAGGCAGTATTAATACACAGAAACAGAGATACAGAGAAATAAATAGATAGATGTATTTTATTCTTTTATAAAGTTACTTTTTAAATATTTTACAACTTATCCACTTTATACATTAACATGAAGGGAAAGAAAGAAAAAAAAAGGTGGAAGAGAGGAAACTCAGGAAGGAAAAATAGAGTAGATGAAGGGTATCTTTGGTAAAGAGAAAAAAGGGAAAAAATAGTATTTGAATGGAGTTCTGCTTATTTACAGAACAAAGGACACTGTCTCCACTATGATAAGACATTAAAAACCCAGATGTATTTTCCTGTGAAAAGTCATCTACATGCATAAATCTTAAGGTTAAAAAGTATCTTCTTGAATAGCTAATCTCATAATAATGCTGCCATTTTTGTCACTGACAAAACTCTGGTAACACATAGTTTCATCATAACTTAAAAGAGAGCCTCAGTACATAAAATATATAAACATGGGGCTACTTTCATGGAAGCAATCTCTATCTGCCTGTTTTACCCCTCCTCAGTCTCCAGTCCCCATTCTAGAAGTATCCTTAGATGCTTGTAGGGACCTTGTTTCTCTGGTCTACCTGAATGAGTTGAGTTTAAAATGGCCTCGTGGCTTGAAGAAGGCTTTGGAACAATTTCCATTAACAAGGACATTGCTACATTAAAAGAAAGAGCTACATTTAAAAAAAACATGATCTGAATTTTATTTTATTGAGAATGTGGTCTGAGTTTCTAAAAAAGACTACAATAAAATTTTGCATTTTTAAAAAGTCATAATTTAATAATGCTTTCAAATACAACAAAGTGTGTGTGTTTGATACTTAGCATGAACAAAATAAAATCTTCCCATGTTTTAATATGTATTATTCTCAGAAACAATGTGTTTTGTAAACACATCAAAAATGTGTTTTGTAAACCAACATGTTGCTGGTAGTTGACCATTGATATCTTCTCTTCTCCATAATCAAATTTGGAAATCTCCAAACACAATAGGAAGGCTGTGACCTTCAGCAAACTGGTTAATTCGCCATATTGGCTTCCTTCAGGGAGATTATGTTGCTAGATCACTTTTAATTTACTCATACTCTATGAAGGGGAAAATACTTTGACTGTGGCACAATGAGAAACAAATGAACAACAACAACAAAACCCCTGCTTGTTTACGATTTATGAAAATGCAATTTTTGAGCTGGAGCTTTATATGAAGATTTTTCTTTTAAAGATTTTTTTCTGTCAGCGCAGAACCCCACTCTGGTGTTGGATCTCACGAACCATAAGATCATGACCTGAGCTGAAACCAAAAGTTGGACACTTAACTGACTGAGCTGCCCAGGCACCCCTGTATGTGGAGATTTTAACAAACATTTTGGATCCTGAAATTTCCACATTGTTTTTCATTATTTGTCCTTATTTACAACTTTTCCCTCTATATACGTTAAGACTTTAAAGCACAGCAATCATGTCATCTAATTTTTCTCTTCTGCATTCCCCACATTTCCTCTCACTGCCCATTGTGGTTGTTCTCAGTTTCTTTAAAAAAATTTTTTTTAACATGTATTTATTTTTTGAGAGACAGAGCATGAGCAGAGGAGGGGCAGAGAGAGAGAGGGAGTCACAGAATCCACAGCAGGCTCTAAGCTCTGAGCTGTCAGCACAGAGCCTGACGTGGGGCTCGAACTCATGAGCCGTGAGATCATGACCTGAGCTGAAGTTGAACGCTTAACTGACTGAGCCACCCAGGCACCCAGTTCTGTTTCTTTAGGCTGGTGTTGGCTCCCTAGGGCCCCCATGGCATTACCCTATCTAGTTTGTCTTCTCTGGGCATTTGCTACCTTTGGTTCTGGATTGGTTAACTCAGGGGTTGGAACATCCAATTTGTAGTCTGAACCTAATTTTTGGTTTAAACTTACATGCCAAACAAAGTAC
The DNA here is from genome assembly GCF_018350155.1 of Leopardus geoffroyi. Lineage (NCBI taxonomy): Eukaryota > Metazoa > Chordata > Mammalia > Carnivora > Felidae > Leopardus > Leopardus geoffroyi. Next base: position 87,497,823 of record NC_059331.1, read on the forward strand.
CTAGAGCTAACACCATTCAAACTCAAAGCTGTTTTCAATCTAAAATACCAAAAATTTAACTCTAATAAACTATACATTTTAAAAAATGTGATAGATCACAATTTCCTCTCTTCACAGTATAGAGATAATAGAATTAAACTCATTAGAATATTTAATGTAAATTTCATAAATACACATTCTTCCAAATTTTAGTAGTATTAAACATACATATATAGGAGGTTTGGGGTAACTTCTAGTATTTTGCTTTAAACTATTGTAGATTTTATATCGCGTTAACAACAAGCCCAACATAAATGAAGCAGATTGGGAAGCAAAAGGAGATGCTATGATAGTACTATTTATAGGAGTTTCTTGGCTCATGTTATATAGCTTAGCTATATTTTTCAATAGCTCATAATTAAAGAAGTTGAATTATCTTATTTAAAACTGTCATTAATTTGGAGTATGGTCAAGCAATTCGTTTTCCATGTTTCTTCTGGCACTCACATTTTTTATGAATAACAAGCAATTAAAATAAGCAAAATATGGCTTGAATATATAAGTTCTTGAATGAAATTAATTTACAAAATAAAAAATCCTCATAACAGTGTAAACTGAAGAAAACATCTAAGAAACATCAAAGACTACAGTTAAACTGTCTGGGCTTACCCACTCTCGTTTTCTAGGCTGAGTACCTCGAGTTATTTAAAATCCATGGCTTCTACAATCACAGATCTAAAACAGATTTAGTGTCAATCATAAAAAAAAATAATAATTACGAAGTAAGTAGATTATCACATAATTTGCCATATTAATGGTCAACAATAAAAAGGTCACTGGAAAAGAATCACACAGATAAACAGTGTTGTAAGCAGGTCACAACTATTTTATTGACTCAACGTTATAAAGCAAGCAATATCCTTGTGGATGCGCTAGTTTTCGTCTCTTACAGAATACTTTAGAACTCGGTGAAACATGAGGTGACGTGGCTTTTCTAATATTACAGTTAGTTGACGGTAGTGCAGAAGTATGACTTCCGTGTATCTCTTAGGTGAATGCTAGTATCAGCAATTAGAAGATCTCATTAGGTTTATGCCAACTAAACCTATCTCATAGCCCACCTAAATATAAATGGTGTTCAAATATGTAAAACCTAGCACAAAGAACACATATTATTTATAATGCCATTTTCATTATAATAAAAAGATAATTTAAACATTGTTTTAATTATGTATATGACAATGTTATTTGAAGAGTTGGATGTGCAGAAAATGAAGACATTGTTGAACAAAGTTTTTGTAGAATATACCATTTATGGTGGATAAACAATGTCAACTTGGAACGAACAAAAGGCTGACTGACTCATCTCTTTTCTCCACTCCACTCCCAGAAAATAAGCCAATATCACACTTAAAGGAGCACACTGATGAGAAATTATTCTGAACACTACCAGAAGGGAAAAGAATGTGGGAAGGTTTACCCAAAGTCACCAATTATCAGGGAAATTCAAATCAAAACCACAATGTGGTATCATCTCACACCTGTTAGAATGGCCATCATTAAAGAAAGAAAATGAAGAAAGGAAGAAAGAAAGAAGGAGAGAAAGAAAGAAAAGAAGGAAGAAAGAAAAAAAAGTAAGTGTTGGTAAAGGGATGGAGAAATTAGAATCCTTGTACTCTGTTGGCTGGAAAACAAAATGGTGCAGGCATTATGAAAAACAGTATGATGTTTTCTAAAAATTAAAAATAGAATACTGCATGATTTAGCCATTCCCATTTCTTGGTATTTATTCAAAATAATTAATAACAGGATCTCAAAGAGATAATAGCACTCCCACACTCATTATAGTTGCATACACAACAGTCAAAATGTAGAAATAACCTAAATATCCATTGACATAAACGGCTAAAGAAAATAAGGTTTATACATAGAGTAGAATACTATTCAGCCTTTAAAAAGGAAGAAATCCTATAGTATGACACACCATGGATGAACCATGATGACATTATGCTAAGAGAAATAAATAATCCAGTCACAGAAGGACAAATACTGCAGGCTTCCATTTACATGAGAAATCTAAAACAGTCAAACTCATAAAAGCGAAGAGTAGAACGGCGGTTGCCAGGGTTTAGGGGAGGGAGAAATGGGGTGTTTCTTGTATAAAATTTCAGTTATTCAAGACAAGTTTTAGATAGCTGATAAGCGACACTGTGCCTGTAGATAAAAATACCACAGTGTACAAGTGAAAATCTGTGAAGAGGGTAGATCTCATGTTAAGATTAATAATCACATTTTTTTTTAAATTTTTTTTTCAACGTTTATTTATTTTTGGGACAGAGAGAGACAGAGCATGAACGGGGGAGGGGCAGAGAGAGAGGGAGACACAGAATCGGAAACAGGCTCCAGGCTCTGAGCCATCAGCCCAGAGCCCGACGCGGGGCTCCAACTCACGGACTGAGAGATCGTGACCTGGCTGAAGTCGGACGCTCAACCGACTGCGCCACCCAGGCGCCCCAATCACATTTTTTTTAAAAATGGTAAAAAAAAAAAAAAAAAAAAAAAGAATGTTGGATGGGTAAAAGAAATGGGGATAGAAAGCCAGTTCTAAACAGGAGATGCCCCCAACAATTGTGGTTGGAGTTTGTAAAGGTACTAAGCTTGCTCAAATTGTTCAGGGAAGATGGCATTACCTCAAAGAAAAAATTTTGTGTAGTACCCTTACCAAAGTCGACCTTGAATTCAGTGGCTCAACCTAGGAGAACTACTCTCAGGAAGACTTCGTAACAGTTAAAGGAGCCACTCACTGTCAACAAAGTGTGCTGGGTCAGATAACTGCTCTCTCCGTGATGCGGATCAATGTACAGGGGACCAATCCCCCAGTGTTCTGAATATATAACATCCTCATCGGGATTTCTCCAGGGCTTGTGAGGCAGGAAATATCAAATAATGATAATAATAAGGGAAGACTGGAACTGATCACATTTGATTTACAGGAAAAAGTAATGTGCTTCTCGCACTCCAGTATGGCTTTGCAAATTCATGCCTTTTAAATAGAGTTAAGGTAAAGAGGAATATAATTAACCATGATTTGTGGTCTAATGTGAAGAAGGTTATCATCACAGAATTCTGTTTCAAATCACTCTAACCATCATTAAAATAATCCAGTATTGCAGTCCAAAATGTATTGGAAGGATTGGTACAGATGCCAAAGTTACTCCATGGCTACAATTTATGGTGTTTAGAAGTAGATGTATAATTTGAAACTGACTAAAACAGAATGTGGCTGAACAAGGTAGGAAAAGGGGATGGGTAGATTAGTAAATTTGAATGATCCCAAGAAAATCATGTAACATGTGGAGCTATCCGATGAAAGAAAGGTATGTGATGTCATCATTTCATTTAAAGTAGATTGCAATTCATAATATTATAAACTTTTCTCAATTTCCCAATTCATTCTGTTAAAACACTCAGAGTGGATGTTTTCTAGTGACTTTCTAATTCAGTGGTATTACAGATTAATACCATCAAACCTGAAAAATACCATGACCACTTAACAGTAACAGACTAATCCAAAATGCACTCATGATTATATAGATACACAGTTAATTGAATGGACATAGGAAGTTAGGCTAAATGATGCAGTTGTGCATGAGAAATACTTGCCTTTTTAAAAAAAAATAACATTTATTTATTTTTGAGAGACAGCGAGAGACAGAGCACAAGTGCGGGAGGGGCAGAGAGAGGAGGAGACACAGAATCTGAAGCAGGCTCCAGGCTCTGAGCTCTCAGCACAGAGCCCGACTTGGGGCTCGGGCTCACAAACCATAAGATCATGACCTGAGCTGAAGTCAGACGCTTAACTGTCTGAGTCACCCATGAACCCCAGAGAAGTGCTTGCCTTAATTGTTACTTGAAGTGTCTCTAGTGAACTATTAAGGATATTAACTTTAATTATGTTCTTAACCTTTTTTAATATTCATATATTCTGTACTTTCTTTTTCTGAATGTTATTTAAAGGTATCCCACCGCTTATGCATTTTAATCTAAAATATCTTCACTTTATTCTTGTTAAGTGTTTCCTAATAAATACAGGAACTATCTGGACCAGTGACAATATCATCCTCCTCCTCATCATCTTCACTGAGAATACATATATAAGGACAAAATAAATTCCATTTCAAATTATTATTTGACAGAATGCACAGAACAGTGCAGTGATCACTGCAGTGATCAGTGAATTGCAACTTCAAATCAGATAAAAAAAATATCTCTGGAAAGGAAAATTCTAAAAAGAAATCTCTCAATCAAAATTTAAAAACAAAAGTAAATGCAAATATACTTATTCTATAGTATAAGAAAAAAGCATTTCTTTTGACAAAGAAGTAGGGAGTTTTTATCGTAACCTAATTACTCATTGCTTGAAATATTGCAACATGGTCAACTGCTGTGCACAAAAAAGTTAACTAAGTTTTTGTATTTTGCTTATTTTTGAGCCAAAGATACTATATCATTATTATGAATGGTATAATCAAAATTAAAATGGTATACTTTTAATGTACAAATTCTTTCATCATTTGAGAAGCCAAAGGATAGAAATAAAGAAGCCATTTCAAACAAAAAAGAATCAATAACCATCTTATCATCCATCCTGAGAGAATCTTAAAGAAATACAATGAATTAGGTGTTACTTCCTAAGAAGTGCCAATATCCTAATTTTTATGTCTCAAAGAAAAATTAGCAAATAATTTACATTGGCTTGATGGGTGTTCGATAAATAACAGATGTCATTGGATGATATAATTTCATTCCAAAAGTTCTCAATTACTTTTAATATGTAAAATGAAATCTCAATAGATATATAATTTTATATAACATATTACAATAATTGATTTTTCCACTGAAAAATGAGAATTGCCTAAGAAGACAACAGTTTAACAGCAGTATTTGCCAAATGATGTAAAACAAAACTCAACTATTTTCTCTCCAGCTAACATTCATGTAGAGAAATTATTTCCCCTATTTCATAAGCAAACATGATTACAACCATAAAAAACTAATGGCAATCTATCCTATATGAATTACAAAGGACATTCATACATACACCAGCTAATTATAAGAAGTCATTTTTTTAAAAAAAGTTTACTTATTTTGAGAGAGAGAGAGCACAAGCAGGGGAGGGGCAGGGAGAGAGGGGGAGAGAGAGAACCCCAAGCAGGCTCCACAGTGTCTACACAGAGCAGACACGGGGCTTGATCTCATGAACCATGAGATCATGACCTGAGCTGAAATCAAGAGTCGGACACTTAACCAGCTAAGCCACCCAGGTGCCCCTAAGAAGTCCTTTTGCTTAAAAGAAATAAAATTAGATCCGTTTCACTTGTGTTAATAGCATCAATATGAGACTTTTTTTTTTTTTAACAGTTATTTTGCCCACCTCTTCTCATTTTATCTTCACAGCATTCCAGTAAAACAGGTAGGGTAAATGTAACTATCCTTACTTTTACAAATGTGAAACCTCAGCTTTAGAAATCATATTTAGTGACAGTTTCAAAAGCCAGGTCTCCTGATTCGTCTTCTAAGTTCAGGAATACCTGCCTCCCACATGATTCTTTGCTATTTAAGATACATAGAACCTAATAATGAAACCCTAAAAGTGTAAAATCAATATAAGTAAATGTATTTAATTATGATAAAACTAATCACATCAAGTTGACAGATATTTAGTGTGTGTCACAGAGGGGAGTAGATTCTGGGTCACCAATGTCAATCACTTACGATTTCTGACATGGTGTTTCCCAGGGAGGAGCAGGACCATCACGGAAAGTAGACAAAACTCTGGCTCCAGGATTAGAGAACTCCAGTGGGGCTGGTGGGTGGGGAGCTGAGAGATGTGAGTTAAGGATGGACCAGCATGAGTTCCAATAGGTTGGGGTATGTTACCACAGGCCTGGTAGGTCACAGTGAACTTGGACTCAATGCGTTTGATAATGTAAGACATAAGAGGAAAGGCTTCAATAATAAAATTTGGAGAGGGTCTAAGCCTTCCTTCCCCTGTGGCCCTCCCACTTTGGCAGGCTAGAGTCAGTCTCTTTCATGTTTTACTCTGTAGGACTGTTATGTAGGGATTTACGTTTTAAAAATGGTGGAGTGACTTCTGGCTAACTAAATCTGAATACTATGTATACACATGAATGAACATATTGAGGTCATTTTCACTGAGCTGAAATTTAACACACATGTTGTATTGTGTGTGTGTGTATACAGATATATGCACAGTGTAATATAATAATTTATCATTATGTCCCCATTCCCACCTTGTTCTAACAGCCACGTCTCATACCTGGATTATTTCTTCAGTTTCCTAACTAAACTCCTTTTCTTTCCGACCTTCACCCCTTCAAATAATTCTAGTTATGGCACTCAGAGTGTTCCTATTTAAATGTCATTTAGGGTATTAAGGAGGGCACTTGGGTTGAGCACTGGGTGTTATATGTAAGTGATGAATCACTAAATTCTATTGCTGCAAACTGTATTACACTATATGTCAATTAACTAGAATTTAAATAAAAAATTGAGGAAAAAACAATAAATGATGTGAATAAAAATGTCATTCAGCTTGTGTGTCAGCCTAGTGGCTTCTCATCCCACACAAGGAGAAGCTGAAGTCCTAGGGGCACTTCGGTAGCTCAGTCAGTTAAGCATCTGACTCTTGGTTTCACCTCAGGTCATGATCTCATGGTTTGTGATATCCCTGTGTTGTGAGCCCCGTGTTGGTTTGTGAACCCCATGTTGGGCTCTGTGTTGACAGCATGGAGCCTGCTTGGGATTCTCTTTCTCTCTCTCTTCCCCTGCTTGCACGCTCTTGTACTCCCTTTCTCTCTCTCAAAATAAATAAATAAACATAAAAAAAAAGCTGAAGTCCTTACAGTGGCCCACAAGATTCTATCTCATTGACTACTTTGACCAAAACGTCCACAGTCCGCCCTCACATGCCCACTAGCTGCAGCTACACTGGCCTCCTTGCAATCTTACTGTTCCTGGCACACACCAGGTATGGTCTTGCTCTGGGCCTTTGCCCTTTTCATTTGTCTCCTGTAATGTCAGTAACTTCTGGCTCACTCTTTCCTCTCCTTGGGGACTTCACTCAGTTTCGGCCTGCTTGGTAAGGTCATTCGTGATCATCCCCTCTAAATTTGCAACCTGATTGTCTGACAAGCTGGATCTATGCTCCTTATTATATTTCTTTCCTTAGCACATATTACCATTCAATATAGAGTACTTAAAAAAAAACAAACAAACTTTGCTCTTTTCTGTCTCAGCTACTAAAATGTACAGTTCATGCTTTCCTCATTAATGTCCCCACAGGGTCATCAGAGATTGCTCTACGCAACATGTACTAAAAAAACAATTATAGAAATAATTGGATCAATCATTGATCTCAGCAGACTCAAGGGCCATAATGACAGTGAGTAGAATCCGGGAAAGAGTAGAAAGTAAAAGAAAACAAAAGTAGCCTAAGAGAAAATAAGATAAATCTTATTTTCTTCCAATGCTCAGTGGAACTTACTCTACATATGAAAAGGCTTTCATCTGAACTTGTGCTGACCCAAAAGCCTGCAATCCCACAGAAGGTTCTCTCTGCTTCGGCACTCATTACTTTACTGGGAACACAGTAGAATACCCTAACTATGTTGAACTATTTTAAAAATTAACAAATGGAATAAATGAACGACTGTAAAGATCTGTTTTAGTTCCTAAACAGTTCCTTGCCCTGGAGAGCTTATAATCTGCCTTTAGAAATTACTGCAAGGTTACCTGGGGTTCTTTGGGATGGGAAGAGCCATATCTGTAAGCTCCATTTAGTATTTTACTGGTTCTAATGATTGCAGAATCAACTACCGTATTCTGAATTTCTAGCTTTCTCTTATTAAAATGAAAATAAAACATACAGTTCCTACCCCCCCAAAAAAAGCCATTAAAGGAATATATTGTTTTTCCTTAAAGGTATTTTTTCCTAGTTCTTTGGATTTATTTTACACTTTTATTCATTGACACCCTGATCAAACGCTACCTTCCAGTGAGTACCTTCCATCCACTGCCTTTCTAGATGGTAGGCACTTTGAAAGCAGGGGAGCATTATATCACTTTGCATCATTCTAGGATAAACCCATAGAGAGTAGTCACTGAATACATGTGGCAACCCATTTGAACCCTTCATTATTGCTGGCATTCCTAAGAATATCACCACCACTCCTTCACAGCCTCTTCTCTCTGAACTCCCTGTTTATTACCTCCATCTAAATTTTAAGTATATTAAGAGTGCACCCCAACAGAGTCTTACAGTTCTGCAGTATGCACCTCAATGTTCTTCCCGTCCAGAAACAGCGCATGCAGGGATGAATTTAGGCTTTGCACGGCCTGAAGCTTATGCAATTTTAAGGAAAAATATAAGATTACGAATACAAAATTTGGCACAAATGAATTTTTATGAAAAGGACAAAAGAAACCACAACACATGACAAATGATGAAAAGGTGACAAAGGCAGCAAACATTACACATTCCTTAGAACTTCCTGGAGCTTTGGCGGGGGCTCATACAAGTGAGAGAGGAGCCCTGAGATGGTCCTTTCGTTAAAGTGCCATAATTTATTCATTCTGATCTCATTTCTTTTCTCATCCCATGTAATCCCCCTCACAGTCTTTTTTTTTTTTTAATAGAAAATGTTATTTACTCATAAGTTACTTTAAACAGTTATCAACTCACGGAAATTATGTTTCATCTCTATCCCCAAATACTTCCGAACTACTAACATTCTTATGAAACAAATCTCAGCAGTTCTATTATTTCATACACAAATATGTCAATATGTATTTCTAATAGATAAGGACTCCTTATTTTAAAAAGCAATGACATTATTTTATATATTACAACTGCTTCATATTCAAATACTCATTGTCCCATTTCCAAAAATATCTAAGAATTTTTTAAGATCAGCTTTACCAAGATATAGCATACATGTAATAAAAACAGCCTATTTTATATGTACAGTGAAATGATAGCAAATATATACAACTGTATAAACCACAACCAGAATCAAGATAGAGAATACTTTCTTCGTGCCTTGAGTTCCCACTGACTCTTTCCCACTTTTCTCTTCTACTCAAACTCAGCTCCAGGAAACCACCTGTCTGTTTTCTGTCATAATCAGTTATTGTTTTCTGTTTGGTTTTTGCTTTTATCTTTAATAGTTCCTTGCTTTAAGTTATTTTAGCTTAATTTTCTCTTCTGTTTCTCGTGCCTTTGGATCCTTTTTTCCAAATATAAGTACTTAATACTATCAATATGCCTCTAAGCTCTACTTTAGTTGCAGCCCATAAATTTTGGTACATTGCTTTTTCATTTGCATTTTGTTCAAAATATTTTCTAATTTCCCTTTAATTTTTTTTCTTTAGCCCATAATTCTAGTGTTTGAATTTTCATTTTATCTAACATACTCAGCTTATCGTGGCTCATGTACTGCTTCACCTCCGCCTCCCAAACCTAAAATTGAACCATGTTTCATCCCAAGGTTCATCCTCTCCCCCACATCTCTTCAACAAGTAAAGTGTCTCTGAAGTATGCATTATAGAAAGGTCTAATGGAGGATCCCATACATTGAATGCTCAAGACCCGGTAAGCTTTTGTGATTTGTCAAAAGTCCCGCACAAAAGGAGTTGATGAGAAAGATTAGTCCAGACACTGAGAGCAAGACATCGGACACCACAGTTCTGGTCACTAACAAGATGTGTTTTCAGCGACTGATAGACCATGAAAGTTACGTGAACAGATATTCATTGTATGTGCGCCTATACATTTTAATCAGATGTGAGGTTTACTGATTAACATACTGTTGATAAGAAGAAAAAATGAGAAGACTTTTAAAAGATTAGCCAATGGTTTTACAGTTAGGAGGTAGTACGGGTATTTTGTTTTTTAAGTTTATTTATTTATTCAGAGGGACAAAGAGAGAGAGAGGGAGAGAGAGAAAGAGAGAGAGAGAAAGAGAGAATGAGAATCCCAACCAGGCTCTGCACTGGCAGCACAGAGCCTGATGTGGGGCTTGAACTCATGAACCAGGATGATCATGACCTGATCTGAAATCAAGACAGACTGGTCACCCAGGTGCCCCAGGAGATAATACATTTAAATGAAAAATGGCTTACTTACTTCAGGCATTAAGGTTTTTTGTTTTTGATATTTATTCAAGCCTGATAACTAAAACTAAAATAACTTTCCATTATCGCAGAGGGCTCTAACAGTTCGATAGTCCCTTATAGGAAGTCTGAACTTTGTAAGATTAACAAAGCATATAAAAAATAAACATAAGTAACTGTCACTCACTGTTAACTCTGTGAGACAGGTCTTGAAATCTCTCAATTGTACAGACGAGATAAAAGGAAACTTAGAGAACACGAGTAACTGGACTAAAGTGATGAAGATGGCTTGGGTCAGAGTTTTGTGACCTAAGTTTGATGCTCTGTTAATTAGAAATATTCTGCATCCCTGCAGCTCCGAGATCAGAACTGACTATGGTCAATTATTTAAGTATGTCCACATATGGGGGACACAGAATTCAAGGTTAATATTGCAAATATTTTTCTTACCATCAAAGATCTCCAAAGTGAAAGTAAACATGATTATATTCACCACTCATGAAAAACACTGTATTTCTGGTACATTGTTTCTAAGTCTGACTATTATTATCTCAGTTTCCCTACTGAGAACATCAAGAAACTAAAAGTTAAACAACACATCCAGGCAATACGTACAACAGCTGAACTTAAATACTGATGTGTCTGACTGTAAAAACACTCTCCGAATATATGGGATGTGCTAAAGCACTGGCTGACTGAAGGTCTGGCATGAATATTAAAGATGGTTCAATATCCTTGCTTCCAAAAAAACCACTCCAATTCACACACCCACTAAAATGTAGCCTGTTATGGCATATTGACCAGACTAATCCGGAATTTAAGAATAGAAACAATTGTTCATCAAGAAGCAGTATCACTTGAGCTTATATAAATATTTCAAGGTATGCTACCTTTGTTAATAAAAGTAATCAAATTAGAATATGGATTATTAGTTACACTTAGCAAAAAATGTACAAGACAGGGCAATCATTTAGTTTTCTTGATATTTCTACCAGAAATATTATGACTCAAACATAATTTCCTCTGATTAATTTCAAAATAAACGGATACAAAAGAGAAATATATTTCTTTGTCCTGGCAACATAGCTAATCTTTAATATCTGACAAGGTAAGTATGATGTCACTGAATCCTGAAAATAATATATTACAACCTACCAGCCCAGGTACCTTATATTTTTCTTTCCATAAGATAGATTCCTAAATATTTGTTAGAAAATCTTTGTATTAACATGAAATGTGATCTTGTGTCACGTGTACCTGGCACACCAGCTTAAGGAATTTTGAGAAATCTCATGCTAATGACCAATCCGTACCTGGTATCCCCCTGGAACAAGAACAAGGAAGCTGACTCATCTGTGTGGTGTGTTTCTTGATCTCCAACCTTGATCACTGCCATGCCATCTGTAACATATGCCAAAAAAGCATAAGCAGAAATAAAGACTTTCTTGCCTAGGAACATTCTCCCTTAAGTTACACAGGAGTGTGTCTTCTAACAATACTACTGGAATATATCTTCTACCATAGACTTCTTCATAACAGGGATTTCCAGAGGCCAACTGCTAACAAAACCACCATTCCAGAAACAGCTAGCCTCACCTTCACTCCAATCACTGATTGTCAACCATTAATCCAACAGCATTTTCTTGCCAGAAACCCTGTCAATTCATCTCTACAAAGAGCTAGCTCGCTGGATCAATGTCACCTACGATTGAAACAACTAGAAACCAAGAATTTCCATGAATTAGAATTTATGCCACAGGCATACTTCTCACAGAATGACGCGGATGAACAAAATTGAACTCATTCTTTACAGGTGCAATGGCCTGGGAGAAGCTAACTTTTCATACAGCCCTTGCTCAATTTAAAAGCAAACAGCGGATATTATTGGTTTTAAACTTTTACTCTCCTATTCTAGGACCCTGCTGATTCATTAAGAGTTTTATGAAGCTACATTAGGGTCTTAACATTATATTCTTATCTTGGCTCCAAACAGCTTTCCAAAAATCTTCCAAACAAATTTGATTTAATTATCAATAATAATAATAATAATATAGATACAAGTTATCTTTAAAACCAAATGACCGTGTTTGGTTCTTTGGCTAAAAGATGTTTACTTCTTATGGATTTCTTGTTCTCTTATGGAAATTGTTGAAATTTTAAAAGTATCATGCCAGTAATTTATTTCACAATTATGATGTAGAATACCAAGAAAAAAAGAAGTGAGTTTAAGAAGTTCAGTGATTAAATGAACCTCAGAAGCAATGATATGCACATAAAGGATTACATTTGGCCCATTATATTTCCCAAACAAAATTTTGTTTTATTTATACTTTTTACACTGCCTTTTCTGAGTATATAATACTATTTTAAGTTGAGTAAAATGATACAAAAGTTTTAATGTTTAACAATTATGTGTTAATTTTTTTTTTTTTTTTTTTTTTACTGTCCTAACTTACTTTATTGTATTGATTCAGAGTACAATGATTAAATCTCTAGGCGGAACAAGGGTCCGGTATTGTGAATGCATTTACGACTCAAAGAGACATGACTCAATATAAAAAGATACATTTTTTTCTAAATCAATCTATTCCTTCAATACAATCACCATCAAATTTCAACAGAGATTTTCCTGAAAATTGACAAGCAGAATCTGGAAAATATATGCAAGATCACAGGTCAAGAATTGTCCCAGGAGTATTTGAAGAGTAGCAATATGGTATGTTCACCTGCCATGTGTCAGGACTAAAACAAAGAAATCATAATTAAAACAAAATGTGACACTTATGTTGGGATAGACAATAGACCAGTAGACTAGAACAGAAAGGTCATAAAAGACCCATATATGTGTAAAAAAATCTATTTCTGACAAGTGGAGCATTAGAAATCAGTGGGAGTAACAATATAACATTCAATATATGGTGTACAGACAACTGATTATCCATGCTGAAGAAGAAAAAACTTAAAAGTTTCTACTCAGACCACAGACAGATTAAATTCTATTTCTGTAAGGACATTATGTGAAAAGTAAGATTTTACAATTTTTAGAAGAAAATCTAGAGCAATATTCTGAAAACTTCTGGACAACGACGATTTCCAAAACAATACAGAACACTTAGAAAACTTAAGAGAAACAAAATGATAAACTTGACCATATTAAAATTTCAACCTCTGTAAAAACGAACAGACAAACTAAAAAGCACACCACGTACTGGGAGAAGAAGATATCTATAGCCTACTTACTTGACAGAGGATTATATCCAGAATATATACAGTTTCCCTAAAATTCAATTTGAAATACACTAACTAATACAATTAAAGAATAAACAAAAGAACAGGCAAATCACAGATGAGAAAAACCCAAGAGCCAACAAAATTAATAAAATATTATCGTATTCCACATTCCTGGAGGGAAGGTAAACAAAAGCAATGGATATCATCCCACATTACATTTGTTTTTGTTTTTGTGTTTTAATTTTTTTTTCAACGTTTATTTATTTTTGGGACAGGGAGAGACAGAGCATGAATGGGGGAGGGGCAGAGAGAGAGGGAGACACAGAATCAGAAACAGGCTCCAGGCTCTGAGCCATCGGCCCAGAGCCTGACGCGGGGCTCGAACTCACGGACTGCGAGATCGTGACCTGGCTGAAGTCGGACGCTTAACCGACTGTGCCACCCAGGCGCCCCTACATTTGAAAAAGAAAATGTAGAGGAAGAGGACCAAAGATGTAGAGTAACAAAAGTAGTAACTGACTACGGACAAGTGTAAAAACAATATAACACTTTGGACAGCGATTTGGAAAAATCTATTATTGTTGAAAAAACCATACAACATTCCTCCTACATTATTTAACACGATAGTCATTATAGCCTGAAATTTAACTTGTCCAAGAAACTCCTGTACATGTGCATAAGGAGACTACTTTAACAAATTAAATTATAGCATTGTTTGAAATACTAAAAAAAAAAAAAAAAAAAAAAAAAAAAAAACCTCACAAATAACTTAAATAACCAGGGAATGTTTAAATTTAAAGTGCCATTGAAATGTACAATACTAGAATTCTGCCCTGTAGTTACAATAAACGAAATAGAGCCACATGTATCACTTCGGATAAATTGTATAAACTGGATGTGACTCAGAGAGGCTGCAAAAATACATTAAGGTGTCATTTACATAAAATTTCATAAACAAGCAAAAAAATTCTTCTTTGGTTTATGAATACATACATAAAACTGGGAAGAACAGCAAGTGGAAGAGTAACCTCAGATTAGGTGAAGTCGGGAGAAGGGAGGTGACTACAGGAGGCTTTAATTGATTTATATGTCTCCCTTCCCCAGAAAAATATGAAACAAATGTGGCAGAATAGTGATATAAAAACGTATGGTGGGTACGGGGCTGTTTGTCACATTATTCTCTACAGTTTTGTGGTACACTCTGACATTTGCAACCAAAATGACAAGTCAGCGCCAGATAAGTGTTAAGTTGCATACATCAGGCCATAAAATGCTTCTAAACTCCCCCCAGCTCCATTCCCAGAAGGGAAGGTAAAAGAGAAGGTGTGGGATGTTGAACTGGGTGTCTCAACAGACGGAGGAGGTGAAAACGTGAATAAAGCGGTGTCACTCTTAGGTAATTTTCCTGATGGGGGAGGAGGCTCAGGCTGAGAAAACTCAGGTCCACTTTTAATGAATCAGTACCCATCAAACCCTGACTTCTTGTGGTTACTATGTAATGGAGACATTCAACCAGTGAGTCGTTTTAGTCTAATTCACAAGATTGAGAGCAAAACACCCTCACCATTTAAGTGCAAATAAATCAGACACAGATGTGTCAGGCAGCAAACAGTTCAACAGAACACTTGCTATATTTTAACTTCGAATTTAAAACTCGTTTGTTGTGTGCCCTTCGCCCTCTTTCAACCATAAAGCAAATGATGATTTGGGGCTAGAGTAGAACTGGCAGAGGAAAATTTTTTCCTCACACTGTGTCCCAGCACAGAAGAATGGTGCTGCATTTTCCAGGGATGAGGGTTTTTCTTCTATATCAGTAACCACACGATACCCCACTCCAGAGATCTTAATTTAAATTCAAACCAAAGAAAAACTAAAACAAACAAAAACCCCAAAAAACACCTAGAGTAAATTTATGTTAATTTATGAGTAGTTAAGCTTAAAGTTGCAAGGACATGCGCCCAGAGGAAATGGTTTTTATTTTGTCATTTCTTTTCCTGAAAAGGTAATCAAAAGTTGTATCACCAAATATGGATGCTGTCTTAAATGTACACGGTTCTTTACATAAGATTGTTTGCTTCACAAAATCCTGTGAAGAGAAACTTAATTACTATATAACACCTGTAATCAAAAATTAATTCTTTAACACTAATTTTTATATATATTATTTGAAATCTTGTTTTATTTGACACTGTACTGGGCACCAAATATGGAGAAAAAACCCTCGGTGTTAAGGGTCATGATTTTAGATCCATGGACAACTGATATGTGCACAAATGGATGGGACACAGAAACTGACCCAAGTCTGTATCAGATTAAAAAAACAAAACAAAACAAAACAATTGTATTATAGACTCCCCAGATTTGGAGATGGTTGGAACTTTGATCTGAAAACAATATGTAAAGAGTTATTCATTTAATTTTTTTTTTTAATGTTTATTTTTGAGAGCGTGAGAGAGAAGGGCGGGGAGGGGCAGAGAGCGAGAGGGAGACACAGAATCTGAAGCAGGCTCTGGGCTGAGAGATGCAGGGCTCCAACTCACAAACTGTGTGATCATGAAGTGGGCTGAGGTTGGATGCCTAACCAAATGAGCCATCCAGGCACCCCTATAAAGAATTATTTTTAGAGAAAGTTTTATTTTTAAAGCATGTCACGAATTCAAAACTTCCTAAAATTGTAATCACACTGAACAGGTTTCACTAGGTAATATAGAGAAAAGAAAATATATCACAGAGGACGCATCTAGTTTTTTGAGGCCATTAGTTAAGGTGCTGATTATATTGAACCTAGCATTGATACTGTACTATAATAAGGTTTATAATCGTTCCTTTAAAAATAAACATTTAAAATGGAAGTGGCAGGTTTTAAATACACAAACTCCATATATTCAAGTGTGTTTTTAGATGCTCAAATTAGTCCAAAGAGAAATAACAACATCAAAGGAGAAAATGATAGACAAAATTATACACCACTTAAAGTCCCAATATTGATGATCAATACAGAGCCCCAACAGTGTTGATCTAAAATTGTTTAAAATTTTAATCCTAAAGCAAATAGTGACAAATAGCAGTTCAGAAAATCAGATTTGTAGTTTAATTCCCCAGATGTTTTGTCTTTTTTTTTAACGGAAAACTGACTTTAAGCATTAAAATGAAGAATAATAGGTAGCCAAAGATCATTCTTTGTCCAATATCTGTTTAAGAATGCTTACTAATGTTGCCGAAAAATAAATTGTATGGTATTGGAAGATTAGGATTCCTCAAATATCTGACCGTGCAAGTTCTTTCAGAAAATCACCACAGATTTTTGTAAAACTAAAAGATTGGCTCAGGAAATTTTGACTAATGCAACGTTCTCTAACTGCTTTTTTTAACTGCAGAGTATGGCACAAGCCTATATTATGAGTGTAGAAAAATGAATTTTTTGAGAATAGCCTAATGATTGGGCAATAGTAATTACTGCCAAGTATCAGCATTCCGAAACACAACTCTTTCCTACATTATGTAACAAGATAGACAACCTAGTTCAAAAAGATTTTTCAAAAAACACTGAATAAAAATCTCCTTTTAACAAATAACCAGCTCAGTGGACTCAGGAAGTAGTGAGGCCTTCTCCCCTCCATTTAATGTTAGTTACGTAAGTCAGTACTTTCTGAACAGCATCAGAAAGCCTACATGATTGGTAGTGTGTTTTAAATGCACAAATCCTGACGATAAAAAGCTAGAGGAAACCTGAAAATACTCTTGCTCTTCCAAAAGTCAACACAGTCAGAATCCATGCCTCTGAGTGCTGCAAGAGTATAAGTATGTAAGACCCTGATGAGACTGAAAAGCCTACCGTAAGACAAATAACCAAACTTAGGAAAAAACCGTAGGGTCAACCTCTTTTTTAACAATAGCGCCATTGTGTGCAGTGGGGAAAAAATGCAGTCTAAGAATTCTATGGTCAACCAACTGTCATTCACGTATGTTTTAAATCAAGCGTGAGGCAATTTTAAATCATAAAGGCTCAGGGTATATAGTTTTGTATTCAGAAATGCAGAAAGATACACCGGGAAGACATCAAATCAATTCCTAAGTCTACCTGGAATTCGTTCTACAGATAGAGAAGTACAATTACATGCATACAAATACATATTTTATCTATCTACTCGTATACATTTTTTTCCTTAGAAAAGAAAAGAATTTCAAACTATGGAGAATTAACTGTTGTTATTGCCTTCAATAAATAAAATTTTATGATGTCATAAAAATTTTAAATATTAAAAAATCCACAAGACTTCAGTGATCTACACTTGGTATTACTGTAGTTACATCTCACATAAGACATAAAAATCAGAGTTGTGTCTTAACCAATATACTGCTCTGAAACTGTATGATAATCTATTAGAGATTGAAGATGAGGGTTCTAAGAATGCCATGTATGAATAAAACACATAGTTACAGACAAAACAAAAATTATGTAAATATAAATACATATAGATATATATCCAGAAAATATATTGGTCAAACAATATTGTCCTTGTGTATTCCCATTTGGACTGATGACCTTCTAGTCAGTTCATCTTTGGACATGAAAGGACATATTTGGACATTAGGTTCACTTCAGTTTTCTCTCTTAGTCTGTATTATATCTATTTTTTTTTTTTAATTTAAGTGTATGAACTTAAGAATGGCCACATAGACTACCAAGTACAAAAAGTATCATTTCATCACAAAACACTTCATTTAAAACATCTTTCAAACCACGCTGATTTGTAGTATTTGTCAATTTCCATGGTGTAATTACAGACAAAAGTATGAACATTTATCTGTATTCAGGTATCCTTGCATAACTATAAAACAAACAGTTGCTGCAATTTTTATTTTAGAATAAAAGCAGCATACACCTTTCCTTCTGGAGTATGCTGTATAAAAGTGGCATATCACTTCCATCGTTAAAAATGGTGTCAATTAAAAATGGTCTCAATTTCTATAGCTTAAGTAGACTGCAACATCAAAGAGTAGCATCAGGCATGATAAGATTATAGTCATAGAAACTTTGTACAGACTCACTAGTTTGCTCATAATTATTATATCTTGACTGACACAGTTTTTACTTTCTTTTAGCTTTCTGGCGAATTCTCCTACCTTTCTCTGTTTTATGCAGCACATTGGAATATTTTTAAAAATATGCTTTCAGTTACATATTAGGTGATGACCTGGTAATCTGGCATTCTGAAAACCAACAAGCAGATAAACAAAACAAACAGGCCTAATTTATCACATTGATCTGTTTCCACTTTGTAAATCCTCCCACCAAGACCAGTTCAAGCCATTAATGTGACGTCACTAAATGATGTGAAGTTAGGAAGAGCGTATCTTAGAGACTTGGTACCAACTGGCTCCAGTAAGAACACTGTGATGAGTAAATAATACCTCAAGTTTGTGTTTATTCTAATAGTCTACCAAAATATCCATGGACATTTTTGGGAGGTTCCAATACATTGAAGAAAATAATAGTGAATCATTTTAGCATAATGAGAATTTTAAATAACAAACAACATTTTATAAAACTATGAAATGAGAAAAAAACACTTTCCAAATAAGTATTTTATTTAGAATGAAATAAAATGATAGGTTGAGGCTGTTTTATGATAAAAAATATCCATCATAAACAATATCACAGAAAGCTTATAAACCATATGTTAGATTTGGAAACAACCCAATCAACTAAAAAACAAGTGAAAAAAATCACTTTGTGTTTTGAGAACCGAACATTTTATGACATGTGGAAGAAACTGATAAAATACATGTTTTATGGACCTTTAGATACATCTGTAAAGTTCTTTTTTTTTAAATGCTTTTGATGTGATAAGATGTATAGTACCCAAAAGTAGACAGTAACCTAGCACAGGAGTTGGTAAATTTTTTTCTGTTAAGAGCCATAGAGTATAAATTTTAGTTTTTGTAGACCATTTCATCTTGTCATGAATGCAGTTCTGTTTGTAGTGGGAAAATGCCCATATCCAACATGTAAATTCATGATCCTGGCATTTTTACAGTTATGATTTCAATATAATTTTCTTAGTATTTATAAAAAAAATAATCTCAATAACCAAAGTGGTTTTAATAATATTGCCCAAGTTAGTAAACAATATTGACTAATTAGTGTTTCTTAAGTAAGATATTCACAGAGCAAACCCAACTGCCAAAGGGACAATGCAATTGAAAATAAAATGAATATAGTTGTGAACACATTTTCTTTTATATTACGATACCAAAATTTCATAATTAACCATAAGGAGAGAGGGTTACCTACGTGGTAAATAAAGAGAAAATGTGCATATTAAATTAAAATATGTTTAATATAAGTATGTTCATTTTAATCAACAATGAAATCCTTATTCTTACCTTCCATAAGTTTTCCTGTCTGTTCTGCACTTCCTCCAGGAAGAATTTTGGCAATATAGGCTCCAATTTCTCCATTATGTCCAGGGATTTCTTTACCACCCACAATTCTAATTCCTAATCCATTACCTGTATTGAAAAAAATAGCAAATTATTAGTAACATTTTAAAGGAACAACAGTTATCATGAGTTATAAGGTGCACATGACGTGAGCTCTGGTGCCCAGAAGCTATCTACAACATGAATATTGGGACTGGACACCAATAACAAAAGGATATTATTCTGAATTCAATAATAGATGATATGAAATAGGACATTCTGAGATTTTTGTAGGATCTACAATGAATCCCCTGGTATTAAAAAATAATTTTTGGAATTCAATGATATCACCATGATATAATACAGGTATCTTTGTCCACTTTTGGCCAGACACTTTGTAAACATATTGTATAAAGATGTTCTCAGTATAAGAAACACCAGAGTGTATAATTCACTTATGAAATTGAGGAGCATTTCATGTAAAAGACAGTAAGAGCTATCATAAATTGAGAAGACACAATTTAAACATACAAATGATTGCAACTGATAAGACGAAAATACAATCATAATTTATGAATTACTATTCATTTTTTAGCCTTAACTCATCAACTAACATTGTGCATTATTAACATGACATTTTTCGTGTGGCAAAATAAAATTCTTGACTGATGAACAACTTAGTAAACTTTATTTCATAGAACAGATTTTTCTGTAATTAGCTACATGAATAAAAAGATGGAGAATGATTATTGTGTGAAAATTGAGTGTGATATAAATGAACTGTTGATGTTTTAAGTTTATATTTTCTTTATAATCAGCTAAAAATTAGCAAGCGTATATATACAGCACCAGAAATATTTTTATTACAAATGTCAAGGATATTTTAAAAGTACTAAAAGGATATTTTAAAAGTACTAAAAGAAAGCAGAATTCTTCTTAAATCAAAACACAATTAACTATTTCTTTAGATTAAAATTATTTCTATTCAGTGATTGAAGGCCCGTTTTCAACTCTTTCAAAAATCTCTAAATTTTAAAAGACAGCTTTCTTACAGATCCTGTTCCCTTCCCACTTTACTCTTCAAAAACAATCCCTGGAGTCAATGTCAACACAGTACAAACATTCAACAACCAAGTAACGCGGGATTATGGAACCCTTCTGCCATTTATCCAGGTAGGGATATATTTTGCTAAAACATCATTTCCAGGTTATAAGGTAATTCCAAATGAATTTCCTCTCTCCTTTTCTTCCTCCCTTCCTTCCTTGTTTTTACCCTCTTTTCTCCCTCTCTTTCCCTCCTACTTTCCTCCCTCTTTCTACTTTTTTTTTTTTTTTTTTTTAACCAGGGTAAGTGCCTCCTACTTTCCTCCCTCTTTCTACTTTTTTTTTTTTTTTTTTTTTTTTTTTAACCAGGGTAAGTGTTCTGAAGATTGAGCCTCAAAATAAAAAGAAAAACAAAAACAAAAACTAAGCAAATCAACTGTATGCATCTAACTTTCCTGCTGTTCTCAATGGGTCAGAGTTAAATAAGATACTAGCCTTCTCTGGCCTTACTTATGAAGCTTTTCTGTCACCAGTATCTTGGTCCATTGCTACCCCTGTGAGTAGAGATTAATTTATGATACACATTGAATATAGCTGTGTGAGTACAGAACATCATCTAGTATAGGACTTGGTCTCAACTAAGGCTGCTTACCAACAGTTGAGTTCTTACTTAGACAGTAGTCTTAAAGAATTCACCAGGACTGATTATATAATAAGACATTACATAGATACTAATAAAGGGCAACAAATGAAGAAGTTATTACCCATTCTTCATTCAATCAGTTTAATCTATCTTTTAGTGTGCTAAGGATATTTTGGAAATTACAAAATGAGGATTTTAAAATAGCTGGTCACGGAATTTATCTGTTAAAAGTAATAACAGTTTCTTAAAAGACTTGCTTTCACTTTTCATGATTGAATCCCTCAGAGCTGTAATTTACTACTTGTTAAACTTTTCATAAACACACACACAGATACTGAATTTCTAATGTGGTTGGTCTGTCTTTATCAATTTTGAGACATGTCAGTCTGAGATCCCAAAAGATGATTTAAGACATTTCCTTACCATATAGGCATATGTTCAAGATCATTCCATACATCAAAACTTATTATAATGCTACACTCAGAAGAGTACACTGTAGTAGGGTATAGTAGAGTGCTCAGGGCATTTGGTTTTACTTATTTGTTTTTAAGCTTAAAAAAAACAGAATAAAAACATAGCCCATGAAAAACAATTTCAGCCCTATATCATATATGGCATAGCATATGTTTAGAATCTACACATGGGATTATTACACTTTGTAAAGGTATAGCTAAAAGAGTAGTTGTGGAACTCTGAAATCTATTCATTGGTATAAGTGACTATTTTTAAAGATTTGGTTATAGTTTCATTCTATAGATGGAAATGTCTTAAGAGTTAAGTAGTTGCATCCCTACTACCATTTAATTTTTGGTGACTGAATACACCTAAAACCCTGTAGAAAAGGATCAGTGAAAGAAAATTATAATTATATCCATCTTAATAAAGTAGCACAACATGGGGCGCTTGGGTGGCTCAGTCGGTTGAGCGTCCGACTTTGGATCAGGTCATGATCTCGCGGTTCATGAGTTCGAGCCCCGTGTTGGGCTCTGTGCTGACAGCTTGGAGCCTGGGACCTGTTTTGGATTCTGTGTCTCCTTCTCTCTCTGCCCCTCCCCCCACTAGTGCTCTGTCTTAATAAAGTAGCACAACACAACATTTCTTTAATTGTGTAAAATACATCTTATACCACTGAATTCTAATACTTAAAACACTATACAAATACATGTTATAAGCCTCAGTATCTTTGGTAAAATGAAAGTAATGTACGGCCGTGACAATACTGTGGGAAATGAAATTTTATATATAAAGAAACCACTTCAAGCACATAGTAAATTTTCAAGAATTACTGTTGCTTTGAAATTGCTTTGACATTGCTGTGGTTGCTGCTAGTTTTTCATGTATACAATAAAGTAGCATAGAAATATTAAAATTTGTGATAAAATAGAATGATAGAAAATAAAAAGACTCAGAAAGTATAACTTTTTTTTTTTGCTTATTTTATAGTAGCTACATGCTAGTGGGGACATAAGAAGTTTTCTTTATATGATTTGTAATAACTTAAATGTGGACATTTTAACATTTCTATAGCTTCACTTTGATATTTTATGTAGTAAATGCAGATAAAATAAACAAAAATACTTTATAAAAATAAAACACCCCAGCTCAAATCTAAATTATAGAATGCAATAGAAGACCTGGTAAACTCAAGAAGGAACATTAATTTTTAACTGAAATGCTTGTATTTAAATGGTCCTTGATAAGTGATGTTTATATATTACCAATGTTTTTCAACTTTGGACAAATTTTTATCAACACAAAATCCTTTTGCCTCCCTGCTTCTATTCTATCTCAAAACATTAACAAAATGCTTCCTTAGTTAGATGCCTTGAAAATACAAGGGTTTTGCTCGAGTGAACAGCATGGCAGGGTAGAGAGACCGGTAGTCACCAAAGAGAACAACAGAAGCTTTAAAAAGGATTGTCAGAAATTACAGTAATTTCACAACAAATAAGCAGAGATGTTACTGAGGGGGTCTTACAGAGAAATCTAACTTTCAAAACTCCTTTAAAGTATGTAGGGAATATTTATAAGAAAAGAGACATCCAGGGGCGCCTGGGTGGCGCAGTCGGTTAAGCGTCCGACTTCAGCCAGGTCACGATCTCGCGGTCCGGGAGTTCGAGCCCCGCGTCGGGCTCTGGGCTGATGGCTCAGAGCCTGGAGCCTGTTTCCGATTCTGTGTCTCCCTCTCTCTCTGCCCCTCCCCCGTTCATGCTCTGTCTCTCTCTGTCCCAAAAATAAATAAACGTTGAAAAAAAAAATTAAAAAAAAAAAAAAAAAGAAAAGAGACATCCAATGATAAAGGTAGCAAGTCATTAAGAGAAAGTATTACCTTAATAACCTTAGGATTACAATTGAAATATACCAGTCTTTTAAAATCCCTATGTATTTTTTAATTATGTGGTAAATATACTACTAGGTAGTCACTTTTAATGTTCCAGTCCAAGATGACAACAGAGGAGGCTCCTGAACTCACCTCATCCCATGGACACACCGAATCTACAGCTACACGTGGAGCAATTCCCTCTGAAAAAAATCCAGAAACTAGCTGATGACTCCTACATAATGGGTCCATGAGAAAAAAACAAAATAAAACAAAACAAAACAAAACCCACATCAAAACACGTTTTGGCATACCTTCAACTCCTGGGAGCCATCAAGAACAAAGAAGGCAGCTCGAACAATCGAACAATCGTTAAGATTTGAGAGACAACCAAGAGCACAGGCCAGGCTGAATCATAATGTTTACATTTCTTTAATGTTTATTTATTTTAGAGAAACAGAGACAAAGTGTGACTGGGGGAGGGGCAGAGAGAGAGGAAGACACAGAATCTGAAGCAGGCTCCATGCTCTGAGCTGTCACCAGAGAGCACGGGGTGGGGGTGGGGGGCTCGAATCCACAAACCATGAGATCATGAACTGAGCTGAAGTTGGACGCTTAACCGACTAAGCCACCCAGGCACCCCTGAATCATAATGTTTAAATCCTACGTGAAACCATTGCATCAAGACTAGAAGACGTGATTGTTTAATGCTTAGAAACCAACACACAGAGTCAAAAAAATTGAAGAAACAGAGAAATGTGTTCCAAAAAAGAGAACTAGATAAAATTTCAGAAAAGGACCTTAATGAAATGGAGGAAAGTTATTTATTTAAAAAGTTCAAAATAATGATGTTCAATGAAGTTAGGAGAACAATACATGAACAAAGTGAAAATTTCAACAAACAGAATATATAACAAAGTATCAAAGAGAAATCAGAGAACTAAAGAATAAAATATATGAACTGCAAAATTCATAGAAGGGTTTACTATCAGACCAGAGAAGTAGAGAAAAGATGGGTTAACTTGAAAACAGGGCAGTAAAAGTCACCTGAAAGGAGCAATGAGAAAAAGGAATGAAAAAGAGTGAAAATCGATTAAAGGATTCATGAGATACCATCAAAATGAAAGTCAACCTATAGAATAGGAAAGACTATTTACAAATCACATTCCTGATAAGGGGTTAATATAAAAACATAAAAACTCACATATATAGAACTCATACAACTTAGCAGCAAACAAATAAACAATCTGATTTAAAAATATGCAGAGAAACTAAATAGACATTTTTCCAAAAAGATATACAAATGGCCAAAAGGTACTTGAAAGGGTGCTCAACATCATGAATCATCTGGGAAATGCAAATCAAAACCAAAATGAGATAATACCACACATCTGGCAGAATAGCTATCATCAAAAAAACAAGAGATAACAAGTGTTGACAAAGATGTGGAGAAAAGAGAACCCTCGTGTACTTGCTCAAGGGAATGTAAATTGGTGACAGTACTATAGAAAACTGTATGGAGTTTCCCCAAATATTAAAAATAGAATTATCCTATGATCCAGTGATCCCAGTTCTAAGTATATATCAGAAGGATATGAAATGGGCTATCAAAGAGATATCTGTACTCATGTTCATTATAGCACTATTCACAATAGCCAAGATATGAAAACAACTTAAGTGTTTAGTGACAGATGACTGGATAAAGAAGATGTGAGATACACACACACACACACACACACACACACACACACACACACACACACTGAATATTATTCAGCCTTGAGAATAAAGAAAATCCTGCCATTTGGGACAATGGGGATAGACCCTGAGGACATTAAGCTCAGTGAAATAATCCAGACAAACAAAGACAAATACCGCACAGTATCACATATACGTGTGAGAAAAAAATTCAAACTTATAGAAACAGAGAGTGGAAAAGTGGTTGCCAGGGGCTCTGAGATGGAAAAGTTCTGAAGATCTAATATAAAACATTGTGACTATGGTTTTAACACTATATTGTACAAGTGAAATTTACTAAGAGAGTAGAAGTTAAGTGTTTTTACACACCAAAATATAAATACCTGAGGTGATGGATGTCTTAACTAGATGGGGGGGGGGGGGGGGAGATCTTTTCACAATATATACGTAAATCAAATCACCACAGTGTGCACTTTAAATATCTCACAAATTTATAAGTCCATGGTACATCAATAAAGTTGAAATAAAACACAAATAAAATAAGCTGTGTATAAAATAAAATGAGCATATTAAGGAAAAATCTTTATATTTGGATTTAAATTTAAAGTTTAAATCTAGTTTAACTTTTATCGGTTTATTAACATGTTACATTAAAAGTTCTGGTATTTTATGGGGCGCCTGGGTGGCTCAGTCGGTTAAGCCTCCGACTTCAGCTCAGGTCACGATCTCACGGTCTGTGAGTTTGAGCCCCGCATCGGGCTCTGGGCTGATGGCTCAGAGCCTGGAGCCTGCTTCCGATTCTGTGTCTCCTTCTCTCTCTGCCCCTCCCCCGTTCATGCTCTGTCTCTCTCTGTCTCAAAAATAAATAAACGTTAAAAAAAAAAAAGTTCTGGTATTTTAAAGTATTAAAAAGAAAGTTATTATTTTCATTTTAAAATATTATATGAAAATATTATGATATTACAATTATTAGACCATTAAGTTTAGACAAAATTAAAATCCTTGGTTCATTTTGACAAAACCACATACTACATCTAAACAACAAGGAAAAGCAAAATCTTGTAAGTGAACACACTATCTTATTAATAGTAGTCTTTAAATCAATGGAGTTTATTATTCACAATAAAGTTATCACAGGATAATGATGTATTGCAATTTAGTCATGCCATTCATTGGGCTGAAGAAGAAAGATTATCTATATAAATATTAGTGTTAATGAAGTACTAAGGATAATGGAAAAGTTTCCAAAGGATAGTTTAATCGACTCTATTTTTATAGTTTACACATTAATTATACTCCTGAGTGAGGCTATGAAAGTTTATTTTTATATTCTTTCACCTACTAATTTCTGTTATAAATTATCTATGTAAATATTTAGGAAAATAAACTAACATATTAAAAACACAGTAATTTCCCTTTTGTGTCTTACCAAATGCTACATTAATGAACTTACACTTGAGTCTAAAGACCTAAAGAATATTTCATTACTTCACCATTTTCCTTTATCTTTACAAATTTTTGTACTTTATGAGAAAAACATTCCTACAAATACAACGCATATAAATTGCCTTAACAGCAATCCCTACTTGACTGTGTCCAGCAGCATCAAAATGGAAGCACCACATTAATACAAAATCTAATCTGACTCTAAACCTCAGTCTACAAATTACAAACTCAACTATTCCCATTAGCTTTTTCTAACACAGCCAATTGTTGTATAGAATCCTTTTTTCTAGTTTTAAATATATATCCTTTACATATATGAAAGATTCAAAGAGAACATTCTTTGTCACATTTCCATCAACAAAAGTTCACATTTGTCTTTTCTAATGTAATGTGAGTTAATATTAAGATAAAAATGTTACACAAAGCAAGTATAAAAGGCTATTCATACTCACATCACAGTAGAGGAGATGCCCCCCCCCCCCATTGAATTGCCCCATGACTGAAATGGCCATTGTCATGGGAAATAACAAAGACACACACACACACACACACACACACACACACACACACACACAATGTTCCATATATATATATACACACACGTACATATAAAAGATTATATATATGCCAAAAAGTCACAAATAAATATCAAAAGATATTGGCAGTCTGGCTTTGTTTAACATCTTTCAAATAAAAGATATTTGTATACTGATTTTATTAAGGATACATAGGGTTTCCTCTTCCTGAAATACTTCAAAAATAATGTCCACCAAGAAAATTTCCCAGGACTGCCACACTACAAAAATCATGTTTTGCTCATTCAATAACACGTGGATTTTTTTCTTTATTTTAGCTTATATAAGGCAAATGCAAAATTATAAACATAAAGGTAAAATCTGAGGGGGTTTGTATGATACTTCTATAAAAGGAAATAAAAAAACTTAATTCATTTAGCAGTACTTCCAAAATGAAGTAATTATTTGATATGAAATTGGATGTTACAAAATTAGAAGATTGGGTCAATTTATAGATATGGCCTTAATGCTTACTTGTTTAGATACTGATCTTAGGATGACAGCCTAGGACTGGGAGCGGGGTCATTTACTATGTATGTTAAAGAAAATTGTTGTATTGGGAGACACTCATGTAACCTTATCACTATTGGTGGAAATAAAATAGTTTAAACTCATAATACTGTAATGCTATGATGGCCTTTCCAAAATAAGTGCCAGTTTTATTTAATAAAAGGTAAGTAGGAAGAAGAATACTATTGTAATTAAACACTTATGAATAAGTGTTCCTTCTGTACTTCTGGAGATACTATAAGATTGTGGAAGACATAATCTATCTTGACTCCCAATAAGTCACTTTGAATGTAGGAGGAACATGTGACTTGGTTCTAACCAGTAGGAGCTGACAAAGGTAATGCGATAGTCACTACCATGATTTTATTCCCTTAGCCCATTAAGACGACAGTTTTCTGCTGGCCCTGAAGAAGGAACCTGCCATGTGTGAGAGGGTAACAGAGGGAACCACAGGGCAAGATGCTCAAGAGTCTCTAGTTGCTGAGAGTGGCTTGGCTGACAGCCAGGGAGCAAAGGGGAGCCTAGTCCCATAACGGGAGAAACTGAGTTGTGCCAATAACCACACTCGCTAGCTTGAAAGACTATCCCCAAGTTCCAGAACAGAATGCAGCCTTGCCAACACGTAGACTGCAGCATTCTGAGATCCTGACCAGAGATTCCAGTTAAGCTGTGCCTGGATTTCTTGACCCAAGAAAACTGTGAGATACTAAATGTGTGCTGTTTTAAGTCATTAAATTTGTGGTAATTTGTTACATGTCAATAGAAAATACAAAGATAAAAGTGGTTTTCCGTGCACACAATATATATGGACATTATCCTGGTAGCAAAACTTGGGAGACATTTGTGCTTATAGTAGTTACCACAGTGAGCAATAACAGAAGGTAGGAATGAAAGGGAAGATAGGGCAAAAAATCACCTTTTTTTCCTGCATAAACAGAGGAAGAGCTCAGTTCTGCAAAGCTGAGATTCTGGTATAAAATGTGTAGTAAGCATACAGTATCTAGGCAACACTCAATACATAACTGAATGAATATTGAATGGATAAATACTAAAATACACATTTTTCTCCAAGTCAGTCTAATGCATCAATGATGAGAGTGTTAACAACAATATAATTGTATTCTATTCTATTCTATTCTATTCTTAGAAAATGCCTTAAAATTACATCATCCCAGTGGATCTTAAAATAAAAAGAAAAAAAACAAAGCCCCCTCTGTTTATACATGAGGAAAATGAGGCTTTGCCAGGCTGAATGCTCATGGCAACACCTGATAATATGGCAAAGCTAGAAGGAAGCCCAAGTAAGTGACCAGCAACGCATCTCCTGCCTGGTTAGCACCTGGTTTAGAATCAGAAGGGATGGATTTGAGAGCAGCACACCCAACACCTCCTTACCCTGTTCAGTTGTAGAGAGGAGAGTGATGGGAAGGATTGCAATTAGGCTTTTAAGAGAAGAAACCATCAGGATAGAGGAAATGTGTTGGGAACCCACATTTCTCAGTCAAGACTAAGGAGAGGAAATGTTTTGGCTTAGGTGGCCACAGATCATAGCATACCATTTAATCTGTAGCTGGGATTGATTAAATTGATCACTTGATGTTTTGTTTCGTCTATGGTAATTTTTATTTTTCTATTGATGCATTAAAGTTGATGCCATGCTTATATCTTTATCATATATCACAAAGATGAAATTGTTACTTTTTTAGCATTACAGTTTTAATCATGTTTGTATTTTCACATCTATATACAAATATGAACTGCATATACTGCTGTTAAATGAATAAGTAGTTGGAGTAACACTCCTATCTTGCTATGCAACTCTATAAAGAACAAAGTTCCTACAGGCCTGGTAGCATAATAATTGTTATAATTACTACTATTTGGGGGAAGAACTGAGAAACTGATTAGGTGAGAAAAGTTCTGAATTTGATGAGTCACTTTAGACATATAAATAAAATCTAGGTGTCCAGATTATTATTTCGCTACAGTCTAAACCTGTTCTCATCAAAATCAATTTGCTATTGGTGAAGAAAGTGTTCGACGTAGTTCAACAGCTTCTATTTTCCAGTATCTATCAGGAGATACTTTCCATTAAAGAGTGAAATAATACAATTTGTTTGGTTATTTTCATTTCTCTATTTTAAACATTGTTACTACTACCTGGAAAGGACAAGGAATGTTAAGGAATGTTACACGTTGCTAGGTGACCAGCTATGAATGGTCCAACATTCCAGTGAGATTGTGCTTTAAACAAAAAGAGAGCTGCTCTTATTTTCAGCCAATGTTCTACTACAGCAGATATGTTGAACTTTTAACTGTCAGATGTCTCAAAATATATGACTTTGAAGTGATGAATTCTGTTTGGTTTCTGTATGCCATGCCGATATTGTTTTATATTTAATACATTATTTGATTATTCTCAAACTCTTTAGTATCATCTTCAGAGATAGAGCAAATAGAAACAACTAACATTTCAAGAATTTTGTCTATGTGTCTTACACTTTTTTTATATTAAAAATTATTTCTGGGGTGCCTGGGTGGCTCAGTCAGTTAAGTGTCAGAATTGGTCTCAGGTCATGATCTCAAGATTCACAAGTTTGAGGCCCGCGTTAGGCTCTGTGCTGATAGCTCAGAGTCTGGAGCCTGCTTCAGGTTTTGTGTCTCCCTCTCTCCGCCCCTCTCCTGCTCATGCTCTGTCTCTGTCTGTCTCCCAAAAATAAATAAAAACATTTAAAAAGTAAAAAAAAAAAAAAGAAAATATTTCCACCACTTTTTATGTTATGTACTAGCCATAACATTTCAGGACAACGAAGCTAAGATGAAGGAAATTTAGACACTTACCTAGGTTGTCCAGCATGTAAAGAACTTAAGATTGGAGCCTATTTTTTTCCCCATGACTACTTCTACATCCTTGTTCTTTCTATATACTTTTTCTCATTACTCTATTTGTCAAGAAGATATTCCAGGAGATCAGTATAAATCCTTATTCTTTTCAATGAGTCTCATTTCTTATTGCCCAATTTTCCATGGCCAATTCATAATTTTGGATTTACAACCTTAAATTTTACATTAACATTACCATTTGTCCTCCTCTCCTGGAGGTTAAATATCTGGAATGTCTTCACACTCACCTCATGGCATCAATCATTAATCCCTTTAAACTTAATCTTATTAAAGATGCATAGAAAAATGTGCTAACCTATCTCCAGTTAGAAGCAAAGTACTTCCTTAGCAGGAACAGAATTGCACAAGCAATATTTATCCTGATAGATATCAGGAGGAGTGATTATTTTCATGTGGAACTGGCCTTGAAAAGAAGCATTCCGGGGCCCCTGGGTGGCTCAGTTGGTTGAGCTTCTGGCTTCAGCTCAGGTCATGATCTCACAGTTTGTGATTTCAAGCCCCACGTCGGGCTCTGTGCTGACAGCTCAGAGCCTGGAGTTTGCTTCGGATTCTGTATCTCCCTCTCTCACTGTGTCCCTCCCTCATTCATGCTCTGTCTCTCTCTCTCTCAAGAATACATAAAACATTAAAAAAAAAAAATTAAAAAAAAAAAAAAAAGAAAAGAAGCATTCCTTTGTTACTGGGAAAATGAATGCAAGCTTTCATTAAAATTTACCAGAAAGAAATTGTGATTTTAGAAGAGATTCCACCTGATCTACATTTCACTTCTATAAGTTTATACTCAGTTTATCCCTAAAAATAATTTGAGAGGCTTACAATGAGACACTGTATCATATATAATTGCACTCTTATATGAAACTGTGTCATATATAACTATACTCTTAAAATGAGAATAAAAGTGAGGAAATTCTCCTGAATTGGAAAGGAGACATTTCTGTGTCAAGGCCCACCTTGTAGGATCTGTTCAAGTTCCAGCAGTTAGGATGGAACATACATGTTCTTGGAGTGACAGTTACACTTTCTCTTGTAACTCTCGTCTCTGTAATCCACTATTATTTGAAAAAAACATAAAATTAAGCTTAACTAGCTGTGTTGGCTTTTAAAGCTATTCTTAAACACTTCTGATCAGCTTTTTAAAATGTTAGGCCAAAAAATCTCTTCCAGTAAGTATTAACAAAGGGGAGGCGAGGAAGGAACTCTATGGCAGGGATAGGGCAGAGTCCCTGATTTCTCATTACAATCAGTTGTCAACATTCTTGAGGAACAAAGCAAGGATGTCTGCTCTCACTATTCTGTTCAACACTGTACACAAAGTTTTAGCAAGTGCAATAAAGAAAAAAATTCAATTAACGATTCTAGTTGGGAAAGGAAGAAATAAAGCTGTCTTTATTTGCAGATGACATGAACTTGCATCCTCAGAAAATCTCAAGGATTCCACACAAGAAAACTAATAGAACTAAAAACATTAGTGAGATTATAAGATAAAAGGTCAATATACAAAAATAAATTGTATTTCTATAAAACTGCAATGAATAGTCCAAAATTGAAATTAAGAAATAACACCATTTATAAGAGCAACAAAAACAATAAAATAATTGGGATATATTTAACAAAAGAAATGCTAGTCTTCTACACCGAAAACTATAAAACTTTACTGAAAAATATTAGAGAAGATCCAAGTAAATGAAGAAATATTACATGTTCATGGATGAAATGGCTCAATGAAATAGATAGCAGTTCTCTCCAAATTGATCTATTATTTCAGTGCAACCCCTATCATAATCCCAGCAGGCTGATACTAAAATATTATTAAAATTAAAAAGATCTACAATAGCCAAAACAATTTTGAAAAGGGGGACTTATATTACCAGAGTTCAAAACTTAATAAAACACAGTAATAAACAATAAAGTATACTAGTGGTGAAATAACAGTTAGTCACATAGTCAAAGAGAATAGAACTGAGAAACCAAAAATAAATCCTTGTATTAATGGTGATTGTTTTTGACAAAATGTGCCAAAGCTATTCAATGGGGGGATTTTCTTTAAGGTACTTACACAAATAGATATCCATTTATGCTTCAAAAAAAAAAAAAAAAAAAAAAAAGAACGTGGACTTCTGCCTCACACCATATACCAAAATCAACACAAAATAGGTCATAAAGCTAAATGTATAATGCTTCTGGTATAAAAAAATAAGAGAAAAATCTTTGTGACCTTGGGATAGTTCTTAATACTCTATCAAGAGCTCAGCCTGGTCGGTACAGGAAAAAACATATTGATAAATTTAATTCCATTAAAATGGAATTCATAAAATATATAAAGAATTTATACAACTCAGTAAGAAGACAAACAACCCAAATGAGTACAGTATGTGAACAGACATTTCACCAAAGAGACAGGCATTGTTTATAACCACCTGAAATATGCTCAATACCATAGATCATTAGGAAATCGGAAGTTAAAACAAAGAGTTCTTATCCACACCCACCCCAAAAGGTAAACATTATCAAGTGTTGGCAATGACATGGAGAACGTGGAACCCTCAGACGTTGCTGGCAAGAACATAGTATGGTATATTCATTTTGGAAAACGATTTGCCAGTTTCTTGAATAGTTAAAAAGAAACTTACCATAGAACCCAACAATTCCTCTTCTAGGAAACCGTTAAAAAAATATCATATGGTTAAACTCAAACTTGTATGCAAATATTTGAAACTGGGAAAAATTCAATGGATAAAAAAAAAAAGGGAGAATATCCAAACAATGCAATGCTATTTAGCTATAGAAAGATCAAACGACTGATACATGTGATAAAATAGATAAACTGCAAAATGTTGGTAAGTGAAAGGAGCCAGACACCAAAACTGCATACTATATGATTCAATTTATATGAAATGCCCAGAAAGGGCAAACTTAGATACTGAATGTAAATCTCCTGCCTGTGGCTGGAGCGTTGAAGGTGGATATTGCTAGCCAGCTCAAGGGAACTTTTTGTAATGACTGAAATGTTCTAACACAAGACTGTGGTGATGGTCACAACAATCCCTAAATACACTAAAAGTAATTGATTTGTACACTTGTGCATTTGTACACTTACAAATGTGTACACACTTACAATGTGTACACTTATGTAAATTATGCCTTATTAAAGCTGTTTAAATAATAATAAAAAAGCTATCCATATTTGGTATTGCTACCATCTCAGATCCAAGGAGACCTGTTACATTTGTCTCTTGTTTCTAAAAGCTCATAAAGATGGTAGACTAACGAAGAATAGAAGATGAGCCAAAATTTTCACTGAAGATACTGCTGTCTTTTGAACCTAAACATATTTAGTGTTCTTCACTAGTACACTTGCTAATTAGTCTTTCTAGCCGTGCAGATGTAGCCAATCCATTATGGAACTATACATAAGCAAATTATCTTTTTTGAAATCAGAAGAATTTCTTTGGCTTGTTTGAAACAGCTGTGTTTCTAGAGCCATAAGACGGCTTTAAATAAAAAAGAGAGACTCATTTCTTTAGCGTTACATTTTCTCCTTTTTTTTTTCCTGATAATTTCTAAGAGAAGGGGAAATAACATTTGTTGAGTGTATAGTAAGTACAGGATTTTGTGCTGGGTTCATTTGAAATTATGTGAGACACATAGAGTTGGTCTTATTTTACAGATGAGCAAATTTATTCTCAAAATTTAAATAAGCAATAGAGTTGAACTCTAACTCAGGTCTTTCTTCTGAAATTCACTATCTATTCTCTTCATTTTGTTGCCTTGTGTTTGGTTGAATAAAGACTTTCAAAACCATTATTCAGTTGTTGATCAGCACCTATATCTTTGAAGTTTACAGTTAATAAAGGATCTATTTTCTAAAAATTACAGATCATTTAATAGAAGATTGTATGCATGTATTTCTCTGTGCAAACATCACAAAGATATAAATAATGATGCATATATATATACATGTGTGGACACACATACATGTATGTATAGGTATGAACAATAAAAGTTTTATAAATTCCATGACTTTGTCTCAGTTGTTCCTAAAATTCTATTGTAATAATTACTTGCATTTCAGATTTTCCCACCAAATTATGAGAACATTTTAGATAATAGTCTGTGTTGTATTCATTCTATTACCCTTGCAATGAACACAATGTAAATCACACCAGGGATGTTCTACCAGTAAATATTAACAAATAACTAAAAGTGTATCTAACATGAGATATAAAAACATTTGCAAAATATGTTTTATGTTGCATGAGTTTTTATAGGAAGAACAAAAACTTATTTATAATTTTTTAAAATCTATATAAATATCGTTAGAGTAATGGTTCTCAAACATTTTGGTTTTAATGAGCCATTTATACTCTTTGATATTACTGAGGACCTCAAAGAGATTTTGGTCCTATAAATTCCAGCTCTCTATATTTTCTGTATTATAAATTAAAAGTGAGAGTTTAAAACATTAATGAATGTAAACTGATAAACTCATTCTATGTTAAAATAATGACATTTTTGGTAAAAAATGACTGTATTTTAAAAATGGGACACTTAAGAGATGGGTGGTATTGCTTTACATTATTACAAATATACCTAATATTGAGCTAACTGGAATACAGGTAAGTTCTCATATTTGCTCTGTATATGGTCTGTTGTGATGCACACATCATGTAACCTCTAGAAAAAACTCTACTGCATATTCACAAGGAAATGAGAGTGCAAAGGCAAGTGTTTCTTAGAATTTACTATGAAAATAGTTTTGATTTGGTGGATTTCGTGAAAGAATCTTGGGAACCATGAGGGTTTCCTGCTCATACTTTGGGAAACACACGGGAGAAACAATGAGAAAAAACAAACAAACAAAAAAACAAAAACAAAACAAAAAACCCCACACACTTTCTATTCTGGTCTCCTATTTTGAAATTGTTTTTTATTCCAAAAAATAAAAATATATTTTCTCTTTTTATGAGGTATACCTGTTTTGTATAATTCTTATAAAATATTTTAATGCTACTTCCATTTAGAATGGTTTATTAAACTCTTATAGAAGATACACAGTACTTCTACTTTCAATGAGTTTCTATAACCAAGATGAAAATGTACTCATGGCCATTTGGCCCTCTGTTTGGGAGAACAGATACACTACCGTTCTCTTCACTCTTTTCTTGCTTACAACCTCATCTTATTTATAAAGGCATTTAAGTTGTTAGTTTAGATAGCTTTTTCACCACTGATGAAGCTACTGGCCACTGCTCTTTTTCTCTAAATATGAAAAACAAACAGAAGCTTAACATTTTTTTTATTATGGAAAACTGCATGCACATAAAACAAATACTGGAGGCCAATAATAAAACCCAGGGTGGTCAGTCTTCTAGCTCCAACCATTACCAAACCACAGTCAATCTTTTTTCATCTATTCCTTCATCATTCTCCATGCAACTAATTTTGAAAGAAATCCCAAATATTGTTTCCTCTGGAGACATTTTAGTATGTATCTCAAAAAAATATGCCCTTAACATTAACGTAAAAATGGTACAACATAGCTAAAAAATGACAGTAAATCCTTAATATCACCAAAAGTTTAGTCAAGCAAAACAGGCTTTCGGTTGAGTGGCAAACAGCAAGCAGAGAGATTAGCCTCTCTGATTGGCACAAATGCTCTGCCTAAGGGCTTGCCTGCCACTGGCTTAGACCTTCTGGGCATTGTTTGCTAAAGAAGTCATTTCTCACTCTCGTTGTGCATATACCTGTACTTAAATCCTTTTGAGGTACTGAGGACTTACTTAAAAACAACACGAGTTGTTTCAGAACATTTAATTTACTATGGGATCATTCTATCCAAGGACACATGGAAAATATATTCAGTAGTAATTAATGCAGGGAAATAGAATGGGGAAAATATTTTTACTTTTATATTAGGTAAATATCAAAAGGAAAAGGGGCATGCAGAGAGACGATACACTATACTACTAGTAAATGTATTCAAAACAATGATTCTTGCTTCTCATTTCGTAAAATCTATATACAGAGGAAACCGAATTTAGCTTTCAGACTAGAATATTTACAACGAGATATCAACCGTTATTATTTCTGTCTTTTTTATACTTAAAGCTTTTTTTCCTAATTGTGGTAAAGGAAAGCAAATTAAAACAATGAGTTACAAAAGACAAATACTAAGGTTGAGGGAATGATTAATACAGCATGAAAGTAAGAATATGGCTAAAAAAAAGATACATTAATATAGAGTTTTGATGATTTAGTAAACCAGTTTGAAGATTTATGTTGCTGGCAGTGGAAAAAATTTTGGCATTGCTGGGAAGCACTATGTTGTTTTGCTTTATGAGCTGGAGGGAACTGAAATAGTCTGCAGAAGTAACTATTCCATAGAGTTATTCCACAGTAATTATTCCAATCCACAGAGCCCATGGATTTTAAAACTCACCCTTGGGACTTTCATCACTACTTAAAATACTGTCTGTATGCAGTGAAACTATGGGAGTTTAAATTATCTGTCTCTGATAGGAGAAAAAATACCAATCTTAAAAGGAAACAACATTAGATTCCTAATCGATTCATTCTCTATGAAAATAAAGAGAGTAAAGCTGCTCAAAGTAAAACCTGTTCCACATCCACATGCTCCATGGTCTAAAATGTGCAAGGAACAATAGCAAGTGAACTGATAAAAAAATACCTGTTTTTGTCCTTTGTGATATCAGTCCTTAAAGAGGAAAAAAAAAAAACCCTCCAGCACATATCCATGTTAGATATATCACCTATACATACACTTATATATATGTATATACGAACATCTATATTTATGAATATTTTCTGTTGATATACAGTGTCTATATACACAAGGAATATACTTGAGGGAGAATATAGGTACTGTTCATCTTTCAAAAAGTCATTAACTTTGACGGAATTTATATTGAGTCTCAAAGATTTAAACAAAAATTTTAAATTTGTAACATAAAACTTCCATCATCTTTCAGAAGCATCTAGGTCATGAAACACGAATGCAAAACCACCACACCGGGGGAGATGAAGGAAGCATGACAACTAAAGGCAATTTGGAATCTGGATTGGATCTTGCACCAGAAAAAAAGAAAAAAAAAAAAAGAATTTAGTGGGTCAGAAGGGAAACTCGAAAACTAGATAAGGCTTGTAGATATTTTAATAGCTTCATATTAATGTTAACTTTCTGGTTTCGATATCTTATTGTGATTAGGTAGATGTTAACATTAGGGAAATTAGGTAAAGGACGGACAGAAGAAGTGACTGTACTATTTTCTGGGGGGCCCAGGATTTTGCAGGAATCTAACATTATTTCAAGATAAAAACCTTTAGAAATGTGTCCTAAGCCTTGGGTTACATAAGAACACAAACAAGCAAACAAACAAAAACTCAGGAAATTGATAATGTTCAAAGTGACAAGGCAGAGGGGGATTTATTCCTTAGAAGAATCAGAGGCAGTTCCCTATTTCCTGTAAAAGAATGTTTTACAGTTCTAAAACCAGTCACCATTTTGCTCAATAGGGAAATAATCATGGAGTATTATAATGCCATGTATGTTTTGAAAATGCAATTAATGAAAAAAAAATGACCTAAAGACGTAGCAATCAGTAACGTGTCATATTAATGACTGTGCCGTTACAATCTTTTATGTTCGAGTGCATAGTCTGCACTTAGTTTTGGAAATTCTCCCAAAACACAATCTTTGACATAAAAAGCAGTGTCTTCTAAAATTTGGGAAGCCATCTAAGCTGAAATCCAAATACATGTCCCGGTCTCACATTAAAATAAAAAAGTAGGTCATTTGATTTCCCTTACCTGAAACCGTGTGATCCTTAGAGTCTCTTGTTATTTTTATCCTTGCGTGAGGAAAGATGTAGTGCACAGTCTTCCCGTTCATCTGTATAATCTAAGACATATATGTGATAAGGTGAAAAATCAATGTTTAAAGACAAAGTGTAATATACAGGATTAGACTTGTTTTTTAAGTGTGTTGGTTTAGTTAATAAAAGATTTCCTTATCTGTTTCCCCTTGGCAAAATGAGATTTCTGAAACCAAACAAATTAGTGAATGCAAACTTGTGTCTTCTGTTTTATGGAACTTGGCTTCTAAATGAGATTTGTGA
The DNA here is from genome assembly GCF_018350155.1 of Leopardus geoffroyi. Taxonomy (NCBI): domain Eukaryota; kingdom Metazoa; phylum Chordata; class Mammalia; order Carnivora; family Felidae; genus Leopardus; species Leopardus geoffroyi. The sequence goes on from NC_059331.1 coordinate 87,536,928, forward strand.
AATAATGAAAGATAAAAACAGTGAAATATTTGCTCATATCAGCCTTAATAGGATTTTATTAGGATGAAATCTTCTATCACCTTGGAAAAATATGAATGAAATTACAAACAAAATTAAGTTTACTAAAGAAGTTTAAGAAGTGCCTGAGTGGCTCAGTTAAGCGTCTGACTCTTGATCTCATGGATAGATTCTTGAGATGAGCCCCACGTGGGGCTCTGAACTGACAGCAGGGAGCCTGCTTGGGATTCTCACTCTCCTCTCTCTCTCTGCACCAACCCCCAACCCTCTTCCCTGGCTGAGCACACACATGTACTCTCTCAAAATTAACAAATAAACATTAACAAAAAAAGAAGAAGTGTGTGAGAGTACTGAATCAAAATATTAAATAGAATTTAGAACTCAAGAGAGGTTGACTTTGTGAGGAAGGGTCTTTGAATACTCGAGTGGTTTTAATGTGTAAATCCAGATGTAAGAATGTTAGAATTCTATCGCTAGAATTTTACATATTAAAAGTAACATATGCATTGAAAACTGCAAACTTAAATTATAGCCTTTTGCTTTTATTCTCTTTAGGAAAGAATAAGCTTAATCAGGTTTCTGATGAACAGAAAACATTCCCCAAACAACAGCAGAATCCTGTGGAGTCCAGGAATAGTATATGATTTCTTCAAAGTAAAACTGAAATGTTGTCTGCAAGATTATAAACCTATTATGGTAAGTATAATCAGTTAACCTAAGTAATGCATACTACCATAACTTTGTAAACTAATGAAAACCTTATTTATTGGGGGAACTGGGTGGCTCAGTCACTTAAGCAACAGTCCTTGATTTTGGCTCCGGTCATGATCTCATCGTTCCTGAGCGGGAGTTCCATGTCGGGTTCTGTGCTGACAGCAGGAACCTGCTTGGGACTCTCTCTCCTCTTTCTCTGTCCCTTCCCCTGCTCATGTGCTCGCTCTCTCTCTCTTTCTCTAAGAATAAATTAAAAACATTTAAAAAAGAAAACCTCATTTATTTTCATGGAAAAAAGAATCTATACATTTTCCTTTTTTCTTCCTGTCTTGTTTCCTCTGTCAGTCTCTGTCTACCTCTCTCTCCTTTCTTCTTCACTCTTAACTTCTCTCCTCTGCCTTTCTTACTCCCCCCACCCTTCATCTTTTCTCTTTCTACTTCTGTTCTTTCACATCCCCCAATCCACATTTAAAGATCTTCATTTTTTTTTTACTAAAAATTAAACCATGTGCATTGAAAATTCTACAACTATTAGATATACATGAATCTTGGTTTGATACTGTAGATAAGCAAAACTGGTATTATTTCACTTTATTTTAAATTTCTTTAATTTCATGTTTTATTTAACAACCATCTTAAAAAGTCACGTTTTCCACTTGGTCAAAAATAAAGTAGGAAGACACATTTTCACCTTTTGTTACTCTTTCCAAATCTCTAGACTAGGGAGAGTTGTATGTAATCTCAATGCATTTGTTGCACAGCTAGGAGACAAGTAGGATTTTCCAAAATTTTCCCCATAATTTTATCAGCTAACAATGATCACCTTCTAAATTGTACCTATGACGATGTTAGTAGAGGGGATGTTAGCATCTTCATTTCTATAAAATGTTGCTTTCAGAACATCTCCTAACACCTCATATAGTTTCAGAGACTGTCTCTAACAGCACCACAAACTCACTTAATAAATCAAAAACATTAAACTTCCATAATTATGATCAATGTGACCAAAAATGTGTAGAAAAGCAGTGGTATCTATCTCCCATGTATGAACTAGTTGAATCTTAGCTTTTCCCTAAGCACTGCAGGTGAGTGTTCAGAGTTCCCCAGGAGATGGAGTTTCAGGGGACATGTTGCTTCTGTCAAATAGGAGTAGGAGCAAGGTGTGAAGCACTGCCCACACCTCTCCCCCAGAGTCTGGTCTCTGGCCTTGTCTTTTGGTGATTCTGCACTGAAAGAACTATCATCTTTATGCCTCCCAGCAAAAGGATAATTCTTCCTTCCTACACATATTCTCATGAATAACTGAGCCTTCAAACTTATGAAATGATAACACTTGCGTTAACGTATCTGCTATTCACAGAGACATTCATCCTTTCCCTCTCTTAAGCACCATGCATGCGAGCTGCAGGGATGAGAGCATCCTTCTTGTCTTCCAAGGACTGTGCTAGGCCCTGTGGTGTATGGCATCGGGAGCCCCTGCTCTCTGGGAGCTCTCAGCCTGTGACATAATGCCTGCAAAACCATTGGAGCACAAGGGAAGAACACTTGCCCCAATTTGTGGGGAGGTGGTGGTGATGTGAGAGAAGTCTTCTTGTAAGACAGGACATGGAGACCTAACTGATGAGTAGAGTTCGACAAGGGAGGAGAAGAGGAAGAGTACTCAGGGAGAGGGAACAAGACATCCAAAGGCCCCGAATGTAAGGGAGGGTGGCTTCCTCAGAAGAGTTTAATGTACCTCAATATTGCAGTTGCATGAGGATTGCAGAAGACACGTGTATTAGTGCAGAACGTGGAGGCAGATGGCATTAGTCAGGAAGTGCTGACCTTTATACTCACCCTGTGAGGGCTATTAGCCCTATTTCGAGATGAGGTAAAGAAGGAAAATCCTTATTTGTTTCCTTTCAAAGTGTGTGTGTGTATATATATATATAAATATATAAACACACACACACAGTGTATATATATATATATTCAAAGTATATATATTTACATATATATACAAAGTATATATATATATATTTATATTCAAAGTATATATATATTTAAATAATAATATGATTTTGAGTTTAATAAACATTCAGAAAAAGTTTGCTGGGTGTCTCTTGAATTTTTACATAAGATATTTTTAAAAAAGCAGAAAAATTCATTTTGCACTAGTCAGTCTGGGTTTATTATTTCGCCTCCAGAGCATTTTATGGGTATAGATTCTTGTTATGCATACGTTGCCAAATACAAGCATTCAGCTTAATTAGTACCAAGAGCTCAATATTACCTTTTTATGATTACAGATGCAAACAAATGAATAAAATGAGAATGCCATTGGGTTATTCTCTCTAGACCAAAATATAGTTATGGTGACTTAATGACAAAGAGTATTTGAAGATAAATATTAAAGCCAAAACACATTAATTTTGCACTTTATGAAAATGTAATCGAAGCATATGTTGTGTTCTATGTAACTTTTGTGGAGAAAAAACTATAAGGAAATCAAAGCAATTAGTGTCACAGTATTTGTTACTTTGTTACATATTTGTTACTTGTTTGGAGGAGGTTGAAGATTATAATCTGGAAGAGGCACAAAATGGTATCTGGGGGGGCAGACAACTTTCCCTTCCTTGGTCTGTATATTGATTATATGGCTGTGCACTTTATAACTAGTTTATAATTCTGTATATTTGCGGTTTTGGTAACTACATATGTAGGTTTTCATTTGTATGTTAGACATCAAAATTAAAAAATGCAATAAACTGGGGTGCCTTGGTGGCTGAGTCAGTTAAACATCCAACTCTTGATTTCGGCCAACGTCATGATCTCACAGTTCATGAGTTTGAGCCCCATGTCTGGCTCTGTGCTGACGGTGCAGAGCCTGCTTGGGATTCTCTCTCCATTTCTCTCTGCCCCTACCCTGCCCATGCTCTCTCTCCCTCTCTTGTGCTCTCTCTCTCTTTCAAAATAATGAAATAAATTTTTAAAAATGTAATAAATCTATAAATGTAAAAAAATAACTTTTAACAAAAAAATACACATTACTTTATTACATTTACCTATAAATAATTCTAACAAAGACCCTCACATTTTCTACTTTATAAAAAACAGTAAGAAATTCATGAAATGATTCTTAAATATACTCTCTCTGCTTAATTTTGGCATTATATGGGTTTATAAATATATTTTGTTTAAACAGGATGCATTATGTCCTCAGTGCATTTAAATCATAAATAGGTAGATGTTAGTAACAGAAAAATTAAAATTAAACAGTACTACTAGGGTTATTAATGTTTCATCTACATACAATAGACTTGAGGTGGACATAGATTACATTAAAATGTATCCTCCAAGAATATTGGTTGAATAAATTAGTTGGCCAAGACTATTCGAAGCATTCATGGAAATAGTAGTGTCGGGAAATAATTATATAGAAGTTATTTTCTAGCTCTGTAGTTTATATATTTCATCTTATTAAGATTTCTTTAAAGGATTTGTGCTTTCAGTGATCTGATGTAGGTTTGCGGGAAATACTAAACTTCAAAGAAACAAATGAGACAGGGAAGATATAAAAAGTAAGTCATTATAAGAGAGAAACTCATAGTAAAATATATTCAAGAAGTTAGTTTCAGCTGACAGATTATTTTCATAACTGCAGATAAAAAGAGTTAAGTTTATACGTCATAAACATGTTCAGAATGAGTTTATTAATTTTTCTTGCTCTCCAACCTGTTCTATTTGGTGAGATTGAACTCCAGCTATATATACAATTTTAATAATAACAAGGTAAGCTACGAAAAGTATACGTCAATTACCTGATACATTTTAATGAAGTAGAAAGAAATGGAAGTATATAGACATGTATATAGAGGTAAACACAATCCTAACACAAAACCTTTCTTAAAAATATTTATTTACATATTTATTTATTTACAGTAAGTGTGTTCCTTAATGCCCTTATCCTGTTTGACCCATCAACTCATCCATGGTTACCAGAGGAGAGGTGGGTGGGAGATGGATCTAAGCCAAATCTTACCAAAGATATCAGAAACAGTAAAAGAATATTTATAATATAGAAAGAAGAATCCCAAGATTTCTAGAAAATATATATAAAACCAAACAGAACAAAATTTGGAGATCCAGAAGTCCTATTTAGCAGCGAGAAATTTATCCATGAAAACTGAAATTGCTTTGAAAGAAGTAAAATTTGAGTATAGATATTATCTTTTCAATAGTACGTATATGGGCAAAGTCATCTTTTTTATACTTTAACGTAACAAACATTGAAGTAAGGTACAGTAAATTCATATGGTTTACCTTTGCCATTCAAAATAATTGTCTTCTATATCAAAGAATCACTAATCTAACAAGATGGTTTAGGAATTAATAATGTATATGAAATAAGTCAACTGGTTCTTCTGTGGGTATTTTAATGATTATGGGTACACAGTCTGAAAATATCTATCTCTTAAGGGAATCGATTTAAAACCATTGGGCTTAACACAGGAGTCTCCTTCAATTTATCCAAATGTTGATCTCCTAAGTGTCTCTCAAAATTCATACAAACATCACCTCATTGGTTCTAAAGTGAATATGGCCATGCATTTTGGTATCATATTTATCTAATTGTGAAGTTTATCTCTAAGTTTAATTCCATCTATAAATAGATATTAATGAATATTATCTACTTTATGCATTTTTCTGATGATAAAATACAAAGATAATATAAAACAAATATGTCCATATAATAGACTTTAAAATATAAATTTTCCTCTTTTCCAAGTGAAGCTTTCCCTGTCCCAGCTGACCTGGTTTGGTCCACTCCCTTAATTGCTATATTTCTTAACACCTGAACACACTGTTATTGGAAAGCACTGAAATTATCCACACCAATTTTACCCAATATTCCGTAAGTTCTTTAGGAGCTACATGTATTCTCCTTGTATACCAGTGTTGGGTAGGTTGTACAAACTTAATTATCTTTTGGAGGATTGAATCACTTAAATTGCCCAGTCATTGCTGCAAAGTCAATAGCCATGGGTGATTCAATAAGATACTTAGTACTTTAAGTTACTGGAAAAACAATTTTTTTTATGAAGACTGACCGAAGTCCCACGCATTTTAGGATAAATGATACTGAGACCATTCTAGGATGATTGCTTGATTGACTGATGGCATAATTTTTCTTTTTTTAATTGCAGTGGGGGATAAATCTAAAAGAGATTGCTCAATACAGCACTTACTTGCTCTTGATGTTGACTAAGTGGTCTAGAGTGGACCAATCTTTCTGGCAGTTTGCGATCCAGACCATGTCCATTTTCCAAACGAGACTCCCTGGGTTTGTCAAACCAATCTGTTTCTTCACGACGCAGATGATAGGCTTTGGAGACCAAGGAAATATCAAACATTGCAACCACAACTAATACAGATGATATAGGACAGAAGATGCTCTGAAGTACCAACATGCTCCAGGCTTGTTAGCCATTCATGCATTTCAAATACAACTCCCAGTAGGATGAGAAAAATCATTTCCAACACTATGATAAAAATTTTGTACCATGGAGTAACTTAGAAAAAAATAATGTACACACCTGTTCAAACTCTCAGAGGAAAATAAAATAAAATTTTAAATGAGGAGAAGAAATTTTGATAGTGACTGAATCAATGAACAAGTGAGTATGCCTCAGAAGTGATTTTATTCAACCTCAACCCTTTAGTTTCTACTTTCTCATCTCTCCCCCACTACCTCCACCTATCGCTAACATCTAAGGAAAATGTCTTCCTTCAGTACAGAAGATTCTGTCACTTTCCCACTATTGTATCAACCACTACCATGTGGCTTCTGGCTTTGAAAACCAAGCGAATGTTTTTGAAAACATGACATTTCTATGACATTCAATAAATAAATGAAACATTTATTTCTAAGAGGATCCCAGATACTACTGTTAGGAACATGTGTGCCATACTCACCTGGTAGCCTACTATTAAAATATATTTACAATTTTTTATTAAAATTAAATAATTATTTCCCATGCAGTCACAGATTTAGGAATTCGACTGAAGAGCTGATTGACTGCTTTCTATATTTATAATGTGGCAAAACTTGACATCTTAAAATACTTTTGGAAATGCAACCACATTTAAGTACATAATTATTTTAAATTTTTCAGCCCATTCAGTTCTTGGTAATTCCACGGTCTTTTAAAGCTATTATTTGGTGCCCCCAAGTCCCATTTTACCTAATACATAGAATCTGACTTCATTTAAAGTTTTATTCTTTGCAAAAAGATACCTAATTTGTAAAAGGGTATCTGGAAATACACTGTTGTTTCCTAAATGGCAGATGGAGCAGTCTTTCTCAAGTTCTCACGCTGAAAGATTCGTTGATGGTGCTATAAACTTAGGCTTTCTATAAATTCTAGCATCTACAATGCTGTACTTTTGAGTTCTCCCAACTCCTCATAGTTTCCTTTTTCTGTCTACATCCTTGATTGTCCTCTCTTCAAAAACTTCTCAACACTTTTTTTGCCCCCAATTTCCATTACATCTTTGCTGGTAGGATTGGCAACCCAATAGCATATATACCACTACTCACCTCCAGACCTCCTGTGATCGGGGTCCCGTGGTCACCTCCTGTGATTAACCATAGCATTTACCCTCAATAAGTATGATGACTGATGATGTGTCATAATTTAGTCAGTCTTCAATTTGAGGAAATCCAATGTTACATACCTGGTATGTGGCTGTATATGTGCTTGTCTGATCTCTAATAGGAGGTTCTAAGCTGCTTGAGGATAGGCTTTTTCTTTTTACCCCTCTCTCAACACTAAAACAATGCCTTCTAAATGCCATAAAATACAACACGTGTTTGGGAGATGAATTAAATAAAAATATTAATCATCAACTAAAGAAAGAAGTTAAATGTCCTAATTATGATACAAACATTAAAAAATAAATATTAATTTGGCCCTTGAACTTCATTAACAGTTATACAACCTTTACTCACAAACTCCTTGATAATATTATGGTTTTTAATAGTTTTAATTTTACACTAAAAAACTAAAATTATGAAAAAAATATTTAATATAAGAGTCATTTGATAAGCAAATACCAAACAAAAGTATAAGTTAATCATTGGTCTCTATACACTAGATTATCCCCAACCACAGTAATAGTTACCTTATCTTACTTCTTACATATTCCTATATATTTCTCATGAAAAAAAATCTAGCTGATTTTAATAAATGAGTATCTTAGATGATGTAGTATACGATTTCACTTGAATATATAACTTCATTAATTGTATTTGAGACACAATCCTTTAAATCATGTTTCCTTGACTATGTCTATGCCAATAAAGCAGAATCTCAACCTGATTCAAATTTTGTCAAATTATTTCTGATTACCTACTTTGGTTGTCTACTGTTCCTTACACTGACTCAGTATGTAACTAAGTTGGGATATCTGTCATACTTTGCATAACAATTTATAGATCAATCAAGTACGACCAGAGAAATGAACCTACTTTTAAATCGTATTTTTTCTTCATAATTTATAGCTAATTGGACATAAATCCTAGTTGTTTCCAACTCCAATCGTCTGATCTTCCATGGTAGATCTGTACTTTAAAAATTAAATTTTATAAAAAGTAATTTCCAAATTAGTTTAAATAATTTGCTACAGATTAATATCTCCTTGTTTTCAACTGATGATATTTTCTTGCAATCTTAAATGTAAACTAAAAGTAAGCTATTTGGGTGTCTAGCATTATTCACAGCCAACCGTTATATGAATAGTTCAATTATATTCAGTATCAAACATAGGTTAAAAAAAACATTTTTAAAAGACAATATATTAATCCTTTATTTTTGGCTTGGAGTATACTTTGAAAGAATGTTTTCATGAAAATATCTGTGTTGTAGAGATAAATATACTTGACTGCTTTGAGCTTAGCTTCCCTCCAAATCCACTCCAAAGCAAAGGCAATTGTGCCCTGCACATAATCAACCACGCACGCACGTCAAACTGTGGACTTCAAGCTAATGGCCTTACATATTAAGTAACGCAAATGATGCTTATCTAGATTTTATCTCAAGTGAGCTACTTCAAAATTAACCAAAGTCATATAAAACACATTTGAAAAAATATTCTTAGAGTCTATAACCTAGAGTTTAATTGAATTCAAGGAAAGCACACAACAATTTGAAATCAATTAAAATTGCTTTTGTCTACTCAATACTAAACAGCCTGTTAGAATGAATGTTAACACTTCTCAAAGTGATCTTCACATCATTGAATTACAGATATAGCATATGTTTGGTAAAAATTTATTTAAAAATCCCTGATATTTCATTAGTTCACAAATGAGTTATGTAATTAGGAAAAATATTCTCTAATTTTTCTCTTACCCAAGGAATCCAAGATTTCAAAAGAAAAGCTGGTCATCACTTTACCAGAAGAAGAGTTAATATGTTCATGTGATTTAAAAAGCAAAGAAAATAACTAACATTTTAAAACATACAATTTTCAAAGATAATCACTATAATTCACACACATAATGTTACATATGTAATTCAATTTGTTATAGTTGTCCTTTATCTAATTCTGTATAAGCATGTTCTTTATGACTAAATTTCTTGTCTTATTTTTAAATACATTTTAGTTTAGTTGTGTAATTTCATTGACATTTAATTTTAATTATTTCTTTGATATCATCTTTATACATTTCATAATTTTGTATGCAGCATGATGTCTCATCATCTACTTTATGAAAATAATGTTTTTCATACAGCCCTTGATGACTATGAGTATATATCATCCAAACATATAAATGTGAAATAAAACATTTGGTTATTTTTATAGGGTTGTATGTAAACAAACACATTTTGGAATATCTAGATACACCTACATGTCTGGCACTATGTTGACAAAACTCCATGATGAATAAATGAACTTGTCAAATCCTGTCAAATATATGCTCAATGTACACACGCAGCCTTACGTGTTTAGTTATGCCGTAAACCTGTTGGAGTTTTTGTTTTATCTTGTTATTTTACCAATATGTTTATTGAAGAATCTTCATATTCTTCTGCACAATTGTTTTATATGCATATAATGTGTGTAAAATGTGGACTGTCAGAAAAGTAGTGAAAGAAACTGTTTCCACATAATATCATAACCTTGTTTAACTAGAGAGAGTCAAACAATTGACTAAACAAAAAATATACGAAGAGTGTGCTTTATTTAATTGAATAATTATCAATAAAAATGGTCAATCCAATAGCCTGTAGAGAAGAAAATAAGTCAGAAAGTAACTAGTCTGTTGGAATTTCACTAAGAGCAGTCTGTCCACTTTCAGATTCAGTCATTTAATCTTTTTAAATCTAGATTTGAATTTCTAAAATCATATCAGTGTCTAGATAACAGAAGTAGAAAGAAAATTCTTTTCATGAACACTTATTTTCCTGTGAGTCTTTGCTGAAAATGTCAGGTTTAAAAGATGAGACGTTCATGTTAGCTTAGTGCTCTACAGTCTTCAAAGGCGTGAAATAATAATGCTTTTATTTGATGAGAAATGTCTTATTTTCAGGACTCAAATCATACCTACGTTCAAATGTAAACCATAGAGGAGGGAGAAAAAAGAACCAAAAGTCATGAGTTCTCTTGGCATGGAAAGGACACTTTGTATTCCTGTAAGTCTCCTCCCTTGTCACAAAATTAGTGTACAAATATTTTATTCTAAATCTAAATAATGTTTCCTGCATACTGCTATGATTATTTATTGTTAATATCATATTTAGTGCTAAGTTTTCTAGTTATGTAATGCAAAATGCACAATTGTCAATTACGATATTCATTGTGAGAGAAATAAAATATGAATCTTTTATTTAAGGAGTATTATAAAATTTACATTATGTTAATATCAGGTCCTTAGCCAAAGAGTCTCAAAAAGAGAACATTCTCTGAATTAATAAACAATGATATCACAAAAATAACATAAGTACTTTTCTATTACAAAGTCTAGCAGAATAGTACTTAATAGCTCAATCTTAATACTTTCACAAACTGAAAGAAACTGACCAGTATATTTAGAAATGCATTTTTTAAAAAATAAAAGAAACATACAATGAAAAACTTTCCAGCTATGGAATTAAGGGATGACCATATTTTATTGACACAATTACTTAATAATGGTTTTGGAAAAGTGGACGCCAAACAAATCAAGCAAACAATCAAGAAACAACAGTAAAATAATAAACTAAAAGGAAATAAAGAAAAGCATGCTAGGAAATCTATACACAAGATCAAATTTCCATTTACAAGAAATAAAATTGAAGTAAACATGCAAAAGACGCACTAAAAAAGGTAGAATACATCCTTGGAGAAGGAAAATTAAACATGCAGAAAAATAAGAGTTTGAGTTTTGAGAGTAACAAGGTAGGTTGAGGCCCAATTTACCTTCACTGTCTGACATGGCATGTTGGAAGTCATCCATGATGAACGCTATGTCACGGTCATAGCCTCTAGTTCGTGATTCTTCTCTCATGTGTTGCTGAACTTCAGGCAATGAATGACTTGATCCAAACTGATCCCTAGTGTCTGCAGATATTGGTGGCAGGGGCCCAGCTGCAGCCCTGGCCATTCCCATTGGCTGGCCAACAGGACTGAGTGGACTTTCCTCTTCAGAATTCTGGGCCACAATTGGTATTCTTCCTCTACTCTGGCTAATTGGTAAACTGGTAGGCTTAGTTCGGCCAGAAGGTGAAGCATGACTAAAGGAAACATCTAGAGCTTCAGCCTCTTGAGCTTTCAGTCTTAGGGAGGAGCTGGAAGAATCTCTTTTAATTGATAAATCAAGCCCATAGACAGACGAAGGTCTGGAAGAAGGTCTGGACCTGCTGCCACTACTGTATGGCTTATCTGCTTCATCCTGCAAAGCTGAACGTAGGGTATTTCCCAATGTGCCCAGTCCTGTTCCAAGGGATGAGCCCATAAACTTCTGTTGGTCTGTAATATTTTTTCTGAGTCCAAAAGTGATATCATCTTGAAGAAGCCTTGCTCTGGAAGAAATGCCGCCAATAGATGAGGTGCTAGAAGTCATATAGCTTGTATAGTCAGGTTCAAGGTCTCTACTTTCTTGAATGGGAGAAAATTTTGACATTTTAGGATCAATTAGTGATTTCTTATGCTTTGACTGCTTTTGATAAAGTATGGCTGCTGGTAGTTGTTTTGCTGCTTGTTTTTCAAGTGTGAGTCTACTGATGCTGTACTTTTCGGATTTTGGAAAATGTCTATAGCCAGTATCCGCATGGTAGTAATGGGAAAGACCAGCAAGGTGATCTAAGCTCTCTGCTCCTCTACGGAATTCTTGTTTAATCTGATGTTTCAGAAGCTTTAACTCATAAGGATCCTCCATGGGATCTTCCTCTGCTTTCACATAACTATGCAATCTGGAGGAAGTCTGTAATGGTGCCAGGAAATCTGTCACTTCTTGAGACCTACGTGTTTCAGTGGATCGAAGGAGACGGTCTGTTTTTGACAGATCCTTTTCATGAAGACTAAATGCAGTGCTTAATGCTGCTGTTCCTTTGGTAATTTCTCCAATGTCATCAATTAGGACATAATTTCGTGGAGTATGATGGTCAATATCTGCATAGAAAGAATCTGCAGATATGCTTGATATTGGACTGCTTGCCATACTACTTCTCTCCTCCAATCCTATTCTCAAGTCTAAGCTATTGTACTTACTCCCAAGGTGGGAAACAGCATAAGTATTATCAGTAGAAACAGGTGCTATCATCAGGGGTTGGTTGCGAATTACCTCATAGTTTGAAGTTATCTTGGGCTCCAAATATAATGTAGTTTGCCTTGGCTTCTGTTGTATCACCATCATTTGTGATGGTAACTGGTAAGAAGGTTGTGGGGTTGGTGTAGGTTGAGCTTGAGGTGTGAAGGACATTGTTGCCACAGCTTGAAATGTTGGTTGAGTCTGATAAGGTGAAACTTGCTGATGGTACAAAGTCTGTTGCTGAAAATGGGACTGTTGGGTATATGGGGTGGGTGCTTGGGTAGGAAGAGCAGGGGAAGAATACTGGTACTGTGTATAAGGACTCGTAGGAGGAACCAGTTGAGATTCTGTTTGGGTTTGCGGTGGTATAAACTGACTAAATTCAGTTTGGGGAGCAGTTCTTGGTCGCTCTATGCCATGCTGACTTTCTATTCTGGTGGGTCGGGTGCTGCTCACCTCACTGTCAGACATATAATCCCGATCCTCAGCTACTCCCTGGAGGTAGGCACGCTCTCTCTTTTCCCTTTCCTTTAATAATGCCTCTTTCCTCCTGTTAATTCCCATTTCCAGGTACCGTAACTTGGCATCGATCTCCTTTTCTTCCTCATCAAGTTCTGCTTGTTTCTTTCTAAGCTTTGCAGATTCCCTCTCTACAAGATCAAGCTCTCTGTCTATATCCTGGAGAATCTTGGCCCGTGCCATTGTGTTGGTTCTGCAGATCCTTCTCCTGGAAACTGTGCCCATTGTGCTGTATGTTGACTGAGTGCCTGTGGAGGTCTCCTCGGGAGGTGGGTTTGGCAGAGTTCTCTTAACTTTTTTCTGGGAGCCAGAAGGTGTCATGGTTTGAGAACCTTTTGTCTATAATTAAACAAAAATAGAACTTTATTATAAAGGGAAAAATATTTTAACAACTTTATAATTTACATTTTAGATTAAAATGATTTTGTGTATGTTTTAGCTATGACAGCATAAGACAAAAAATTTATACATTATTTCAAGTATTAGTCACCAATACAATTAAATGAAAAACAGTTTTTCCTTTCTTGGTAAAGTAGGTAATTATTATTATAACTTCTGTGACATTAGCAGTGAGTTTTGAAATCAAGCATGGAACTCATTTCTAGGCAGACTTAGATTTTCGTTAGACTCTTGAGAGAATTCTAGAAACCCATTTTTCATCCAATTAGTATACATAAAACTATTTGTTAAATGTATTTCCAGAGTATATGTGTTAGCTGTCTAAAATTTAAATTGCATTTGTTGAAGATGCACATTTACCACTGTTAAGTTCAATTATTTCTATCTTCTCATTACTACTTTACCCGCCAAGAGTGGCTGTCCTTCCTATTCCAATCATGAAATGTTTTGAAAGGAAATCTTCAAATCTCCAATGTCCTTTTTTTCCCAAAAAGAGTAATCTGAACTAATTTTCTATTTAATATTTCAATATTTTCATGACCATCTGTGTCTTATATTTTCTTAAAATTTTATTATTCTTAAGTAATTTTAGGTTCTTTTTTTTTTTTAATGTTTAGTCATCTTTGAGAGACAGAGAGAGACAGAGCATGAGCAGGGAAGGGGCAGAGAGAGGGAGACATAGAATCCAAAGTAGGCTCCAGGCTCTGAGCTGTCAGCACAGAGCCTGACGCGGGGCTTGAACTCACAAACTGTGAGATCATGACCTGAGCTGAAGTTGGACGCTCAACCAAGTGAGCCACCCAGGCGCCCCAGTAATTTTAGCTTCTTAATGTTTTTGCAACTTATACATGAAGCAAAGGAACTGACTGCTATAAAAAAAAAAACTACTGTAGTTTTTTTTAAACCAGATAAGGTGTATTGTTGATGAACTGTTAGATATATTTGATTTCATTTGGTTTGTCATAAACTTGCATTATACAAAATCACTGGCCTTGAGAATCATACAATTTTAAAATATCAAAAGATGTGACACATCATTTCCAATAAACTGATGTAAACAAACATGATTTCCTAACACAGTGAAGAAGACAGAGACCTAGACAAAATGCCAAGACAGAGGGAACTCATCCCAAAAGAAAAAAAAAAACAAAAACAAACAAGAAAAGGTCATGACTAGGGATCTAATAAAAACAGATATAAATAATATGCTTGATCCAGAATTTAAAGGAACAACCATAAGGATACTAGCTGGGCTTGAGAAAAGAATAGAAGACACCAGGGAGTCCCTTGCTGCAGAGGTAAAAGACCTAAAGACTAGGCCAATATGAAAAGTAAAATAGCCAAGAATTGAAACCAAATGGTATAACAACCAGGATGAAAGAAATAGAGGAATGAATAAGTGATATAAGAGTCAAAATTATGGAAAATAATGAATCTGAAAAGAGGGAAAGAATAACATTAGATCACGAATATAGACTTAGAGAACTCAGTGACTCCATAAAGCATAATAACTCTTGTATCATAGGAGCCTCAGAAGAAGAACAGAGGGGAAAAACGGGGTAGAAGGTTTAAGGAAATCACAGATGAAAACTTGCATAATCTGGGGAAGGAACCAGACATTCACATCCAGGAGGCACAGAGAGCTCGCATCAAAATCAACAAAAGCAGGACAACACCAAGACATGTAGTAGTTGAATTTGCCAAATATAGAGATAAAGAAAAATCCTAAAAGCAGCAAGATAAAAGAAGCCCTTAACTTATAAGAGAAGACAAATAAGGTTAACAGGAGATCTTTCCACAGAAACTTGGCAAACCAGAAGGCAGTGGCATGATATATTCAATGTGCTGAATTGGAAAAATGTGCAGCCAAGAATACTCTATGTGGTAAGGCTGTCATACAGAATAGGAGGACAGATAAAGAGTTTTCCAGACAAGCAAAAACTAAAGGAGTTTGTGATCATTAAACCAACCCTGCCAGAAATATTAAAAGGGACTCTGAGCAGGAAGGAAAGACCAAAAGTGACAAAGGCTAGAAAGGAAGAGAGTAAAATCTCCAGAAACAATACAAAACAAGTAATAAAATGGCACTGAATATTACATATCTATCAATAATCACTCTGAATGTAAAATGACTACATGCTCCAATCAAAAGACCACGGTGTCAGAATGGATTAAAAACAACAAACAAATAAATAAACAAACAACAACCATCTATAGGCTGCCTACAAGACACTCATTTTAGATCTAAAGACATCTGCAACTGAAAGTGAGGGGATGGAGAGCCATTTATCATGCTAATGAATATCAAAAGAATCCCAGAGTAGCCATACTTCTATCAGACAAACTAGATTTTAAACCAAAGACTATAATAAGGGATGAAGAAGGGCACTATATCTATACAACAAGAGGATCTAACAATTGTAAACATTCACCTCCCAACCTGGAGCACCAAAATATATAAAACAATGAATAACAAACAAAAAGGAATTCATTAATAATAATACAACAATAATAGGGGATTTAGCACTCTGCTTAAACCAATGCACAGATCATCCAAGCAGAAAAATCAACAAGGGAAGAAAAAAAAAAAAAAAAAAAAGAAAAATTAACAAGGAAACAATGGCTTTCAATGACACACAGGATCAGATGGACTTAAGGGGCATATTCAGAATACTCAATCCTAAAGCAGCAGAATACACATTCATTTTTTTTTTTTTTTTTTTTCTTGAGAGAGAGACAGAGCATTAGCAGGGCAGGAGCAGAGCGAGAGAGGGACACACAATCTGAAGCAGACTCCAGGCTCTGAGCTGTCGGCACAGAGCCCAATGTGGGGCTCCAACTCACAAGCTGTGAAATCATGACCTGAGCCGAAGTCAGACACTTAACCGACTAAGCCATCCACGGGCCCCAGAATACAAATTCTTTTCAAGCACACACGGGACATTCTTCAGAATAGATCACATACTAGGTCACAAATCAGGCCTCAACAAGTACAAAAAGAATAAGATCATGCAATGCATAAACCACAACGCTATGAAACTTGAAGTCAACTACAAGAAAAAAATTTGGAAACACCACAAATAAATGTAGGTTAAGGAATATGCTACTAAAAAATTAATGGGTCAACCAGAAAGTTAAAAGAAGAAATTAAAAAAAATAATTTAAAAAAATACGTGGAGGGGTGCCTTGCAGTCTGTGAGTTCGAGCCCCATGTCAAGCTCTGTGCTGACAGCTCAAAGCCTGGAGCCTGCTTCAGATTTTGTGTCTCCCTGTCTCTCTGTCCCTGCCACACTCACACTCTGTCTCTCTCTCAAAAATAAATAAACATTAAAACAATTTATAAAGAAAAAAGAAGCAAAGAAAAATATTAAATACCAAACTTAACTTTACACCTAAAGGAGCTAGAAAAAGAACAACAAATGAGGCCTAAATAAAGCCAGAAGAAGAAGGGAAATAATAAAGATTACAGCAGAAATGAATGAAAAACAAAGAAACAAAAAAACTCCGTAGAACAGATCAATCAACCCAGGAACTTGTTCTTTGAAAGAATTAATAACATTGACAAACCCTTAGCCAAACTTATTCAAAATGGAAAGAGAAAGGACCAAATAAAATCATAAATGAGAGTGGTAAGATTATAATCAACACCACAGAAATACAATTTTAAAAGAATATTATGAAAAGTTACATGCCAACAAATTGGGCAATCTAGAAGAAATGGGTAAGTTCCTAGAAACGTATAAACTACCAATGGAAACAGGAAGAAATAGATAATTTGAACACATCCATATCCAGTAAAGGAATTGAATCAGTAATCAAAAATCACCAAATAAACAAAATTCTGGGGCCAGATGGCTTCCCAGGGTAATTCTACCAAACATTTAAATAAGAATTAGTACCTATTCTCAAACTATTCCAAAAAGTAAAAATGGAAGGAACACTTCCAAACTCATTCTATGAGGCCATCATTACCTTCATTCTGAAACCAAAGAACGCATTAAAAAAGAGAATCAGCCAATATCGCTGATAAACATAGATGAAAAAATTCTCAACGAAATACTAGCAAACTGAATCCAACATTACACTAAAAGAATTATTCACCATGATCAAGTGGAACTTATTCCTGGGATGCAAGGGTGGTTCAATATTCACAAATTAATCAATAAGATACATTACATTAATAAAAGGAAGGATAAGAACCATATGATCCTCTCAATAGATTCAGAAAAAGCATATGACAAAGTACAGCATCCTTTCTTGATAAAAAACCTCAATAAAGTAGGGATAAAGGGAACATACCTCAACATCTTAAAGGCCATATATAAAAGACCCACAGCTAATATCATCCTTGATAGGCAAAAATTGAGAACTTTCTCTCTATGATCAGGAACAAGACAAGGATGCTCACTTTCATCATTGTTATTTAACACAGCACTGGGATTCCTAGCCTGAGCAATCAATAACAAAAAGAAACAAAAGGGCATCCAAAATGGCAAGGAAGAAGTTAAACTTTCACTATTCACAGAAGACATAATACTCTATGTAGAAAACCCGAAAGCACCAAAAACCCAAAAGCACCAAACGCCTGCTAGAGCTGATACACAAATTCAGTAAAGTTGCAGGATACAAAATCAATGCACAGAAATCTGCTGCATTTCTATATACCAATAATGAAGCAGCAGAAAGAGAAATCAAGGAATCGATCCCTTTTATAACTGCACCAAAAACCATAAGATACCTAGGAATAAACCTAACCAAAGAGGTAAAAGATAGGCCCTCTGAAAACTATAGAACACTTATGAAAGAAATTGAGACACAAAGAAATTGAAAAACATTCCATGCTTATGGATTGGAAAAACAAATATTGTTAAAATGCTATACTACCCCAGGTGAATGTACATATTTACATATTTAATGCAATCCCTATCAAAATACCACCTGTATTTTTCAGAAAGCTAGAACAAACAACTCTAAAATTTGTATGGAAACACAAAAGACCTCTTGAATAGCCAAAGCCATCTTGAAAAAAGAAAAGCAAACCTGCAAGGCATTACAATTCCAGACTTCAAGTTATATTTCAAACTATAGTGATCAAGATGGTATGGTACTGGCACAAAAACAGACACAGAGATCAATGGAACAGCATAGAAATTCCAGAAATGAAGCCATAACTATTTGATCAACTCATCTTCAACAAAGCAGGAAAGAACAGTCAATGGAAAAAAAGACAGTGTCTTCAATGAATAGTGTTGGCAAAACTGGACAGCCACATGGAAAAGAATGAAACTAGACTACTTTCTTGCACCATACACAAAAATAAGTACAAAATGGATGAAAGACTTAAAGGTGAGACAGGAAATCATCAAAGTCCTAGAGGAGAACACAGGCAGCAACATCTTTGCATCCACCGTAGCAAGTTCTTACTAGGTATGTCTCCAGGGGCAAGAGAAACAAAAGCAAAAATGAACTACTGTGACTTCATTAAGATAAAAACCTTCTGCATAGCGAAGAAAACAATCAACAAAAGTAAAAGGCAACCAAAGGAATGGGAGAAGATATTTGCAAATAACACATGTGATAAAGGTTTAGTATCCAAAATCCATAAAAAATTATAAAACTCAACACCCAAAAAGCAAATAATCAAATAAAGGAATGGGCAGAAGTCATACACAGACATTTTTCCAAAGAAGACATCCAGATGGCTAACATACACACGGAAAGATGCTCAACATCATTCATCATAAGGGAAATACAAATCAAAACCACAATGAGATACCACCTCACCTGTCAGAATGGCTAACACGAACAACTCAGGAAACAACAGATGTTGATGAGGATGCAAAAAAGGGGTTGGTGGGAATGCAAACTGGTGCAGCCACTCTGGAGAACAGTATGGAGGTTCTTCAAAAACTAAAAATAGAACTACCCTACAATCCAGCAATTGTACTTTTACCCCATGGATACAAAAATACTGATTTGAAGGCACACATGCATCCTGATGTATATAGCAGCATTGTCAACAATAGTCAAAGTATGGAAAGAGCCCAATGTCCAGCAAATGATGAATGGATGATGAAGTTGCAATATATATATATATATATATATATATATATATATATATATAGACACACACATATATATACGTACATACACACACACACACACACACACAATGCAGTATTACTCAGCCATGTAAAAAGAATGAAATCTTGCCATTTGCAATGACATGGATGGATGAAGCTAGAGTGTATTATGTTAAGCAAATAAGTCAAAGAGACAAATACCATATGGTTTCACTCATATGTAAAATTTAAGAAACTAAACAGATGGACATGTGGTGGAGGGGGAAGAAACAAACCATGAAACAGAATCTTAACTATAGAGAACAAGCTGAAGGTTTCTGGATGGGAGGTTAGTGGGGGATAGGCTGAAAGGGTGATGGATATTAAGGAGGCTACTTGCTGTGATACGCAATGGGTGCTATATGTTAGTGATGATTCACTCAATTTTACTCTTGAAACTAATATAACACTGTATGTTAACTAAATGGAATTTAATAAAAACTTGAAACAAAAAATAAACTGATGTAAACAAAGTTACCCAAACATTTAATAGCATATTCACAACTATATCTCAAGTCTTCTGGTTTCTAGCTGCATATTCTTTACAAACTGCTTTTTCCCCCATTTTCTTACTAATAATCCAAACACCTTAATTCTCTCCTTATTCCAGTTATCAAATACTGAGAGCAGAAAAATAATAGGAAGTATATG
The DNA here is from genome assembly GCF_018350155.1 of Leopardus geoffroyi. Taxonomy (NCBI): domain Eukaryota; kingdom Metazoa; phylum Chordata; class Mammalia; order Carnivora; family Felidae; genus Leopardus; species Leopardus geoffroyi. The sequence goes on from NC_059331.1 coordinate 87,557,124, forward strand.
AGACTTATATATCTAAATGATTAAACCAATGAAAGATCCTATGCTTTCATTGTCCTTTTATCACTTCCAAATTCACTTCCTTGGTGTTTTTATCTGCTTTGTGTTATAATTGTTCTGCTCCCTTTATGTAAATTAATAGATGCCTACAATATGGAATAGATATTTTACATTTATTTGTCTCATTTCATCTTCATAACAACCCTATGACTTAATTGTTAGTATTAAACAAATGAAAATAATTGAAAGTGAGAGAGAATAAATTATATGCCAAGTAGTTGCTTTTGGGGCTCCAATTCCCCATGTTCTTTGAGATTCCTCTGTGATGAGGAACAAGCTACAATTTTAGAATCACTCCACCATATTTCGCCAACTCACAACATTTCTTCATTGTGAATATACATCCAAATATTTTAAATTTCAGAAACATGGGGTGCTTGGGTGGCTCAGTCGGCTGAACATCCAACTTTGGCTTAGGTCATGATCTCATTACTCATGAGTTCAAGTTCCACAGTGGGCTTACTGCTGTCAGCGCAGAGCCTGCTTTAAACCCTCTGTCCCCCTCTCTCTCTGCTCCTCCTCTGCTTGCACTCTCTCTCTCAAAAATAAATAAAACATTTTTTAAAAAAAGAAAAAAAAAAGAAATACTCATAAACCTTGGTTGCTATCATATGGCTTCTGATTACGAAATGGGGGCACATACTCTTGTTAAGGAAAGAAAGAAGAAATAAAAGGTTAGCATAAGAACTTGAATTGTTTTTAAAGCTTTGGAGTCAAGAACTGAATTCCTCACAATTCAGTGAGTAGAATGAGAGTATGTATGTAATCTTAGGAAAAATAAAACTTTGAAGAATCATATTAATTCTTATTATTCACTGTTCATACATGTAATTTTTTTTCCTAATTTACCTTTAATAGTTTATAATTCTTACTTGAGAGAATAGGCTCTAGTCAAACTCATGTTCTTCGTTTCTTTTTTTTTTTAAATAAAGTCATAGGCTAAAGAAGCATTCCAGGTTTTGGGGATTTCTAATTATCCTCCAGGGTTGCAAATATTTAATGATCCAGGACTTTTGCTTATTAATATTTCGTGAGCCATAGATGCGAGTCATGGAAGTGAGAGACAAAGCTGGTTGGAAGAAGGTGGATACTTAGTAAGTTAGCCTAGCTGACCATTCAGTCCCCACAAATCTAAATAGCTTTGCTATTCTCTGCTTGGTAACAAAATAGTTTTAACTCTGACTATAAAAATAGTCACAAGGTTGAAGACTTGTCAAGGTCTCAGCCATATTCCTCCCAAATCAAAGTATAACACAGTGATTGAAAGGTTAAGTCTCTCAGGGCAGTCACTCAGTTTCAATCCCAGCTTTATTGTTTTACTAGCTGTGAGGTCCTTAGCAGGTTGCTTAAACTCCCTGGACCTCAGTTTTCTTATATGTGAAAGGAGGTTACTTTTTATTCTTATATTATTAGTTCGTCTAAGGAATAAATGAGTTAAAACAAGTATAGAGTCTAGATTAGTAATTATCCCTGAGTGCAGACAGAAATATAATAAAGAATTTGAAATGATGTCTGGGCAACTTATAATTAAAAAAACAAAAAACAAAACTGTCTTTCAAGACCATAAATAACCTCTAAGCTGGTTATTTAATTCTAAACCAATCAATGTATTGTAAAATAAGAGTATAGAATCCCAAAACAGAGAATCAAAACAAAATGGTAATTGCTTAGAAAAAAATCCAGAGATGTATAAAAGAAAAGTTATCATGATTAAAGATGATGTAGTTTGAGGCCATGATTAGAGATGATGACAAAAATCTGGAAAAATCTTGGTATTTAATAAGATGTTCCTTGATGACTAGCTTGGCAAAAGTTGTTTTTAGATGGATCCGGTGCACTTCATCTAAAAAAAATATTGTACTGCATATATAAATTTAAAATATTTTAAAATAGCTGGTGCAAAGAGTGAAGCAAGGGAAAGGAACAGTAAGTCCTCACAACAGAATGGATGGAGGTTGAAGGGGGACTCGAAGAATAGCTAATTTCGATTGCAAGACCTAGGAGGTGACTGTGATAGCAAGCAAATAAACTCCAGGATAAGTTTTTCTGTCCAAAGTTATTTTAAACAACATTCTTCTCTGGGAGTCCATTTGTAACATGCATCTTATATAGCAAAGGAAAGGAATTTTTATTGTTCTGAAGTGTCAGGGCTATTAATAAAAATAGCAATAGGTAAGGTATATGGACACACTATCCCAAAGACTTTAAATACATGCACACACATTATCTCCTTGTAAAAATAATCTAAGCTCAATCTAAAGGTGAGAAAAGAAGGAAATCTATTTTTCCAAAGAGCTGAATGAACTAAAAATAGAGGCTAGACCAAAATTGTTCATGGATTGCTATATATAGTAAATATGGCAATATTCAACCTATTAATTTATTTCAGGAGTTGCTAAGTCTCATTCTAAAATGCAATGTTCTAGATACTAAAGGCACAGAAGTAAGAGGCATGAGATAAAATAAACTTAATTAAACGTGATTCTCAAAGAACTTGTAAATCTGTAATGAACTTGTAAATGCTGTATGAAGAAACTACTTGTTTTTTGCTAAATAGCCCTTGGTGTCAATATCAGAGATATACTTCTAGACTACTGCACCACTAGAGAGACACAGGAGTGTATTTTTCATTTCATAAATAGAGAAAGTTGAAAATCAGTGCTCATCGTGATAGTATCTTGGGTTTTCAAGCTTGTTCTTTAAGTAGGAAAGGTTCTTATGAAGGCCCTTTACTTTCATTTTTTATTTTTATTAAAATTTTTTTCGTGTGTTTATTTTTGAGAGAGAGGGAGAGACAGAGCATGAGCAGGGGAGGGGCAGAGAGAGAGGGAGACACAGAATCTGAAGCAGGCTCCAGGCTCCAAGCTGTCAGCACAGAGCCCGACGCGGGGCTCGAACCCGCGGACCGTGAGATCATGACCTGAGCCGAAATCAGACGCTCAATGGACTGAGCCACCCAGGTGCCCGCCCTTTACTTTTAGATAATGTTGATGTGGATTCACTTCCAAACAGTATACTTCCACATAGATTTATGGATAAATAAGTTATTTTGATACAGATAAGCATAATTTTCTAGTGAAAGCCTAACTTCTTACAAGATCCTCTACTTAACAAGTCAGTAAGTAAAGAATTTTTACTACTTGAAGATAGACAAGAAAAATAAAAGCTAACAGAAGAGTAACTTGTGAAAGATAAAATGATAAATTCTATCACTCATGGAAAAATACTTTAAAAACTGATAAAACATTTAAAATGCATTAGGCCTTGCAACGGGGCACAAGGCCTGGCACATACAAAATAAAGCTATCCCATTTCTTCAACTAGAGTATTGTAGAATAGTTTACCAACCATTTCTATGAATCAAAACTCTAAAGAGGCAGTATCATGACCGTTATGAGAGTATCAGTGAATTATTGAAAGTTTATAGACATGCTTAGCAAGGAAGACTTGAATCTCGACTGCCACGGGACAGAACTGACCATTTGTAAATGTAATTGGAATTCTCTTTAAAAAGTAGTTTTCTCCTTATTGTTGTAATAACCCATTAACAAGAAAGAAGGGAAAAACCCAACTACAAGACTGTATTAACGGGAGAGTAAAAACGAAGTAACAGAACATATTTAAAATCAGACACTTACAAGTTATTTCTCAATCTAGTAGTACAAAACTGTTTTCCAATTATGTTGTGAAAATGGCACTCAATATTTCATCAGACATCTTTAAGCCTCTCCTTAATGTACCTCTTGTCCCAGTTTGTGTTGTTTTCTTGCTGAAAGTCATTGCTCTTGGGCTGAGCAGCCATGCAGAAAACTAGTTTCTACCTCACTGGACAGAAGCATTAGAGATGTCAGTCGGCGCAGCACTTATTGTCTTACATTTTCTGCAATGTCCCAAAGAGATTAATTTCTTTTCTTTTCTAAAATCCATCTAGAGTATTTTTCAGAGCCCTCTTAAGAAGTTTTTTAGGGTGGGCATGTTTTTGTATGTATGTTTGTATGTATATGTATTTGTTCTCTCTCCTTCTCTCCTTTCCTCCCTCTTTTTTTTTTTTTTTTTTTCTTTCCTAACATTAAATCAGATGGCTGTATTCCAGGGAATGGAACAAAGTATATTTTGTTCCTATGGTCCTTTGATATAGTTCAGTATAGTGGCTGTAATATGTAGGGCTCTTTCTTTTTTTTTCAGACTAGCAACTGCTTTATTCAACCACCACATACTATATAAAGTTCAAGAGGAATAATCACATTTTGTCACAAATCTCCTCAGAGGAGTGTTTTACTTAGAGTGTTTTAGTGAAAATTTTATCTGAAACTTATTATAGTCAAATGACAGATTTGGGACCACATGAAAGTTAGGACTGATTGCACAATGCCTTTGGGCTATTTCAGCTATTATTTTCAATATTTATATCATAAGGGTAGGTTTGAAGTAGATAAACCCTTCTCTTTTATAATGAAACTGGTATTCTTTTTATCAATTTGTTTATTATTACTCTATCACTAAGAGGTGTTCATTCTTTTCCAGAATACTCTGCCTATCTACCCAGCTTTTTACATTTTTAGGCTTTGTCTGTCTAGAGTTATACCATTTCTTAAAGGGACCATGAAAACAGTTCTGTAAGCTACCTCTGAGAGACAACATTCAGCATGTGAATCCATTTTTCCCCTGCAAAGTCCTCTAATAGTATCCAAATCATTTTGCCTGGATTTTGAGGATCTAGTAAAAACTCATCTACCCATCTTGTGTATTCCTTCTTCTCATCATAGTCTTCCAAACTGCACTGAAGCTTTATACATGATAATTAATATCTCTTCAACACAGATTTATATTGCATCCTTTACACTAACATACCCTTCCAACATACTATATCATAAGTATCTTACATCTAGCTTCAAGTGCATACCATATTTGCAACTAGAATATACAAAGTCCAAAACTATGTGAAAGCTATGGCTAAACACGATGCCATAGTTTGTGTGCTTTACACATTAAAACGGGTGTGGGGGTGTGTGTGATCTAAATTTACTTTTCAACCCTTAACAACTGCTAAACCTGTCTCATAACTGAAATTTATATATGTATACATGTTTTCATGTATGGCTATATAAAAAGTATTCATATAAATGAGATGATTATTTCAGTTAGTATTATATTATTTCTTTATGGGTAAGCTGAGAAGGCCAGGGGAACTTTCTTTTTTTTTTTTTTTAAATGACAACATTTATCATTTAGAAGAGTATCATTGACAAGCATATACAGGTTTCCAATTTCTCTTTTAATCTATGTCACATAGTATTATGATTAGAAAGAAAACATTTGCTATATTTAAGTCAACATTTGAATAAAAGAACAATATCTTTGTTAACTAATTTATCTATTAAATGGATATATTCTTCTGGAAGTAGATACTGTTTTACTTATTTTTGTAAAGTGTTCCCATATACAAAATTTATGACAACTAGGAAAAGTATGTAAGAAACTCCTGAGAAAATGAAAAATAATAAAAGATAAATGAAATTAGTAAAAAATGATGTAATAAAGTTAATTGGCACACATAACAAGAATTTTCTAGACACAGGCTTAGGAACAAAAGTGAGATGATTCTGAAATGGAGCAACCGAAAGATACAGGAAGCACAGGTGGTAGAACCAAGATATAATTGGCTGTCCATAACATACTATACAGGTGCTATAAAGAGGCAGATATAGACACATCTTTTGATTTGTCAGTTAAAAAGTCACTGGTGATACTGTGAAAACCAGTTCCTATGGTGATTACACTAGGTTAAAAATAAATGGTCCAAGGTAAAGCAGTGAGGCTGCATGGACTCGTCACAGCTTGGTGACCAAGAAGGACACAGGTAGTGGTTTGGGGGTGGGAGTTGTGAGGCACAGTTTTCTTTAGGGAGAAAAAACTTAACCAAGATATCGTCTGAGGTTCAGGAGGAGGGGAGGGGAAATGATTAAAGACATACAAGAAAAAAGAGTAAATGGACAAAACATTTATATAAACAACATGCTTTAGGTAGGGATAACATCCTGTTTCAACAGTAAAAACTAAAACGTTAAGACCTAAAATATATAAAAACTTACTATGTAGTGAGCATTAAGAGCTTTATATATAATTTTATTACATTTCAGACACATCTTTCTTAGAAACTATATTAATTTCAAGTTTCAGGTATTTAAAACTTTAAAGATATTATATAACTTGGCCAAACTTGCAGAGCTACGACTAATAAATGGCAGAGCTGAGACTTAACTCCATGTTGGCCTAATGTCAATGGTCAAGATTAAGTACAATGCAATTTATTTAAAATTCAGAATATTTTAAAATTATAATAATCTACAATGCAGGTTTCTACATTAGCACATAAGATAAATAAGAAACATGTATTAAAATAATGCACTCATACCTGATACATCAATAAACAGTACACTTAAAGTTTGGAAGAAGCAAATCATTATGGAAATGAAAAGAAAGTAAGCAAACTATCAATCCAAAATTTATTTTCAATTTTCATGAAACTTAATACTCATCTGTTTTTTCAAACTATCAATCTTCATTCTCTAAACAGTGTATATATTTCCCAAATTTCTAGAAAATATGTTCAAGAAATTACTATTATTTTATGACATGAGCAGGAGACATTTTGGAGGAGTCTAATACTGAATGCGTACTTTGATTGTTTGGGATTGGCGACTTCTAGTTTTTGGTCCCCTGTCCATCTATCCAATAAATATTTTTACTAAGTCCATATTATGTGCCATGTTCTATGCTAGGCCATGGTAACATAAAGATCCTGGTATCATTTCTGCCTTTAGGAAGCTTTAGAGCTTAGAAAAATAATAGAGACATTTGACCACGTGCTGTGATTTGATATGATAAATTTTATAATAAAGGCTTATATGTGGTTCTTAGAGAGGGCAGAGGGAGGAGTTTGTATCTCATATAAATCTCTCTCTAGAGGCCTCTGAGGAGACAACTTGTGGAGTAGTTTTAAATGCTAAGAAGGAAACCGTAAGGTCTATGGAGGAGTAATCTCTTGGCAGCAGAACCCATGTGAAAGGTTTAAAATATGGTTGAATGTTATGTCCCAGGGCCTACAAAGTCTAGTGTATTGTGTTGAAACATGTATATGTGGAGGGAGAAAACAGTACCTGGAGGTGAAGCTAGAGAGTGTTGTATAAGACCATGTAGGGCCCTGAATGTCATGTTAAGTTTATACTTCATTATATAGAAAAGGAGAGCCTATGTACAGAAATGACACCATAATATGTATTTATTAGGAGGCAGTTTTGGCCAAATTTTACTACTACAAATAGTATAAAGAGCCTAAAGTCAAATGCATGAATTCTGGTTTCTGTGGTAGATAATTTCTTACCCACAAGGCCATATCCTTGGTCTCAGACTTCCAGTCCACTTCGTTTCCCAAATATACTAAGATAACACCTATGTGAAACTATAGTTACTAGGTTATTTGCTCTTAGCTCATGATACTTCAAGTCTAAGGACACTCTACAAGTCTTGTGGCTCTTTTTACAATCTAACTGATGGAGTTTCAACACAAAGGTGTTCGTAATATATTTATTATGCAAATTTTTGTTGTGTTTCCACGAGAGTCTTTCTCATGGGAAAGGGGAAGATGGCAAAAATCAAAACTGTATGGAGGAGAGTTAGGAGAGAAGAAAAACAGAAGGTGTGGTTACAGAGAAAGGGATAGATGTAGAAAAACTCAATGTCTGGAAGGGAAGAAAGAAGAACAGTTTGGGAGGTGACAGAGAAATTACTAAAAATAAGGTCAAGGCAAGAGCACTGGATACAGCAATTGAAAGAGTACTGTTTTTACCTACAAAATGCTATTTTTAAAAAAATCTCTGCTTTATTTTTCTACTTGTTATATTTGTGCATATGCATGTATTTGTATATATTTATGTGACTGTTGTAACTAGCCATATTTTTTATATAAAAAATGGTTTTCACAGACAGCATATATTTTATAACATAAGGTTTGTATTTTAATGGACAGCCCATGCTAACATTATTGCTGTGTATCTCTCTTTCATAGAATTTAAAGGAATTTAAAGGCTTTGCCAGTTCTACATTATTTCTAACACTTACCTGTATCTTTCCTTACATTTTTACTTCCGAAGCCAAGTCTTTGCATTAGTCCAGGCCACCATTCATTCTGCTAATATCTGTTGAGCAGCTACTACTGTATTATTCAAGCATTGCTTTTGACCTTGGGAAAACAGTAATGAACATGAGCCATATGGCCCCTCTCACGTGAGAGAGAAATACAAACACTATATGTAAAATATTAATTATAAATGTGCTATGCCTCATGACATGTGGGCTATCAGAGAAGGTACTGCACATATACAGGCCCAGAGTCAGGTGAGAATAAGGGATATTCATTAAGCTAAACTGGTTTAGAGTACAGATGCAGGGGAGAGGATGTCGAGAGATGTGTCTAGAAAGGTGGGCAGGTCCCTGTGAGCCACACTGATTGTTTCTAAATACGACATAACTTCAATGAAAAGCTTACTGCAGAGAAATAACCTGCCCGGTGAAGTGTACATATGAAAAGCTCTATTGGGCTGCAGTGCAGAATGAATATGATGAGAATGAAGATGAAACTAAGAAAACAACTTAAGAGCTGTTTCAGTGGTTAAAAAAAAAAAAAATGCACCTTTGATACCAGAGTGGTAGCAGGGTCGTCATGGGATACTAAGGGACATTAAGAGTACATAGAATACAAAGAATTTTAGACTTTGTTCTTAGGGTTTCACTTTTATTAACTCATTTCAGCTTACAGTGATCTTAAAAGGTAGACACTATTATTATCGCCAGGTTATAAGTGAGGACATTTAGTCATAGTGAAGTTAATCAACTTCCCCCAGTTCACACCGCTGGAAGGTGGCAGACAGTATGCGAATTGAGGAAATGAGGAGTTTTGAGCAGTCTGGCTCCAGAATCATGCTCTAAATAAAGCATTTTAGATAATAGTTACGTATTTCTGCATAACGAATCCTTTTGAAATTTAGCGGCTTAGAAACACCACTTGTTACCAAACATATTCTATAGGTCGTGGCTTAGCTGTTTTTCCGCTCAGGGTTTCCCATGGGATGCAATCAGGTTGCCAGGTGAGGCTCTGGTATGACTGGAGGGCCTGAGTAGGGAAAAATCTACTTCCCACATCGGGGGGGGGGGGGTGGTGCTGGCATTTACTAGGGAGCTGTTGGACTGGGGGTCTCCGTTCCTTCTCAGCCTCCCTTGCTCCTTTCCATGGTGACTTCTGCGGAGAAGCTCACAACCTGGCAGCTTCTGCTTCATCAAAGCAAGCAAGCAGCTCATGCCAGAGACAGTGCGGGTGAGATGGGAGTAACAGTATTGTGTAACCGCATCTTGGAAGTGACGTCCCATTTTCCCCCCCATGTTCTCTGTTCATTAGAAGCAAGTTATTAAGTGCAGCCCGTACTCATACAGAGGGGATTCCACAAAGGCATAAATACCAGAATATAGCAATGACTGTGAATCATTTGAGGAGCTGTCAGCAACATAACATAAATTGAACTTTAGGACGGACTGCACGTGAAAGATACGGAAGAGGGCAGAGTCAAGGATACCGTGAAAGGACGTAACATGATTATACATTTGATGGCTGAAGGTTGTCATAAGCTGGTGCCTTCCCTGTGATGTAGAAAATATATTTATCTATTATGATTATCTACTATCAGAAAGGAAGAGGAGTATTTAAATCTTGCAGGTTTTGGCACTGGGAGGGTCTCATTGAGGTAGCAGGCTCTGACTTTTATTTCAATATTCCTGTATACATGTCTTTCTCTGGACGTGCTCAATAAGCCAAATTCAGAAAAGGAGGCATATATTTAGATTCATTCAGGGCAAATTCCTTGCTGGGGTTGGGGAAGAGATTAGACAGATGGCAAGAGGGCTGCTTATGTGACAAGGCTTGGATTGAGAATGGCAGAGATAGGAGGGCTGATAAACAAACAAAGGAGAAACTCCAGTGGAGTACAACAGAGGTAAACTTAGGAGAGCAAGCACTGAGATAGAGAGCTGACATGATAGTATATGTGTGATGTCTAAGTTAGATAATTTTCAGCTAACTTCAGGTCAGAGAACAATTGTAGGAAAGTATAGACAATATGCCTGAAAAGTAATAAGCACTGGGATGAGCTTTTAGAAGGTAAATACAGGGAGCCAGGTATTAGATCATCATCCTCACAGATTGGGAAATTACTCAGGATGTATCAGGACTTTTGATGGGGAGATATCAGTTTATTACACACAAATGGAACCCATAACAGTTATGCTTCCAGATAAAACATGCTGGATCATACTGTTGATGCAAATGTATTCTTGGAGAGAAAAACAAACAGGTTCATTTTGTTTTCTTGCCTACTTTTTTTTTTTAATAAATTTTGGAGTAATTTGTCACACAGCAATAAATAACTAAGATGCTTAACTGACGTTTCTACATTGCTGAGCACCTGAATATATGCCTGTTTATCTTTCCAATGGTTCAGTCTCACATTCTTTAGACATCCACTCTGACAAGCTGTCCCCGGAGAGGATGTGTTACATGTACAAATTCTTCGCTGTTTGGTTTCACCTTGCCTTTTGGGGTTATGATCTAAAGCCCTGATTCACAAGCCAAGAATGACTCAGGACAGAGGTGGCAGGACGCTCTCTGGGTTATTCCTTCCATCTTCCTTTCTTCCTACCAGGTGAGACTGGACTGGTCTTTAACGTGCTTCAAGAAATAATGATAATTTATAGGTTGTTAAACACCAAGGGAAAAGGTGAAATCTTAGCAGGTTTACCTTTTTAAATGTATCCTGAGGGTTTCAATTTTCTAGAATGTTAGATTTTTCAGTGAAAATTATTTTAAGTGTTCCTCACACTGGGTACTTAGAGAAAGAACAAGCATTTAAGAAAATAACTTTTTAAACCTTTCTATCACCTGAATGGTTTCCAGCCCTCACAGCCTCACCTTATATGCATGGGTAAATTAACAAATACAGGGCTTAGTGGCACTTATGAGAGGCCCAGGCTGTTTCTTTTCTTTCTTTCTTTCTTTCTTTTTTTTTTTTTTTTTTTATATTCTGGATATATAAGAAATAACGAAAATATTCCCAATAACTTTACAAAACTGTGATATATCTTAAATGTTGACATTGAAGAATTATGCTTTTAAATACACACAAAAATATATAATGATTTGTACTTGAAGATCACATGAGAAATCTAAATTCTGAGGTCTTATCTTGTCAAAATAAGGCCAAGGCCAAATGATCCTTGGCTTGATCTTTCGGTGATTCTTTATATATGAGTGAATTTTTTTCTCAGAAAAGTTTAAAATTGGGTCCATCTTAGGCACACAGAAACTTTAATAGGTTGCTGGGAGGGGTGGGTTCTTCATTACTCAGAGAAATAAAGCTAATGATGGCATATCATGTGTTGTCATGTACTTGTCCAGTACCCCTCTAAAATCATTCCACATATTCACCTCACTGACCAATTAAGAGCATGACATTTCTTAGAAAGTAGCTACTACTGTGAGTTGTCTTTGCATATGAAATATTAAAATGGTAATTTTACAAAGTACTCTCATTATATTCATGAGCAAAATTATTTAGGTTTTGCATAGAGATGACCAGATTTTATGATGGTCATTCAAAGGCACTGAAGCTCCTTGTGACATTCATAGGTAGCTAATGATTTTCATTCATAAATTTAATGACTGAAATTCCTTTAGTTGGGTTTGTTTTTCTTGAAAGATCTTAGGCAAATAATGCACTTTTAGCAAGGTAAATATTATAAACAAAACTCATGTTAGTATATCAATTAAATTAAGCTATGCATGGATCCATTCATATACTTATCCATTTCTACCTCAAATAATCTAATTATTTATCTATGTAGATTGGCAACCAAAATGCTGAGATAAATGTAACACAGATTTAATTTAATGGTAGTATAGTGATTCAGCCTGAAAATGTTCATTTTTACTTATTATAAAATAAAAGTGATATAATGATTGCTTTCTTAAACTTATGAAATACTTGACAAGTATGTGTTCTAATATTAAATTATAAGCTTTCAAAATTTCAGTTAGCTTTTCTATTCTACAGTATGATAGAGTCAAAGCTTCCAACAACTATGGAATATGTCTGGAAAAAAAATTATATGCTATGTTGCCTACAAACTCCAGATCTCTAGATTTATATCTACCTCTGTCTACCTGCTTCATTTTTTCCCTAGGGGGGAAATATTAATAATTAATTTATAAAATATTTTTGTTAAGATCTATGGATTTCACTATCTAATCTAATCTAATAATGATTCATTGTGGGGGTGGGGTGGGGGGGAGTAGGTAAGACCATATAATGACCAGAAAGAGGCCTGGTATACTTAAAAAAATTAGACTCAGAAACTCAATTAATCATGACATGAAACTTACTTGTTCAGCATGACCTTAAACAAGTTAGTATTCTTTTTCTCAGTTTTTGACTGTCAGTTGAAGTTCAAATACCTATAACTCATTGATTTGATATAAGATAAAACAAGCTTATTTGTTGCAAGTACTTAGTAGTTACTTGGATATGAAATACTCACTAAATGGTAGTTGCTAATATTATAATTCCTCTTATTTTAAAGATCAAATGTGGTTGTATAACTAAATATTGTCTTCTAGAGAAAAAAATAGAAAAAAGAAAAAGCTCCCCAACATATATGCCATACTTGTTTTGAATGTTAAAGATTTGTACCTGCAAAAAAATAAGTTTAATGGAATTTACTTCTTCCCATGAAGCCAAAAATGAAATGGGTAAACTCACAATTATTCTTATACTAAAAATGAAATTTGATTTCAATTAAGACAGGGCAAATTGTAAACTAAAATCCTATGCTATGACTGGATTGACTTGATATCATAAAGTCAGCCATTAAGTTGGCAAGCTGACAGAATCAACTTTTTTGGGACTTTGACAAGTAACAAAAATCTTAATGCAAACAGGGGAATGCTTATAGAAGAAAGAGACTGTTATCATTTAGTAATAAAGTACTGTGTTTTTTGCTTACTGTATACTCACAGCTCAAATTCCAGTTCACATACAATATCTAGATAGAAAATCAACTAGGATATAGGAGACTTAAAAAATCTTACGCCTATCAGATCTACCTAATAGACACATATAGAACATTTCACCCAACAACATTAAAATACACACTTTCTCAGGTGTACTTGAAATATTCTCCAAATAGACCATATCTTAGACTGCAATCCTCTGCAGGGTTAAAGTTATAGAAATGATACAAAGTATTTATTCTGACCACAATTAAATGAAGACAGAAATCAATAAAGGAAAACTAAAAAAAAAAAGTCACAAATATGTAAAAATTAACAATATACTTTTGAACAAGAAATTAATTCCAAAAGGAATGAGAGGAAATTAGAAAATATTTTAAGATGAATGAAAATAAAAACAAGATGCCAAAGCATGAGATCCAGTGAAAGCAATTCTTAAAGAAAAATTTATAGCTGCAATGCATACATTAAAAAGAAAAAAAAAAAGATCTCAAATCAATAATCTAACTTGACATCTAAGGAACTCTGAAAAGAACAAGCTAAATCTATAGCTGGAAAAAGAAAACCTAATAAAGTTTAGAGTAGAGATAGAGCATATGTAACAAAATAGAATCGACATCAAAAATGGGTTCTTTGTAAAGATCAGGAGAGTAGGCAAAATTTTAACTAGACTGACAGAAAAGAGAGGACCAAAAACCTAGAACTAAAGAAGATGGCGGTGTAGGACGCTGGGCTCACCTCATCCTGCTGATCACTTAGATTCCACCCACACCTGCCTAAATAACCCAGATAACACCAGAAGACTAGCAGAATGGACTCTCCAGAGCCAAGTGTAGATGAGAGGACCATGGAAGAGGGTAGGAAGGGCGGAGAGGTCGTGAGTACTAGACGGACTGGCAGGAGGGAGCCAGGGTGGTGGTGGGGGAACCCGCCTGCCAAGGCAGGGCCCCAAAATCTGGCTTGCCAAAGTGGAGGGGTCGGATGGAGTGTGTTCTGACAGCCATTAGGACTTAATATCCGGAATGTTAAAAGTCAACAGCTCTGCTCAGAAAGCAGGAGGGCGAGAGGACACAGAGGGAGAGTTGTTGAGCCCCAGAAGACAGAGCTCAGCTTGGCGGGGAACAAAGGCCCTGGAAAGCACTATCTCCCTCTCCCATTCCCCAGCAGAAATCCCAAAGGGAACCAGTTCTGTCATTAAACTTGTTTGCACCGCGCAAACACCCAGCGCTGTGCTTCTGTGGATTCATCCTTCCTGTGGGTCTGCCTCCCTCCCGGTTGCTGCAGGGTCCCTCCTTCAGGAGACCACTGAGAGCAAAGTGAGCTGAGCTGGCCCCTCCTGCCCCTGTGCACCTTGCAGATCCACCCCGGCTAATATGCCAGATCCCATCAAAGCAGCACCACAAGCCTGGCAGTGTGCAAGTAGCCCAGACAGGGGCCACACCACTCCACAGTGAGTCCTGCCCCTGAGAGGGGGGAAGAGAAGGTACACACACCAGTCTGACTGTGGCCCCAGCAGTGGGCTCGGGACAGGCATCGGGTCTGACTGCAGCCCTGCCCACCAAAACAAGTTACTTCAGACAGCACAGGGGAAGTGCCCTGTAGTTCCATGCCATCCCAAGGACTATCCAAAATGACAAAATGGAAGAATTCTCCTCAAAAGAAACTCCAGGAAGTAGCAACAGCTAACAAATTGATCAAAAATGATTTCATATAATGGAACAAGAATTTAGAATAATAGTCATAAAATTAATCACTGGGCTTGTAAAAAGTAGAGAGGGCAGCAGAGAATCTATTGCTTCAGAGATCAAGGGACTAAGAAACAGTCATGAGGAGCTAAAAAATGCTATAAATGAGGTGCAAAATAAAATGGAGGCAACCACAGCTCGGATTGGAGAGGCAGAGGAGAGAATACGTGAATTAGAAGATAAAATTATGGAAAAAGAAGAAGCCGAGAAAAAGAGATAAAAAAAATCCAGGAGTATGAGGGGAGAATTAGAGAACTAAGTGATGCAATGAAACAGAACAATATCCATATAAAAGGAATTCCAGAAGAGGAAGAGAGACAGAAAGGAGCTGAAGGTGTACATGAACAAATCATAGTGGCGTACTTTCCTGATCTGGGGAAGGTAAAAGGCATTGAAACCCAAGAGGCACAGAGAACTCCCTTCAGACGTAACTTGAATCAATCTTCTGCATGACATATCATAGTGAAACTGGCAAATACAAGGATAAAGAGAAAATTCTGAAAGCAGCTAGGGATAAACACGCTCTAACATATAAAGGGAGACCCATAAGACTAGTGGCAGACCTATCTACTGAAACTTGGCAGGCCAGAAAGGAATGGCAGGAAATCTTCAATGTGATGAACAGAAAAAAATAGGCAGCCAAGAATCCTTTATCCAGCAAGTCTGTCATTCAGAATAGAATGAGAGATAAAGGTCTTCCCAAACAAACAAAAACTGAAGGAATTCATCACCACTAAACCAGCCCTACAAGAGATCCAAGGGGGATTCTGTGAGTGAAATGTTGCAAGGACCACAAAGTACCAGAGACATCACTACAAGCATGAAACCTACAGACATCACAATGACTCTAAACCCATTTCTTTCAATAATACCACTGAATGTAAATGGACTAAATGTTCCAACCAAAAGACATAGGGTACCAGAATGGATTAAAAACAAGACTCACCTATTTGCTGTCTACAAGAGACTCATTTTAGACCTGAGGACACCTTCAGATTGATAGTGAGGGATGGAGAACTATCTATCATGTTACTGTAAGTCAAAAGAAAGCTGGAGTAGCCATACTTATATCAGACAAACGACTTTAAATTAAAGGCTGTAACAAGAGATGAAGAAGGGCATTATATAATAATCACAGGGTCCATCCATCAGGAGGAGCTAACAATTATAAAAGTCTATAGCCGAATATGGGAGCCCTCAAATATATAAAACAATCACAAACATAAGCAACCTTATTGATAAGAATGTGGTAATTGCAGGGGACTTTAATACTCCGCTTCCAACAATGGACAGATCATCTAGACACATGGTCAATAAAGAAACAAGGGACCTGAATGATACATTGGATCAGATGGACTTGATAGATATATTTAGAACTCTGCATCCCAAAGGAACAGAATATACTTTCTTCTCGAGTTCACATGGAACATTCTCAAGATAGATCACATAATGGGTCACAAAACAGCCCTTCATAAGTATAAAAGAATTGAGATCATACCATGCACACTTTCAGACCACAATGCTATGAAGCTTGAAATCAACCACAGGAAAAAGTCTGGAAAACCTCCAAAAGCATGGAGGTTAAAGAACACTCTACTAAAGAATGAATGAGTCAACCAGGCAACTGGAGAAGAAATTAAAAAATATATGGAAACAAATGATTATGAAAATAAAACAATCCAAACACTTTCGGATGCAGCAAAGGCAGTCCTGAGAGTAAAATACATTGCAATCCAGGCCTATCTCAAGAAACAGGAAAAATTCCAAATACAAAATCTAACAGCACACCTAAAGGAAATAGACACAGAACTGCAGACACTCCAGACCCAGCAGAAGAGAAATATTAAAGATCAGAGCAGAAATAAACAAAATAGAATCTAAAAAACCTGTAGAGTATCAATGAAACCAAGAGTTGGTTTTTTGAAAACATAAACAAAATTGATAAACCTCTAGCCAGGCTTCTCAAAAAGAAAAAGGAGATGACCCAAATAGATAAAATCATGAATGAAAATGGAATTATTACAACCAATGCCTCAGAAATATAAGCAATTATCAGGGAATACTATGAAAAATTGTATGCCAACAAACTGGACAACCCGGAAGAAATGGACAAATTCCTAAGCACCCACACACTTCCAAAACTCAAACAGGAAGAAATAGAAAACTTGAACAGAGCCATAACCAGCGAAGAAATTGAATCAGTCATCAAAAATCTCCCAACAAATAAGAGTCCAGGACCAGATGGCTTCCCAGGGGAATTCTACCAGACATTTAAAGCAGAGATAATACCTATCCTCCTCAAGCTGTTTCAAAAAACAGAAAGGGGAGGAAAACTTCCAGACTCATTCTATGAAGCCAGTATTACTTGTATCCTAAAGTAGAGACCCAGCAAAAAAAGAGAACTACAGGCCAATATCCTTGATGAATATGGATGCAAAAATTCTCAATAAGATACTAGCAAATCAAATTCAACAGCATATAAGAATTATTCACCATGATCAAGTGGGATTCATTCCTGGGCTGCAGGGCTGGTTCAACATTCACAAATTAATCAATGCGATACATCACATTAATAAAAGAAAAGATAAGAATCATATGATCCTGTCAATTGCAGAAAAAGCATTTGACAAAATTCAGCATCCTTTCTTAATAAAAATCCTTGAGAAAGTCGGGGTAGAAGGAACATACTTAAGCATCATAAAAGCCATTTATGAAAAGCCCACAGCTAATGTCATACTCAATGGGGAATAACTGAGAGCTTTCCCACTGAGATCAGGAACACGATAGGGATGTCCACTCTCGCCGCTGTTGTTTAACATAGTATTGGAAGTGCTAGCATCAGCAAACCGACAACAAAAGGAAATCAAAGGCATCAAAATTGGCAAAGATGAAGTCAAGCTTTCACTTTTTGCAGATGACATGATATTATACTTGTAAAACCTGATAGACTTCACCAAAAGTCTACTGGAACTGATACATGAATTCAGTAAAGTCACAGGATACAAAATCAATGTACAGAAATCAGTTTCATTCTTATACAGTAATAATGAAGCAACAGAAAGACACATAAAGAAACTGATCCCATTCACAGTTGCACCAAGAAGCATAAAATACCTAGGAATAAAATTAACCAAAGATGTAAACGATCTGTATGCTGAAAACTATAGAAAGCTTTTGAAAGAAATTGAAGAAGATATAAAGAAATGGAAAAACATTCCATGCTCATGGATTAGAAGAATAAATATTGTTAAAATGTCAATACTACCCAAAGCTATCTACACATTCAATGCAATCCCAACCAAAATTGCACCAGTATTCTTCTCGAAGCTAGAACAAGCAATCCTAAAATTTGTATGGAACCACAAAAGACCCTGAATAGAGTAATTTTGAAGAAGAAGACCAAAGCGGGAGGCATCACAATCCCAGACTTTAGCCTCTATTGCAAAGCTGTAATCATCAAGACAGCATGGTATTGGCACAAAAACAGACACACAGACCAATGGAATAGAATAGAAACCCCAGAATTAGACGCACAAAAGTATGGCCAATTGATCTTTAACAAAGCAGGAAAGAATATCCAATGGAAAAAAGACAGTCTCTTTAACAAATGGTGCTGGGAGAACTGGACAGCAACATGCAGAAGAATTAAACTAGACCACTTTCTTACACCATTCACAAAAATAAACTCAAAATGGATAAAGGACCTGAATGTGAGACAGGAAACCATCAAAACCCTAGAGGAGAAAGCAGGAAAAAACCTCTCTGACCTCAGCTGCAGGAATTTCTTACTTGACACATCCCCAAAGGCAAGGAAATTAAAAAGCAAAAATGAACTATTGGGACCTCATGAAGATAAAAAGCTTCTGCACAGCAAAGGAAACAATCAACAAAACTAAAAGGCAACCAATGGAATGGGAAAAGATATTTGCAAATGACATATCGGACAAAGGGCTAGTATCCAAAATCTTTAAAGAGCTCACCAAACTCCACACCCAAAATACAAAGAATCCAGTGAAGAAATGGGCAGAAAACATGAATAGACACTTCTCTAAAGAAGACATCCAGATGGCCATCAGGCACATAAAAAGATGCTTAACATCGCTCATCATCAGGGAAATACAAATTGAAGCCACACTCAGATACCACCTCACACCAGTCAGAGTGGCTGAAGTGAACAAATCAGGGGATTATAGATGCTGGTGAGGATGTGGAGAAATGGGAACACTCTTGCACTCTTGGTGGGAATGCAAACCAGTGCAACCACTCTGGAAAACAGTGTGGAGGTTCCTCAAAATATTAAAAATAGACCTACTCTATGAGTAGGTAGCACTGCTAGGAATTTACCCAAGGGATACAGGAGTGCTGATGCATGGGGGCACTTGTACCCCAATGTTTATAGTAGCACTGTCAACAATAGCCAAATTATGGAAAGAGCCTAAATGTCCATCAACTGATGAATGGATATAGAAATTGTGGTTTATATACACAATGGAATATTACTTGGCAATGAGAAAGAATGAAATATGGCCTTTTGCAGCAACGTGGATGGAACTGGAGAATGTTATGCTAAGTGAAATAAGTCATACAGAGAAAACCAAATACCATATGTTTTCACTCTTTTTTTTTTTTTTTTTTTTTAATTTTCTTTTTCAACGTTTATTTATTTTTGGGACAGAGAGAGACAGAGCATGAACGGGGGAGGGGCAGAGAGAGAGGGAGACACAGAATCGGAAACAGGCTCCAGGCTCTGAGCCATCAGGCCAGAGCCCGACGCGGGGCTCGAACTCACGGACCGCGAGATCGTGACCTGGCTGAAGTCGGACGCTTAACCGACTGCGCCACCCAGGCGCCCCTATATGTTTTCACTCTTATGTGGATCCTGAGAAACTTAATAGAAGACCATGGGGGAGGGGAATGAGAAAAAAAAAAGAGGTTAGAGAGGGAGGGAGCCAAAACACAAGAGACTCTTCAAAACTGAGAACAAATGAGGGTTGGTGGGGGGTGGTAGGGAGGGGAGGGAAGGGTGGGTGATGGGTATTGAGAAGGGCACCTGTTGGGATGAGCACTGCATGTTGTATGGAAACCAATTTGACAATAAGTTTCATATTAAAAAAAAAAAAAGAAAAATAGAGGAAACAAAAGCAGAAATGACAGTGGGTACTTACTAGCAAAGTTACAGAAATAAAAAAAAAAAATAAGAGAATACTGTGAACAGTTACATGCCCACAAATTAAATAACCTAGGCAAAATCCAAATGGGGAAATTCTAGAAATATTCAAATTACTAAAACTGAATCAAGAAAAAAATGAAAACATCTGAACAAATCTATAATAAGATCTATAAAAAGAGATTGAATCAGTAAACAAAAATCTCCCAACCACAACAAAAAGAGCCCAGGGTCAGATGGTTTCAGTGGTTAATTCTATCACAAAGAATAATGAACTCCAGTCTTCCTGAAACGCTTCCCAAAACACAAGAGTAAGCACTTCTTAATTTATTTTATGAAGTATTACCTTGATACCAAATTAAGACAAAGATACCAAAGAAAACTATAGACCGATATCACATATGAAGATAGATGCAAAATTCTTCAACAAAGTACTACTAAACTAAGTCCAATACAATAGCATGTTAAGAGAATAACCTAGTAAGATTTATCCCAAGACTGCAGTGTGAGATAACGTACTACAAGGTGAAAGTCAAAGTGATACAGCACAACCAGAAATTGAAGGAAAGAAACAGTATGATCATTTCAATTGATATAGAAAAAAATTTTTTTGATAAAATCCATCACGCTTTCATGGTAAAGACACTCACAAAATTAGGAACTGAAGCAAGCTTCATTAACATGATAAAGATAATTTATAAGAAAATCCACAGCTAACACCATACTTAATAATGAATGACTTCATGTAGAAAGACTGGACACTTTAAACCTGAGATCAGGAACAGGATAAGGAAGCCTAGTTTTAACATTGCTATTCTACTTTATATTGGAGGATCTAGCCAGAGAAGTTAGTCAAGACAAATAAATAAAAGGCAAACAAATTGGAAAGGAAGAAGTAAAACAATTCCATTTACAGATGGCATGATTCTATATATAGAAAATACCAAAGAATGCACAAAGAAACTAAGAGCTAATAAGTAAATATAGCAAACTTGCAGGGCACAAGATAAATGGAAAAATGTCACTGGTGGTTCTATATATACCAGCAAAGACCAATATGAAAAGGAAATCAACAAAGCAATTACATTGATACCAGCATTTAAAGAATACAGTACGTAGGAATAATTTCACCAAAAAGGCAAGACTTATTAGTACACTGTTTACTATACTAAAAATTAAAAAAAGTTGCTGAAAAACAAACAAAAAAAAGATAGCTAAATAAATGGAAAGATATCCTATGTTCATGGATTGGAAGACTTATAAGGTTAGGATGACAATACTACCCAAAGTGATCAAAAGATTCACTGAAAACCCTATAAAAACTCCAGTGGCCTTCTTTTGCAGAAATAGAAAAGGTGATCATCAAGTTCATATGGAATTTCAAAGAGCCTCCATCAGCCAAAACTATATTTAAAGAGAAAAAACAAATTTGGAGGACCCACACTTTGTTATTTCAGAACAACTTGAAAGCTATAGTAATCAAAACTGTACTGGCATAAGAACAAAAATAAATCAATAGTATGGAATTGAGAGTGTGGAAATAAACACATCTATGGTTAATTGATTTTTGACAAGGGTTCGAAAGCCATTAATAGGGAAAGAATAATCTCTTCAACAAATGGTGGTATATATCCATATGAAAAAGAATGGAAATGGACACCTACCTTATACCCTATTCAAAACTTAACTCAAAACTGAATGACTACCTAAATAAAAAAGCCAAAACCATAAAACTGTTAATAGAAAACATGGAAATAAATCTTTATGACCTTGGAATTGGCAATGATTGTTAGATATGACATCAAAAGCATGAGCAAAAACAGGAAAAATAGATAAATGAAACTTCATCAAAAATTTCAAACTTCTGTGCATCCAAGGTCATTATTAAGAAAATGAAAAAAAAAACCTATAGAATGTGGGAAAAACTTGCAAATCATACATGTGATAATAGTCTAGTATCCAGAATATATAAAAAAGACTTGTAACTCAACAACAAAAAGACAAAAAGCCTAATTCAAAAATGGGCAAAAAATTTGAACAGTCATTTCTCCATATAAGAAATACAAATGACTAAGTACATGAAAAGATGCTCAATATCATTGGTCATTAGCAAATTAAAATCATAGTGAGATACTAATTCATATCTACTAGGATGGAAATGATAATGATGATAAATGGATAATAATATTGGAAGGATAAAGAAATATTAGAACTTTCATAAAGTCCTGATGGGAATACAAAATGTTCTACCTACTGTGGAAAATAGTTTGATAATTCCTTATAAAGTTAAATATGGAATTACCATATGACCCAGCAATTCCACTCCTGGGTGTATAGCTAAAAGAACTGAAAACAGGTACTCAAACAAATATTCATGCATTAATGGTCAGTGCAGTACTGTTTTAATAGTCAAAATGTAGAAACAATCCTAATATCCATAAACAGATTAATGAAAAAAACAAACTGTGGCATACATAATCCAGGATAATTTAGACATAAAATATTGACACATACTACAAACCAAATGACCCTGGAAAACATTATTTGAGGTGAAAGAAGTTAGAGACAAAAGGTTATTACATGATTCTGTGTAGACCAGGTAAAACCATACAGATAGAAAACAAACTGGTGGTTGCCCAAGTTGAAGGGAAGAAGGAAGAGACAGTATGTGCTTAATAGACAAGGACAGGTAAGGAGGTTATGTTTGGTTTGATTACAAGTTGTTGGTACTGGATAGAGGTCCTGGTTGCACAATTTTGTATATGCAAAATGCCACTAAATCATTCACTTTTAAATGGTTAATTTTATGTTATGTGAATTTCACCTCATTTTAAAAAAAACAGGATATATTATTACTCCCCAAATTCTGAGATATGAACAAAATCTAAACACGTTTTAAAACAGTTTTACTTCTGGGGAGCCTGGGTGGTTCAGTTGGTCTGACTCTTGATTTTGGTCCAGGTCATGATTTCATGTTTTTGTGAGACTGAGCCCCACATTGGGCTCTTCTCTAACCTCACAGAGGCTGCTTGGGATTCTCTCTGTCCCTTTTTCTCTGCCCCTTCCCTGCTCATGCGTGTGCTTGTTTCTCTCAAAATAAACGCTTATTTTTTTTTTTTACTTCTGGAATGTATATGTTTTTGTTAAAATTATGTTTTAAAGTTGTAGTTCATGGTAGTGGCTATTAAAACCTAGTTATAATTTTCTGCATTTGCAAAAAACAAAAACAAACTATTGTTTATTTTATAATAAACTGAACCAGCCACATTTTTTTTACATGTCTATATTACTTCTATAGTAGAAAATCAAAATCTTCAACCTTCTAAACTGCATCAACTCCCTGAACCACTCAAAAGATTTTGTATAGTTAACTAGAATATGATAAAATGTACTTCTCACATGAGTAATTAGGCTCTGATATGCTTTTGGAAACTTTGTCTAATTTTGGCAATGGCATTCCATTGCATATTTGACATGCTCAATGCTAGGTGAGTGTGAAAAAAATTGACAGTTTTTCCTTTTTTCCAATTTTTACAAATTTAAACCAGCCACACTGTTACTTAGGGACAAATAGACTCTATTGTTTGCAATTAACCAGTGGCACCCAAACTTTGCTTTCATGTTTCAGTGACAAAGTATTATACACACTGAAGGATACATTACAGTGTGGCCAGATAATTTATTGAAAACTTCAATTGTGTTTTGTTCTTCCTGCTGTAAGTGATCAGAATAATGAGAGGTATTCTACTGTCTTAATCATATGAACATAGGTCTGTGTCATATTCAAGATCTGAGAGCTTTGCGAGGGACCATTTGAGTTATAGAGTCCATTCAAACAAAGTTAACCCCTTTATTTGTACAGACACATTTAAATTCTAGTTGGACAGCAATGCCAATGATAAGGACTTTTAAGAACCATGGCCTTGGAAATCACATAAGGCCCTGATTTGCCAAGCTTGACCTATAAGCAGAAGAGAGGTTGTCTTTAAGGATCTATGGAGGCTTAGACCATGACAAAACCATCAGTGAATAATATATGTGATTAATTTGCTTTAAAGGATTAAAGAAATATGACATTTTGATACTTCAGTGTTATAAAGTCACATGTTTACTACAAGAGTATAAAGATTAAAGTGAAACTAAAGATAATGGTTTCAGAAGTAAGACAATTATATTTCTAAATTCTGTATTTTCATTAGAAAGACACACTGCTGTGTAAGAATACAGTTATACTTCTTAACTAGTGTGTAGCTTCATTTAACATTACGTTTCCTTGACTATTTTCCTAGGAGAAAAGAAAATGCTTAAAGGTACTGATGACCTCCTTTTTCTCTTCTTCAAATCTTCCACTGTCGTCATTATTGCCAAGTTTAAAACTGCTCTTTCTGTAGTTACTGCTTGAAAAATGTATTACGGCAGCGAAACATATTCTGCTTATACACTCTTATGTAGGCAAAAAGAAGGCTTGATGGCCAGTAAACATAAAGAGAAACAAAGAAGTAACTTAAAAGCATGGACATAACCTAAAGGCTATGAAAACTTGATAGTTTAAGAAAGTAACGGATCAGGGGCGCCTGGGTGGCGCAGTCGGTTAAGCGTCCGACTTCAGCCACGATCTCGCGGTCCGTGAGTTCGAGTCCCGCGTCGGGCTCTGGGCTGATGGCTCAGAGCCTGGAGCCTGTTTCCGATTCTGTGTCTCCCTCTCTCTCTGCCCCTCTCCCTGTTCATGCTCTGTCTCTCTCTGTCCCAAAAAAATAAATAAAAAGTTGAAAAAAAATTAAAAAAAAAAAAAAAGTAACGGATCAGAACACTGGAAGATGAACACAGATACCTCTCACTTTCTCAATTAATTTAAAAATTTTTTGATGTTTTATTTATTTATTTTTGAGAGACAGTGTGTGTGCAAGCAGAGGAGGGGTAGAGAGAGACAGAGACCGAGAATTTGAAGCAGGCTCCAGGCTCCGAGCCGCAGAGCCCTACACAAGGCTTGAACTCACAGACTGTGAGATCATGACCTCAGCCAAAGTCAGTCGCTTAACAGATGAGCCACCCAGGCACCCCTCTCATTTAGCTTTTACCTGGTGCTTCCGAACTAGCACACTGGATGCTAGGACTCATGATCTACCACTGATTCCTTCTTCAAGGTAAAGCATCATTTACAGCTGTACCAGGCCACGCTGAGATAATGACAATATTCCCTCATCAGAAAATGTTACACGGGTTATGCAGACAGTCTGAAGTAGAATAATAAAGTTAATAAAACATTTCAAGGATTAACATGAAAACTTATCCTAAAACAGAAACACAATTTAAAAAATAAAAAAAGTTCCCCTCTTTCCTTTCAGCAGCCTTTTCTTTGTACGCTGGCATGCTGACTATGGTACTACGGCTGCCTGCGAATTATTCCATTTTGATAATAATTATTGATCCGCAAAGAGAGATTGTAGTGACCTCCAAGGCTTCTATAAAATATTTCCCAATTGGCAATCTTTCACCACTACAAAATTAACTTGATTTCACATGCTGTAAGGTGTAAATCTCTAATTATGCTACCTTCTGCGCATGGTGCACTGGAATTATGATTGCTTACTTATGTGCTACGTTTTCCAGAGCATTGAATCATTACCAATTTAAGGGACGATTCAATAACTATCTATCAACAGTCACAGAAAACATAATGACTATTTTAATAGTGGTGGAGAGTGTCTACTAAATTATCTTGGGATAATAAAGATATTTTATGTTTAGACTCTTTAAAACCACAAAATCACAGAAATCTCTAGTGTTTCTTGTTTCTCTCTCATTGATTGATTACCCATCCTTGGGCCTACTACACAACCTTCCTTGGAACATGAGATTAAAATAGTTCAGCTGGTTTTTATCTATATATGTTTGCAATGATTTAAGTATGTATTTTTCATAAGCCCAAATCATGTGACATTGCTCCCCACAAATTAAAGAACATATTTTCCTTGGACAGTACTTGACCATGGCCCTTATTCCACATAAACTGCTGGATCATTTGATTAGAAGACAACACTATAGATAAGTGACAAAAGAAGGCAGTTAATTTTTTTAGAAAATGGCAAGGATTATTTTATTCAGTCTTCTAGAAGATAAAGTTCCTGGGCTCATATAAATATGACAATATATTTATAAATATTTAGTAGACATTTTGAGAGGTTCACTTATCTTTCCAATTCTCAATTCTATACATTCAATTGCATGAAAATAAAGGTATACGTGGATGGGTGTTTAGATGATTTCCCAGATGGATAATTAATGAAACCCGAGCTTAGTGAGTGTTGTTCACTTGAGGGAGCATTTATAGGCATCACATCCTGCCATAGAGGGGAGAACTGATAAACCACCAACAAAGATTTTTCGAAATATAACATTGCTTTTTCTGTTACAAACATTTCTGTTGCTTTAATACCTATGACACTCTGAAGAAATTTATGCACATTTATTCCCATCAAAAGTAAAATTCATATTGTGAAGTCAAGTCTTTCACAAAGTATTATGAAATTCTCCACAATTAGCACTAATTAGTACTTGAAGCAGAGATTTCATATCGAGGTTCAAAGAAGTAAATGACTAAGCCATACTAGCAGCTTCTATGCCTGGAGACAGCTCTGTGATTAGGGCGGAGCTTTATCAAACAAAATAAAACAAAACAAAAGCCAATGGGGACTCTGCTTGTTCCTGTCACCTAAAATATGGTCCAAACTACTAAGAGTAATTAACTCATGTAGCTAAAACAACTTAATACAGAACCCAAACAATGTTTGTATATGCATAATTTTTCTTAAACATAATTAATCATTCACTTGAGGAGAAAGGAGAAGTAACAAGTGTAATTACCTTCTATTAAAAACTTCTATTTCTACTAAATTTTTATTCCCTCAAGAGGGTTATTTACTGTTCTTCATAAAGCTCAGCTTTTACTTGCCATTTCACAAAAATTTTTCAACCAAAAAAATTCTGCAAAAGTAGTTCTATAATATCCAGATTAATGATTTCTTATACTATTTTTAATTTCAATCCCTTGCAACTTATTCTTGAGGTAAAAATAAGATAGATTTAAAAATCCTTTTGGTGGGGAAGGGCAACCCTTCCCCTATGATCAGCAATTGTGCCAGTAGAAATTTATCCAAAGGATACAGGAGTGCTTATTTGAAGTGCCACATGCACCCCAATGTTTATAGCACTGCTATCAATTTATGGAAAGATCCCAAATGTCCACCAACTGATGAATGGATTAAGGAGATATGGTGTGTATGTATGTGTACACACACACACACACACACACACACACACACACACACACACAATGGAATACTACTTGGCAATGAAGAAGAATGAAATGTTGCCATTTGCAACAACGTGAATGGAAGTAGATGGTATTATGCTAAGCGAAATAGGTTAGTCAGAGAAAGACAGAGATCATATGATTTCACTCATGTGGAATCTGAGAAACTTAACATATGATCATAGGGGAAGGGTAGGACAAATAAGATAAAAACAGAGAGGGAAACAAACCATAAGAGACTCTTACATACAGAGAACAAACTGAGGGTTGACGGGGGTAGGGAAAACGGGTGATAGCATTAAGGAGGGCACTTGTTGGGATGAGCACTGTGTATTGCATGTAAGTGGTGAGTCAATGGAATCTACTCCTGAAGCCAAGACTACACTGTATGTTAGCTAACATGAGAATAAATAAAATAAAATAAGTTAATTAATTAAAATCCCTTTGTTGTTTATAGCTTCAAGCTACATAAGCTGAGGTAGTTCATTTAAAACTCCATTTACCTCAGCACATTTGTTCTAAAGTTCTCTCCTAATTCAAACTCGTCACATAATTCAAGACATAGAACAGTACCAAAGAGAAAACCCTACTAAATCTAGGACCTCATTTGATGCAAATGGAATTAATCTAGGCTGAGTGTGGGGGTGCAAAGAACACTGAGCTGGATTTGAGATTCCTCATTTTAAACTGTGATATAAAAGAAACATAGCCTGCAGAAAATAAGTGGTTTGGATCTTAACCAAGCAACTGCATATGAAAATATTTTATTAGTTTTATGAGACCACAAAAGCATTAGGTATTTTATGTGTGAATGTATATTGTATATATGCATGTATATGCCTACATGCCTATTATAAATGAATACAGTAGTCCTCCCTGATCCATGGGAGACATGTTCCAAGAACCTCAGTGGATTCCTAAATCATGGATAGTACTGAACCCTATATATTGTTTTTTCCTATACTTACATATCTGTGATAAAGTTTAATTTATAAATTAGAATAAGAGATTAACTATAGTAATAAATTAGAACTATTATAATAATATACTATAATAAAAGTTACATGAATGTGGTCTCTTCTCCCTCTACCTCAAAATATCTCACTATATTTATTCTTCCTCTTCTTGTGATAATGCTAGATGGTAAAACGCCTACATGATGGGATGAAGTGAGGTGAATGTCAGGCATTGTGATTTTCCGCATTAAGCTGCTAGTGGCCATCTGACAATACCACAGAAGGGGGACTATCTACTTCCAGACTGCGGTTGACTACAGTAACTGAAGCCATGGAAAGCAAGACCACGGATATTTTGATGTTGCATATGATGATAAGAAAATGTCACACAAGTACTAAAGTCCATTGTGCTGCCTCTCAATACCTTATACCTCAAAGTATAAGTCGGCTTTTCCAAATTTTGTAATATAATCATTTTAGTGGTTTCCTATTTTTTTTCAATAAGAGCCAATGCAGATTAGATCATCTTAAATAATTAGTAATTTTAAGATATATACGAATCTGCAAAGGTGCATGTATGTATGTTAGGAGGGGATGTATTGGGGAGATTATACATGTAGCTTCATTGGACAGTCAGAAGTCACACAACTGTTCAAAAGAGAAAGTGTAGTGAATTGATAAGAAAATAATACTATGCCCCCAAATCAAATAATCCAGTGAAGAAATGGGCAAAAGACATAAAGAGACACTCTTCCAAAGAAGACATTCAGATTGCTAGCAGACATGAAAAGATGCTCAACATCACCCATCTTCAGGGAAATACAAATCAAAACCACAATGAGATACCACCTCACACCTGTGAGAGAGGCTATAATGAACAACTCAGGAACAACAGATGTTGGCGAGGATGTGGAGAAAGAGGAGCATTTTGGCACTGCTGGTGGGAATGCAAACTGGTTCATTCACTCTGGAAAACAGTATGGAGGTTCATTAAAAAATTAAAAATCAAACTACCCTATGACCCAGCAATTGCACTACCAGGTATTTGTCCAAAAGATACAAAAATGCTGATTCAAAGGGGGACATTCACCCCAATGTTTACAGCAGCAGTATCAACAATAGCCAAATTATGGAAAGAGCCCAAATGTCCATCACCTGATGAATGGATGAAGAAGATGTGGTGTGTGGATAGATAGATAGATAGATAGATAGATAGATAGATAGTGGAATATTACTTGGCAATCAAAATGAATGAAATCTTGCTGTTTGCAACAACATGGATGGAAGTAGAAGGTATTATGCTAAGCAAAATAAGTCAGAGAAAGATAAATATATGATTTCACTCATATGTGTAATTTAAGAAACACAACAGATGAACACAGGGGAAGGGAAGGAAAAATAAAACAAAAACAGAGAGGGAGACAAAACATAAGAGACTCTTAAATACAGAGAACAAACTGAGGGTTGATGAGGGGGGTGGGGGAGAGAGGAAAATGGGTGATGGGCATTGAGGAGGGCACTTTTTGGGATGAGTACTGGGGTTGTATGTAAGTGATGAACCATGGAATCTACCCCCAAAACCAAGAGCACACTTTACACACTGTATGTTAGTCAGTTTGACAATAATTATATTTAAAAAATAATAAAATAAAAAGTTCTATAAAACTGTAAAAATAAATAAATAAATAAATAAATAAATAAATAAATAAATTAATTAATTAAAAAAAATTCTAAAAAAAGAAAGAAACTAATACTATGGGGCACCTGGGTGGCTCAGTTGGTCAAATGTTTGACTCTTGATTTCGGCTCAGGTCATGGTCTCACCATCACGGAATTGAGCCCCTGAGCCTCCCGTGTAGGACTCCATGCTGATAGCGCATAGGGCTCCACGCTCTTGGGTGGAAGCCTGCTTAGGATTCTCTCTCTCCCCTATTCTCTGCACCTCTCCTGCTTGTGCTGTCTCTCTCAAAACAAACACAAAAAAACAAAAACAAAAACAAAACCTAATACTATGATAATACACTTAGGAAGCTAATTAATGTTAAATAATGTTCTATGTTTTTAAACTGCATCAGTAACAATCAATGCTCTATTAATTCATAGCCCCTGTGTGTTAAACCGGCATGTCCAAATAGTTAAGTGTTACATTTATTAGCACAGGTCTCTCAGTGAACATTAGAATCATAAATCTGTTTCTTTTAATTATGCTCATTTGCATATATTTAAATGCAGATGTCTGGTTAAGGATAATATGAATGATTTTTTCTCCTTCAGTCTAAAAAGTTGTGTTTTAAAATTAATCCTTACATATTGACTATAGCAACGTTAACAAATTAGCACTAAATTGATGAGATCAACTTAAAACCTTTCTGGTTTTTACTCAGTGTGTATATATACACATATATATATGTATATATATGTATACATACATATATAAAATACAACATAATATGTATAACATATAATGTAATATATGTGTTTATGTAATATTTACAATATATATGCATACATTAGTTTTTATTTTTAGAAACTAATAATTCTCATAAATTATTATTTTACTGCCATTTATTTTGAAAAACACTTTAAAATAGTATTTTCTATTTCAATTTTAAAGCACCTATATTTTCAAATGCAGGATTTAAATCATAAAAAGTATCATGAAAAAAATATATTAATAATAAAGAGCTATAGAAAGAATAATTATGATTTACAACCCGGTCTTAAATATATGACTAATCTTTACTGACATACATAAATACCACCATTATAAAACAGGTAATTTCATCAAAGTTTTAACAGACTGATTTACTTTGTTTTTCAAAAGAGTAATGAAAAGCAATCCCTAATAAATATTAATTTTCAAAACATAGTAGGCCATCCTAGTCATTATTTCTTAATTCTGCATGTTCTGACAGAAATAAAATTGATAGAAATAAAATTTTTCACTTTAGGTTATGGAAATTACTTTCAGAAATACATATTAAAGAGTTCCAAAAATCTTAAAAATAGCTATCAAAACAGCAGTCAATGAAGCAAAACATATTCTTGTTAAAATCAGCTCATGAATACCATCTGCATTGCAATAGGATCCTGGTTTGAAGTCTAGGATAAAAGGATTTTAGGGGTGCCTGGGTGGCTCAGTTGGTTGAGTGTCTGACTCTTGATTTCAGCTGCATGATCTCACAGTCACGGGATCGAGTTCCGTATAGGTCTCTGTGCTGGTTGTGTAGAACCTGCGTGGCATTCTTTCTCTCCCTCTCTCTTTGCCCTTCCTTCCTTCTCTCTTTCTCTCTCTCAAAATAAATAAACTTTAAAAAAAACTTAATAAAGAGTTTGCTTTATTATTCAAAAAGCTCTGTATTTGTTCAATAAGTCTAAGAGTAGGAAACAACAGCTTTAATACTCTATGTATTTTTAAGGCATACAGAGGTGATAATATTTTAAATGAAGCTTATTTTTAGTGCAAAAAGTGGTATATATCATCACTGACAAAACATGTACTACTTCTGCAATACATGTGTTTTTTAAAAGAAATAATTTAAAATGTTAATTTTTAAGATCAAGAATTTTGAGTGAAATAGATCCCTTCTAGCTGCAAACAAATCCTATGAATTCACAATGCTATTTCTCCCAGTGGATGTCACTTTCTTCCCTGATTTTGTAGAGGACATCCTTAATCTTCCATCCTGAAGTTATTGATCATCTGAGGTAATGATGTAAATCAGTCTCTTTGTATATAAGAAAGATAAAAGGCATGAGGAACACATTTTGGTGCTCTGGTTTATTTACCCAGAAAAGTAAATTTAAAATGGTTATAGAGCAGAGGAATCCACTTTCTAGAGAAGCAGCATTATATATTCCATGAAATAAGAAAGCCACATAATTACTAGGATATTTGAGAATTATTTGTATCAACCCATAAAGTAAAGCTCTTTAATGACAGTTGGTAAATTTGTGCTGAAGAAATAGAGATATTGCTAAATGTCTACCTGACAAAGGGAACTCAACACTACTGGATATCTACAGTTGCCAGACTTTGTGATGGGAAGGTAGTGAATGTCACTTCATTTAATCATTACAGATAGATATTTGATCATTCCACATCACTTTCCACCTTTTTTTTTTTTTTTTAATTTTTTTTTTCAACGTTTATTTATTTTTGGGACAGAGAGAGACAGAGCATGAACGGGGGAGGGGCAGAGTGAGAGGGAGACACAGAATCGGAAACAGGCTCCAGGCTCTGAGCCATCAGCCCAGAGCCCGACGCGGGGCTCGAACTCACGGACCGCGAGATCGTGACCTGGCTGAAGTCGGACGCTTAACCGACTGCACCACCCAGGCGCCCCTCCACCTTTTTTTTTTAACTATTTAACTTCCATTAAGCATTCTAATTGAAGAAGTATTCTACTAATAAAAGTGAGAAAATCATTGTGTACATAGAACCTTCCATTAGAAAGCATACTTCTTCCCTTGCTCTTTCTAAATTGTGATGAAAAGAAATAATTATCAAGTTGTGTCTAAGTAGTCAGCTTAACCCCTTGGAAGCAATACATTTTGACTTTGTTTTTGTTATATCTCTTGAGAATTTTCCCAAGGAACAAACTGAAGGACTTAAGGAAAAAGGTAGTAATTTTCTTCCATCTATATTCAGAGTTAAAAATTTTCATTTGTAAAGGGAATTCAGCTACAAGGTAAAACTTTTTCGTTACATAGAAGTTATCAAAAAACAGATTTTGGCTTTGGAGCTATGACTTTGATATGAGAATGATGGGGTCTGGAAAATGGAAGAATGTCTTACAGACATTGGGGAATGTTACATAACTCAATAAAATTATCTCAGATAACTCCCTGCTTCAGTTATGCACTCTGTACACATTATTTTGTGATTTTTATGTTAATTAGTGCTAATTTTAATAAATTGAATATACAGGACATTGTAGGGGTTAGCCTGAACTCAAAGTGCCATTGAAACACTAACTAGACACTAACGATGCTTCTGCCTTAGAACTCCTATGTCAAAGATATGATCCAAGTTCCAAGATGGAAAAACCATATGTGAATTAAAGGATCTTATGCCACACACAGGTGAATTCCAAAAGGGTGGGAATAAAATGAAATTTAAATCTCCAGGAAGGGAGATTCATTCTTTCTCTTTCTTTCTTTCTTTTTCTTTCTTTCTTTCTTTCTTTCTTTCTTTCTTTCTTTCTTTCTTTCTTTCTTTTTCTTTCTTTTCTTTCTCTCTCTCTCTCTCTTTCTTTCTTTCTTTTTTTTTTATTTATTTATTTTAAAAAAAAATTTTTTTTTTCAACGTTTATTTATTTTTGGGACAGAGAGAGACAGAGCATGAACAGGGGAGGGGCAGAGAGAGAGGGAGACACAGAATCGGAAACAGGCTCCAGGCTCTGAGCCATCAGCCCAGAGCCTGACGCGGGGCTCGAACTCACGGACCGCGAGATCGGACCGCGAGATCCTGACCTGGCTGAAGTCGGACGCTTAACCGACTGCGCCACCCAGGCGCCCCTCTTTCTTTCTTTCTTTCTTTCTTTCTTTCTTTCTTTCTTTCTTTCTTTCTTTCTTTCTTTCTTTCTTTCTTTCTTTTTATCTATCTATCTATCTATCTATCTATCTACCTACCTACCTACCTACCTACCTATCTACCTATCGTGTATGAGGGGGAAAGGGGCAGAGGGAGAGAGAGAATTTAAGAAGGCTCCAAACTCAAAACAAAGCACGCATGAAATGGGGCTCAATCCCACAACCCTAGGATCATGACCCAAATTGAAATCAAGAGTTGGATGCGCTGTCAACTAAGACACACAGGTGCCTCAGGTAAATTTTACCCATAAGGAAGAATTCTGTAATAACTAAAGTGCTCCAAAAAGTTTCTGAGACAGTTACTAAGGAAAAAAAAATGAGTATGGAAAGACGACCAAAAGTCAACCAACCAAGCAAAAACAGTCCACATTTGTCCGTGAACAAACAAAATGTACAGTATAGTGCTTCAATACATATTATGAGCTGAAATGTGTCTCTCCCCCCTCCCCTGACCACACATAAAAAAAGTATGTTGGTGTACTAATCCCTAACACCTCAGAATGTGAAACTATTTAGGCACAGAGCTTTTACGGAGGTAATCAAATTATAACTGAGTCACTGATGCAGAACCTAATCTAGAGGACTGGTGTCCTTATGAAGAAAGGAAATTTGTACAAAGAGATGGACAGAGAAGGAAGACAAGGTGAAAATACAGGGATACCGCTATCTACAAGACAAGGAATGACAGAGGCTAGGAGAAGCTGGGAGAGCGGCCTGGAAGAGCCCTCAGAAGGAACCAACCCTGTTAATACCTTGATTTTGGACTTTTAGCCTCTAGAACTGAAACACTAAATTTCCCTTCTCTTAAGCCATCCAGTGTGTGGTACTTTGGTCTGAGAAATCTAGCAAACTAATACAGTTCATGGGCAAGAAGAGCAAAATGATCCCAGTCAAGCATGAACTCTGCCCCGTGAGTCACCTTGTACCTTTAGAGCTTACCACAGTGTCTGAAAAAGAGCAAAGAGTGAGTGACTGAGATAATGGGTGAATGAAAGCAAGAATACACTTAAAAATGAATAAACCTAACTGAGAGGGATTTAAATCAGAATTGTAGGTAGAGCAGAGGAAATGACAAGATAAAAAGACCAAGCATGGTCCTGAATTAGTAAGAAAAATCAGATAATGGCGAGTTTTTTTAAGAGACTAATAGAGAACAAGAACTGTGAAGTTCAGAGGCTAATATTCTAATTCTGACCAGATCACTGGTTTATTAAGGAACAATGATAAAGGCACTAATCTACTCTGGGTTTTGTTCTTCATCTGTAAGGTAAATGGACTGCCTAATAGCTGAATACCATTCAACTTGTTCAGTGTGTCTGCCAGATGTGTTACCCAAAGATAAACAAAGTGGAAGTCACACTTTAAGTAAAGGGGGTATCATTTTATGTTATCAACAGGACTTGCTAGGATGGGTCTAGATTGTGGCAATGAAAAAGTAAGTGACCAGAGTCTTTTAATACATGTCTTGTCCCATTGCTTTTATGCTTATACTTCTCCCTTTAATACATTTATTCAATAAATATTGAGTGTCTATTTTGTGCCAGGCATTGTTCTAGGCACTTGGGACTAGAGAGCTACAATCAATGCAAAACTCCTGTTCTTGCAGAGGTGAGGTTCTACGGGAGAAGAAGGTTTATATTTGATTAAATAAACATTCTATTAATAAACAGTATATAAAATTTAAATATATATTCAAATGTATAATTATTTAAATAAAGTAAGTATATCTTAAATAAATATATATTATATATATGTATAATTCAGAGGATGCATAATGGGGATTTATGGTGATATGAAGATTTATTTAGAGAATAAGGTAAGGAGAGCCTCTCTATGGAAGTAAAACTTAAGCAGAAAGCTGTACACAGGCATGAGCCAGACAAAGATGGAGGAGAGGGAGATCCCAACACAGGTCCAGGATGGGGAGGAGATTGGCAAGGTCAGTGGTAGGAGCAGAGGAAGAGGAGGGGGCTAATGTGAGGAGTGACTGAGGAGGTTGTGAGACAGGCAGAGAAGAGATCATAAGGGTCCATGTACAGAAATTTTTAATATATTCCGAATTTGATGAGGATCTGCTGGAGAGTTTAAGCTGTGGAGTGTGTGACACAATCTGTCATACATTTTAGAAAATGAACTTAGGTGCAGTTTAGAGAATTGGCTGTAAAGAAGGCAAGAGTGGAGGGAGTCCAGGGACTAGATAAGAGTGTAAAGGGTTAAAAAAAAAAAAAAAAAAAAAGATGTTGGTTTTGGTCTAATCACCTGATAGCCAATGGGAAGTAAATCCAAACTCGAACTCAGAAAATTAGAGTCCCTCTGACATGTTCCTTGCTACTTTTCCAGTTTCACTTACAGTTAAACTCTTCCTCTTCCTCTTTGCTTTATGTTTGGTCATCAGACTGAACGTTTACATATTGTGTTTCCTCTGTTTGGAAGGGCCTCCAGTTTTCTTCTCATGTTTCAACAGAGATTTCACCTTCACATTCCAGAACCTCCTCTGTGAAACATTTCCTGACACTTCCAGAAAAGGAGATCTTTCCACAGAACCTCATAGAGAATAGAACTTCTCTTTCATGCTATATTATATTATGCTATTTTATGCTGTGTTGTCTCAATGGCAACTGAAATGTGTGATTCATTTCAACTTTACTAGTCTGAGAAAATTAACAGTATGTAAATTAATGAGCTAAACTTCTTAACCCTATATCACTATGAATATCACTTAGAAGATTATTCTTTTCAGTACAACTGAAATCCATACTTACAATTAAGAAATTAATTTAGCTTTTAAACAGACTGACAGCATATCTAGAAATGGGCAAAGAAACAAATTATAAAATTCACATAAGAGAATCAAAGTGTCTAAAGTGCCAAAAACATTGCCTGTATATAAAATGGTCTACTCTGTGCAGGAAATAAGGCAGTATTTTCAGTTGCTATACAATTATTCCATATTAAAGCACTGAGTTCAGCCAATTAGAAAAAGGAACCATTGAACTATGTTTCAAGGCTCAATACATCTAGGAATTTTCAGGCTCAGAAATTATTTAGTATTTCTACCCAACTTCTTTTATGATTAGATAGTTAATCAGTATCAGTACCTATAACACAACTCACATAACTCATTTTATCTTTCATTTCACACTTCCAAATCTGAAGTGAATACTCTGGGGAAAAAATACGGACAACTTCAATCTCTTCTCTAACTGAGTTCATATGAATTAAGGGTACTGGGCCATATATTAAGTTAATGATCAATACATCAACTGGAAATCTACAGTATTCTGTAATGATGTAATCCTACAGTATTAAAGTACTGTCAAAAACCACATTTTCCAAGTTTTCCAAGAACTAGTTAGGCGAATTTATAAGCCACTGCTAGAAAAATAAATACCTACACATAGAGCAGAATTGAGAATCACTTCTCACAATAGATATAATTCTAGGAAGAAAGCCATACAAAAAATAATTCTCTGTAAATTGAATGAAATCTCAATGCATTAGTGGTTTCCTGACTTAACAGCTAATGACCTCTGTCCCCCCACATGAAGACATTTTTATTTTTAGGATATACTGTTTCAAAAAAATACGTAATAACAAAATGCCACTATGAAACTAGAAAACAGACATGAATTTGTAATTTTTAAATATCCCTATCGAGATGTCTCTTTACCTATGAATAGAGTGACTGTCATGCTTAACGGCATATTTTTTAGTCCATGGCCAATGTTTAAGGCCAGTGGAAATGTAGCATTACCTCAGAAAAAAACCCATTTAGAAGCTTCGGGATTTGAAGACCTGAAGTTCAGAAACCAGTAAATTAATGGAACTTTTAATGTGAACATAAATCCTGTCTTGAATTGAACTATCGTATTTATCAACAGCCTTCTAAAGAGTTATATATTAAATTTTTGGAGTAGAATAAACTTTTAATAGCTGATGATTAACATCTCTTATTAGCTCAGCTAGAGAGATCTTTACAAATGTGTCCAACATATCTGTATATTTTTTC
The DNA here is from genome assembly GCF_018350155.1 of Leopardus geoffroyi. Taxonomy (NCBI): domain Eukaryota; kingdom Metazoa; phylum Chordata; class Mammalia; order Carnivora; family Felidae; genus Leopardus; species Leopardus geoffroyi. The sequence goes on from NC_059331.1 coordinate 87,595,079, forward strand.
CTTTGAAGCATACTCATATATTTTTAAATAATTATCACTATTATTTAAAAGAACATAATTTTTTTTTGTTTCTATAAGCCCTAGGACTAAGGCTTACCTGATGTTATATTAAGAAAGTTGTCAGAAAATAAATAAGCAAGAATGAACTATGAAATCATATTACACTTTCATCTGCCAGCCCTAGAAAAGCTCACTTTTGAGCAGTCAGTGTTCTAAGACCTTTTATGAAACCATTCTGGCTGGAAGAAGATGAAATTACTTTGATGATCCCCAAGGACCCTTCTACTAAAGAACTTCAGGTGTTACTGCATCTAAATTTAAGGGCATCCTTTGCCTTCCTTATCTGTTTATGTTCAGTATTTATTCCATCATCCTTAAAAATACATATTAACTATATCCACTGAAATCACAGTCTACAACTGACATTTGGGAGATTTCAAGATTAGAAGAAAACTTTCAATCTCATTGGTCATAAAGTAATAAATTTCTTTCTCATTTTGCCTCACATAAGATGTCTTCTTTTTTTGGTATTTCTAAATGGGTGGAGACTTTTCTGCTTTTCCCCAAATTTCTAATAAACTAGTCCTTACTAAACTTTAGTATTAGGTTCCTAAGTTACCAGGAGCTTCAACGCCTCCTCAAGTCTGCACACACATGGTTAACATCAACTCATCTACTGTCTTCTAACTGAAAAGAATCACTCTTACCGTGTAGCCCTCGGTATACTGAAAAGGAGCCCTGGAACTTTCATCTGCTGTTGGACTCAGAGGCTTGGGGTCAGACATGGACCGCTGCATCATCTTGGCTGTTTTAGGACTTGCCGGGGGCACTTTAGCCATATCTGGATGCAGTACTTTCTGCGGACTTATATCATCAGGGAGGGGTTTTTCATAAGGTACAAAGGCTGATTCTAAGGCTTTGCCTGGTGAAAGTGGTGAGATGGGTGAATAAAGGACTTTTGGAGATTTGGGTGGGGAAGGAGCCAGCTGTAATGTGGAATCTGCCCGAAGGTGAGATGAGTAACCAATCTCTAAAGGTGTTGGGCGTTTCTTGTCTTTGGGTGGAGATGTGGCACTCAGATATTGAGGACTCTGTGTGTCTGAATCTGCTTCTGTTTGACATCCTAAACTGCCCCCTTTGTAAGTCTTTTCAGGTGCTGAAATGTGTTTAATTATTTCTACCTTGGCATCCACGCGTGCCCGTACTGAAGGCGTTCTTATGGTTCCGACTGGTTCAGTCTGCACAGATATCTCTGCTACTGTTTGAACTGCTATGCTGGAGACTTTGGAAAGGGGTTTGGTCTTGTCAGCCTCTGCAGTGCTGTCACCATATTTCCCTACTCGAGCTTTCCTCCTTGCTCTAGCAGGCACATCCCATTCATCCTGATCTTCGTCATCAGTTTGGACACTCGTATCAACACTCTTTTTGGTTCTCCTCCTCCTACTCACATAACTCCGATCTGCCGCGTCCTCGTCGTCGGTTTGAACGCCACTGTCCACTATCTTTTTAAAGCAGCGTGGATCATCAGCCATATGTTCCCCGAGCTCATCATACTGTCCACGGACTTTAGCCGCAGCGCTTCTCTTTTTGGGTGGTTTCTCATCTTTCACAACCACATCTGTTAGAGGTATTTCTGAAACCGTACTCAGGATGCCAGGTGGGGCGATGTACTGAGTGACGCCATCAGACTGCACCGTGTACCATCCTTGGCTCTGTGGTATTTCAATCGCCACGACGGCTGAGGCCGTGGTGGTTGCATCCTCAGTTGCCCAAAACTGGCCGCCTTCTGGGGCAGCGTACTGACCTTCCAAAATTGCCTGCTCTGTCGTGGTTTGCGGAGAAGCAGTTCCAGAGGGGTCATAGTTATACTGGTAGATCTGGCGAATCTTCTGCTCTTCTAGCTGCTGGTGAAGCTGTTGCTGCAGCTGTTGGATCTGCTCCAGCTGTAACTGCTGCTGAGCTAATGTCTCCTGCCTCATCATGAACTGGGCTTGCCGCTCTTCTTCCTGCTGATACAGAAGGTGCTGCTTCATAGACTGCAGCTCCTCCAGCTTTTTTTGAACCATGATCTTTTCCTGTTCTCGGAACCTTTGAATCTCCTGACGTTCCCACTCTAATTCCTCAGCAAAACGTTGCTGCTTGATTTTCTCCAGCTCCAAGAGCTCACGCTCCAAGTCGAGCTGCTGCTGTTGTTTGCCTTCTTCGGGGACAATTAAAATAGCACTTTCGTCTCCCACCACTTCGGAAAACACGTCAGAGGCTGTGGTTAGAGTGGGAACGGAGTCTATTGTCTCAGCGGTAAGGGTTTCCACTGTAATAGTTTGCAAACTGGCATTGATATCGATACCGGTTGCTGCAATGTCTGTTTCAGACGCACCTGTTGTTAGGAAATATGATCTAGGCATTGGCTGGCTCTGGTGCAGGGCGGATAGCGAAGTCACCGCGTCAGCTGTGTGCACACCAGACAAATCCCTCACCGTGGTGCTGAAAATGGAGCCAGGCTGTGTGGTGATAGCAAATGTGGAGGGAATCGGAGTTGCCACTGAAGAATAGACAACACCATTGGATGACCTCAAAACACTCCCCACACCATACTGGGATCCCGGAGGCGGAGTCATTCTCGCTGTGGAATACTGTGGGGTACTAATCCCAACTTCTGAAATGACTTGTCGTGTTTCTGGATATGGACCTGTAGTCTTGCTTGAATAATCCATTACCTCACCTGAAATACAGGGTAGAGTTACAGTCCAGTTCCCAGAATAAATGATGCGTTTGGGGTTTGAGGGCCCTCTTGATCTTGACGAACATAATGAATGGGACTGCATGCAAATCCACAGGTTAATCTAATTGGATGCAGAATGAAAGCAATGTTGAACATGCAGGCGCATGCAGGTGACTTTGGGCAGAACAAATTAAAAACTGAAGAAACAAAAGCGCACATGTACTCCGAAATATGCTGCCAAAACATCCAAAGAAAGAGAAAAAGTAACACAATTGGAAAAGGGACCACATTTTCATCCTGAAATGAGATGAGGGACACCATAATGACATTTCAAGGAAAGGTCTGCTGCCACATCATACTGACCTGCAGTAATTCTCCCTGAAGTTAGATCTACTGCTGTATCAGTTCCTCCAGAATAATCAAAAGCATTCTTACTTTTATAGAAAAAATGTCCAGCTTCTGCTAAATTCGTGTCAGACATGGAAGGTTTCATTCCCCCAATCCCTCTATAACCAGAAGGGCCTGACCGGTCATATTGATAGTGGTCATCCCTATAACCAAAACGATCCTCAGGAAGAGTAGTTGCGGGCTGCTGTGCTGTGCAGCTCCTTCCAAAAGGTAACTTGTAAACCATATCGCAGCATACAGCTCTTCTTCCTGCAGTCAGATCGACAGGCTTTTCATCATCTTCTACTATTTTGGTCACCACACCGGAAGTAGATTCATCCATCGTTACAACAGTTCTGTGAGACTTGGTTGTACTGAGATCTACTACTTCCCCATCAGCCATTCCCTGGCATGTGACGCTATCTGTCCATCCATTTGTGACTCCGACAGGAGGTGCGGTAACAGGTTTTGTAACAGCCGATGTCACCGGGTGTGCTGATGTACCTAAAGATAAGTTTATTGGTGCGTCCTCCCTAACTGCAGGAAAGGCCTGGCCACTCGGTATCCTGTACGGGGGAGGCTCAGCATGCTTCGATGTAGTAAGCTGGAGGGGTGCTGGTGTTGCATGTTCTATACCCACTAGGCTTTCTGGGCCCATGGTATAACCTGAACTAGCTGCGCACGTGACAACAGTCACCGTCTCAGTGACCAGGGGCATCGGCGTTACTGCTGATGAAGTTGCACTGAGATTTATAATAGATGGTTGGACGGCGCTGATTTGTCTCCCATAGACTTCATGTGTGGTGGTCTGCCTTTTCATATCCATTGTGGAGGCAGAAAGATCCATACACTTTTCAGTTACTTTAACTTCTACTTTTGGTACTGTACGCAAATCAATGGCATCACCAACAAGCGGCAACTTTCCATTTTCCTTATGCTGACGCTTCTCTAAATGTAGGTTATCTAGAGCAAGAGGCTCTGGAGGAATCGATATAGAGACACTGCTGAGACCAACACTAGTCAGTGCACTTCTGGCTGCTGAAGCCTCAGCCTTGGAAACTTCAGTTGTGAAAAACTGTGTAACTGAGGTTGGGGATGCTTGAAATGAAGATAACGTTGTGACAGGGACAGCAGAAAATGTCTCCAAAGCTCCTGACATGTACAAGCTCTGTTCTGAAGAACTTGGCATTCCTGCAGTTGTCATAGGAGGAACTACAGAAAACACTGGTTCGATGGAAATCAGGTCTTTGGGGGGTGATCCCAGGGGCCAACTGGTAACTGCTTGACTAGTTGAAGAATCGGTTGGAGTCCCAGGTTCAGATGGCAATGTGATAACCACGTAGGTTTCCATGAGGGATTTGGAAAATCTTGGTGAGGACTTGTTAGAGTGAGGGGATGCTGGGGAGGTAGGGGAAGGTAATTTATAATCTGCTGAAGTCACTAAATTTAATGTCATGTTTGAAGCTAAAGATAGACCTGTTGGCTTGGGGTGTGTATCTGTTGATTTTTGTGTAGTTACTGGAAGCTGAGGGACTGCTGGTTTAGGGGCAATCGGAGGTTTACTTGGCTCAGGTCTGTGTGTAAAGACAAGTCCAGATGGGATGGAAGATGGCTTAGGAGGAACAGGAGGAGGTGCAGTGGTACATATTTTTGTTACAGGTAACCCATTACTTCTTGGAATAGCTGTAGCCTCTACTGTAGTAACAGCATCAACTAGAGGTTTAGCTGTAGTGGTTACAGTCTCTGGAGCTGTAATTGTTAACTTTTTTGTAGGATGAATGATTGGCTTGGGTGAGGTTGGTGGAGGGAGAGGTGGAGGGGGGGGAGGAGGGGGAGGGGGAGGAGGGGGAGGGGGAGGGGGAGGGGGAGGAGGAGGCTGTGCTGATGTGTCCAAAGAAGAACTTCTAAAGAATGGACGCGTTTTAGTTGGAAGAGAGGTAACAGAAGGACTGCCGGATGGCAACGGAGATGCGGGTTTTGTTTGATCAAAGACCTGTCCTGATATAAAGCACGTTGCTGAAACCCGCTCCCCTACTGGAAGGGCCACGGCAGAAGAAGGAGGTCGATCAAACACAGTTTCAGAAAAGCTCATCTTTGTTAGTTCAACCTCAGTCTTCTCCCTTTTATCTCTGTAAGCTTCCAGAACCTCGAGAATAATTCCATTCCCAGTGTCCTTCTTGGCTTTCTTCACTGCGTCTTTTGCAGATACAGGTAAGTCAGTGGAAACAGTGTCAGCAATCAGCCCCTCCGGTTTAGTTCCTATAGATTCTAGAATAGGAGGCTCTACATCAGATAAGGAAATCACGATATGATCAGCACCAGTTCTTCCATCTGGTGTGGTGGCTCGATCTAAAGATACACTTATTTCTTCCGGATAGTCTATAATGCTGCCCGGAAAATATGTTGATGAAGAAATTCCCTCAGAATCTTCAAATTTAGTTACTACATCCACTGGTTCCATATAAACTGTGGTTATGCTATCCAAGGTAGTGACAGGTGAGGAGCTATCTGTGGTACAAACTGAAGAAACAGAAGATGTGAGAGAGGGTGTGTCAGAGGGTGGGACGGATGTAGCACTTTCTGAAGGCTCAGAGTAGGTCAAAATCAGTGATTCATGGGCAATTATCTCTTGGATTTCCCTTGTATAATCTGTTACATATTCATCCTCAATTTCTTCTGTTGAAAAATGTTGGGTTATTTTGACATCTGGGATAGAGAGTGTTGCACTGCTGGTCGAATCTGTAAGAGATGCTCCTGAGAGAACACTTGATGTCAAAGATGCATCGGGCACCCTGTCAAAGTCCACGGTAGACTCTATCATGTCATCTGTGATGGGGGGCTGGGTTGGACTGGATCCAGGTGTTAACTGCATTTGCTGCCTCTTCATGAGTTCTTCATAGGCAGCATCAGCGTCTAATAATTTTTTGTCTTCACTGGTGGAAGTCACCATACTACCCAGATCCACTATTTCATGGCTTTCTGGGATGATAAAAGAGCTTGAAACAATGTCTTCTTGAGGCACAATAGAATGTAAGCTTTCTAACTCATAAAACTCTTTCTGGAGGTCTGTTATTTTTTGCATAGGATCTTCATAAATCTGTTCTGGGAGTCTTATTTTCTGCTCTTTCCCTCTCTGCTGCATAAATCCATTTTCGTCTTCTTGCCTTGTTAGCAGACTGCCATCTACCGAACCATTGTATGTGTCCTCTACTAAAGATTCATAAATATAATCCTCTATTAACATGCCGCCATACAAAGGCTCTTTTTCAAACATTTCATCTCGTTCAGGTACAGCTGGAAAAGGTTTATATTTGTGGGTTTTGTGCATCATTTCTTCATACATCTCCTCGGCACTTTTTAATGCCTTTTGGCCACCTTCTTTCTGCATAATAGACTGCTCATCTGTTGGTGAATATAAAGACACAGCTGTGGGCAATTTATAAACTTTTTGCACTTCTATTATCTTTTCTGGGCTTATTTCAAAGCCTTCTGGGTCTGACTCTATGCTAGGTGAGTATTCAGAACAAGAAGATCGATGGAGCTCTTCCATTTCCGCAGCCTGGCGTAATTCTTCTGTTGGAGATGCATCTTCAATGGGAGAGAGATTACTGGGTGGTGTCTTTGGTCTTTCCCTCCTTCTCTGAGCTCGAAGTTCATCTTTGTCTTTCTTTGATTTCTTACTAGAAGTCTTTCTTTGCTGCTGTTCCAATTCCCGCTGCTTTTCTTGCTCCTTTAATAACTCTTCCTCCTCTCTCAATTCTTCTTCCTCTGAAGAATCTTCAATAGTAGGTAAAAGAGGACCATGTGACCTGTGGCGAGCCTTACGTTGTTGCTTGCTCTCTCCTTTTTTGTGACTTGGGCTACTGTCACTGTCCTCATCAAGAGACGACACTGAGGTAGGGGACGTGCCAGGAGTGAAGCTGGAAGCATGAAGACTAGAAGATCCTTCCCCCCTTGACCTATCTTCTGGGGAGTCTGTCAAGCTCTCCATTTCCAATTCTGGCTCCTCATCAAAATACAAAGCCGTTTTTTTCTGTGATGAGTCTGCAGAGTATTTATCTGCTATTGTGCTGTTGAGTTCAATGGTTTTGAAGCGACGTAGCCCCCCTCCTCCAGCAACTACAAGTTCTTCACTCTCTTGACTTTTAGTTTCTCTGTACTTAAGCTCAGGACTCTCATCAAATGTCTCATCATCTTCATCATGCCACGAATGGCGTCTCCCTGCATCATCATCAAAGCTGGCACTACTTTTCCGAGTTAGTCGCCTGTGTTTCCCGGCTGTTGCTTTCCCTTTTCCTTTCATGTCTTCCTTCTTCTGGCTCTCAATACTACTACTAATCTCTTTGAGCTGGCTCCTAATGAACTCATCATCTTCAGAAGCTGAAGCATCTTCGTCAGCACTCATTTCTATAATCTGTTTTCGAATAAAGTCCTCCTCTTCACCAGACCCTTGACTATCTTCCTGTTTATACTCATCACTGCTCGATGAACCAACACTGGTTCTCCGTTTTCTTTGTGGAACAGGTGAATTTTCACTTTCACTACTGTCTTCAACTGAATCATAAAGCTGTCTTCTTGTAGCTGTGTCATCAACAAACTCGGACTTTTCTTCGTGGTCCTTTCTGGAAGGAATGTCTTGTTGGCTATCTTTTTTTAAAGTGTCTTTTTCTTCTGGACTCTTTTTAGGCTCCTCTTCTGAAATTGTAGTTTCCACTGTTTCAGATAAACTCTGAGTTTTCTGTGGGTCCTTTGGCTGCTCAGAAGAAACCTCATGAGGTTGAGTTTTCTTTTCTGACTTTTCTTCAACAAGTGTACTTGCCTGAGCTTCCAAAATGGAGAGGACCGTACTTTCTAACTTAGCCAAATCTGAGGGGCTGGAAGGACTGCTTTCTTGGGAAAAAGAGTCCTTTTTGAGTCCCTTGAGCAAATCTTTTTCATCGCTTGGAATAAGACTTGGAATTTCACCAAGTGAACTTGATATCCCATCAGAAGAATATCCTGTGTCACTCAGACCTTGTGGGCTTTTTGGTTGCTGAGAACTTGAAGTGTCTGATTTGTCATCTTCCTTTTCCTAGCAGGGAGGAAAAGATACAGGAAAAACTTAACGTGATTAAACTAGTAACATGGCCTCTCTATTACTCCCAATTACTACTATGAACTGAGGAATAATTATAGGATTTCTTCTCAACTATAGGCCAGTATTTAAAAAAAAAAAAAATCTCTGGGCCCCAAACAGTTAAAATAGTTGATACATACTGATTAAGGTTAGTTTTCAGTTAAACTAAGTTAAATGTCAGTTCTCAATGACATTTGATTTTTTTCCATGAATACTCCTTATATTTCAATAGTATTTTCTTTCAAACACGTGATTATCTTTCTCAGCACATTTACTTTGGAAAAACGAGAAGAGAAAAAAGAGAAAAATTAATTTTTTCATTAATATAATCAATACTTTTGAATTCTGAGGACAGGCAAAGAAAGAAAAAAAAAAAAAATCAGAGGATGGGCTTTTTACCAGACTACAAGTTGTAAGAGATGATGGAAAATTTACTTAACAGAAATACGTAGGTAATATGACTGTAATGTTATTCATCTCAACTATCATAGGAGATTTATTTTTGAAATAGACTCCAATAAGGCACTACTTTTAAAAGATACTTTAGGGGCGCCTGGTTGGCCCAGTTGGTTGGGCGTCTAACTTTGGCTCAGGTCATGATCTCACAGTCTGTGGGTTCAAGCCCTGCATCAGGATCTGTACTGAGAGTTCAGAGCCTGGAGCCTGCTTCGGATTCTCTGCTTCCCTCTCTCTCTGCTCTCCCCCACCCCCAACCCGTGTTCTGTCTCTCTCTCAAAAATAAACTTCAAAAAATAATAAAAGATGTGTAAATAAAAAATAATTTAAAGATGTGAAGACACTATATTTACTTGGTATTGTTATTATAATTCTCTGTCATTTGAAGTGAATGTTTAGAAACTACAAACTTTGAAAAAGTTATGCAATAATTACTGACTCATGGCTTTACCTCAAGAGAAATATCCAGCTATTATTTTTTTTTTAATTTTTTTTAATGTTTTTATTTATTTTTGAGACAGAGAGAGACAGAGCATGAACGGGGGAGGGGCAGAGAGAGAGGGAGACACAGAATCGGAAGCAGGCTCCAGGCTCTGAGCCATCAGCCCAGAGCCCGACGCGGGGCTTGAACTCACGGACCGCGAGATCGTGACCTGGCTGAAGTCAGACGCTTAACCGACTGCGCCACCCAGGCGCCCCAACCAGCTATTATTTTTATAGTGTTGCTAATCTCATTTATTTTCAGCATCACACCTCAAAGATATTAATAAATATCACTTACAAATGTCTTCTGACTTTGCAAATACGTTGGACTTTTACCTTTACACCATGTCAAAGTCAGCTCCTTTCGACCAGTTCGATAATTAAATTTTCTAAATGGGATCGTGGGCTTTCCAAGGAGCTGGGACACTAAGCAGACAAATCACAGCCTCGACCTGCTGCTTTTCTTGGGCTGTGATGAGGCCATGCCAGTGATTTGGTTCCAGAATCAGAGTAGCCTTAAATGAAAATACTAAGCACAGAGGATTTTGTAGAAGTCGAAATTAAAATTACCTATGAGCAAAATGGAACTCAACTGATCCAGTGAGTTTTCATGCTTAGAGTGTTAAAATAACCCCCACAACCCTATGGAATGAAGAGGTCAGAAAACAAACCACAGGAGGACATGCTCTGTTGGACCCTGGCCTCTGAGGGCACCTCAATTCCACTAAGTCTGTGCCTTGAACTAACTATCTGAATATTTTCAGTGGGTTTGTAAGCATGGGCTCCTCCCATGATCACACGTCAGGTTGAACAACAAACAACAAACATGAAAGAAACTTTCTTCCTTCTTTCTCTCCTCTCCTTTCTTCTCTCCTCCTTCTTCCTCTCCTTCTCCACTTCCTTGTCTTTCTGCTTCTTTTAGCTGTAGAGTTCTCAAATATAAAAGCTGTTGGTTTGATATTCATTTTCCACTCATGTTCCTCTCAATACCTATATTGTTACTATGTATGGTTAGAAACGTATTTTGAATACATTATGTGGTAAAATTCTTTGGCCAAATTTACAACACGACGTAACTCAAATTCAAAAAGACAGTGATAGGGGTTTAGTCAGTTAAGCATCTGACTCTTGATTTCGGCTCACGTCATGATCTCACAACTTGTGAGTTCGAGCCCCCACATCAGGCTCTGTGCTGACAGCAATGAACATGCTTGGGATTCTGTCTCGCTCTCCCTCTCCCTCTGCTTCTCTCCTGCTTATTTTCTCTAATAATATAAATAAACTTAAAAAAAATCAAAAAAAAACGGTGACATATTATTCACAACCCTAGTGCAAAAAGCAGTAAGTACTCTTTGGTTTACCATGAATTAACTTTCCAGGTCATTTCAGATGTCTTCCCAGGAAAAAGTTACTTATCAACAATTCCAAGACTTTAGTTAGTAGTAGGGCTCATGAGCACCCAACTAATATTGGTTCCTTTATCTTAAGAGCTACACGTTAAAGAGGTCAGCACAGGTGAAGCAGACTTCTAATAAAATCTTTCTAGATGGTCCAAGGGGAGGGATGTTTCTATCTCCTTATATCCTACACATTGATGAACACAATTTCTTTGAGTCCAATATACTTCCTATGTCTTTCTTTATCTGCCTTCCCACTCTTCACTAAATCATAGTAAACACCATAACCAGAGAGGTGGGGTACCTAAGCTCCTTGTGGAAAAAGAAAAAAAAAAAAGGTAAAAAAAAAAGGTAAAAAAAAATAGGTAAAAAAAAAAAAAAAAAGATCTTTCAGAATCAAATTGTGATAGTGACATTTATATTCTTTATTTTGCATCTGCATAGGTTATAAAACAACAATGTAATACAGTATCCATATATGGAGGAAATGTAACCATTGTTATATATAACAATTATTTTGAGTATAATAAAAGAGAAATTAGAGTTTTATACAATGGATTCTGCAGATTCTACATTTTATAAAAATAAGATTAGGACCAGACATATAATGTAACAAAGAGAATTAAGATACATTAGACAGGGGACTAACACACATAAATATCAAGATACCCATCCTGCAATCTCCTTATGTGGCCTATCTCCATGTCCTCAAGCTTTCTTTCTTTCCTTAGTACCATGTTCTACCCATTTCTCCCTCCTGCTGCTCTCCCGGTCTCTTTCCTCCACATTCTGCAGAGGATTCAATCATTATTTACCTATGATGATGCTGTGATGATTTTCCTCTCTAAACGACTGTTACTCTCCATATTATCAGGTGGTAAAAGGCTGCAAAGGTTTTGCTCTATATGCTTGCGGGTCTAAGATAAAATGTTTGGAGTGTTTAATAAGAAAATCAAGTTAGGTGACCAAAGGGCATTGGTCTGAATTTTTCAGAAGAGACAGTTGCTCATGTATTTATTGTACCATGGTACAGTGAAAAAAAAGTCCTAATGTCAACTCTTCTGCTACTAACTCGCATACCAAAGTCTTCTGGTAGAGGCGAGTGATCTTCTTCACTACACGGTTAGCTGGTTAAATCTCAGATCACATACCAACCAGGCCCTTTGGCTCTTTAAGGCACCTACCCATTCATCTTTTCACTCACTGCTGCTAAAAACAGAAACAAAAAAAGAAAAGAAGTTTTACTTCATGTACAGAGAGGGGCACACTGAGGCCCTCATCTGTCCAAGCAGTGATCCCTTCTATAGCTATCTACTTTTCTCTGGGAGGTATGTGAGTGGGGGTACGAGTGAAATTCGTACTCACACAGGTTAACTGGGCTACACAGCTAATATACACTGCAAAATCCTTGCTTTTTTTTTTTTTTTAGACAAGGGGATAATGTGATCAAATCAGAAAGAGTAGATGGAACTAAGAAGAACATAAAACATGCTGTATAAGTTGGGTTTGGTTTTCTCTATTCCATCTTCAAATGGATGTCTGAAGTACTGTAACTTGAGAGGAATATAATCAAAGTATTTATGTGAGGGAGGCATAATTTGGCTTATTTTCTTCCAAGTTTCTAAGTCCCTAGGACTAAAAGATTGGGAGTTTTCTTCTAATTGCTTCAAAAATGTGTCATTACATACTTATTTTTGAGAAGAATATTATGTTACTTGTGATAATATATTCAAACTTAATAAATAGATCCAAACAGTTCTTTCTAAATTTCGTATGTATTATATATAACACATATATGCATTTATGTGCATAAACATCACGGTGGTTTATTACTTATGCATTATTTTCTTCATTTGAATAATCAGAAGTTGAAATTAATTACCCATTTCATTTTTTACATGTAATACAATCTGGAATGACCTCTGAAATTAAATTAAGAAGAAAACTCCAGGCATCTACCTTTTATGTGAGAATTTTGTCATCTTAGATGGAGGCAGTGAGTGGGAACAAACATAATTTAAGCACACTTTTTTTTTTTTTTTTAATAGCAATGTCATTTTTCAGTTCCCCCGAGGAACACATTTTCCATGCATTTTTCTCCCCGAGGAACACATTTTCCATGCATTTTTCTAAGTACATTTAGCATTAGATTCCATTTCACTTACTTTTACTGTTATTATTATTGCACTTTTCCCATGTATAGAATTATGGTACTTGAGACTTGAGTGTTTCTAAGTCTGTGTATATGAAACAATTACTCAAAACTTTCAGAGGCTAAGATTCATATATTTGTTTACTTACTAACCCAAAACAGAGAGTGGAGAATTCCTTTTCCTTCCAATATTCCACTGCCATTTTTGACCTGGAGACCAGTCAGAGACAGGCAGTGATGAACTAATCCCCAGGTGAAACTCTTCTGATGGTATCATATCTTGAAGCCTTCTCTAGTGATGGAGAAGGTACAAAGACACACTGTACTGCCGAACTTAGTTCTGCCCTTTCACAAATACTGAAATGGTTAGCCTTTCATACTGAAGGTAAATGGAAGTTTTTTGAACATTACTGTAGTTACCACCTGAATTCTTGGTTAAACTTAAGACTGGACAAAGAAAGGATACAATATTGCTTAATTTTCCCAAGCCATTTATTTCAATGGGCCAAAGTAAGACAACAAATGAATGACCTTTAATCATTTATACAATGTCAGGGTCAAAATGGATTACTAGTCTGAATGTTCCAAAAATTCTGAACAAGATTAAGTCCATAAAATTCACTGGGACTGGAGAGAAAAATCAAATAGTCTCACCTACATGAAAATCCTTTTCACTACAGAAAACCTCATTATTTTTCATCCTGATTATTCTGCCATGATATACAATGACTTATATTTAACTTGAATATTAACGCCTTAGTCATTTTAACCAGAAAAAAAAAAAAGTTTCTGCTAACGGGCATTCAAATTTCGATTTTTTTTTTTTTTAATTTTTTTTTTTTTCCAGCGTTTATTTATTTTTGGGACAGAGAGAGACAGAGCATGAACAGGGGAGGGGCAGAGAGAGAGGGAGACACAGAATCGGAAACAGGCTCCAGGCTCTGAGCCATCAGCCCAGAGCCTGACGCGGGGCTCGAACTCACGGACCGCGAGATCGTGACCTGGCTGAAGTCGGACGCTTAACCGACTGCGCCACCCAGGCGCCCCCAAATTTCGATTTTTATCTGGAGAACTATATAGTGTTTCAGTGTAATATATCAAATGCAGACAAGCAATATTGTTTAAGTATATAGATAAAAAAAAGAGAACTCTGTAGTAATGTGAAATTTTAAAACATTAACTAAAAAAAGTAAAGAAGGATGTATCTTTCAAATTATTTATTCTACTTGGGGATGCATTTTAATCCCTTTTGACAAACACATTTTGTGAGAGAGGAATAAAAAGAGACAAAAAGGTGTGGCCACAGAGAAATGTAAACAATATGCTGTGATAATATGAATGACACAAATGACAAGTAAATAACGAAAATAACATAAATATATAAGAAAGTAAACAACTACATAAAGTATTTAGGATTATAGTGGAAGCTGCTTAGAGAGAAGAATCATTATAATCATGTAAAGCCAGTATGGTACAAGTGTCACAGGAAAGAATTATGTGTAGTGTTCAAATGCCATGATTTTATAATCAGAACTGGACTACAATCTTAGCTTTGCTGAATCCCCAGCCATGTGATCCTGAGCACAGGAATTTAGTTTCTTTCAACTTAAAAAACATACAATATTTACCTCATTCATTGTTGTGTGGATGAAATGATCAAGAAAATGCATAACATAGTGCCAAGAATATTGTAAGAGATAAATTAAGAGTATTATTTTGATTTCAAACAAAAACAAATTTAAAACCAATCAACATAGGGCATTGAGCAGCAGAAGCACCAGCCACAAGGGAGAAAAGTGGCCCAGAGATCCAAGTGGGAGGTTGTCAGTTGGGATGATGGAGGGGTGCGGCATTTATGCACAGAGAAGAACTGAGTACAGGTGAAGAGGGCAGAAAGTTCAAACTACCTTCAGGAATTACACACGGGCGTATTTATTTGGCTGTTGTTCTACGTATCACTTGTGGGAATATCAGGCGTTGCTTACAAGTTATACTGGAGCCAAATTCCACAGAGCTGAGAAAGCCAAACTGAGTTATTTACACAGGAGTCCTGGCTGTGGGGTGCAGAAGCCTGGACAGGCCTGCAAAATCATCTAATGGCTACAAGAAGTACATGTGAAGATATATTTTTATACACTGATATAAAAATATTCTCCTAATATTTAGTAAGTGGATTGATGCTAATAGTCTTTTACTCCTTATGTGAGTTGGTCATCTGTTTTGTGAAAAATCCTGGGAGAAAACTGAGAGTCACACTCTAAGGAGAAGTTATAGTGAGGTAGTCACTTTATTCAACCATCTTTAGACTGAGGCTTATTATTCAGTTAGGCAGATCTCTGGCTTTTATTTGCTACTAGCAATTACACCTGTTTTCTTAGAAGAGGTAAGTGGTAGACAAAAGATTCTGGCAAAACAAAAAATCACGTCACAAAGATAATAATAATGTAAGAAAGACACAAACACTGACACGCTTCATATCATTACAAACTTTTCATCAGCAACGTTACAAGAAAAAAGTAATGATGACCAAGTTAAATCAGATGGGACCTAGCCAAAAATGCCCGACATTATCAGGAAACCTATTTGACATCTGTATTGACATCTCTCATGCTAACAGCACATCTTACCTAAACACAACGTAAGCTTTAGCACAACAGCAAGTGATATTGTGGCATCAACACAGACCTCTAAAATTTTCTGAAAATAAATATTCCAGTACTTTACCAACTTTCAATAAATTACATAATAAACATTTAGAAGCTTTTGATTTTTCTTATTTCATAATAAAAGAAAAAAAAGCTACACATCATTTGGATAAAATTGGATTCGGTAATATGTATGAAATGATATGGTGACAAATTAAACTGTATTTCTTGTCAGCCAATATTGTTGGAAAGACTACAGAAATAACAGGAAGGCTTGAGAGAAATTTTTAGAACAAAGTAAGTAGCAAAACTTTTGGTAATAACAGAATTAAAGTGTAGATATTTCTAATATGTTCAGTTTATAATATTTACTATTTCTGCTTTAATAATAAAATACTTAAAGTACTACTGTAAGCCAATAAGGAAAACTATGCCAAAGAAGTAAGCCTCACAATATTGAATGGTTTCAGGTATACATATTTATTTTTTTATGAAAAAACTGTATATTAGCTACTGAAGAGTGGCTTTTTCTTTGATTGGAATTATTCTTTTAAAAAGGGTAAGAATACAGAGATTGCAGTATACCTGTGAAATTCATTTACTACATCTGTTATAAGTAGGTCAGATTTGGACAGAAGACCTCTGGATTTTCCAGATGTGACAAATGTTTTGTATACTGATGAGACCTTTATATTTTGAAGAATATATATTTTGTGTATTTTGTACTGGGATAGAGAATAACTCTAAAGTTATTTAAATCACAGAGGTTTACTGATTATATATAGGAAATTAATTTAAAAAGCTGTAGAATATGAAGATGGATCTTTTTTGACAAAAATAGGATTATCCCAAGTTTGTTCAACTTTTTGGTGATGACAAGTGGTTATCAGTAATATACCACTTACTAGATGCTATAAAGTAAATGGAATGATGGAGGGGAATAAAGTATATAGGAGAAAGTAAACTCTGGTTATCAGCAATATGGTACTTATTAAGTACTTAGAAAAAACAAACACTAGCTGTTCTTGAAGAGAATTATGGTGTGAAAACAGTCCTTTGAAAAGAGCTATGTGGAAACCATGTGATTATGCTATATAAAATAACATATGTCATTTTTAAAAGCTGTCGTATCTGCTCATTTAATACGTTTTAAACAGAATATTCTCATCTGTTTCTAACCCTTCCAAATGAAGAACCCCAGTGGATTTTAAAGCAATTCATTCATATGTGTGTGTGTATGTGTGTGTATGTGTGTGTGTATGTGTGTGTGTGTATGTGTATATATATATATGTATGTATGTGTATATATATATATATATATATATATATATATATATATATATATTTTAAATACCGTATTTTCTGACAGAACAAGAACAAATAACTATTGGTCTCATGGAAGATAAACATTTACCTGTGGAATTTCCACAATTAAAAAATTATTTTCAGTTTCAAACTTAGAGAATAGGTAGCAAGATTTGGGAAGTACAAACTCTGATCTGCTTCTTCCAATTCTGACATATCTTTGTGGATTATCTTTCTTGTTATGGATAGTCATTAGAACTAAATATCAAAATATCAAAATAAGCTTAACTTAGAAGCTGAATTTAAGATAACTCTATCATAAAATTGCAGACCAAGATTTTCAAAAATACTGAAGCGCAATCCATGTTCTCTCTAAAGTACTATTATTAATCATATTTTATTGTGATCAAATGTAACTGTATTTAAATAATTATAATAAAAACAATTTTAGTCTATTTCATTTTATATTTTTGTGAATGTTTTATACATTAATAAATCACTGTACACATTTAATTTACAAATAAGTAACACACATTAAGGTTATAAAATAATATTAAAAGTAGTGATAAAAAGACACAACAAAAAGGAAGTGATAAAGGTGTAAAATAAAAAGTGCATTAACAAAATATCTGGATATTTCTCATTTAGATTCTATTTAGCAAGCAATGGAGAAGCATTAGCAATATCTGAGTGATAAAGTGAAATTACGTGCACCCTACAAAATAATTATCTGACAATTATATATGGAGGAAAGGAGAAAGAGAAGGCACAGTGACCAGTAATTAGATTACTCAAATCACTGATGAAAGGTCATGAAGGCCATAATTAAGAGTGTGCTCAGGAATAGGAACTAACAGACAGGAATGTGATGAATTGGATGCCGAGAGCAAAGGGCAGGCAGTAAGAAGAAGCCTCAGATCTCTCAGAAGGGTAGTGATCAGGAAGGTAGAGGCAGGTGAGTGATGCTGCCGTTACCAGAAACAGAAAGTCAGGAGCAGAAAAAGCCTCTAGAGAGTGTAGATAAAATTCCAGCATACTGAGTTCCAGTTTACAGTGAGGCTTTGAAGTGGAACATCTACTGAGTATTTGAAACTGCAGATCTGATACTCAAAAGAGGGGAAGAAGGTGCACAGGTAGACTTAACAATTGTTCATGGGGCTCTCCTAAGAACAAAGAAGACAATACCCAAAACAAAAATGAAGCAAAATACAAAGAAAATCTCCTCTTACAGAAATGAGGAAAGAAAGTGATACAGGGAGTCAACGTAGAACTCATAAAGTATGATCAGAAAGACCAAAAGAGAACAAAAAGGGAAGGGTTATGAAAGCCAAGGGCCGTTTTACAAAGGGAGAAATGGTAAAAGTCATCAGGTTGTGCAAAGTGGTAGGCTACAAGCAGTAATGGGTGGTGATGGTGATACTACATCCCGGCATAGAATGAAGAATATACAGGTACCTGCTCTTTCTGACTCTGATAAACTCATTTATGTTATGAGGGGAGACCAATGATGAATTATCTGTGAGTGATGCATCATATTACAAGTGATGTATCATATTTTGTATATATGATATATGTGATATATATGAGATGATGTATTTTATTTATCTGGTATATCATATATCAGAGATCGGTTACTAAACCAAGTGTTAAAACTGTAAATGACCAAAAAAGCAACTAAGAGTTGGGATGCACTACAGATTCTAATTAGAGCCCTAATATTAACTTTTAATATTAATAAATCATTTCATTTTCCTTCAAGTCATTGTTGTTATCTGTGAATTAAAATTATTCAACCAAATATGATGTAAGACCTGGTGTAGCTCTCAAACAATCAGAATTCTTCGAAAAATAACACTGCTGCTTGTGCAGATAGTGGTTAAGACGGGTAGATACCCTTAAAAGTTTGCACTAAAGAAAAAAATATGTATATATTATTCCAGATTATGCCTGGACTATAAATAATCCTTCAATATTAAACAAGTAGAGTACATCATATAAAAATCATGTTAAATACTACAATTAACTTTTACGGAAAATGACTTTTGTCCTAAATTTTAGTCACACTTTTTTTTTTTTTTTGGCAACCACAATTATTTAGACCTTTCAATGGCTGATCATACCTTAAGAGGCTTTCAAATGAAAAGGAACTTGTTGACTTTTGCTTAACCAAGTGACTAAGTAAATAGAAACTTAAGACACATATTATTTTATGTTAAAGGTAGATACTGATTTTATGTTCATAGCGGAGAGAAGAAGAACCTTAAAGTTGTAAGAAACTATTTTTATCACCCTAAAGAATTTTGGTAAATTATTAGATATGCATAAAAGCTAGAAAAATCAATCTGCTATCTCTGCTTTATTTAAATTAGATTAAGCTGTCAGAATGCCAAATTTGTTCATTTCGACAACAATTGTTACACTTTTCTGAAAGTGCTTTTAACTGAAGGCTTTCACTTCCATAATTAGCAGTAAGCACTCTGTGTACTTTGGTAAAAATCTGTAAGTTTTATATACCTAACAGAGTGCAAAGATAGGAAAACATAACTTACTGTTTTTTCTTTCCCAGGTTCCACCTGATCAGGCTTTGCTGGGCGTGCTGCCTGTGGCTGGTCTTTAATTTTTTGAGGCACCTCATCATCTTCCTTTGACAAACTTGGAGGTGGGCCAGAGGGTTTGTCTTCCATCTTGGTCTGTGGTAGCTTCTCTTGTACAACCTGTGGAGTCACTCTGCCTTCAGGCTTTTCCTCAGCAGTTGGTACTTGAGTTTTAGCTAAGTCTTGTTTCTGTTCCTCCTCCAGAGCTGTTTTTGTTCCTGGAGGTAACTTTTTGTCTTCAGTGGGTGGCTTTTCTTCTTCAAGAGGGGGCTTTTTTTCTTCTGGGAGTGGCTTTTTGTCTTCAGGGGCTGAAGTTTTCTCTAGTTTACTCTCTTGTTTGTGGTCTGTGGTCCCCTTCGGGACAACCTTTTCCACTGATGGTATCTCTTTCACTTTTTCTGGAATGATTTGTTCAGCTTCTGTTTTTACTTCTTGTTCCTTCTTTTTCACTTTTACTTGAGTAGGCATTGCTGTTTTCTGAGATGGTTGTTCTGGAGGGACAGGCATAGGGGAGGCTTTTGGTGCTGAAGGTGTAGGCGGCATTTTGCCCATATCTCCAAGCTGTCCTGATATTGCTCTCTGGGTTTGGCAATTTAAACAAAGCCATTCTTGAATCTGCAAATGAAACAGCAATGAATAGATTAACTATATTATAACGCACCACTTTGGTTGCATATACCAAGGTTAACATCTGGTGATTTCTAGTTGCTTTTCTGTACAGGGAGAAAGTAGATTGTTTTCCAAACCAATGAAATAGTGACTTCTAAGGAAGACTGCAAAAAGACTATTTATAATCTAAAAATATGAGGAATATTTTCCTCATATTATTTTCCATATTAGAGATTGGCAATTCATTCTCTTCCCCATAAGAAAGAATATATATATTATTATATATTACATATAATATGTATATAGCACTAAAGATGGAGCCACGGAATGAATATATATATGTACATATATATATATACACACATACATTTTTTTTGGTGAAAAATCTACATTTGTTCCAAACACCGTATTTTCGAGCTTGGTGGCTTTAAAATTAGTATTTCCATCATATATTTACACAAAACTATTAAATTTTATGGTCATTTTCTTTTAACTGCAATTAATCAAGAGCTCTTTTAGGATTTAATGTACAATCTCCTATCTCTTGACGAGGGTCAAATGTGCCTCTATCGACCAGAGTAAAACTTCACAAGGTACATGAAAGTTTTCAAGAGTCACCTGTACATAATTCTCTATCTGCTTTAGGACTAAAAAATAATTTCATTCTTAATAATATTCACATTTCTTATGCAACTGAGCAAAATGCAATCACTGGCTCAAGCGGTCTGATATCTTATCCCCCAGGGTTTTTTGAATCGCTGAGTCAAACAGTTTGCTATATTTCTGCTCCTCAGTGTAATCCATAGGCCACCTGCACCAATCAACTGAGATGGTCATAAGACATGCAAATTCCTAGGAATTGCTAAAATTGTTTTAACAGGATCCTGGACTGGGACAAAGATCTGCCTTTTCAATACACTGGTTAATTCTTGATTGAGTCTTTTGCAAGCTGAATTCTGATAATCACTCTCTCTTAACACATACAAATGATGGCATGGGAGACTGATTATGTTAGACTAATAATATTGCAGAATTTCTGCCCTATTGATGTATGTTGCACTTTTTCCTTACCTTACAGCTATTATAATGTAAGAAATAAAGGCTATATATGTAGATTCTAATGGTTACATTTAATCAACACCTATTTTATAAAGACTACAGTTGGAAGTCACACAAAGAGTACTGCATTCATATGCTGCACTGTTTTTTTGAGAAGTTCAATTTCAAACTGCTTTTCATATTGAATCACTCTTTCTAGTTACATTACTTAAATTATTTAGAGACAAAAATCACTTACTGTTCTAGAATATTATCAGGGATCTATGTTTTATTTCTTATTTCAGCTTCCAATTTTTTAGATATCTAAATAATGGTGGCTTAATAAAAATTAGTGTTTTGCAATCTGTAAGCTATTATAATTCTTATTTGCTTATCTAAAGAGTAAAGACAAAAGTCAGTTATTTACTTTTTATAAGATGCTGTCGATAAAACATCAGTATGCATTATGGGTTCATTTGCTTTTTGTGTGTATGATCATCCAATACCAATTCCCTTCTTAATTTCAGTTCTAAGCAGCTCTAGAGTGAACTGTGGCTTCTTTATATAATAACTTTATATAAAAGTCTTAAGAAAGAAACTGATTTGATCCCTTATGTCAAATACAAAAAGCTCCAGCCCTTGTGCTGAATAGTCCCTAGAGAAAGCAGTGCCATAATACCTACAGAAAATCAATCTTAATCCGTGCTGTGGCTTTAAAAACCATTACTCAGTTGAGCCACAGTTTAGAATATTTTCATTCAGAACCTGACATTTTCTTTTTAAACAAAAGCAGACAAAAATAGCTGCATCACTGCTGTTTTGTCACATGGATTCTAAAAACCAAATGCAGGTGTGTGTTAAGTATTCCTATCAGGCCTTGTCCTAATGTAAATAAGTTAGGAAGTTTTTAATATAGCAGGAATACAGGTAACATTACATTGCAAATTTTTATCAACTATAATAATGTGTTTATTTTATTTGAGGTTTTGGAACAAATTGTTTTTACAAAGTTATCATCTCTTACTTTGATACTGCAATGGTATATAGCTCTTGTTAAAATGAAAATAAATGAAATAAAATAAAATGAAAATAAATGAAATTAAAATGAAAATAAAATGAGGGGCACCTGGGTGGCTTAGTCGGTTAAGTGTCCGACTTCGGCTCAGGTTATGATCTTGTGGCTGGTTCGTGAGTTCGAGCCCCACGCCAAGCTCTGTGCTGATGGCTGGGAGCCTGGAACCTCCTTCAGATTCTGTCTCCCTCTTTCTCGGCCCCTCCCCCACTAGCGCTCTGTCTCTCTCTCAAAAGCAAATAAATGTTAAACAATTTTTTTTAAATAAAAAAAAAAAAAAGAAAATGTATTGAGAAAATAAATAACTATTTCAAGGTAGTATACTCATTTTCATATATTTGAAATTTAGGTAATGGGATAAAAGGTATAACCTATTTAATCTATAATGTCACATAAAATGCTTCATTTTCCCAATTTAAAATAATGTTTGATAAACTTAAACAGTGATAACCCACATGACCACCATCTGAAAGGCAAAGGGAAGGCAATAATAGGGTCAGTCTAAAAGAAAAACCATCTTATCCTGAGAGCCTGGCTGGCCAGTTCAAATTTGTGTTTTGCTTACACTTCCATCCATATTCAGTTAAACCTGATATTTTTATACTTGGTGTCTCAATTGCATTACTGATTTGCATTTTAAATAAGATCATAAGGACAGGTCTAATTCTTTTGACTTTACATTTTGTCACCAAAGTTACTTTGGAAATTGATGTTACTATCATGTCAAATAACTACCACTTATGTATCTATTAGGTATCTATTTATTCTATTTACATCTATTTATATGGAAAACGGAAAGCATATAATGCTTTTAACAGGATTGTCTAATGAATCTGCGTAGAATATAAGGAATTTGATAATTCATGAATCACAAAGGAGTATTTTTTCACCAATTAGAAAAGCTGAATTGGCAGCCTTATACATGTGTCTCTTTTCTCTGCAGCCCTAGAACCAAAATTAGAATGCCAGCAAGTTCTGCAAGCAGAGGACGTTATAATATCAGTAAGGAACTAAAAAGGGGGGAAACTATTGTAACACCAAAAATTGTATATTTCTTTAAACATGCAAATTTAAATTTTATTTATTAAAAGGGGATAAGAAAAAGCAGCAGTGAGGGTAAAATCGAAAGCAGACATGAGAAAAGCAAAACTGATCAATTTTAACAATGAGTAAAAATGAATTTTCAAAAAAGTTCATTTTGGACAGCACGGGTATTGTCATTATCGTATCATCATTAAATACAAACACAGTTACTAGAAAAACTGGCTTCACAAATGATAATTTGGGAAATATTCTACAATCACATAAGATGTCAAAAACCATAGTTCACTTTTTTTTTTTTTTGCATTCTTTGCCAAAAATAATCCCAAGGATTTTTGTTATCACTGTATTCAGAGATTTAATTAAGAAACACTACATGTCTAGGTCCAAAATAAAATGTCGTCTGCCCTCCTAGTTCCTCAACAGCCACACCATTAAATACTCATAATGCTTCTAGTCCAGTAGCAAACTGGAGATAAAATAAGCAAGATGCCTAAATTATACAAGAATTCAATGCAAAAAGTATCACTGCCATATATGACTTCTACCACCTGAAAGGATTTTACCACACATGGCATTAACTCCTTCTGTAAATTGCAAAAGACAGGATTATTCATATTTTGCCTTAAGGTTAAATATCAAAAGACTTACAGGTTTATCTTTAAATATTTGCTTATAAAGAAAGACAATCAGAAAATGAATATATGTTATATATTATGTAATATATATATATATACTAAACGCATTTATAGCATTGAGTTTCTTGCATAGAAAATACAAGAAAATACATAGAAAAATATACAGAAAAATACAGATGCTTATGGAGCCTTTTTTTTTTTAAACAGAAGTCATCATTATGGATCCTGTCAGATCATTTCCATTTGTTTTACTATGTTTTTAAAATACATTCTATTTTCAGTATTATGTAAGTATAATAGTATAAAACATAATAAAAGTTTTACCCATATTATTAAATGTATTCAATAAATTCAGAAGATTCTATACTATGAGACCAATCACCTTTTTATTCAGCGTTTCCACATTTATAACCAGGATAACAAATTCATATCCAAGTAGGGAAAATTCTGATAAGCAATTAGCGAATAAAAAACAACTCCATGTTGATCACAACACACTAGAATATATCCAATTGTCAGCTGGTACAATATTAATAAAATGCATTTATTTTAACATCAAATCATCAGGGCTTGTTCAAAACAACGCTCCACAAATCCATTAATCTTAAGAGGAAAGTAGGAAATGAAGGCAATAAAAACCCAGAAAAGGGATGCTGCTATGCTACTCAGCATTTTTCCATCAATAAGCAATTTGCTTTATGTAACATTTCAGCTGTAACTATAGCAACAATACCATTAAGGAAAATCTCAGAACTCCAGGCCTGCCTATTTATTTTTCTAAGTATCATTTCTGAAGCATGATAATAAGACCTGCAGCAGGTTGAAAGTCGGCCTTAGACTTAAAATGGCAGAGCTGTGATGGCCGCAAAACATGCATCAGCACTGGTATTTGTACGTGGGAAATCTCAGTTGCGTCTTAACGTGAATTTTCATGAAAAGACCAATCCTACCAATTTGGAAGGTCAGATAGTTTCCATCGATGAAAGTATTTAAGCAGAGATTAGGTGCCCCCTACTCAGAATTCTGTGAAGGAAAACCAAGTGATCACAGGAACTGATATTTAATATCTTTGAGTTTCCAGCCGACTATTAAGTTTTTGAGTCAACGATAAGAATTTTACATAGGTTTCTGTGTGTTTGTTTATTCAGAATGTTATTTTTTTGATCTGAAAATTATGCTAATAACCTGGTTAGAAATCACTATTTACTCTGGGAGAGAACCAAAGCATAAGAGACTCTTAAAAACTGAGAACAAACTGAGGGCTGATGGGGGGTGGGAGGGAGGGGAGGGTGGGTGATGGGTATTGAAGAGGGCATCTTTTGGGATGAGCACTGGGTGTTGTATGGAAATCAATTTGACAATAAATTTCATATATTAAAAAAAAAAAAGAAATAAATCACTATTTACTCATTGACAGGTCCAAAACCTGGGAAGCAAAGTTACCTGAGACTTTTATCGCTGGTATCAGTCTAACCTATAGTCTTGGATTAAGTTGTTCTTTTTACCTAAAGCCCATACATTCTTACAGTTCAAGCTGAGATTCTGAAAATCAGACTTTTTGTTTAAATTTCTAAATTTATTTGTTATCTGTAAAAGAAAAAAAGGACTGAATTCACAGTTGATGCACTGTTTTTTTTTTTTTTTTCAGATTACACAATCAGTTGCCAGACTACACAATGAGGGTATTAGAAATCTGATCATTCATGAGACTGCACTTTACAAGTGTATGCAGTGAGGTATTTCTGATATTTCCATTCTTATTCTGTCCCTCCTAAAAATGGATGAGATGTGTGTCAGCTCTTCTTCTTAGTATACTGCTTTTGGCTAGAATGCATAGCTTCCTTAGTATTTTTGTTCCCCTTACAATCAATGAAACAAAACCTCGTATGCAAAATACATAAGTGAATGATTGATTGGGATTATTCCCCATTTATTTTCTGTGTGGGTATAAGAATCATATCGGAATGTATTGGAACAGGGGCACCTGGATGGCTCAGTCGGTTAAGCACCTGACTTTGGCTCAGGTCAAGACCTCGCAGTTTGTGAGTTTGAGCCCCACATGGGCTCCTCTGCTGTCAGCACAGAGCCCTGCTTCAGATCCTCTGTCCCCCTCTCTCTCTGCCCCTTCCCTGCTTTTGCTCTCTTACTCTTTCTGAAAAATAAAGATTAAAAAATTAAAAAAAAAAGAATGCATTAGAACATAAATATTCATATTAAAACTAAGCAAAAACCAAATAGGCTAAATTTTAAATATTAATTTTCAATGAAATTCTGACTTTGAAGGGTAAGAATCAATAATGAAACCTAACAGAATATTGGGTGCTGTTAAGAACTTGTACTGGGGTTGTCCTGCCTGGGTTGAAATTTATCAGTGCTCATGTCCCTACTCACCTTTTCTTTTATGTGGATGTTTATTTCTATAAAACCCCACACTCCCATATTCCCACACAAACTCTCTATTTCACTCATTTGAAGCTCTTAGTGTAAGTTTCTATATAATGTAAACTACATTAACAGATATTTCCATAAATAGCAACATGCCAACTAAAATCATGTGTATTACACCAGGGAGTAAAATTATATTTAGATTATAATTGCATATTCTCATTTGACATTCTTTTTGTGTCCATTTTTCTTTGACTAAACCAGGATCATTTTTCTAGTCACTTTCTCATCATAATTCATGTATATTTTTCTAAACCAGGAAAGTAATCTGAGTGTTTGATTTTTTTAATAGCATTAAATAAATAATATATAAATACACACATGCATAATTAAAATACCTCTCTATTATATTGACACAGCTTTGACAGAACTTGAAGAAAAGTGGGCTTAGTTTCCTTTTAGAAAGATATGTATATATTTACATTTATGCAAATATGTGTATTGATTTGCATGGATAAAAACAACACAGGGCGGGGCACCTGGGTACCAGGGCGGCAAAGTCGGTTGAGCATCCAGCTTCAGCTCAGGCAATAATCTCATAGCTCATGAGTTCGAGTCCTGTATTGGGCTCTGGGCTGACCACTCAGAGCCTGGAGCCTGCTTTAGATTCTGTGTCTCATTCTCTCTCTGCCCCGCTCCTGCTTGCACTCTCTCTCTCTCAAAAATAAACAAACATTAAAAAAACTTAAAAAAAAAAAACAACACACACAAGGCTCATTTCCCTATATTGCCTGACTGTCTTCCTTCCTTCCTCCCTTCCTTCATATCCCTCCCTCCCTTTCCCTCTCTCTCTCCCTCCCTGTCTCTATCTTTGTATCTGTACAGAGGGAAGCAAGAAGAGTGAGCTCACTACGACTACTGCTTGATTAACAGATCTATCCGATTTGGGTTCAGTCACAGGGATTAGGGTAACTGATCTCCCAGTAGTGTATATAAAGGACAACTCCAAAGACACAGCTGTTTTCTCACTAGTAACCAAAGATGCAAACTTACGGGTAATCATACATAATTACTGTGTTGGCTTTAGCTAACTCAGCTCTAGCAAAAAAGGAAGGCTTAAAGAGAAGGCTTATCTTCGGATTCATGTCATTTCTATTTGTGATTAAGTGTTCTAGTGCACTACATTCTAGGCTGATAGTTATTTATATGTCTAGTATAAAAAAATAACCAACAGTTTAAAAAATATGCCATGTATTTTATATGGTGACAAGTTCATTTTTTATAACCAGTTCTCATCCTTCTGCTTTTATAAACTTGTATTTTATTTTGTCCCTATTATAAGAGGTGTACATTTATTTTGCATGTTAGTTATTACATCAAAGCCAAAAAAAAAAAAAAAAAAAACACCTTTCAAGGCAAACTTAGTCAACAGTCAGCACTACAGTCCATGAGTAATTGAGTTTTATAACAAATTTTGAAGATTGTAACACACTTCATCACAGAGGAATTTTGTTAAGATTACACAGCTATATGCATTTGGAAGTTAGATTATTTAAAGCACACTGCAGTTGAATGAAATTTGTAGAACAGTTTACAGGATAAACAAAAACCAGTCCCAACTTTCAAATTTAAGGATCACTATGGATATAATATTCAAAGACAGCAGAATCCCGCCAACTAGGGAGCTTGACATGTATACGAAGGGGAGGGGTTGCACCAGACTGACGGGATGATGGAGAATGCAGCAAGGTGGCTGGGAAGATTGGGTAAGCGGTAAGCCCTTCCACAGTGCAGTAGAACGCAGTGCAGGACTGGAAACGCTTTTTGCAGGAAAGAATCAGTGTGTTGATTTTGCAAGGTATAAACCCGCCTAGGATAAACTCTATTTACAAAAATTATCTTTCCTAGTTTCCCATTATAATGCGGCGCTACAGACATTCTGTGTGAGACGGGGAGGGCAGCAGCCAAGCAGCAGCTGTGAGTGCTTTTTACAAGCTCAGAAAGTTGGGACGGGGTCACCAGGGACTGTTGTAGCTCACACATGTCACTTACTGCTTGGCTTCGGACAGCAGGCAGGCATGCAGCTGCTCTATTTCCCTCCGGATTCTTCTTCAGCTTCTTCTTTAGCTTTCAGGATGAGACAGTGAGAATAGACAGGGGTTCTGGCCTGTCCTCATGGGTTCTAGCTTGTCCCTGTTCACCCCTATTTTATTTTATTAAAAAAAATTATTTTAATCTTTATTTTTGAGAGAACGAGCAAGTGAGTGGAGGAGGAACAGATAGAGAGGGAGACACAGAATCTGAAGCAGGCTCCAGGCTCCGAGCTGTCAGCACAGAATCCAGTGCAGGGCTCGAGCTCATGAACTGAGAGATCATGTCCTGAACTTAAGTCGGACTGAGCCACGCGAGTGTCTCTCTGGGGAGACTGAGCCACACAAGCGCTCCTCTGCTCACCTCGGTTTTAAATTCATCTTCCTTTCCTCTGCCTGTCCTTCGTCTTTCAATCTCCAGTATGTATTTCAGCAATCACTTACCCAGCTCCCACAACTGTTTTAAGGTCAAATCCCTGAAACAAATCTCTTATTATACAGATTCTATACTTCCTAGTGGTTCTGTTTCTCTAAGTAAAGTCTAACTGATACAGTCAGGGTGAGTCAAGTGTTATTCAAGGGGCGATGATGTTTTCCATTTTTATCCAGTAATCTTTGTATGTGTGCAGAGTAATTTTAATAGTCTATTTCAGATCTCAAGTTGCATGGCAAAGTACACTTAACTGGAATTCCAAAGAAAGAGGGACTATCTTTGGTTCTATCAGTGTGACATGCATAAATGGGTTATCTGTAAAGTTTGGGGTTTTTTTTTAAAGGTGAAATGTTAAAGACAATCATCAAAAATAATTTGTGACATACATATACAATACACATTTTAAAAGGGTTGAACATCCATGTACTCTCTGTCTACTTAAGAAGTAGGACACTGACAGTATCATTAAAAACAACTTTTGCTATAATATCCTATTCAATATACTCTAAGAACAACCACTGTTTTAACTTTTGTGTTGTCAGATATTTGTTTTTTCTTATGGTTTTAATATGTGTGTACTTTTAATATATTATTTACTTCTGTATATTTTGGAACTATATATAGTATTGTGCTTTCCCCCTTTTTATTCTTTCCAGTAAACACTGCCTAGAGAAAAAATCATCTATGAAATATGGGTGGGATAGAAAGAATAAGTTTGCAATGAACCCCCGTGAACGACTGATTCAACTAAAGAAATGGAATACTATCATTACTTGAAACTTGTTTCAAACTCCTTTATATCTTCCAACCAACAAACAAACCAACAAAACTGATCTGTGCCAAATGCAGGTTGTGAATCATCAGTATACACTCCCTTCAGTAGTTCAGCTTTTAAGTAAAAATTGAGTAAAGGCCCTACAATGAGGCCAATTTTTAAAAAGTAGAATATGACTTTTATATACCCAAAATATAAAGAGTTCATAAAAATTTGAATATTCTTTTTAGCTTTTTACTTCACATTTAATAGCTAATCAATATCAAGAAATCTCAGTAAGATTTTCAAGCAGTGCTATTCAATTCATTCATGTAATATTTGTCACTTATTTGCTACGACATCCATATTAATTGCTAAATATATAGTATTTGCTGTTAGAAGGGCAAATATAATTATATAAGAACCAAAAAATACAATAAATATATATTCATATACATTCATTTATGATTCATATAAGGAACATAATGATCTGTTCTAGAGTCTAGGCTGAAACCAGGAGGGAGAAGAAAAAAAAATTCAAGGAGCGCCTGGGTGGTTCATTTGGTTAAATGTCCGACTCTTGATTTCAGCTCAGGTCATGATCTCAAGGTTTGTGGGATTGAGCCCTGCATTAAGAATCTCTCTCTCCCTCTCTGCCCCTCCTCAACTTGCACACACACTCTCTCTCTTAAAATAAATAAATAAACTTTAAAAAAACAGGAAAAAATCTAATTTAAGTAAACATTCAAGAACATTCAGGACAACATTCAGGGCAGGACTACAGGCATCTGTTTTAAAGCTAGTTATTTCTGGGGCGCCTGGGTGGCTTAGTCGGGTAAGCGGCCTACTTCAGCTCAGGTCATGATCTCGCGGTCCGTGAGTTCGAGCCCCGCGTCAGGCTCTGTGCTGACAGCTCAGAGCCTGGAGCCTGTTTCAGATTCCGTGTCTCCCTCTCTCTCTGACCCTCCCCCGTTCATGCTCTGTCTCTCTCTGTCTCAAAAATAAATAAATGTTTAAAAAAAATAAATAAATAAAATAAAGCTAGTTATTTCTTCAAGCTGTTCAAGTCTCATGTATTGAACCTGAACTCCATTTGTATTTAAAACTATATATTTACATACATAAATAAATGCATATATAATTTCTTTTTTACAGGACTACCTGTTAATGAAAAATTTTTGGACCATTTGAAACTATTACCAAACATTACCATGAATATTCTGATGCCCTTAAATATTTTTTAAGACTGTAGTTCTTTTTTTTTTTTTTTTAACATTTATTTTTGAGACAGGGAGAGACAGAGCATGAACGGGGGAGGGTCAGAGAGAGAGGGAGACACAGAATCTGAAACAGGCTCCAGGCTCTGAGCTGTCAGACAGAGCCCGACGCGGGGCTCGAACTCACGGACCACGAGATCATGACCTGAGCCGAAGTCGGATGCTTAATCGACTGAGCCACCCAGGGGCCACAAGACTATAGTTCTTAATGATGATGCAATAACCAACTTTGTGGATGTACTACAATTTACTTAATGAGCCCACTATTAAAGAAATATTGCAAATACAACAATGTGAACAGAAGTCAGAATGTCAGTGCAAGGGAATAGGGAGTAATTAAAGTAGTTTATTTAATTCCATAAATAACATACTATGCATTTACTTCACTGTCTGGTACTCAACAACAGGCCAATAATATATATTACACATTCAGGACATTCAGAGCTCATTCTTTGGCTAAGCATTATATTGCTGGCAGCAAATTGGTAGATGTTGCCCTGGTAAGCCTGAAGAGTCATTAGTGATTCACAGAATTCAGGGAAGAATAGATATTTCAAGTAGGTTCCACTTCCACATGTGGTGTTGTTTCTGGTTCTAGAGCCAGTGAAGAGATGGGATGTGGTGAAGAGCGACTGACACTGGAAGGTTGGATATTACAGAAAGTCAAAGTGGCAAAATATAATTAAATATTAGGCAGCAAAAACATTACCATTATCCTGTTCATTGCTGCAATGAATTAACTAGTAATCTTAGAACTACACTCTAGCTTAATGGACACATAACAACAGAAAGAACAGACCAGCCCACATAAACCAGATTTTGAATAAAGAGTATAAGTTCAACTGATTTCCTGCCAAAGAACAAGAGAGATTTACTGATGGAGCCTAATAATCAGATTCCAGCAGCCTCCCAACTACCATCCACTAGAAAGTCCACTGGAGCTAATCCCAGAAGTCAATCCAGTCTGTACACCTTAATCACCTCAAGGAGCCCAAGACACCCCAGTCAACTCTTGTTATCACTCTCTCCATCCCCTCAAATCTGCGAGTGCTTCCTAGAGAGTGAGAATGTGACACCAGGGATGAGTCAGGGGTGAGCGGGGAGGAATGGAGAGAGAAAAGGAGAGGGTCTTGCCAGAAACACATGGAATGCTTACTTTTCGCACCTGCCCATGGTGCTCTCTTGCTCAAGGTCAGCTCAGTATTTCCAGGAACACATGGCGTCCTGAAGCCCTTTGAACACAGGAGAGGCAGAGGCAGAACTGCTACATGGGGAAGTCAGCTGGATTCTCACAGCCTGAAATGCTCAGCAGAGTCGAATCAATATTTCTGAGTCAGAAAGTGGTATGATTGCATCTGTCATCTGAGAAAGAAGCTGATAAAGAAATGTATGCTTGAAAAAATCAACACTGCTTTCTGAGGCTTGAAGTGTGTACAGTGTGCTTGGCTGAAAAGTAGAACTAAAAGACAGAATTCCCCTTTTTAACAGTCAGCTAGATTTCCATTTAGCATGTAACTTCCCTAGGCTGCTTGCATTTGAAGAGGACAAGCTTACCCTGAAGGAATGACTGTGGACTGCACTGCGGACTTTAGAAGCTTGCAGAGGTGACACGGGCGACAACAGAAGAAACACAAAGAGGGAACTGACATCACCACGAAAAACTGTCTTAATTTACAGGGAACCTAAAGATTTAAAAATGCAGGAGGAACAGGTCCTGGGAGTGAATATACGTATCTCATTTGCTACTCATGACAATCCGAGGAGGCAATTTCTACAATCATGTTCACTGTACAGAAGAAACTGAAGTGTAAAAACTTAGAAGTCACATCATGATCAATATCTAAAGCCAGTAAGTGGAAGATCTCAGAGATGAGGCCATAGCTCATGGATTCAGGTTTTAAAGAGTATAAAGGACACTTAAGTCAGAGTTAGAGGTGGGATTTCCTAAAGGTGATGTGCAAAAGAAGATAACAGGGGCCCAGACTCTTTGAGAATAGCTCTGTTTAGACAAGGGACACCAGCAAAGCAGAGTAAACAAGATCATTCAAGAAACGGAGAGGAAAACCAGCAGTGTTTAGTAAACTCACGTGAAGAAAGATGAGAATTTCAAGGAAGCGAAAGGCAACACTGCCAAATAGTACACGAGGTTAAACAACATGTATCTCAAAAAGACTGGCAGATATGTCTCTATTTACAAATGAACGGAGCACTCTATTTATATATTGCATTCTTAATTTCTTGCTTTGTCCCTCTCATCTTTGCAATAACTGCTGTGAATTTTTCTCAAGTGGCCTGAATAACTGACTACAAGCCATTGTTTTACCTGTCATTAAATACATACTTATACCTAAAAACAGTGAGTTATGATGTATATTACATGGTTTCTTCGTTACGTTACGAGTCTAAGCATTTAAAAACATAAATGAGGGGCACCTGGGTGGCTCAGTCAGTTAAGTGTCCAACTCTTTTTTTTTTTTTTTTTTTTTAATTTTTTTTTTTTTCAATGTTTATTTATTTTTGGGACAGAGAGAGACAGAGCATGAATGGGGGAGGTGCAGAGAGAGAGGGAGACACAGAATCAGAAACAGGCTCCAGGCTCCGAGCCATCAGCCCAGAGCCCGACGCGGGGCTCGAACTCACGGACCGCGAGATCGTGACCTGGCTGAAGTCGGACGCTTAACCGACTGCGCCACCCAGGCGCCCCGTGTCCAACTCTTGATATCCGCTCAGGTCACGACCTCACAGTTTCTGAGATCGAGCCCCAAGTCAAGCTCTGCACTGACAGTGTGGAGCCTGCTTGGGATTCTCTCTCTCCCTCTCTCTCTCTGTCCCTCTCTTACTCTCATGCTGGCATGCATGTGCTCTCTCTCCCTCTCTCTCTCTAAAAATACATAAATAAACATTAACAAAAAACCATAAATGAAATGAAACCCTAGAATTAAATTCAAGTTCCATGTTAGAATATTGCTTTGGATAACATTAGATTTTGAAACACTTACATGTGGGTATAATTTTTTTTTTCCACATAGAGTATTAAATAATTAGACTTTATGTGAACTAGTTACTATAGAATGAGGCCCAGTATGTTTCCCTTTCTTTTTTCCTAGTTTTTAAAATGGAAAATTGGTTAAGATGTAAGTGAACAGTAAGAGCTTTCTATATGCTTTGTATATTGATGCATATATAGAATGTATCATGAAAAATTTTATTTCTGGAGAAGCTACTGGGATATCATACTCAAACAGTTCATTCAATTAGTGTATCATTCTACATATTCTCACTAGATACTGTACTGGGTGCCCTTTATTAATACATAAAAACATAGTTGCTTATTATAGTGAGCCCAAGGTCTACAAGAAATAAACATAATCTCAGTATCCTTATAGTAAAAGTCAATGGAAAGCACTCTGCAAACACAATGAAGATGCAACTCATGTACAGCAGGGGACAGCAAGAGTCAAGTCCTTTACAGAGGAAGTGACATCTGGGCTGAACCATGAAATAATGTTAGCCAGACAACATGCAAGCTTGGCTGAGGAGCAAGTTTAACAGTGAATTTATTATGACTATATATAGAAAGGGAGTAATGACTGCAATACAGCAGATTCTCAATAAATGGGACTTTGCTTTCTTACATTTCCATAAATTATCTTATACCT
Organism: Leopardus geoffroyi; assembly: GCF_018350155.1. NCBI lineage: Eukaryota > Metazoa > Chordata > Mammalia > Carnivora > Felidae > Leopardus > Leopardus geoffroyi. Next base: position 87,629,332 of record NC_059331.1, read on the forward strand.
GTACTATATGTGTCCCAGAATATTCCCTTTACTCTGTGTACCAGGCTCAAGAAATATTTTAAACTTAAGGTATTAATGCTTGATGTTTTTTTTTTAAAGGGAAGCAAAAATTAAATATACTATTTAGTTTAACTGGGACATGTGACACTTAGTATATATTCAGGGCAGCTGAATCTGATTTGTGGCATACTTACCTGTCTGTGTGTCTGTCTGGATCCACAGAAGAGCCCTGGGAGGATGCGTGGGGGTTCTGGCAGAGGGGGTGCATGGAAGTGTGGCAGCTGTGGGCCACAAAGGGCCCTCCCCCTGTGCCTCATTCTATCTGATTCTGTGCAATTCTAGTGTCGCTGGCCATTGTGGGTGATTACTACAGGCTTTTGTATCTTTAAAATTGTAATGGTGATTTCTGTGTTTGGCATTAAATTTTTTGAATGTTTTTGGTTATGTGCTCATAGGGACTGCAGATACATGAAGAGAGAGGAAAAAAATAAGTTCATTCTCTGCAGACATAAAAAATATTTTATAAACATAATTATATATTGTATAATTGTATACAACTATATTGTATAGCTATATATATATATGTGTGTGTGTATGTTATGTAATTATTAAACTGGACTGGCTATCTAGTATTGAGACACATATTTATAAAAGTTATGGTATACAATGTAGAGCTTCCCATAAATAAGGACACACATTTTACTCACATTTTAATATTACTAATATTCTGAAACAATCTATGCATTTAAAATATAATTTCAAAATATTTATTGGCTGCATGTTACAAGGTCAGGATCCACAATTAACTTCTATGCCTTCACTTTATAGTGATACATAACAGATGCTAAATAAAAATTATTAATGAAATAGTAAAATTTAAGATACAATTTTATTATCTAGGAGGATTTTAAAAGCTAATCTCTCTGTAGTTTAATTTTCTTCCAGCAAAATTAGAGTTATCATATTCATATCTATTCTATTTTATTTCTTGATTCATTGTGGGGAACGGTAAGGTAAAAGTAACTTGATAATCTATAAAACAGTCTTTAGGTTTACTTTTAGTACTATTTTTAAAACATAGCTTTAAATGGGGTTATCCATAGTTATTCTTTATTTACATCAGGCTTAGGAATCTTCTGACCTTTTAAAGATAATATTATTTGTTAATCTTAATGTATTTTATATACTCATTTTATGTAATCAAATTTATTTAATGCTTGCTTTTTGAGAGAGAGAAACACAGCTTGAGTGGGGGAGGGGCAGAGAAAGAGAGAGAGAGACAGAGAGAGAGAGAGAGAGAGAGAGAGAGAGAGAGAGAGAGAGGGAATCTGAAGCAGGCTCCAGGCTCTGCACTATCAGCACAGACCCAGACGCAGGACTTGAACCTATGAACTGTAAGATCATGACCTAAGCTGAAGTCAGGCACTCAACCGACTGAGCCACCCAGGTGCCCCTGTAATCAAGTTTTAAGGCAAAATTAAAATGACTCTTTTTTTTTTTGAAAAAAAATGTTCTTTTGAGAGAAATAAGGCATAAGGCATATGTGCAAGCAGGGGAGGGCCAGAGAGAGAGGGGAGAGAGAATCCCAAACAGGCTCCACATGGTCAGCACAGAGCTTGACATGATGCTTGATTTCACCTACCCTGAGATCACAACCTGAGCCAAGATCACGAGTTGTACTCTTAAGTGACTGAGCCACCCACAAGCCCCTTAAAACTACTCTCTGAATTTTTGGTTTATTCTTCCTCTGTGTGTGTGTGTGTGTGTGTGTGTGTGTGTGTGTGTGTGTGATGTAATTAGCAGGTGACCCAGTTTTTAAACCTATCTTTCTAATAAATAAAACCATAGGATTTAAAACAAAAGAAATCCTTATATATTCCTTCTCACATTATTGAATTAAATATATTTCATATCAGCAATATGCTAGCTCATGTTTAGCTTATTAGAATTATTTCACATTTTATTTGATTCTATTTGATTTCCTAGAAATTAGGAAAAAGAAATGTTACATATGTTAACACTTTGCTAACTAATACATAATAAGACCTTACAATAAATAATACAGATCTGACTAAAAACTATATTTTGGTGCATTTCGCCCAAATTTTTAAGGGTATATATTTATATATGTATGTATTATATAATTATTTAAAACAACTAAACTTAATGAAATGTGGCATGACATTGCAGGTATGAATAAGGTCTTGGCAAAAGAGAAAACTGAAGGAGCAATATTCTAATGACACAATCAATCCTTATTTCGGAAGAATCCTTTTCCAAATGCATTTGGGTGATGTGTTCTTTTAGGTTTGCATTTAAAGTCAAGGTAATCTCACCACACTAGTTGTAAAAAGCACTGGAGATGTTATCATCCTAGACCGAATAGACTACTTTAAAACGTGAATATATTTTGGCAGGCAATGTAAAAATAAAATCAGAAAAACTGACACCTTGAGATTAAGCCAATTTCATTTTCACTCGGTATTCTGTCAGGATTTGGGTATATGAAAAAATATCGTTTTTTGTTTGGATAATCTCTCAACATTTATAATCATTTATATAATTATGGCTATAACAAATATAAAAAATGTGATTTTGTGAAGAAATTAATCAATATGCTAACACTACATGATGCCACATCAAAGACTGGTTTTCTAAGGTGAAAATTTCCTTTCTCTTTCTGAGGATTACTTAATTCTGCGGTGCCCTTATCAACTACTAAGATTCCACAGAACTCTATTTGTTTTACTCCTTTAATCACTAGCTCTTATTAACAAGTGTTATCTTGAATTCGTACAAAATAGACTTTAATTCTCTCATGGTAATGTCAATTTCAAACATGGGATGTATGTTACAGAAGTACTAAAATAGGTGCACATGAACAAAAATAAGTGAAAATAAAATCAACATTGTGGCCAAGGGCCAAGCGAGGTACAGAGCTCTTGAAGGTAAATCCAGAGACACCGTCATTACTGTAAAAACCTTGAAAAAAAAGCACATCCCTCACCATGCACCGAGGCCCCATCCTATTACTTTAAACCTGCTTTGTTGTTGTGGTGCTGGTGGTGGTGGTGGTTTGGCTTTGGCTTTGATTTTTCAAAGCTTGCTACCAAGGCTCCTGCTCACTTTGCTACACTTAGCCCTATTTTATTCTCTTAATTGAGCATAACACTCGGGCCCTGAATCCCTGGGAAAACTTTCAGTAAGATCTGTGCATGCCGCTTGATACTTTTTTTATATTTATTTTAATGTTTATTTATATTTGACAGAGACAGAGAAACAGAGAGCAGGTGGGGTAAGGGCAGAGACAGAGAGGGAGACACAGAATCCAAAGCAGGCTCCAGGCTCTGAGCTGTCAGCACAGAGTCCGATGTGGGGCACAAACCCATGGACCAGGAGATCGTGACCTGAGCCAAAGTCCAACGCTTAACTGACTGAGCCACCCAGATGCCCCAATTCTTGATACTTTTAAGGCCATTCTGGCATCCTAATTATTTGAACAGGTGTTATTTTAAATAATAAAATTTATTATATTTTAATCTCAAAAGTATCCTTGAGTAGATAGTGTGTCAAATTAAATATTCTTAGAATGTTGTATAAAATCAAGTCTGAAGCTTAAAATAGTTTCTACTGATAAAGTTGAAAGGATATTACAGTAATTTACTATTTCCACCAAATCATTCCTAAAGCTGGAGTTTTTCTTTATGATAACTGGCTAAAACTATTTAGTCAAACTAATGTGACTATGAGACTAGAAATGGATCCAATATATAATCATATTTCCTAACATATCCTTAATAAAAGCTGGTGGGAGGGCGACAAAGTCCAATTCACGAAAAGCAATCAAAATGGTGAGGGGGTGTAAGAGGCAACATAATAGTGTCCAGGGAGATGGCTCTCTGATGCTCTGCTTCAGTCCTAGAGAACATTTAAGAAGATCAAGAAGAATGAGTAGAAAGGACATTTCTCAAGCAAACCTCCATGATAATTATCTTGGCCAAGTTTTTAGAAAAGCTTTATTCAACCTGAGGCTAGTTTGGGATTATACTATGACAAGCACCTGGGGTACAGTTATTCTGCAGAGCCCATAGTAGTTGGGGAGCTGTGTATTTTAACATTAGTTAGCCAAACTGGGATTTTGACAGATATATGGCTATCATCTTATGAACACCGATTGGCTGAACAAGGGCGTATGAACAGGCAGGGCTGCGTCTCTTTGTGCTTGCTTTCTGCAGTGCCTATCACAAATGCATGAGGTCTTTTAAGTTACTATTTGATTAAAATTGTCAATGCCTGTGGCAATAAACATGGATAAGCTGCACATATTACTAAGAACTAAAAATATTATACACAGAATAGGAAAAAAGTTAAAATGCCTTCATTTGAAGAATGCTAATGGAATAGGGGTGCCTGAGTGGCTCAGGTGGATAAGCACCCGACTCTTAATATCAGCTCAGGTCATGATCTCGGTTCCTGAGACTGAGCCCTGCATCAGGCTCCCCGTTGAGTGTGGAGCCTGCTTGGGATTCTCTCCCTCTCCCTCTCTCTCTTCCCCTCCTCCCCTCTCTCGCACGTACCCTTTCTCTCTCTCTCAAACAAAATAAATAAATAAACTTTAAAAAATGATACCAGAAGATGGGGTACCTGGGTGGCTCAATCAGTTAAGTGTCGGACTTAGGTTCAGGTCATAACCTCACGGTCTATGGGTTTGAGTCCCATATCCGGCTCTGTGCTGACAGCTCCGAGCCTGGAGCCTGCTTCAGATTCTGTGTTTCCATCTCTCTCTGCCCCTCCCACACTCATGCTCTGTCTCTCTCCATCTCTCAAAAATGAATAAACATTAAAACAATTTTTTTAAATAAGAGAAGAAAATTGATACTTTTTAGTTATTAAAAGTATCTTATGATATGTCCAGTACAGTTTCTTAAAAATCAGTCTGCACTTCAACCATTTGCTTAAAAATTAGAGATAATAATACTTCTGTCAATTCTCATGCATACTTTGTACATCTTTTACGTCTGAATAAAGTCTATTAAAGTTAGAAAAGAGTGTTCATTTTAGGACACCTTTTAAAGAGAAATGGTATCCAATAAATGCTTACTCAATGCCTGAGTTCCCACATACATTTTTATCTCATGATTGCTAACACACTTTAATTCAGGGTAACTCATTTGGATAAGATTATATTCTTTTTATAATTACTTAATAAAGTCATGAATGAGGCTATGGCTATATTCAAGAAGGATGAAGGAGAAAAAAAAAATAAGAACGTCACAATAATTTTGAATCACTAGAATCAGAAAAAAAAGATTATAGGTTGTCTTTGTTTTTAAACCTGTCATCAAATTCCATAACTCTCCAAGATTATTATATGCATCCTCGGCAGATGGCCTCATTCATATGTGATTTGTAACAGCTTTCTTCTCAAACAGATTTTTAAATATGCCCCAAAATAAATTATGAACATGCTCTCATATAATGAACAAGATAGGGCCTTTTTTTAAAGTCCAAATATGCTCATTCTAAAATAACATGCCAATTTTTTTTTTCCCTTAAAGATCATACTATATTTGAGTGAGGAAAGCTTCAATGACACACAGGAGAAAGATTCTCTTAACTGTTTCATATTTCAGTTATTCACTGAAGACAGATAACTCCTATTTTAATTTACCCCGTTTTCATGCCTTACTATTTATCTTGAAAAGCAGATCTAACCTGAGTATTGCTCTTTAAACAAATGCAAACACAAGCTGCTCACTTGAATAGAATGGCGTGGTGGCAAGGCACACAGGTAACACTCCTGGGAGATGGCTTTCCGAGGCTCTATTTCAGTCCTAGAGAACATTTAAGAGGAATGAAAAGAATGGACATTCCTCAAGCAAACCTCCTTGACTTTTATTTTGGCCAAGCTTTTTAGAAAAGTTTTATTTGACCAGAGGCTAACTCAGGATGGTACTATGACAAGCACCTGGAATACAGTTATTCCGTGCAGCCCGTATTAAATGGGGAGACATGTATTTTAATAGCATTTAGCCAAATGGGTTTGGACTGATATATTGATACTGTCTTGTGAATCCATTCAAATGAATTAAATATAAATAATTCAGAAACAAAATCTGAAATGCATTTAATTGAAAGTCCAATTTTCTTATATGTAAAATTGGGATGAGTTGGCGACTATCAAATTTAAAACCTGAATAAATTTAAACGTATACTTTAAAGAGATTAGTATGGGATAATTTCTATCAAATTCCTGCAGTATCATTTTTGCTCACCCAGAAATTTCATTATTTATATACGTGTATACAGAAAGGGAGTATTTCATTTTATTTAAATATGTTTTATTACTCACTGTAGGAAGTGATCACAATACATGTAGTTTGAGGCCCAGTTTAAAGTATCAATTGGGGTGCCTGGGTGGCTCAGTCGGTTGAGCGTCCGACTTCAGCTCAGGTCATGATCTCACACTCCATGAGTTTAAGCTCCTCGTTGGGCTCTGTGCTGACAGCTCAGAGCCTGGAGCCCGCTTCAGATTCTGTGTCTCCCCCTCTCTCTGCCCCTGCTCATGCTCTGTCTCTCTCTGTCTCAAAAATAAATAAAAACATTAAAAAAATTGTTTTTAAAAAGTATCAATCAACTTCAACAGATAAAAATCTGAGGATACTAACATTTACATCAGGTTTATTTATTTATCTTGAGAGAGAGAGAGAGAGAGAGAGAGTGCGTGCAAGAGAGCACATGAGAAGGGGAGGGGAAGAGAGAGAAAGCGGGAGAGAGAGAAAATCCCAAGCAGGATCCACACTGTCAGGGGCTAGAACTCATGAACCCTGAGATCATGACCTGAACCAAAATCAAGAGTCAAATGCTTAACCCACTGAGCCACCCAGGCACCCCTGAGGATACCAACATTTTAACTGGGTTTTACAAACAGAATTATATAAAAGTGGCTAATATACAAATAAGACAAAGTAAAATCTTCATTTTTCTACATATGAGTTTTGCCTTTGGAAAAAGTCAACTTTTTCATCTTATTCATCTATGAAGTAGAGATAACAGCAACCAAATGAATGGAGAGTATATCTACAGATATATATAAAACACCATTTATTCACTTTTTTTGTCATTCAAAAATTTATATAACATTTAGGTTATCATGGTGTCTTATCTTACTATTCGTTTCTCTAAAGTCTGAAGGTTGTTTTCAATTATTAACAATTCTGACAGAAGAATCAAGAAAAAGCATAAATGTTGGCTGATATTTTAAAGGTAAGAAAGAATAATCATTGAAAACATGGAAAATGGAAGAAAGATAAATAAAAACAATCAAACATAAACCTACGATCTATTACATTTTATTCTAATCTGTTTGCCTATTTTTTATACTAACCTATATTTTATTCCAATCTTCTTTTCTATTTTAATAGAGTTGACATCACACAATACTCATTTACTCTATCAATCATCTATGCAGGGGGAGTTATATATTCATTTGGTACATAAATAATTTTTCCTACTACTTGCATTTAACCTTATTATATGTGTATACTCAGCGCTATTCATTAATATATTTTCTTATATCATTGAAAACAGCAATATAGTATTCCACTGTGTGAATATAAATAAAATTATTTAGCCATTTTTCAATTTTTACATACTTAAAATGTTTCCAGTTTTCACCAAGGAAACTTTTAAATTCTGTTTGTAGGGCCATCACAAATCCATTTGTAACACTGTGTTGGATGAGTCAGGGTTTTCTTGTTATAGCACTGACTTCTCAAGGGGCTGAATTTCTAAATTACATACAGATCCTTCTAAATGAAAAAATAAAAACTAGGATTACTGCTAGCTTCTATCCGGTGAAGTAGATCTTTTTTTTTTTTCTTGTTTTTAGGGCAAAAAGCAATCCGATGAGGTACAGACTAAAAAAGAAAACGCTTGAGTTTCCTAATCAATTACCTCTCGTCAGGAAAGATTCTACCATTTTTTTTTAACTCTTTAAAGGCAGAAAAATAATATACTAAAATCAAATCTCTTTCAAAACACCTTACAGAACTTAAAATTATTATAATTCTACAATTTGCTTCTGAGCTTCTAGCTCTTTAATGTATACAATTTGTTTGCAGCATAATATAACATTCTCAATAAAAGAAAAAGCTAGTAATTTTTAACTGTGGTACTTATTTTTTACATAAGAGTTTGAATAAACAGAATTTAAATGTATTCAGCCTCTTAATCTCATCTTAAATCCATTAGTACCATAGTTGCTTAAGGTAAAATACTTATAAAATAATAAGATATATAGTCCCTGTAGACAGAACTATATTAATTTTGAAATATCTTTTTTTCTTGCGGAGTTTCCCCTTTCCCTTTCCTTTCATTTCCATCAGATGGTTGATACCTTATTGAGTGCCATAGGAAAGAATGAAGACATGGTTAAAAGAATTAGTTACTTGGTAGTCTCTTGATCTGTGTTTTCCCAAATCTCAACCCATTAAGGACACCATGAGTGATGTGTTTGCAGCATTATATAGGGATAGTCCTCAGGTAGCAGAACATTAAAACTTACGAGCAAAACAAATTTTCTTTGTGACCATAAAAAAGATTTCTTAGGATCAGATGAAAGATTTGAAGGAAGTTTATGAACAGCGCAAGGAGATGGAGACAGAAGGCTCCTAAGTTATACTTTCTTAGAGTAGTTGTGGGAGTTAAGGGCAAGACCCAGAGGTGATGCAGTCACTGCACAGGTATACATACCAGTGGGTGTCTGGCAGAGTGTTATAGGCCAATGGCATCAAACGGCAGAAACATTTTTGTGACTTCTTTTCTAAAACTAACAGAACCATGGAAATAGGCAAAGCAATAGCTCACTAAAATGTGTGGACGAAGACCAAAGACAAGATGGTCTTTTCGATGTGTACCTTAGTATGAGCTATCATAGGGGATTTCAAACTGACTCAGATTAAGTTATCACCAAGTTAAGGAATGGGGCTCAAAATAGAACTTGAGTTTGGTTACAAATAGATAATTGAGTGGAACTTGTTATTTGTACATCTGAGATGGGTGATTGTAATTCATAACTACTACAAAACAGAAAAGACTTTGCCCTTTATTATGTCTTTAGGAAAGACTATTTTGCATAATAATGCATGAACTGTTTGCATGATTGGTGTTATTATTGATTAAATATGCTATCTCCCCAGATGATATCTAAATGTGATTAGGCTTTCTGAGAAACATTGTTAAGCATTGATAAAATTAATTATATCAAATAAACTGGGAAATTATCAGGAAAGCATATCATGGTCTAATGGGCAAATAAAATCACCACCAAATTCACACATATCCATAATAATCAAGCAAATGATCAAATGAAGCCTGATGAGTTATTTCTAAGTTTTTCAAAACTGATAATAATTTATTTCTTGCTTACTAATTTTAGAATCGGTTAGTACTTCCTAGTAGGCCAGAATATTTACACAAATTCTGCAAAAAGCCATCTTTTATGTATGTTTCATTTAATGATTCAATAAACATTTATGAACAATACTATTCATAAAATAATAATTACGAACAATAATGTTCTAAAATCTCTTATATCCAGTGGGGTTAAAGTACGAATTAGGTGTGCACTTTTCTTTCAGGTAACTGTGTATCTCTGTATCTTTATATGTACCTCCATCTATCTTCCAATCTTTCTATCATCTATATGCATTGTTACTGTACTGTTGGAATGTTATGTCTTTATATATTAATATGTATACATTTATAATATAAATTTTATATCTTCAGACTTATGATGTAATTTAAAAATTGCTTATATTGACAATAAGTTATGTTAAAAAATAAAATAATAAAATTGCTTGCAAAAAAGATAAAAATGTGTCATAAAACACTGAAGATACTAGCAACAATTTAAAATTTAGTATCAGGAATTAGCTATAATGGTTTATGTCTACCTGGTTAGCTCAAACTTTTTTATAATGTACATTATGGCCATATTATTCCTTTCCATTCTTATCCTCACAAAATTTTTGATAAAGAATAAAAAGTATACATTTATTATGTTAGAGATTTAAAACTATGATGATTTATTTTAAGAACCTGAAAGGATGGTATCATGGTAGAAGTCATTTTCACTTGGATAAATTACTGACGAGCAATTTCTTCTAAGGTTTGGGGCTACCATTTCTTTTTACTGGCTGTCATTAACCTTACAAATTAAAGTCTTTGCTCATGGCTACAACAATGAGGTTATATTTTTAGATACAATTTTTATTGGGGATTTTTGAAGTGACTTTTCAAAAACATATACTAGGATAGGGGACACATGCAAATTCTCAATACTGTAGGATCACATGGTGATTTTAAAATCTTTCTCTGTAGTACATTTTAGGCTTATTCAGAGAAAACACTATTCATTGTTAAAACAAACTATGAATGAGCTGTACTGCACCATTATTAGCTTGCCATGTCACAACTACTAGTCTCCCTCCCAGAGGAAACAATTCAGAAAGCAAACGTAAAAATGTTAAGTTAGTTTGACAGAACAATCTTTTCAGGACTCTGTCCTATATGTACTTAGTGATGTGTTAAACTATTTTCTGCCATTATTCTGTACCGTTCTGCCAACTGCATTTTACCTGGACACCTACTAGTGGTTAAGAGACAGAGGACTGTCGAATTCAGGAACTCAGGCATCTTGTGCCCACATCACAAAACATTTTAAGAAAGATTGTGCGTCTTCATCTCAATAACAATCACTGCAATGTCTCTTTCTTTTTGATAACCAAAATGGTAATTACTACAGAAAGAGCTTTTTTCTTGTTCCATTTGCCTGAATGCTTAACATTGCTAGATTGATTAATCACCTAGGATGGCCCCAGGCCATCAGAACTATGTGTCTTAATACATGTGACCTTCTTTCCATTGACACCTGCAAAGAAAGACAGGCTCTTCTTCCTTGTTTCTTTCCAAAAAGAAAGCCTTAGCCCTAGAGGGGAAGGAAGATAAATGGCTACTCTCCATGTGCCTGCTGCTCTCCACAATTAATGCCAAATAAAACAGTAATTAGCTGAGATGAGAAAGCAGTCAAGAGTCTTCAAAGAGTCTACCACAGTGCTCTGTAATAAAAAAAAAAAACAAACAAAAAAAACTTATGTACAAAGTATATTAAAGTCATCATTCCAGGGCATCATACCTGAATGCCTTACAACACTTTCATAAAAATCAATGCTTTACATTTTGTGAATTCAGAAAGAATGTATCTACATGATTGTCCCTTTTTTTAAAGTATATTCACAGAGAAAGTGTTTTAGAAATGATTTGAAAATTTCAAAGTCTCATGAAGTAGGACGAGAATTATCCAGTAATAAATGCATCTATATCACATGTGTTATGGCGGTGGTGGGGGGGGGATACTTAAATGATTACATACACCTAACCTTAATGATATATCTGGTAATCATGAAATGTGCTTAGTACTGACCCAATAATATAGTCATACATGTAAATTCACTGCAGTCTGTATTTGATATTACTACCCAAGTTGAAATTCTAATGCATAATATTTAAAATATGTAATTCTCCCCCTCCAATGAATTGAAACTTCAGATAATCAAATAGGTTTCATAGGACTGAATCTCAATAGAGAATTGCTTGCAGTTGGTTAAATTTATTCTGATATCTTAGGAGGCACTTTTTTTTTTAATATGAAATTTATTGTCAAATTGGTTTCCATACAACATCCAGTGCTCATCCCAACAGGTGCCCTCCTCAATACCCATCACCCACCCTCTCCTCCCTCCCACCCCCCATCAACCCTCAGTTTGTTCTCAGTTTTTAAGAGTTTTGGCTCCCTACCTTTTTTTTTTTTTCTTCCCCGCCCCCATGGTCTTCTGTTAAATTTCTCAGGATCCACAGAGGAGTGAAAACAAATGGTATCTGTCTTTTGCTGTATGACTGATTTTACTTAGCATAACACTCTCCAATTCCATACACATTGCTACAAAAGGCCAAATTTCATTCTTTCTCCTTGCCACGTAGTATTCCCTTGTGTATATAAACAACAATTTCTTTATCCATTCATCAGTTGATGGACATTTAGGCTCTTTCCATAATTTGGCTATAGGTGAAAGTGCTGCTATAAACATTGGGGTACAAGTGCCCCTATGCATCAGCACTCCTATATCCCTTGGGTAATTCCTAGCAGTGTTATTGCTGGGTCATAAGGTAGATCTATTTTTAATATTTTGAGGAACCTCCACACTGTTTTCCAGAGCAGCTGCACCAGTTTGCATTCCCACTAACAGTGCAAGAGGGTTCCCATTTCTCCACATCCTCGCCAGCATCTACGGTCTCCTGATTTGTTCATTTTAGCCACTCTGACTTGCGTGAGGTGATATCTGAGTGTGGTTTTGATTTGTATTTCCCTGATGAGGAGCGATGTTGAGCATCTTTTCATGTGTCTGTTGGCCATCCGGATGTCTTCTTTAGAGAAGTGTCTATTCATCTTTTCTGCCCATTTCTTCACTGGATTCTTTGTTTTTCGGGTGTGGAGTTTGGTGAGCTCTTTATAGATTTTGGATACTAGCCCTTTGTCCGATATGTCATTTGCAAATATCTTTTACCAATCTGTTGGTTGCCTTTTAGTTTTGTTGATTGTTTCCTTTGCAGTACAGAAGCTTTTATCTTCATGAGGTCCCAATAGTTCATTTTTGCTTTTAATTCCCTTGCCTTTGGGGATGTGTCAAGTAAGAAATGGCTGCAGCTGAGGTCAGAGAGGTTTTTTCCTGCTTTCTCCTCTACAGTTTTCATGGTTTCCTGTCTCACATTCAGGTCCTTTATCCATTTTATTTTTGTGAATGGTGTAAGAAAGTGGTCTCGTTTAATTCTTCTGCATGTTGCTGTCCAGTTCTCCCAGCACCATTTGTTAAAGAGACTGTTTTTTTTTTTCCATTGGATATTCTTTCCTGCTTTGTCAAAGATTAGTTGGCCATACGTTTGTGGGTCTAGTTCTGGGGTTTCTATTCTATTCCATTGGTCTGTGTGTCTGTTATTGTGCCAATACCATGCTGTCTAGATGATTACAGCTTTGCAAGAGAGGCTAAAGTCTGGGATTGTGATGCCTCCTGCTTTGGTCTTCCTCTTCAAAATTACTTTGTCTATTTGGGGTCTTTTGTGGTTCCATATAAATTTTAGGATTGCTTGTTTTAGCTATGAGAAGAATGCTGGTGCAATTTTGATTGGGATTGCATTGAATGTGTAGATAGCTTTGGGTAGTATTGACGTTTTAACAATATTTATTCTTCTAATCCATGAGCATGGAATGTTTTTCCATTTCTTTATATCTTCTTCAATTTCTTTCATAAGCTTTCTATAGTTTTCAGCATACAGATCTTTTACATCTTTGGTTAGGTTTATTCCTAGGTATTTTATGCTTCTTGGTGCAATTGTGAATGGGATCAGTTTCTTTATTTGTCTTTCTGTTGCTTCATTATTACTGTATAAGAATGAAGCTGATTTCTGTACATTGATTTTGTATCTTGCGACTTTACTGAATTCATGTATCAGTTCTAGCAGACTTTTGGTGAAGTCTATCAGGTTTTCCAAGTGTAATATCACGTCATCTGCAAAAAGTGAAAGCTTGACTTCATCTTTGCCAATTTGAATGCCTTTGATTTCCTTCTGTTGTTGGATTGCTAATGCTAGCACTTCCAACACTATGTTAAACAACAGCGGTGAGAGTGGACATCCCTGTAGTGTTCCTGATCTCAGGGGGAAAGCTGTTTTTCCCCATTGAGGATATTAGCTGTGGGCTTTTCATAAATGGCTTTTATGATGCTTAAGTATGTTCCTTCTATCCCGACGTTCTCGAGGGTTTTTATTAAGAAAGGATGCTGAATTTTGTCAGATGCTTTTTCTGCATCGATTGACAGGATCATATGGTTCTTATCTTTTCTTTTATTAATGTGATGTATCACACTGATTGATTTGGGAATGTTGAACCAGTCCTGCAGTCCAGGAATGAATCCCACTTGATCATGGTGAATAATTATTCTTATATGCTGTTCAATTTGATTTGCTAGTATCTTATTGAGATTTTTGCATCCATATCCATCAGGGGTATTGGCCTGTAGTTCTCTTTTTTTGCTGGGTCTCTGTCTGGTTTAGGAATCAAAGTAATGCTGGCTTTATACAATGAGTCTGGAAGTTTTCCTCCCCTTTCTATTTTTTGAAACAGCTTGGGAAAGATAGGTATTATCTCTGCTTTAAATGTCTGGTAGAATTCCCCTGGGAAGCCATCTGGTCCTGGACTCTTATTTGTTGGGAGATTTTTGATGACTGATTCAATTTCTTCGCTGGTTATGGCTCTGCTCAAGTTTTCTATTTCTTCCTGTTTGAGTTTTGGAAGTGTGTGGGTGCTTAGGAATTTGTCCATTTCTTCCAGGTTGTCCAGTTTGTCGGCATACAATTTTTCATAGTATTCCCTGATAATTGCTTGTATTTCTGAGGTATTGGTTGTAATAATTCCATTTTCATTCATGATTTTATCTATTTGGGTCCTCTCCCTTTTCTTTTTGAGAAGCCTGGCTACAGGTTTATCAATTTTTTTTTTTTTTTCAAAAAACCAACCCTTAGCTTCATTGATCTGCTCTACAGTTTTTTAGATTCTATATTATTTATTTCTGCTCTGAGCTATTGTTTCTCTTCTTCTGCTGGGTCTAGGGTGTCTTTGCTGTTCTGCTTCTATTTCCTTTAGATTTTGTATTTGGGATTTTTCTTGTTTCTTGAGATAGGCTTGGATTGCAATGTATTTTACTCTCAGGACTGCCTTTGCTGCGTCCCAAAGCGTTTGGATTGTTGTATTTTCACTTTCATTTGTTTCCATATATTTTTTAATTTCTTCTCTAATTGCCTGGTTGACCCACTCATTCTTTAGTAGGGTGTTCTTTAACCTCCATGCTTTTGGAGGTTTTCCAGACTTTTTCCTGTGGTTGATTTCAAGCTTCATAGCATTGTGGTCTGAAAGTGTGCATGGTATGACCTCAATTCTTCTATACTTATGAAGGGCTGTTTTGTGACCCATTGTGATCTATCTTGGAGAAGGTTCCATGTGAACTCGAGAAGAAAGTATATTCTGTTGCTTTGGGATGCAGAGTTCTAAATATATCTGTCAAGTCCATCTGATCCAATGTATCATTCAGGGCCCTTGTTTCTTTATTGATCCTGTGTCTAGATGATCTATCCATTGTTGGAAGTGGAGTATTAAAGTCCCCTGCAATTACCACATTCTTATCAATAAGGTTGCTTATGTTTGTGATTGTTTTATATATTTGGGGGCTCCCGTATTTGGCACACAGACATTTATAATTGTTAGCTCTTGCTGATGGATAGACCCTGTGATTATTATATAATGTCCTTCTTCATCTCTTGTTACAGACTTTAATTTAAAGTTTAGTTTGTCTGATATAAGTAGGGCTACTCCAGCTTTCTTTTGACTTCCAGTAGCATGATAGATGGTTCTCCATCCTTTCACTTTCAATCTGAAGGTGTCCTCAGGTCTAAAATGAGTCTCTTATAGACAGCAAATAGATGGGTCTTGTTTTTTTATCGATTCTGATACCCTATGTCTTTTGGTTGGAGCATTTAGTCCATTTACATTCAGTGTTATTATAGAAAGATATGGGTTTAGAGTCATTGTGATGTCTGTAGGTTTCATGCTTGTAGTGATGTCTCTGGTACTTTGTGGTCCTTGCAATATTTCACTCACAGAATCCCCAGTAGGATCTCTTGTAGGGCTGGTTTAGTGGTGATGAACTCCTTCAGTTTTTGTTTGTTTGGGAAAACCTTTACCTCTCCTTCTTTTCTGAATGACAGACTTGCTGGATAAAGGATTCTTGGCTGCATATTTTTTCTGTTCATCACATTGAAGATTTCCTGCCATTCCTTTCAGGCTTGCCAAGTTTCACTAGATATGTCTGCCACTAGTCTTATCGGCCTCCCTTAATATGTTAGAGCATGTTTATCCCTAGCTGCTTTCTGAATTTTCTCTTTACCCTTGTATTTTGCCAGTAACTATGATATGTCGTGCAGAAGATCGATTCAAGTTACGTCTGAAGGGAGTTCTCTGTGCTTCTTGGATTTCAATCCCTTTTTCCTTCCCCAGATCAGGGAAGTTCTCTGCCATGATTTGTTCAAGTATACCTTCAGCTCCTTTCTCTCTCTCTTCCTCTTCTGGAATTCCTATTATACGGATATTGTTCTGTTTCATTACATCACTTAGTTCTCTAATTCTCCCCTCATACTCCTGAATTTGTTTTATCTCTCTTCTTCTCAGCTTCCTCTTTTTCCATAATTTTATCTTCTAGTTAACCTATTCTCTCCTCTGACTTTTCAGTCTGAACTCTGGTCACCTCCATTTTATTTTGCACCTCATTTGTAGCATTTTTTAGCTCCTCATGACTGTTTCTTAGTCCCTTGATCTCTGTAGCAATAGATTCTCTGCTGTCCTCTATACTTTTTTCAAGCCCAGTGATTAATTTAATGACTATTATTCTAAATTCTTGTTCTGTTATATTGCTTAAATCGTTTTTGATCAATTCGTTAGCTGTTGCTACTTCCTGGAGATTCTTTTGAGGAGAATTCTTCCATTTCATCATTTTGGATAGTCCCTGGAGTGGTGCGGAACAGCAGGGCTCTTCCCCTGTGCTGTCTGGAGTAACTTGTGTTGGTGGGCAGGACCGCAGTCACACCTGATGTCTGCCCCCAGCCCACCACTGCGGCCACAGTCAGAATGGTGTGTGTACCTTCTCTTCCCCTCTCCCAGGAGCAGGACTCACTGTGGAGTGGTGTGGCCCGTCTGGGCTACTTGCACACTGCCAGGCTTGTGGTGCTGCTTCGGTGGGATCTGGCGTATTAGCCAGGGTGGATCCGCAAGGTGCACAGGGGTGGGAAGGGCAGGCTCAGCTCGCTTTGCTGTCAGTGGTCCCCTGCAGGAGGGGCCCTACAACGACTGGGAGGGAGGCAGACCTGTTGGAGGGATAGATCCACAGAAGTACAGCGTTGGGTGTTTGCGTGGTGCAAGCAAGTTCAGTGATGGGAACTGGTTCCCTTTGGGTTCAGCTGGAGATGGGAGAGGGAGATGGTGCTGGCCAGCGCCTTTGTTCACCGCCACGCTGAGATCTGTCTCCTGGGGCTCAACAACTCTCCCTCCCAGTGTCCTCTCGCCCTCCTGCTCTCTGAGAAGAGCTGTTGACTTATAACATTCCAGATGTTAAGTCCCGCTGGCTGTCAGAACACACACTGTCCTGCCCCTCTGCTTTTGCAAGCCAGACTCTGGGGCTCTGCCTTGCCGGGCGGGCTGCCCCTCCACCGCCCCAGCTCCCTTCTGCCAGTCCTTGTAGCACGCACCCCCCTCTCCGCCCTTCCTACCCTCTTCCGTGGGCCTCTTGTCTATGCTTGGCTCCGGAGAGTCTGTTCTGCTAGTCTTCTGGTGGTTTTCTGGGTTATTTAGGCAGGTGTGGGTGGAATCTAAGTGATCAGCAGGACGAGGTGAGCCCAGCATCCTCCTATGCCACTATCTTCCCTAGTTCAGGAGCCCACTTGTTATCATGAGCATTGTGCGTTGTATATAAGTCATGAAATAAAGAATTCTACTCCTGACACCAATGCTGCACTGTGTGTTTACCAAATAGACTTTAAGTAAAGATCTGAAAAAAAATACAAAACTTTCAAGTTGAAATAAAAAATCTACATAAAGAGAAATAATAAAAGCAATGCATTTCCGTAGAATGTAAAAAAATAAATAAATAAGTGACAGATCTACCATTGTCTACCATAAAGATATTCTTAATTACAGAATAACTTACTGCTGAGTCTACTACCCAGTTACCAAGCTGAGGCTAGAAGCTGAATTTCTTTGTTTCACAACACAGAGTAGATCAAGAATGAGGAATGACTGCAGTCTTTTATAAACCTCTGAATTTGAATTTGGGGTTTGACAGATATCATAGTTTCATCTGGAGTGTTTTACCACTCTGTCTCTTTTTTCATAGGAAAAGGGGTGAAAATAATTCACTTAGCAGTAAAATGAGATTTTAAAAACTAACATCTTGTTGCGATGACAAAATATTAAAAAGAAAAAAAATAATTAAGACTTAGCAAAGCTAGTGGGTTGATGTAGTACTACCTTACTAACTTGGGAAGCTGACACTGAAAAGAAATCATTCAAATTACAGAAAAAGATTAAGTGTTGAAATTTTTAAATAAGAAGACGTTCTGTATTACACCATGACATAATTGAAACAACAATCTTAGATTCAATGTAAAACATAAACACAGGGGCGCCTGGGTGGCGCAGTCGGTTAAGCGTCCGACTTCAGCCAGGTCACGATCTCGCGGTGAGTTCCAGCCCCGCGTCGGGCTCTGGGCTGATGGCTCAGAGCCTGGAGCCTGTTTCCGATTCTGTGTCTCCCTCTCTCTCTGCCCCTCCCCCGTTCATGCTCTGTCTCTCTCTGTCCCAAAAATAAATAAACGTTGAAAAAAAAAAAATTAAAAAAAAAAAAAAAAAAAACATAAACACAAAGTCTCAAAGTACAGAAAAAAAATTTTAAGTATCATTATTTAGTCACTGTGTGATTAATGTATGTAATTAATATGTGCTAAGTAATCAGACAGTAAACAGTTTCCACCTTCAGAAGGCTTACATTGGAGATGCTTGGGTGGCTCAGTCAGTGAAGCACCGACTCTTGATTTTGGCTCAGTTCATGATCTCACGGTTTTTGGGATGGAGCCCCACTTCAGGCTCTGCACTGAATGAAGAACTTGCTTAGGATTCTTTCTCTCCCTCTCTCTCTGCCTCTTCCACATGCACGTGCACATGTGCATATTCTCTCTCTCTCTCTCTCTCTCTCTCTCTCTGTCTCAAAGCAAACAAATAAACATAAAAAATAAAAGGAGGCTTACAGTATAGCAAGGGAGATAGATGGTAGAGAAATTTTGACAAAATTTAAAATTAATTAAGATTGTGAATAGTGTTAGCAAGAAGTCTCTGTGTTTTGAAAAGGGGTACACAACTCAGAATAAGGATAAGTCTTCCCTAAGGAAGTGATGTATGAGTTAAAAGCTAGATAATGAACAGAATAAGGGGGTTACACTGGGAAATAGGATTTGTGGATGGAAGTGATAATGTATGGCAGGATGAGGCCCCAGAGCACAGGACCTTATCAAATGTATAAAGGTTTTTAAACATAGTATCAAGAGCAGTTAAGAGGCCACCAAAGAGTGTTGAGCCAGAGAGTGACTTGATCAAACATCTTCTTTAAAAATATCACCCTGTGTGGGACATGAATTAGGGAAAGGCAAAAAAGGATGAGGGACCTCAGTGCAACAGTCCAGATGAGAAACAAAGGGTTAGATTTTGGGAGAAGAAGAGGTAAGAAAAGTGATCTATGAAAGTTAGAAAGTGTAACTGATATAACTTAATTTTTGAGCGAATGTGGGCAGCGAGAAAGGAAGTGTAAAGATTACTTCGTATTACTGGCTCAAATTTCTGAGTGGAGCACTGTGCCATCTACTAAGATACCAAAAACAGGCAGAAAAAGATATTTGGATAGCCTATATTTTAAAGGCAGTCTTTAAGATATCAAGTGATGAGGCTGAAGTAACTGGATGTATGGATCTGAAGCTCAGAAAAGAGACAGTACAGAGATCTACATTTGGGAATTACAGTGAATAGATGATATTTCAAGTTGTGGAAATTCATGGACTCCAAGGGAAAGTATGTAGAGTGAGAGAAGCCATGAAGAGCTATAGCCAAGCCCTGAAGCTCTGTAACATTTGGAAGCTAGATTGAAGTCAAATATCCAACACTGGAGACAGAAGGAGTGAGTAAAGGCATGGATGGGACATAGGAAAAATTACTGTCCCATAGAAACCAACAACAGAGAGCGAAGGGGGAGCAGTCCTTTGCCCTGGATGGCTTGATAGTGGAAATAAATTGGGTGTCCACTGTACTGAAATTCATTACAGATGTTAGCAGGAACTAATAGTTTTGGTAAATTCGTACAAGAAAGTTCTGGATTGAAGTGTGTAATAGTGTGATTGGGATACGAGGAAATGCAACCATAAAATGTAAATAAGTTTTCAGAGAAGTTTGGTTGTGAAAGACTACGCAGATATAAATCAATTGCATGAAGTGAATATAAGGTCAAGAGAGAAGCAATATAACACATTTTTCAAGGCCACAAAATCTGGCAACAGATGGCCTGGGTTTGGACACTAGCTCTGCGACTTACTAGCTCTTGGTCTTAGATAAGTTACTTAATCTTTCTGTGCCTCAACTCCTTCATCTCGAAATTGGTGACAATAATTATTTCATCACACCATGTGGGAAAAAAAAAAAAAAGACATACACATAGCACTTAGAACCAGCACTTAGAATAACACTGTGTTTGTTATTATTTTGTTCAACATATAAAAATTCTCAGTATGTTCAAACGTCAACTGGAAGAATCCAATATAAAAGATAAAAAGCGAAATAATTTATCATTATCTTTAGGGGGAGAGATCATGAATCATTCTAATCATCCTGTTTTTGCTTAAGAGTAAATTCTACTTTTTATGATAAGCATTTTATCACTTTTATAATAAGTACAAAATATTACTTTAGAGGAAAATACATAATGTCATGAAAACCATGCATACTTCGTTAAAAAAACAATAATGAAAACTAGTATTATTATGGCCAGGTTTTGTTGAAAATCATATATATATATATATATATATATATATATATGTATGTATATACACATATATGCATATATTTATACATACATATAATACTAACTCATATATATTAAATCATATATATATACACTAAAAAATATAATAAGTACTAAATATTACTTTAGAAGAAAGTACATAATGTCATGCAAACCATGCATACTATGCTAAAAAAACAATAATGAAAAGTAGTATTATTATGGCCAGGTTTTGTTGAAAATCATG
Organism: Leopardus geoffroyi; assembly: GCF_018350155.1. Lineage (NCBI taxonomy): Eukaryota > Metazoa > Chordata > Mammalia > Carnivora > Felidae > Leopardus > Leopardus geoffroyi. The sequence goes on from NC_059331.1 coordinate 87,650,338, forward strand.
TATATATATAATACTAAATCATATATATTAAATCATATACATATATATATATATATATATATACACACACACACTAAAAAATATTTACCAAAATATCGATAGTAGCTAGTTATGAGTGGTAGGGTTTAAAATATTTCAATTTTATTTCCTGTGCTCTAGTGCATTTTCTAAATTTTCTACAATTAACACTAATGTTATTTTTGTAAGTAGAAAATGCTGCTTAAAAAATTAAAGAGATTTTTCTCTGGAGTCTGGAAGCCTACAAATTAGGGCTTGCTCAGAACCCAAAGCTACTTAGTTGATACTGAAGTCCTGAACCCATCAATCTTGGGCCACTGTGTGAGCACTAGCCTATTCCATCCAAATCCCTGAGGTTTAAGCAACAATCTTGTTAGCTACATACTGCTGTCCAAGCAATCTTCATAAAATGCAAATCTGGGCCTGGCATACCCCTACAGTAACTCTTCCTTGTGAATAAAACAGCCCATTCGTAAGCCCCACCAGACGCATTCAGAAGTAGAAGATTTACTGAATATGCTTCTTACTTATGGCTTAATGTTTTTCGGATGATTTATTTGTCCAGAGGCCTTTCCTTTCCTTTCTCACTTAGCCAAGTTTGACCTATCCTTCAAAGCACTGTTGTGTCAGCTAGTGCTCCCAAAGCACACTACAATGATGCCATTCCATAATGATTTTCTCTTTAAGTAGAAAACTCTCAGCCACCTGGATGCAAGCAACATGCACATGCACACAATTTCTACATACACGCATGTAGCTCAATAGGTTCGTGGAGGAGCAGAGTAAATGTGAAGCAAATGGGAATCGAGCGGACCTAAAGATTCTAAAGCCTCTGTGAAAATTTTCTAAGTTTTAAGCTTTCAAACTAAATATTAAAGAATAGCCCAAGACTTTTTTTCATTTGTGTCTGAGAAAGAAACTAGAATGAATTCTAAATAAAAGGATTTAGACAGGAAAGACTAGACTTGAGAATGCACATTGGAATCATAGACCAAACGTATTTGGGTCATCACTGCACTTCAATGGATAATTACACCTGAGGCTTCAATAAAAAGATTCATTTCACTAGGAACACTCAAGCCTAACTCGGGGAATAAGCCAGCTGATCTGACCATGGTGGCGGTAAACAGGATAGCAACCATCTCTTTGGAAAAGAGATTATAAGCTACCTCAGAAGAGTACAAGGTCGGGTTCTGTTGGATTCACTCCAGACTGAATACAAAGCCATTAGTTGGTGGCTCACCCACTAATATTGCATCATTTTCTCACTTGTACAAAGTTAATTACATCCATCACACTCTGTCATGTTCAGAAAAAAAAAATCTGGAAAAATATATCCTTTTGTCTTTCTTTTTATGACTGACATTCTTCAAGTTTTTAATGATTCTTTTAACAACAAATCTGACTAAAACCCATACTAAACAATCACTAACAATAACTACAACTATTAAAAGTTGTACTTTCATAGTAGTAGTACTATGAAATAGGAGTACTAACTACTATTATGAAAAGAAGTTCTTCTTTCCCAACCCCAAAAAGTTTCTATAATTACTATAAGTAGAATTGTGTAAAAAAATTTTTTTTCATGGTACAAGCATATAAAGCACAGACAAGTTAATAAAGATCACACTTATAAATCAGCCAGATGCCTTGCCCTCATATCCATCACTTGAGATTTCCCCCGATTTCTGGTGAAATTGGTCAAGAAACCTGGAAGGAAACTGTGGTTAGCAAATGAAGAACCAGTTTATACTTATTCTAGTTTGTCACTTAGATTGTAAATACATGTAGAGGCTTGGATTTATGTAAGTATTTGTACATCTATTATATCTAAAAGGGAAGCTCCATAGGTAAATCACAATGTGATAAAAAGTAAACAATTATCACAGGACAAAACACAAAAATGAAATAGTGAATGGGGAAAGGAAGGGAATAAAAGACAATAAACTCAAGTTGGACAGAATCACACAGATTAAGCACAAAACATGTGCCTGATCTCTCTACAAGTCAAGACAGAGAAAACAGATAGGCTTCTTAAAGTAGCAGGGGGAAAATAACAGTAAAAATTAGCTGGCGTGTAGTGCATACTTACTATAATTACACTTAGCATAAATACTTCACATGCATTAAGTTATTCAATAATCACAAATATAGACAGTCCCAGACTTACAGTGGTTTGACTTATGCCTTTTTGACAACAGTGGTGTGAAACTGATACACATTCAGTAGACAGTGTATTTTGAATTTTGATCTTTCCTCAAGCTAGTGCAATGCAGTACAATCCTCTCCTGATTCTGGGCACTCACAGGGAGCTGCAACACTGAGTCAGCTGTGTAACCGTGAGGTCAACAACCGATGCACTTGCAATGACTCTACACCCATACACTCATTCTCTTTTTCACTTTAAGTACAATGTTCAATAAATTCAACACATTACTATAAAATAGGCTTTGTGTTAGATGATTTGCCAAACTGTAGGCTCATGTGTTTTGAGCACATTTAAGGTAGGCTATGCCGAGCTATGATGTTCAGTACGTCAGGCGTATTAAACGTATTTTTAACTTAGGATATTTCCAACTTACAGTGGCTTTATCAGGACATAATCCCATAGTAAGTCAGGCCAGATCAGTAATTCCTTTTTGCATATGAGCTAATTAGTTTGAGTGAATTGCTCAAATGATCATCTTCTCAGTCCAGAAACCTGTATTAGAGTTCTCTAAAGAAACAATGAGAACCAACAGGATGTGTGTGTGTCATATGTATGTATGTATGTATGTATGTATGTATGTGAGAGAAAGAGTGAGAAATGAGAATGAGAGAGAGAGAGAGGCAGGTTTATTTTAAAACACTGGCTCCAAAATGAACTTTTGGGACCTCATCAAGATAAGAAGCTTCTGTACAGCAAAGGAAACAATCAGCAAAACTCAAAGGCATCCCACAAAATGAGAGAAGATATTTGCAAAAGACAAAAGAGATAAAAGGTTAGTATACAAAATCTATAAAGAACTTACCAAATTCAATATCAAAAAATAAATAATCCAGGGAAGAAATGGGGAGAAGACATAAATAGACACTCTTCCAAAGAAGACATCCATACGGCTAACACACACATGAAAAGATGCTCAACATCACTCGTCATCAGGGAAATACAAATCAAAACCATAATGAGATACCACCTCACACCTGTCATAATGGCTAACATGAACAATGCAGGCAACAACACATGTTGGCAAAGATGCGGAAAAAGAGGAACCCTTCTGAACTGCTGGTGAGAATGCAAACTGGTGCAATCACTCTGGAAAACAGTATGGAGGTTCCTCAAAAAATTAAAAATAGAACTACCCTATGACCCAGCAATTGTGCTACTGGGTATTTATCCAAAGGGTCCAAAAATGCTGATTCAAAGGGGCACATTCACCCCAATGTTTATAGCAGCACTACCGACAATAGCCAGACTATGGAGGGGTCCCAAATGTCCATTGATGGATGAATGGATAAAGAAGATGTGGTATAAACATACAATGAAATATTATTCAGCGATCAAAAAGAATGAAACCTTGCCATTTGCAACAACATGGATGGAACTAGAGTGTATTACGCTAAGCGAAAACAGAGAAAAACAAGTATCATATGATTTCACTCATGTGGAATTTAAGAAACAAAACAGATGAACATAGGGGAAGGGAAGGAAAAATAAGATAAAAATAGGGAGACAAAACATACGAGACTCTTAAATATAGAGAACAAACTGAGGGCTGCTGGCAGGGGATGGGCTAAATGGGTGATGGGCATTAAGGAGGACACTTAATGGGATGAGCACCAGGTGTTATATGTATGCGATGAATCACTAAATTCTATTCTTGAAATCATTATTACAATATGTTAACTAACTTGCATTTAAATTAAAAAACTGTTAAAAAATAAAGCAGCCTTGAATAAATATTAAAAAATAAAGGAGACTTGAAATCTACCGGGCAAAACAAATATATCAAATAAATTAGTGTTTCATACAGAATATTTTTTAAAATTTTAATGTTTATTTATTTTTGAGAAAGAGAGAGAGACAGAGTATGAGTGGGGAAGGGGCAGAGAGAGAGGGAGACACAGAATCCGAAACAGACTCCAGGCTCCAAACTGTCAGCACAGAGCATGATGTGGGGCTTGAAATCACGAACTGCAAGATCACGACCTGAGCTGAAGACAGATGCTTACCAACTGAGTCACCAGGTGCCCCTCACACAGAATATTTTTAATAAAAGAATACTACTTTATTTTTAGAGTACATCCTTCCTATATTTTTGATGTTCACAATATCCATACCTTCTTAAAATAGCAGGAATAGCATTTAGTAGGCTTCCCGCACCTACCCCCGCCTTTGTCTTTTCTTTCTATGGCTTTAGGTGACAAATTAAAATGACACACTTAACTTCAGACACATTATTTTCCCTCTAGTTTTAATATTGTGTGAATTTTAAAAGTCCAAAAACTATGGCCCTAAGGTATGTCAGTAGAGTTTCAGGTAAGAAGATTCTGAGATGTATGACTGAACAAAGAGAAATAATCGGAACCCAAAATATTCCTGCCATGGAAAAGAAGTAAATCCAATTATCTGAAGGAATATCTATGTATGTCAGTGTGAAAAGATATTCTCTAGCATACATAGAAAACCTTCGTGACTAATTCACACTATGTGTTTCATAACTGAATGCATTAGCAGGTGTGTCTGATTAAAAAAAATATATCAAGTCTGTGCTGAAGATTTTCCTTCACTCTCAGATTGAAAAACAATGTTGAGGACTGAATCAGACATCTATTACTAAGTTTCAAGCCTCCCCAAACTTCCTGGCTCAGAAAACAACCATTTGTATTTCTCACGATCCAGTGTGCTGGCGGGGTCCCCATATGTGGCTTCTGCTCAGTGTGGGGAGTAGATTGGGACAGGTGGAACAAAGCCTCAGACATATGCCTGCCACGTGGTGCCAGCTTATGTCTGGGCCCTTCTCCCCATGTTAACTTGCATTCTGGCCTCTGCTGGCAGCCTCAAAGCTGCATTCCAATGAACACATGCAAACCAAGCCTCAGGTACAGCCTCATCATAGGGTGGGCTGCTGTGCAATTCACCAAAATAAGTCACTGGACTGAGTGAGTTCAAAGAGACTGGGATTCTGAATGGTATGACTCCTGGAGACACGTCCCCACAGCATTCTACCATGGGGACCCTGTGCCCAGGTCCCGTTTATTACCCCAAGTTTTCAGTACAACTGTCGTTGAAACATTATGAACATACATATTTCCTAAGGTCTGTTTTCGTGGCAAAATGAGTCAGAGAGAAAGACAAATACCGTACAATTTCACTTCCATGTGGAACCTAAAAAATAAAACAAATGAACAAAGAAGCATAACACTTGATCTTAACTGTAGAAAATGCAGATGATGAGGATACCAATATCAAACAGGAATGTTGGATGGCAAAGAGCTACAGCTTTAGAAATAATTTTGTCTACTGAATTATAAATGAGATCAGATTTATACTGGACTGCAAAGTTTAAGATGTATTAATGAGTTACTCACATGGACAGAAATTTAAAACCTTAAACCTATAGAATATACTACTTAAAACTAGATTTATGTCTTTTTTTATTTAATTTTTTTTATTAACGTTTATTTATTTTTGAGACAGAGAGAGACAGAGCATGAACAGGGGAGGGGCAGAGAGAGAGGGAGACACAGAATGTGAAAAGGGCTGTCAGCACAGAGCCCGACGCGGGGCTCAAACTCACGGACTGTGAGATCATGACCTGAGCCGAAGTTGGACGCCCAACCGACTGAGCCACTCAGGCGCCCCGTAGATTTATGTCTTTTAAATATAATCATAAAGCTAAAAGTAGCAGCAAAAATAGCAGCAATTGAAGATGTGTCACCTAACCTGGTGAAGAGACATTTTTAAGGCTTACTTTCCAAACTTTTTTGAAAAAGATTTATTTTTATGAATTTGAGAATTACTGATATATTAGGTCAAAAAGTAGAGTAGCAACAAGTTCAAATATTTACAGTTCCTTTTCCTGCAAGCGCTGCTTCATGAATTATGCTACAAGGCAAAACAATAATTAATTTCCTCATTGGACCCTGGAAACATAATAAGATATAATTGAAACATAGAACGCATTATTTTTATTCAGCTTCCTGAGTAGGCTCATCCTTTTCATTTCAATTAGGTACTCCTAAGAACAGTACCATATAGTTGAATTTCAGAGTGTGGAGAAGGAGAAATTGGGTGAATCGCATTTTAAAGATGGATGGATCTAGCAGAGTTATGAATAGTCCCATAATATTTGTAAAACCATAAGCACCCTCCTTTTATTTTTTTTTTATATGTAATTTGTTGTCAAATTGGTTTCCATACAACGCCCAGTGCTCATCCCAACAGGTGCCCTCCTCAATGCCCATCACCCACCCTCCCCTTCCCCCCCATCAACCCTCAGTTTATTCTCAGTTTTTAAGAGTCTCTTATGGTTTGGCTCCCTCCCTCTCTCTTTTTTTTTTTTTCCTTCCCCTCCCCCATGGTCTTCTATTAAGTTTCTCAGGATCCACCTAAGAGTGAAAACATATGGTATCTGTCTTTCTCTCTATGACTTATTTCACTTAGCATAACACTCTCCAGTTCCATCCACATTGCTACAAAAGGCCATATTTCATTCTTTCTCACTGCCAAGTAGTATTCCATTGTGTATGTAAACCACAAATTCTTTAAATTTTTTTTTTTTAACGTTTATTTATTTTTGAGACAGAGAGAGACAGAGCATGAACGGGGGAGGGGCAGAGAGAGAGGGAGACACAGAATCAGAAGCAGGCTCCAGGCTCTGAGCCATCAGCCCAGAGCCCGACGCGGGGCTCGAACTCACGGACCGCGAGATCGTGACCTGGCTGAAGTCGGACGCTTAACCGACTGCGCCACCCAGGCGCCCCAACCACAAATTCTTTATACATTCATCAGTTGATGGACATTTAGGCTCTTTCCATAATTGGAAAATGCTATTGTTGAAAGTGCTGCTATAAACATTGGGGTACAAGTGCCCCTATGCATCAGCACTCCTATATCCCTTGGGTAATTCCTAGCAGTGTTATTGCTGGGTCATAAGGTAGATCTATTTTTAATATTTTGAGGAACCTCCACACTGTTTTCCAGAGCAGCTGCACCAGTTTGCATTCCCACCAACAGTGCAAGAGGGTTCCCGTTTCTCCACATCCTCTCCAGCATCTACAGTCTCCTGATTTGTTCATTTTGGCCACTCTGACTGGTGTGAGGTGATATCTGAGTGTGGTTTTGATTTGTATTTCCCTGATGAGGAGCGACGTTGAGCATCTTTTCATGTGCCTGTTGGCCATCCGGATGTCTTCTTTAGAGAAGTGTCTAGTCATGTTTTCTGCCCATTTCTTCACTGGATTCTTTGTTTTTTTGGGTGTGGAGTTTGGTGAGTTCTTTACAGATTTTGGATACTAGCCCTTTGTCTGATATGTCATTTGCATATATCTTTTCCAGCACCCTCCTTTTCTTCCCCACTTGTTTTTATCACACAAAGTCTTTTTAAGTCTTCCTTCAACCCTCAGCTACTCATTAAAGATCGCCCATTGAAAACTGCCCTCTCCCTCATTCCTTGGCCCTCACAACCCCCTTATGCTCATCTGCTTTTTATTTTTTCCTTCCCACTTGCCACATTCTAACATGTTATATTTTCCATAGTTATCAATCAATTTCTTTATTATCTGTCTACTACCCTGGATTGTAAACCTCACAAAGCCAGGGAATTGTTGTGTCTAATTTATTTGCAAATGTATCTAAAGACCTTTGACCACCGTCTATCAAACAGTAGGGCTTCGACAAATATTTGTTGAAATAATTATGTTAATTCAAATGAGATAGGTGTCTCTTCCTTAGGAACTTAAGAATTGGGGAAGTGAAAAATAGTCAAGGAATATGAACAAGAAGTTCTTGAAGGGAAAAAGTAAACATTATAAAATAATTATCAGTGAAAAATCACTGAAAATTATAAAGTAGGGTAATACGTAGTGTTGGCAATGAGTTAGGGAGACAAGTGAATATACTGCTGAAAGCTGTGTAAATCGGTACTCCAGTTCTAGGCTATTTTGTTAATGTAGAAGGCAATGTAGAATTGCAATTCTAAATCGGTAATCATCATTGAGGAATTGATATTTCAGCAAAAATTTGCACAGACTTTTTAGAGCAAAAACAAGGGGGAAAGAAAAGGAAGCTGTAAAATGTGCATAATATTTGATATAAAAATTAAACCACCTGGGTGGCTCAGTCGGTTGAGCGTCTGACTTTGGCTCAGGTCATGATCTCGCGGTCTGTGAGTTCAAGCCCTGCGTTGGGCTCTGGGCTGACAGCTCAGAGCCTGGAGCCTGCTTCATATTCTGGGTCTCCCTCTCTCTCTCTCTCTGCCCTCTCCCACTCATGCTGTCTCTCTCTGTCTCTCAAAAATAAATAAACACTAAAAAAATAAAATAAAAAATTAAATTTATAGGAACATGAACATAATGGGATAAATATTGAAAAATGGATATTAGCAATTTTTTAGCTGTGAAAAAAAGAAAAAAAATTTTCAGAATAGGGGATTGCCTTGGGAAATCACATTTATAGAATGAAATTACTATGCAGTAGTTACAAAATACACAAGGGTAAGATAACCTTTTATTATTAGTAGTGGAAAAAAAGAGGTAAGAAAATATATGTATCTTAAAATACACATTATTGGGGGGGTCATTTATAAAGATAAGATATACACTCAAAATAAAAAGGCATAAAGGTAAAAGGATAAATACACACACACACACACACACACACACACACACACACACACACACACCAAGCAAATATCAAACAAATATCAGTGAAGCTACAGCAGTACAGATTTTAAAAACAATTTCATTGTATATAAAGTTGGACATTATATATTCTAACACAAGAAAAATCTTGCTGTAAAGAAATAACAATTTTTAGTTTTCATGCAGCTAATAAGAGAAATGCAAAACACGTACAGCAAAACTTTAAAACACTGAGAAAATCCACACTCACGGGGTGGGAATTGCAACTAACTTCTCAGTTATTGACTTCTCAAGCTAACCAAAGAATTAGAAAAATTGAACAAATGTGATCTGGTGGTTATATAATATGAACCTATATTCAATAACCAGAAAATTAATATTCTTTAAAAGCAGAATGGGTCCTTTATAATCCACCAAGATATAAGGCAAATACCAATAAACAGCAATAAACATCATGCAAATGATGTTATCTGACCATAATACAATAAAATTCAAAATTTATAAAACAGATTATATGGGTCTATAGATAAAAAAAAAAAAATAGAACACACATTACACACATACACAGAGACACATTTTATAGATAATTTTTATATCAGTATAGATAGAAAATTTTTATGTGTGTGACTCATATCCAAAGAACATGTAATATAATGCTAACATCTACCTAATTTCAGTGTTTTTTCTTGTAATATAGAATTGCTGTACTTTTACTACATGTTGCTTTTTTTTTTTTTCTTATCAAGAGGGAGAGGGAAGGGAGAGAAATCAAGGAGATTTAATTATTTAAAAGGAGGTAAGGGACACTGGGTGGGTCAGTCAGTTAAATGATCGACTCTTGGTTTTGGCTCAGGTCATGATCTCACAGACCATGGGTTCAAGCCCCACATCAGGCTCCGTGCTGACAGTGCAGAGCTTGCTTGGGATTCTCTCTCCCATTCTCTCTACCCCTTCCCCACTTGCACACATGTGCTCTTTCTCTCTCTCTCAAAATAAATAAACTGAAAAAAAAGTTTTAAATCAATCAATCAATAGCACTAAGATATATGGCCTCAAAAATGTATATAGGCCATTAGTGTTCTACCTTAAAAAGTAATTTGTCACTGAAAGTATTCAGTAAGAACCTAGATGGCTGCTTATGCGTTATATAAAACAGGTTCCTGCATTTACTAAGTGGATTAACTAGCACCTTAAGTCATTTAAGATTTTTATATTTCAAAATTGAATTTGTGGGGAAAGGGCAGGCTATAGTTTCGTAAGATATTTATGTAAAGGCCAAGAAAAAAAAATCATCTGTACCAATTTCTATATCCAGAAATACCCCACAGAGAAAAATCACTTTTATCCTAATTCATTTTAACTTATTTTAAAATAGCCATTTTAGGGGCACCTGGGTGGCTCAGTGGGTTAAGCATCTGACTCTTGATTTTGGCTCAGGTCACGATCTCATGGTTCTTGAGTTCAAGCCCTACATTTGGCACTGTGCTGATGGTACAGGACCTGCTTGGGGGTCTCTCTCCCTCTGCCCTTCATGCTCTCTCGCTCTCTCAAAAATAAATAAATAAACTTAAAATAAAATAAAATACCAATTTTAGTGGGTACTATAAAAGATATTTTAAAAGTTCTATATATAATAGGTTTACTGGTTCCTCCCTTAGCTCCCTGACTAGTAAGTAACCCATCAACCGCAGACCTAGAATATTATATAATATCTGAACATTTTCAGAGATAAATAATTAATTCTACTGGCACCAAAGGAACTCATTGGCAAAATGTTTAATATAAAGATAGAAAATAATTATTTGAACAAATCATTTTGGTACTGTGAAATTAGCATCTGAGAATAATGACAGCCTGAAGTCAGTGTGTTTTCTCTGTAATTTGTGAGGTTACTTAGCCCATCTGTGCCAAAGATTTCCAATTTCTATTTAATTATGAATTCTATAAACTTTAGATAAATGGTTTAAGTGTAATGGAAAAGAGATAATAGCTTGCTTTTCAAAGAGCATTTTTCATTCTATGACCTGAAAGCACATAACAAAATCCTTTTCCAGTTTCTATACTACGCTGCAAGATTAATTAATACAATATTCAATAATGTACAAAGAATAGAAAGCTTTTATCAAATTGCATGGCTTTTTAGTCTAAGCAACTACATGGCACTGAAATGACATAAATTCAGAACAAATACTTATTACTCAGGTAAAGATTTGATTAGATTAGAAAAGTTTATGTAATAGTTCTTTTTTTCTAGAAAGAGAAAAAAATAGTGTTGGGTTGCATACCGGTAATATATGGATTACCTGAGCATAATATTTAAAAGCATTTCTAAATGTAGAAAGGTAAAGTCTTCAGGTTAGAATGTAACTTAAGAATCACGTACTAAATACCGTCTAAGAACTCAATTAAAAGTTTTTTTGAGTATGTTGATTTGTCACATGACAAATCCCAAACACCAATATTTATTTATTTATTTATTTATTTATTTATTTATTTATTTATTTGAAATTTCTAGGTTCTATTTCTCTGTGTTGAAAAAGTTACCTGGTCTCTTTGTGTCTTAGCCAGCTCCGTTTTACACTATGGATAATGTCTGTACCTACCCACCAGGTTGTTACCAGGTTCAAGTAGTAACCTTCAAACAATGCTTGCTTTGTCACTGTGTATTCCTTTCTGCATGCTTTCAAATACTAGTGTTTCCTAGAATTCCATCCTGGAGCCATTTGAAGAGGCACATCTCTCCCTTCTGTTGACTAACAGCTTGAGTTTCAAATTCACACTTACAACTTCCTAAATGACATCCCCAGTTGAATATTTTTCAGACATTCCGGTTCATCTTGCCCCTAAGTCATTATCTTAATCCCCATCCCCACAACAAAACTCTTCCCACTCCCATGTATCTCCAAATTCAAATGCAGTGAATAGTACCTAAATCCAATCCATCTGACTGACAATGCAGTGCTGGGAAAATGGAAACTATCCTTCACTTAGCGACAATATTATTTTGACCCCCAGACACAATTCTGCCTCCTGAATGTTGATTCACTCTTACCCCCAACAGCATTCTTCTGTAGCTCTCACTTCTAAACTACTGAAATTATCTCATCCCCTCACTTCTAGTTGATCTCCCATTAGCATTTCAAACCACCTACCCTTCACATATCATCACAGTAACATTTCCAGAGCACTAACATTATGTCACTCCCTGCCCACGATACACGGATGTCCTCCCTTTGTGTAAAGAGAGTGTCTCCAAATATTCAGTCCAAGAAATCTTTCAAGAAATTGCCCTGCAATTTCTAGACTCATCCCTTACCATTTTCTCATCCCTAAGGGTCTAGACTCATCCTTTACCACTTTCTCAGTTCACACTCTGCTTTAGACCCACATGAATACTTACCACACCTCCAAACATATATTTCCTCTTTCCAACTTCAGTCCTATCTGCTTTTCTCTCTGGCTTAACTCCCACGGCATATGTATCTGGGAGTCTGAGCACACACATGATCTTCTGTGAAATGATCTCGGATTCTTCCCTTACTTTCACATAGTGAACTGTGATCCCTTTGACTTTTGTTAATACCTTGAGCATAATTCTCACATCGGTCTTCTAAAACTGTGATGTGTTGCTCTACTTTTCCGATCTCCTTCAGGAGATAATGAAGAATTTGCGCTAGGTCTGATTTTCCAACACTTATGGATAGTAGCTAGCACATTCTGGGCACTGAAGAAATGTTAAACAAATAAAGAAATGAAAAAAAAAAAAGTAAAGATTGCTATGTCCATATATTTAAATACTTTAAATAAGAATAAATCATATTTCATCTTTAAACCTACAACAGAATTTAAATAGTTAAAATTTTCCAGTAATATCTCAGTTTCTATTTTTTTACTACATTCTAATGTTTTATGTTTAATTTTCAGTCATTAGTAACATCCTCCCAATAGCTTAATGTGCTTTATCACTTTTACGATGATCATTTTGTTGGATTTACCTTGTCTTCCCAAAACTACCATGTAAAATTTATCTAATTGAAAATTATCTTTAACTTATAAAAAGTAACTACATTCATATTTTATATCCATTGTGTACTAGCTAAATTTTACACATTATTTCCAAAAATCTGTAGCTATTATGATGTTTTACATCATCCTATATGATTGCTTTTTTATTTAAAGTTTTGTTGCTGTTGTCTGTTTCTTTAATCCGGCACTTGTTAGATATTTGTTGGATACGTGGAAAAATTCTACAGTGAAAAATTTATACATTTGTCTAAAAACAAAAACACCAGAATTGGAGAATATTTCAATTACTTACCAATCTTACTATGTGATTTTATTTTGAATAACTTACTGACATAGATAGAGTCAAGACAAATAAATTCACAGAACTATGTAAAGGTCTGATTTTCGTGTATTAAAGCTGAAAAAACAAAGTTCAAGAGAATTTAAGAAATATCTTCTAAATTTAGTTTCAAACTAGTCTTACCTCTTAAATTTGATTTCCTAAAACCCTATGATGACTAATTTTCATCACACTCCAAATCTAAATAACCAAAAAATCAAGAGTGGGTGATATATACTTTAAAAGCTCTAGATTAATTTCTCTATCCCTAGATTAGAGCTAACACTGAAGTATATACACAATGATAATTCATCAGTGCACTCATTCAATCCACACTGAGCATTTCCTGACTGACAGACTCTTCAAGACACCCAGAATCATAGATGAGTATATCATAGTCACTATATTAAAAAAAAAAAAAAATCACAATTAACAAATTGTGGTTCACTCAAAGGATTATAGGGACCATGCAGGAAACACAACTAAAGCAAATCAGATAAGGTAAAACCACTAATTCAACATAAAGATACATTTTATGAGTATTTTTAGGGACATAACAGGAAGTGGCAGGGGCTCTTGTGAACTGGAGAGTATGTGTCTTTCATATGGAGGTAAATCACTCCTGAGAGCCTACCACGTGTTACTCCCCTAAGAAAATAGGAACCCAGAGCTGCCTGATAACCCAATTTTCAAAGCAAAGACTCAAATCCAGATTTTCATATGAAGTCCTTCAGGGTTCAATAGTCATAATCAAATATAAGCACACTAAAAACAAAACAAAACCCTGTGGGGACCCGTATAGTACAGCTCAACAAAACACCCAAATCAACTAGTTCTGGCCTGTGGATCACCAGATCAAAATCTCTAGGTTGAACTCCAGTCTTAGATTGTAACATAAATCTATTTAGTTACAGGTATTTTTGTTCAGTGCCTCACCAAAATGAGTTTTATAACTTAGCAGGTCCTACTGGAGTTAGCTAAGGCAAAGAAGGAAAGTCAACTTGCCCCCACTGCACCATCAGAGAGACAGGGATAGGTTTTAAATTAGCTATGAGTTCAATGCTTATTCCTCATCCATGCCTCCCTCCTCTTCCTACTATTTAACTTGCTAGTCAGCGGGCTTCATCCTTTATCTCGCGTTTGCATATACTTTCCAGATAGGAAATGTGAGTAAACATGGATATGCTATTTATAATGAGAATAAAAATTAGTCACCTCTGAAATAGTCTATGATGATAACAGTACATTTTCTGAAGGAGTCTGACAGAAGCTGAGAACTCAAACATAAATAATGTTTTATCTCCCAATCTGGCAAAATATATATAAATAAAGTATTTCTCAGTTTAAGAGCAAATTCTCCTTGGTATACCACTATGTATTATCATACGATGTCTCATGAAATCAATATGCCTTCTTATAGATTCTGATCCAGAGGCAAATTTCAGGAATGTTTCCTTTTCCTCCTTGATAATGTTCATTTACTGCTCTGCCTCTTTACAACAAATCAATATGAAAAAAAAAAAAAATCTCCACCATCTAAAATACTATTATCTTTCATATACATATACTATATATGTGTGTTTCTTATATTAAAACATACATATAAGGGAGCACCTGGGTAGCTCAGTCAGTTAAGCATGTGACTCCTGATTTCAGCTGGGGTCATGATCTCAGGGTTTGTGGATTTGAGCCCCCTGCAGGGTTCTGCACAGACAGGTTATAGCAGAGACCCTGCTTGGGATTTTCTCTCTCCCTCTCTCTCTGCCCCTCTCTCACTAGTGCTCGTTTGCATTCTCTCAAAATAAATAAACTTAAAAAAAGGTTTCTAAAAAAATATGCATACGATGGACTTAGAGAACTTTGGTAACATTTAAATCTTTGTTGCTTGAGTAATCACTTATATACTGAGACTATTCTGTTGCTTAATAGCCTCCAAATAGTTGTAAACTGCCAAAAGATAGGTAATTCAATTACAGTGGGCAAGATAACTGGCTTGACAAGAGGCAGAAAGAAAATGCAGCAAAAAAAGAGTCTTAAAAGATAATTTTCAAAATAAGAGGCACAAATATGATTATCATGAAGACATAAAATGAACATGTATCAAAGATTTTAATTAGCTTGTTAATTAATGAGGGAATTAACAGATGTTACAACTGATTCAAAAGAGAACTCAAAGTACCAAACCATATATTTATAGTCAGTTAACAATACTGAAATGAATTTTCAAATTGATGCATAACAGCTGATCATTACCTACAGTGAGAATTGCAAGCCACAAGAAACAATTTTTGTTTCAATAGACAAGATTTTTTTTTCACATTATTAGAGGGTTTCAACAACTTCACTTCTACCTCTGAAAAGATGTAAAACAGACTAATGAAAGGCAGGCAAAGGTGGAGATAACTCAGAAAGGTTAGCTAGTCCAAAATCCATTAACATTCAAAGTCCTTCATGATTTTTTCTTATGGTAATAAAAAGCATTTGCTCATTTCAGAATTAGGTGAAACATTAGACCCAGACATTCAAGAGTTAATATTGCCTTAAACACATTCTCATCTCAATAAGAGATCAGCTCTAGAAATTTCAGTTATATAACTTCAAATTCTTTATCTGTTTTAGTGAAAACTCATGATCTCAGAAAGAATATGAAAGAAATGGAATTTGTAACCAGAAGACACAGAATCAATCTTCACTAATTAATCTTCACCAATTAATGTAGGTATTTTATACTTTCCAGTAGATATAGCAGAAGTAAATATATCACATATCTGAAATTCTGATTACAGTAGACAACAACATTGGCAAAGAGAAACTCAACGTGCTGGAGTTTAAAAACAACAACAACAAAAATCTCAGAATATTTGCTCTGAAAAGTTTCATCTGTGATCATGGACAGTTTAATTTTTAACCTCTCTGTGCTCAAGGTGCTTCACACAAAGTCGTGATCATAGTATCAACTATGGCTCTCTCGTCATTGTTGTCAGGATAAAATTACCCGTACATGCACACAAGCTGTGCACGGTATCTACAAAAGGTACATCTGTTTACTACCAGGTAAATGATCTTTCTAGATGCTTCCCAAAGCAGAAGCTGGAAGGTTGACACCAGAGATGGAGATGTCTATCTACACAAGGCACATCTCTGACCGAAAAGACTTCACAATATGGAGACCCTGATGTTTTGTCTGGATTTGAATCAATTCAAATTAAAAAAAAAAAAAAAAAAAAAAAGTTTTTCAAACTCTCTACATAAGGAGGCAATGGATGGAAATTAAACTTCTTGAGACTACACTCTGAGTCTTACAATGGAAACAAAACTTGTAAGGCATTTAATGTTTGGGGGCATATAAAGCTAATTACTACAGAATAATTGTAAAAAACATATCAGATACTCATATTATGTTATTAAACACACAAAGTCTAGCTTTTGGGTTTTATGGTTGCTCTTGCATCCATTTAGTACATCAATTCTTACGGAGGTCTTGTTACACCATCTCATACCACTTGCAACTGCAAAGCAAGAGAAACACAACCCATGATTTCACGGAGAACAACAAAACCTTTCTGGGTCCAGCTTTATGTTTGGCACAATGAACAAAGGCATTAGTATTAAGACATCCTTTCTCTTAAGAAACGTGCTATTTTCCTAGGAAGGCAAGAGACACACACGAGACAGATAACAAAACAAATCAAAAAGTGAACAAAGGCCAGAATCAGTTACAGAAAGAGATCAAGCCACGCCCAAGAAAGGTCTTCATTTAAACATCTAGCCTTATCTGCCAAATCTGGCAGAAACACTTATCGGTTGCCAGGAATTTATGAGAATGATTAATTATGCATTTATATATGCACTAAATAAAGAACATGGGAAGATAAAAATAAGTTCCCCTCAAGAACGTGGAAATAAATAAGGGCCTGCTGAGGTTTAAGTATAAAATCAATACATATGGATCAATGAATATACTTCTGTGAAGTTCTCAGAGCAAAAATGCTTGAAAGTAACACACATATACAAAGAATGGTGGAGTCATAAAGGAGTGGAGGGGAATGGCTATGCGACACTGAAAGACAGAAAAGAGAGAACAGCAAAGGCACAAAATTACCAGTGCTCATCTAAGCACCAACCAGGGAGATTCTTGGTACAAAGACTGACTACTGGGTCTCCTGAGGCAAGACTGCACCATTTGTGAAGGTAGATGTACCAGGCTACCTCTTCCTAAATGCAATAGACAATTAAATTATGTAATTAACAACTTTGTCCTAATTTCCTGCCCAAAAGAACAAACTTGGGATTGCCATAGAGCTTCTCTGATGGCTTCCCAAGAGTGAGAGAAAAATGCCAGAAAAAGCATATGAGTGCCCTGCCCTTTTAAGCTGCATTTTTCACAGGAAGAGTAATTATAATAGGGAACATTTTCTGAGTAATTACTATGTGCCAGACATTGTTCTAAATGCTTTACCTGAATTAACTCTACATCATCATAACAACCCTATAAGCTATGCCCAGTTATTATCCTCATTTTGCAAATGAGGAAACTAAGGCACAGAAGAGTGATGTAATTACTAGAAATTACACAGTTCAAGGAAGCCACTGAGACAGGTTTCAGATCCAGGCAATCTGATTCCCAAGTCTTGGATCTTTCTTAAATACTATACTATACTGCTTCCCACAGTAACTTTTTTTTTTTAATTTTTTTTTAATGTTTATTTATTATTGAGAGAGAGAGAGGCAGAGACAGAGTGCAAGCAGCGGAGGGGCAGAGAGAGAGGGAGACACAGAATCTGAAACAGGCTCCAGGCTCCAAGCTGTGAGCACAGAGCCTGGCGTGGGGCTCGAATTCACAAACTGTGAGATCATGACCTGAGCCAAAGTCAGACGCTTAACCGACTGAGCCACCCAGGTGCCCCTCCCACAGTAACTTATTAATTAACATACTATATTATGCAAAGTACTTCTTTATTAACTGATTTTATACTTTATACAAAAATATTTCTATGAGTTAGATGGGCATAAATCAGCGTCTCTAAATCCCCACCAGTCGGAGACCTTGTAAAGTTTCATTTCTGGGCTTTTCAATACTAGTTCTAGATAAAGAAACAAATAAACAATCAAATAACCAAAAAAACACATTTTTAGGTGGCCATTTTCCTCCTTGTGGACACTGATCTTGACATGAACTTTCTTTTTACTTTCCTATTCACAGATTCTCATCTATTTCTATAAAACATATATAAAACCTAACACTTTGTGTGTATGAAATAGGACAATAAATTTTCAAATTAATCAGATTTAGTATTAAAAATACCAATGGGTTCTATAAATAAAATAGTGCTTCCTGATATAACAAATAGTACAGGCAATAAATGCAACAAATTATCATTTAAAAAATTTTATTGTGAAAATCAGGCCAAATAAAAAATAATGTGTTACTCATAAATGCACCATTTTGAAGTACCTAAATGATGTGTAGTCATTATCTTTCCGTTTCCTTAGCAGTGAAATACATCACAGTCTTCTACCACACATTATGAATTAGTCCTTTTTAAGTTTGTTTTTTTCTTCCCCACAACAAAATAGGCTTTTAGAAAAGGTACCAAATGATAACTCGCTTATTTTACCCTAAAGATGATGTGCTTTTTGCATAGCTAAGGCCAAGGTTAAGAAAACTTTCCTTTACACAATTGTTCTTCATAGGCTCTTTTTCATATTTCAAATGTCATACATCCTCATATCTATTTCCCTTAAAAAAAAAAAAAAGCAGAAACTTGGCAATATCCATGCACCAGCTCCCAATTTGTTTTTGTGAAAGTGCACAGCCTGGGTAGAGAAATCAAACATCGGGAGGCAGGTAATGTTCTTCCCACCAGCTCCCTGAGCTCCTCATGTAAGAAGGACATGGCACAAGGTTGGACACCTACTATCAGAGGCCCAACAACAGATGGACTGACAAAGAATTAGCACTGCTGCCAAGATCTGGAAATGTCAAAATAAAATAAAATAAAACACTTAAATTGAGGAAAATGGGGGAAAAATGTGTGAAAATGGGAACCTGAAATTAGAACCGATACTGAAGGAAGATTAAAAATGTGTATTCAGTTGCTGTTAGGAAGAACTCCATTCATGTGTGAATGTTTTAACCGAAAGAATAAAGAAGACTGTTTATTTTTTGATGGTAAAGTTTAAATGACTGTCTCTTCTGTTTACTTAGGAAGCCTATGCTAAGAACAAACAAAGAGGTCTGGCCCATTAAAGAATGTGTCCTTCGATCTTGGCTTCAGAGCAAGGTTATTGTTTGAACAAGTGGTAGAGTTGGGACAGGGCAGAGACGAGGATTAAAATGATGTTTAAGGGACACGTGGGTGGCCCAGTTGGTTAAGCAGCTGACTCCAGGGTTTGGCTCAGGTCATGATCTCGGGGTTTGGGAATGTGAGCTCCACGTTGGGCTCCATGCGGACAGCATGAAGCCTGCTTAGGATTCTCTCTCTCTCCCTCCCTCTTTGCCCCTCCCCTTTGTATGCACACACATGTGCTCTCTCTTTCTCACTCTAAATAAATAAACTTTAAAATAAAATGATGTTCAAGAAAGAGGTCTACTATGGAAGACATTTTATGTCAGGTTCATGAATGTTGGAATCATCCTTAAACAACAGAGAAATCACTGCCGTATTCTGAGTAGAAAAGCATAATGTACGACACGAAGAAAGTAAATATTAAGACAATTACTCTGTTACATAGTGTAGACTGAAATGAGAAGTGCGGACGCTGGGTGCTGGCCTAACCTGAAAAGTCTGCTAGATACTGTGAGGGTGACCCAAACTAAACATCAACTTTAATTTCTGGCTGTGACAAGGGTTCAACCAGCACTCCCAGGTCTGAAAGAAGAGCCCACAGCAATTCAAGTGCTTTATTTATTGGTTTGAACCACAAAGGAATGAGCAGTCCTCACTTAAAGATGACTAAAATTGGGTAAAGGCAGATACGGACTCTGTTTCTTAGTGAATAAACTTTGGCTCTATGAAAGTCTAAAAGAACAAGAAAGTCTGAAATCTTTTTGAAGACTCAGAAGAAAAGTACACCTCTCAAAATGATTTATTAAAGAATCAGAAAAAATAATTAAAAAATGATTTGGCAATTTTGCTACACTGTTAAAAAATGTTTTTTATGAAACAGAAGGAGAGGATCTGGAAATGAAATTACACCTTCTACAAGGCAATGGGAGAAGGATGAGGAAAGGAAAAATTGAAGTTAAACTGGTAATGCAGTCACAGAACAAACTCTATTTTGATGCTAGAAAAGAGGAACAGAGGGGCGCCTAGCTGGCTCAGTGGGGTAAGCGTCCGACTTCGGCTCAGGTCATGATCTCGTGGTCTGTGAGTTCGAGCCCCACTTTGGGCTCTGTGCTGACAGCTCAGAGCTTCCAATTCTGTGCCTCCCTCTATTTCTCTGCACTTTCTCCACTCACACTCTGTCTCTTTCTCTTTCAAAAATAAATAAACATTAAAAAAAGTTTTTAAAGAAAGAGCAGCAGAAACATTAACGATTTTGAGAACGTTACAAGAATGCAGCTGAATAGGACATTAAAAAAGAAAAATGAAGACGAACAATGAAAAAACATGAAATGAAAGAACTATAAATATTCTATGGACTGAAACCAGGATAAATGGAACAAGTGTAATAATCACAGGCACAGTTGGCAATATTTTTCCAAGCCAAAAAAGGACCAAATCATGAAAATGGGTTCACTGAATTCCAAGAAAAATCAATGCAAAGAGGTATACCTAGATTTCTTGTTTTCAAATTATTACTGTAGCACCCTGTTTTTGAGAAGATACTGAAATACATACTACAATTGCTGCCACAAAATCATATTACCCTTCGGTATCATTAAATACTAATTTTTAACTTATTTTCAGAGAAAAGAAACCTTAAATAACAAACTACAAATAACTAAGTTATAGCTCCTATATGATGAAAGAGAAATACAATAAGCAATATATGAACACACATGGTATACCATTAACTATATAAGATTTCCATGGGGAAAATTACTTGACAACATACTTCAAATAAGAATTCTGCAATGGATAAAACGTATTATAAATGAATTGAATTTACTTTCTTTTTCTAAGAATCTTTCCAAATGAAACACCCCAAAGGGCATAAAAGTGTTTACAGCAGTATTATTTATTGAAGAAACTAAATTAGAAGCAACTTAAGGACTCCACAATAAGTGGTCATATACTGACATAAAATTTATGTATCAAAGTTTACAAAATGCTTGAAGTGCCTGGGGGGCTCAGTCATTTAAGTGTTCGACTTCAGCTCAGGTCATAATCTCATAGTTCCTGAGTTCAGCCCCTTGTTGGGCTCTGTGCTGACAGCTCGGAGCCTGGAGCCTGCTTCAGATTCTGTGTTTCCCTCTCTCTCTGCCCCTTCCCTACTCGTACTCTGTCTCATTCTCTCAAAATTAAACAAACATTAAAAATATATTAAAAAAGTTTTAAAAAAGCCAAGTTTACAAAATGTTTTTAATACCACAGAAAATGTTTAGCACACAATTCTGTTAGGTGAAAAAGACATATATACACTTGTAAACGTGTAGGAAGTAACAAATATGCACAGAGTGTCAGAATAAATGTGAAGAATAAAGAGAATAAGCAATGTTAAGAGTAGTTTCTGATTCAGGGATATCAGTTATAATATATTGCCCAGTTTGGTTAAGTAATTTTATGTATTTTCTAAATTCTCCATATTTTTTCTATTATAACCA
Source organism: Leopardus geoffroyi (assembly GCF_018350155.1). Classification (NCBI taxonomy): domain Eukaryota; kingdom Metazoa; phylum Chordata; class Mammalia; order Carnivora; family Felidae; genus Leopardus; species Leopardus geoffroyi. Next base: position 87,672,315 of record NC_059331.1, read on the forward strand.
GGGAAAATATAGCAATAAAATAATGTCAAATACGACATTCTGTTGAAGGAGTCTGTGTATGTTAGTATACAAGCTGGAATATATATGACAGAAATACTTAGTATTGAAATTAGCCTAATAAGGGATATATTTTAATTGTTATAATAGATGAAAGAGGTGATGGGGATTAAGGAGTGCACTTGTAGTGATGAGCATAAGGGTGATTTTTGGTAACTAGTACAACACTGTATGTTAACCAACTGGAATTAAAATAAAAACTTAAAAAATTAATTAAATGTTCTTAGCAAAAAAGAAAAACAATCATTATAAACCCTATTTTAAGTAGGGACATACAAATCATCCTGTTAAGTACATACATATTAAATATTGATATTTTTCTAGATAATGTTTATTTCCCTAAATTTCAGGGAGAAATTACACCATAGTGTGAGTTAGTGGCTATGATGTGCTCTATTACACTAACGTTTTTGACACTGAGTCTGGAAGTCTATACACAAGGATGTCATTGAGGTGCACTGACTGAAAAATTCCACGTCATCAAAGAATTTACATCAAAGAATACATTCTATATTCTAAAATACAAAATACTCTTTGTTTTTTGTTTTTTGGTTTTTTTTTTTATGTTCATTACTTTTTGAGAGAGACAGAGCACAAGCTGGGGAGAGGCAGAGAAAGAATGAGACAGAATCCGAAGCAGGCTAGCTCTCAGCTATCGCACAGAGCCCGATGCAGGGCTTGAACCCATGAGCCATGAGATCATGACCTTAGCCAAAGTTGGTGCTCAACCGACTGAGCCACTCAGGTAGGTACCCCTATGATACAGAATACTCTTAAACATGACTTTCTTTATAAATTTTTTTAGGATACATATTAGACGGAAACACATTTTTTAGAATTTGAGTTAGGCAGGAAAAAAAACGTTTGGAAGGTAAAGGAAGTAAGAATGAACGCGGCATGCTGGCATATAAAAAGTTACACCACAGCTCCCTGTCTGCTGATGTTTCCAGCATCTGCTATGAAATACAGCTTCAATGAATATTCCTGAAATCAATGTATTTATACGTGAATGAATGAATGGTGAGGGAATGAGTAAATGAATAAGAGTGTATAAATGTAAATTCTGTGAATTGTTAAAAAAAAACAACTTAAAGCATTTTTAGTTCCCTCAAGTTGTGTTTTGCTTTCCTTGTAAATAGTGTAGTTATTTTAGCTTACATAGACCAAATGAATTTTAAACCTTATATAGGTGGAATAAGGCAAGAAGAGAAGCGGAAATAAATAATTACGTTCTTTGTTTCAATGTTAAACTGATATTTAGGCGAAACTATGTAAAAACCTGTATTTTATAATGTAATATATTGCATTTAACATACTGTAAATCAGTTGTCTTCCAGTCATGAATGTTTAACAAGAGGATGACACTGTCAGAGAAATACGAAATAATTTAAAGTTATATATGGCATGTTCTGGGTTGGTACATTCTTAATAGGCGGATTTGTTTTGCCAGAAGAGCTCGTGCAAAGGGCAACTGATCCAGGTTAGTCTTTGAAGTCAAAAGAAAGAACAGTGAACGATGTAAAATCCTGGTCAATTATAGGAAGACACAAAGGTATCATGCAGGAGAACCATTGTCTCATTTTTACTATATAAGTATCACTTTGACACACTATTTTTTATCTCTACGAAGCAGTGTGTTGCACTCTCATCGAGACCCAAATTACTATTCCTACTGAATATATTATGGCTAGAAAACATTTTAGATTCTGGGGCAAAGACTGAAGCATCTGCAAAAGAAACTGAAATACCAGAAACACGCAATACCTTAGTTCAAGAGATGGAGGGAGGAGGCACTTGAGAATAACCCTTAGTTACCAGTTAAAAATGCTTAGATGTGTGGCTTCCCCTAAAAGGGGAAGGAGAAGCCAATAGTCTGGGTTTCAAGTCTTCTTTTTAGTTACATGAATTAGAACTTTTAAACTAGATCACTTCAACTAACATAGATAATGTATCCTATTTAATTATTCACTAATTAATAGGGGGCTCCTGGCTGGCTCAGTGGGTTGAGCTTCCAGCACTTGACTTTGGCTCAGGTCATGATCTCACAGTTCATGGGTTCAATCCCAGTGTTGGGCTCTGTGCTGGCAGTGCAGAGCCTGCTTGGGATTCTTTCTCTCCTCCTCTCTCTGTCCCTCCCCTGCTTGTGCGTTCTCTCTCTCAATAAATAAAGCTTTAAAAAAATATTTTAATTATTCACTAACTGTAAAGCATAAGTAGAGCCCTTCACACAAAAAATTATTTTTTTAATTTTTCAATGTTTTATATTTATTGATTGATTGATTGATTGATTGAGAAAGAGCACGAGTGGAGCAGGGGCAGAGAGAGAAGGATACACAGAATCAGAAGCAGGCTCCAAGCTCTGAGGTCAGCAGAGCCTGATGTCACAGAATGCGAAATCATGACCTGAAGTAGGCCACTTAACCGACTGAGCCACCCAGGCACCGCCCCCCCACATCTTCCTTCACACAAAAATTATTAAATAAATGGCACACATCCAAAGAAAATCTTTAATTACTCAGATCCAGTGTTTTGATCTCTAAGTGCTTATGAGATTGATTTCTTTGAAAGAAGCATTAAAAAAAAATTCCATGCTTTATATGTTGTTGCATTTGATTGCAGCCCATCTTTCAGGGAGGTGCAAAATTTGCTGACAGAGGACAACACTGAGTGATTTGTCCTAACTAATACCATGTTGACCCTTACATTGAGAAGAGCTAACTAACACACTGGCTAGGGAGTCCTATATCTAAATTGATTTTCCAATTTACTGGCAATGTGATCTTGGACACGTTTCTCAAAGTTTAAGGCCATCAGCTTCTTCATCTATATAATGGAGGTAAAAATGGTTACTTCTTAAATCTATAATGTGAAAGAAATGAGCAAACATACTGGAAGAACCAAACACACTAGTATAATACAATACGAATTCAGTATAGACTTCCTTCCTTCCTTCCTTCCATTCCTTCCTTCCTTCCTTCCTTCCTTCCTTCCTTCCTTCCTTCCTTCCTTCCTTCCTTCCTTTTGTGCCCTCCTTTCCTCTCTCTCCGTTGCCTCCCCTCTCCCACATTCATTTCCTGATATACTTACCAGACTAGAGAACTAAAAACACATTTTGGTATATTCGGAGCAATACCAGCACACTTTAAAACAAGGTAAGATAATATTACAGTTAAAAATAAAAGGCATCTAACTTTTAGGGTGCTTAATTTTAAGTGATTTTACATACATGATTTTATTTAATTTTCCTATAAAAAGAGAATATACAAAAAGCAAAATTGTAATCTTTATCACGAGATAAGAAAATTAAAATAAAATGTATTTAAGAATCTCTTAAAGACTGCAAGGAATTGTGGTATGTATTATATAAATTGTTTAGATGGAACTGTAAGCATTCTAGCAAGATAAAATTATAGAAATTAAAATTTTAAATTTTATGTAAAAATAATTCGTCAATTATATATGCAAATATTTAGCTCAAAAATCAAAGTGTCTTCTGTGAAGGTAGCTGCCAAATGATGGCAACATTATAAAAGATTTTTAAAAAATACCAGGATCATTCTTTAGGACTAGCTAAGAGTAGACACTGGAAACAGGATTATTTTAAGAATCACCACCAATATTTTTGAAAAATCTTCTCTTCTATAAATATGAAGACGATGTAGAACATGCAAACAATATTTGTAGAATATGAAAGAAGTGTTTCATCCTTTATATATTATCATAAAATTCCATATTTTCTTTCAAAATAGTCATGCCCATCTCATACTCATAGAGTAGAAACTATTTCAGCTGTAAGTCTTTTTGAAGCCTGCACAAAAAAAAAATTCTTTAAATTGGAAAAAGTTATAGCATATTTCTTTGCCTCATGTTAGAAACACACAATAATGGGGTGTCTGGGTGGCTCAGTTGGTTAAGCGTCTGACTTCATCTCAGGTCATGATCTCATGGTTCTTGAGTTTAGGCCCCACGTCAGGCTCATTGCTGTCAGCACAGAGCCCTCTTGGGATCCTCTGTCCCTTCGCCTTCTGCCACTTCCCTGCTCACATTCATCCTCTCTCTCTCTCTCATTCTGTCTCAAAAATAAATAAACACTAAAAACACAAACACACACACAATAACTCCTAAGTACCTCTGGTATGAATGAACCATCTGAAGGCCTGAATATATGGGGAAAAGGTACATCTTATTTGTTCCTCAAGATGTTTATGTACAAAAGTAGAAAAACAGAAAGCTAACTTTAGTCTTTACTGCACCTTCAGACACATCACCTTATTTTTAATTGTTTGCCGTGAAGTCAGTATCACATGTAAAATGCACATACCAAATCTCTGAATCACACTTTACAAAAACTGTTACCACTAACTATTTGACCTGCAAGATTTGCTGCCACAAAGCAAGTCAAATTTTAAACACGAATTATTGAAGGTCTATCGAAAGCTGATATTAGTATATAGTAAAATAAGTTATAATTTCCAGGTAATATTCATTCACTAGCTTTGTAGATTATAATGTAAAAATTATAGCTATATGAGCACAATACAAAAATTTATTATTCTTAAAATGAGTTTGTTCCATTTATCCACACATCTCCCACATGAAACCCTCTTCACATAGCCAAGTATACTGCATTCTGATTGGGAATTAGAGAGCCATAGAACAGGGCATATCTTTGAATCTGGAAATAATAACTATGTAAAAGCACTAAGTATTAGCCCGTAAGGGCTTTAAGCACAAAAGATTATGCCCCTGAGCAGCAAGACAAATGATTACATTTCAAGCAACAGTGTGTTCACTTGGAAAACAAAAAAACAAAACAAAACAAAAAACAAAACAAATATATTGTATCTGGGGCCATAATTAAGGGACACTTAATGCTGTTTGGGTCCAAGCTTCAATAGATCAGTCAAAAACTAACTAAACGTGTCTTGTGCCAGAGTGGTGCAGGTAGGTAACCGTAGTAAAAACTCTCTAACTTATTGATGCCATTGACAGTAGGGACAATGGTGCCTGGGAAATTTTATGGTGTCTCCACCTTGAAATTTCAAAGACCATTCCTAGAAACTTTTCTCTGGAATGCATATCAAACTAAGGAGATAGAAATGCTACCTTGCTTTCTGAGTTGACTCATCTTAACCATTCTATCACTCATTGATCATTTACTACCCGCTGGCCACAGGCCAGTCACCATGTTAAGTCCTAATGATACACACTCAGATAAGAAAAGGCTTGGTTCAGCTTTAAGAGCCTCACAATTGATGGACTGAGAATGACATTTAAAACTCTGATACAATTTGGTAAGTCCAAAAGTTAGGATCTATACAGAGCTCTGCGTATATAGCAGAGACCTACAAATAATTATTCTTGTCTGAATATGAAAACAGCCCTACAGAGAACATCCCTTTGATCTGGGAGCTGAAAAACTACTGGGATTCATTAAAATGAAAGAAGATACGTCAGGTATATATAATGGCAAGAGCAAAGGCATGGACAAGTGAGAACCCTTACAATGTTCTCTGAGCAGACAGTTGTTTTCTAAAAACAACTGTAAACTGTTTGCGGTTGATATCCTTAGCTTCCATCTTGGGCTCTTTTGCCTCCGTGCAGCTCACCCTGCCATGTAGGTGTAACAACAGAGACAACTATGTAGCATGGCTGGGATTAGAGCAAAGGAAGAGAGGAGCATGATTTGGAGCAAATTTAAAGGGATGTGGAAAGGCTCAGTAGCCATGTAATATTTTTAAAAATTAAAATTCATATAAAAGGGGTGTTTGGGTGGCTCCATCGGCTAAGCGTCCTACTCTTGATTTTGACTCAGGTCATGATTTCACTGGTTCAGGTTTGAACCCCGCATTGGGCTCTGCGCTGACAGCACAGAACCTGCCTGGGATTCTGTCTCCTTCTCTCTCTGCCCCTCCCCCGTTTGCTCTCGCTTTCAAAATAAATAAAAATAAACTTCAGATAATTATTAAAATGCAAAAAATACCTGATGAATAAAATATGAAAGCAGTAAATACAGACAGGTGGTAGTTAATTTGCATTACTGAGCAATGGGAGGAGTCATTCCAATCAGTCCCCCCACCCCCACCCCTGTCTTCTCAGTCTACAAGCGTCCCCCTTCTGGTCCAGTTCAGGCCCTACAATGGCCTAATATTCAGTTTTTATTATAGACATTTTATTAATGTTTTCTACCTGCTTCAAAAAATTGGAAGCTATTTTAACAAGCATATACTAAGGTACACATTTTTATTTTTCCTCAGGCCCCATATGACTCCAGAAGATCTGTCCTACACAAATCTATTCCTAGATCTGCTTTGGACTTGCTCTAGGATCTCGGAGGAGTCACTTAGCTCCTGTGAGATGCAATGTTCATATGTACTCGTAAATTACGGGTAACAGCAACTGCTCTAACAACAGAGCTATTATGAGGAAAATACTTTGAGAAGGCTTTACAAATTTAACTTACAGCTCATACTATATCAATTTAACAACCTCTGTTCAATTGCAATTCACAGACATGTCATATGCATGTTCCAAACATCTATTTCCTGCTACACTATTACAAAGAGGCAGGTGTAATGTCCCCTTAGTAGCTTAGGGCCATGAGCATTAAAATGCATGTTTTACTACCAGACTAAAAGTATCTAAAGGTCCTTGACTTAAGAGTCCATAGGCAGTCACATCAAAGATCTTGGGACTTTTTAACTTGAGGGTAAAAGCTAACATCTTAAATCGGGTACCAGGTATTCTCTCGTTAGCTCTAATATCCTGGATGTCACGTGGGCACAATTTCATATCGTCACTGATAAAATACCATATTACAAGTAGGAAGAAAATGGTAAAACTAAGATAGAATCTATGAACAAATGCAAAGGCATTCTGAGCCGTTTTCAGAATCAGCTCTTACATGCACCTGTAATGTCTAATTTTTTTTAAGAATCACAGTTACATAAAGAACAAAACTACACCAGGAAATGAGGCTTCAAGGTAAATTCTTTTTCCCTGTCTCTCCATCCCTCCTCCCCTCTCTCCCTCTGTCTCTCAATCATTAGCTCACTCACACAAATGCTGGCTCTTATTTCAGACCCACTAGAAAAAAGCAAATGACCTCAAACAAACACACAAGTGCTCTTAACTAAATTAAATAGGCTTAAGATTACATTCGGCATAATCTTTTATTTATTTATTTATTTTTACCCTTTTAAGTTTATTTATTCTTGAGAGAGAGAGAGCGCGTGCACACATGAGCAGGGGAGGGGCAGAAAGGTAAAAGAGAAGACCAAGCAGGCTCCACGCATAAGCACACCGAGCCCGATTCGGGGCTCAAACTCACGAACTGTGAGAACATGGCCTGAGCTGAGATCAAGAGTCAGATGCTTAACAGGCTGTGTCACCCAGGCGTCCCATGGCATAATCTTTTCAACAATTCCCTTTACATCACACACACCCTTTTCAGGGCTACCCTTGAACTCTTCTTTGCTATACCTCCTTCTTTGCCTTTTCTTACTATATTTGATTAGCTGTTTTTTGTTTTTTTGTTTTTAATTCAGCTGCAGGCTTTATTATGTGGATGCTTGAATAGTATGGGGTTTTTATTTTGATTTTCCCTATCTACTAAAATTGTGGTCACAATCTTAAGACACATAGTAGAACTAAAAGCTTTAACTTCTTTGCCTACACCCCTTGCATACCTCTGTCTACCAATCATTCACTCTTAGTCTTCCTCTGGTCTGTCTTCTATTTTCACCCTACAGCTCTTAGCATCTTAAGAGTCTCCCTGAGTCCCCCAGTTGACAAATTCATCATCCTTTGAGTACCAGACATTTCACCATTACTCTTTCATGAAATTTTTCTTTCCTTCTCTTTCTAATTGCAAATGCAAAAGGCTCCCTTGGCTCTCTTTTCATCCTAGTTAATCTTTCACTCTCTATTGGCCCCTCTTCTTTCTATTTTTAACACGAGTGTTCTCCAAGATTTTGTTCTCTTGTTATCCTTTTCCTATCTTGAGCTTATACCTTTCCTGAACTCCAAGATATGAATCTCCTTTTAATTTTTTTAATTTAATGATTTTTACTTATTTTTGAGATAGAGAGGCAGCAGGAGAGAAGCAGAGAGAGAGGGAGACAGAGAATCCCAAGCAGGCTCCAAACTGTCAGTGCAGAGCCTTATGTGGCACTTGAACTCACATGCCGTAAGATTATGAGCAGGGCCGAAGCCAAGAGTTGGACAATTAACTGAATGAGCTACCCAGCAGCCCCATGAATTTCCCTTTTGATTTGATATAATTCCCTGCAGGCCTTCTAAACAACTTAGAAACACTGGCATCTAGTTTGACTACTCTTTTTCTTTAGGTCCCACATCCAATAATCTAGAGTCAAATCATAAAGTTTTAACGTTTGTAACTCCAAATGCCTGAGATGCCACTGAAAGAGAATGAAGCGTGGGGATAAAGTCAATTAGATTTGCTTAGGAATACCAGTCCAACTTCTCACTAGCAATATGTCTTTAATCACATTACTTATTTATCCAAAGATTATAGTTACAACATCATCTAATAGGTTCCTGTAAAGATTAAAAAAGAAATAAAATGGCATTTGGAAAGTTGGATACAGCAGAACATCACTACATACATGGTCCCATTATTATTATGCCATTTCTCTATATGTAACCTGTTCCTCAAGTGTTACCTAAATATTCCTATCTATGTACACAGATACCAGTTATTCAGTCTAGAATATCCTTCATCACACACTACTTAAACCCTACCGTCAGTGAATGCCCATTTTATATATTCCTTCCACGATGAAGGCTTTGCTGATAAACTCCCCTTGTGTACAAGAATAATCCTTCTTCCTTTGAACACAGACAATGCTTTGTACTTCTCTGTAGCCACTTTCTGTCCTTTATCTTTCAGTTGTTGTTTCCTCTATCAATGAGCTCTCTCTCTCCCCACGATATTTTTAAATCCCTCAAAATATCCCTGCTACAAGGCCTTTCCTCACCTAAACCATTACTGAGGTTCCTAATATCCCTTCTACCTTTATTTGAAGTCAAATTTAGTTTATCCTCAAATAAAATGGTAAGTCCTTTGGAGGAACAGCATCATATTTATCTATTTCTTGTCTTCAATGCATACTAATAGCCTCATCCAAGTTGCTCAATAAACCTTTGTTAAATAAGGCTAATGTGAATACCTATAGACTGAGAATGAGTCCAACACGGTTATGGAAAAAATAAAAGCTATAGTCTCTACTACCTATTGTGACATTCCATGACAGAAAATCAGAAAAGAAACCACATTGGGGCGCCTGGGTGGTTCCGTCTGTTAAGCGTCGGACTTCAGCTCAGGTTATGATCTCACAGCTAGTGGGTTCAAGCCCCACGTCAGACTCTGTGCTAACAGCTCGGAGCCTGGAACCTGTTTCAGATTCTGTGTCTCCTTCTCTCTCTGCCCCTCCCCTACTCATGCTCTGTCTCTCTCGGTCTCTCTCAAAAAAAATAAACATTAAAATTTTTTTTTAAAAAGAAACCACATTAACAAAATAAAAAGGAATTAAATTTCTCCTATATTTTCCCTAGGAACCAAGATATTTTCTACAAAAGACTTCTGAGGGAAAAAAAAAAAAAAAAAAAAAAAAACAGATACAACTTTCCCAAAATGATGCATGATTTTTTAAAATTTTTTTTGATGCATGATTTTCTATAAGAAAATTATCACTCATTTCTTTCTTCTTGCTTCTTTTTAGCCAAGTCTCTGACATATGAGATTTATCCATCTAATCCTTGCTATACTATATAACAAGGATTTCTATACAATCCTATACTGTATTGAAATCATTGTGCAACACAGACCGTATTCGTGACTTAATTATATACATTTGCTCCTGTGCTTAGGTAGCATCCCTACTTTATTTTCTAGTTTTTATATCATAAGAATTTAAAGCCTCTTGTCCCAAACTGGCTGATTCCATTTGCATTACAGAAAAATGCGCTGAATGCTATACCACATGTAACACACACACACACACACACACACACACAAATCCTTGTCTTTTAATACCCTTGGTTACAGTTTTACTTTGAATAAGCAAACGTTTCATACATCTGAGGATAATAATGTTCCAAATGGTCTCTGTTGACCAGATATAATGAAAATATGTTTCGAATTAAGGCTGTATTTCTCTTCCTTCCTAACGTGTATATCTCTAGGTGTTGTAATGTTCATTCAGTTGCTCTGGCAACAGGTCTCTTTAATGTTCAGTTTTTGTTTTTTCTTTTTGCTACTATCTGCAGGGTTGTAATGCTCCAGGCTTCAGAAGTACTAGCCGTATATCCTTAGCTTCAGGCCATGCTTTGTTCCTGTAAATCAATTCCAATAACCTGGCTTTTGCACTATTTCTTATGAAACATCCATCAAGAAAAATTATTTCAAAATTGGAAATAGGTAAAATCAATTATTGCATGTTCTTTTAGAGCAGTACTGGTATGCATCTTTGGTTCGCTTTCTATTGACTAGGCTCTTTTATAACTTGGTAGGGCTAGAGGTTATCTTGCAGAAAATTTGTATCAATTGAAACGATCCTTACCTGAGAGAAATGTAAATGATTCATGTCTATGATAATGTAACTAATGTTACCCAGGAGAGATGCAATTGGTTTTAGTCTAATAAATAATATAAGTCCAATTATTATAAAGTATTGCTCTGTAGGATATTCTCCATCTTTACATCTATTAGAAACATTTCAGCATTCATAACAGATTAAATAAACTCTGTCCTCCCAAATCTCTTTGAACCCAGTTTTGACATTTTACTGGTTACTTTGTTAATTAATGAATTGAAAAATATTTAACATGTGTTTATTTTATATGACATGAGAGCCATGTTATGAACATTGTGGAAATTAAATTTAGGAATCCAAACTTATATCACAGTTTTAATACCATAAAAATCATAATATGAATTAACATCTGTTCTACCCTTACTATGTGACAGGCTTACTCTGTGTGTTGTCTCTAATTCATTCTATTTCTCTATAAGGCTGTAACTCTGTAAGACTGTCACCATTATTATTACAGTGATTTAGAGATGAGAGAATTGAAACACAATGAGTGTAGTTTGTTGAAGTTTATACATCTCTATCTGAAGCCAGAATCATTTTATTTGATTCTGTATACTGCCTATAAGTAACTGTTTTTCTGAATTCATAACTTCCTACCAAATGCACTTTTTTTTGGGGGGGGGTGGGGGGTGGGGGGGGGACTGTTATCTTCTCTTGATTGCTTTCCTTCTAAGATTCACTGCCAAATGCTGTTAACAGCCCACTGCCTCTTAAGCAATGCCTAATGTCTAATCTGGAAGGTGACCCTCAAACCTTATAAAACATCTTGGCACAATGGTTCTCAAATGTTAATACGTATCAGAACTTGCTTGGTAAAATACTGATTTTTGTCCCATCTCCCAAGATTCTGCTTCAGTAGGTGTGGGTGGGAAAAAAAGAATTTGCAACTTTTAAAAAATTTCCCAATTGCTGATTTGGAGACCACTCTTTGAAAACCATTGTCCTAGTACATACAGATCTTCCTTGACCTGTAATGGAGTTACCTCTGGATAAACCCATCATATATTGAAAACATCTTAAGTCAAAAGCCACACTTGATACATGCATCCTACTGAACATTAGAGCTTAACCTCCTTTTTTTTAAAAAAAATAAACATTTAAAAAAGTTTGTTAACTTTATTTATTTTGAGAGAGAGTGGGGAAGGGGCAGAGAGACAGAGAATCCCAAGCAGGCTCCATGTTTTCAGCTCAGAGCCCAACTCAACCTCATGAACTGTGAGATCATGACCTGAGCTGATATCAGAGTCAGATGTTTAACCAACTGAGCCACCCAGATGCCCCAATAAACATTTTTTTAAAGAACACTTATATTAACCTACAGTTAGGAAAATCATCTAACACAAAACCTATTTCAAAATAAAGTGTTTAATATCTCCTCTAACTTATGAATACTGTACTGAAAATGAAAACGAGAATGGTTGTATGGGTACAGGTGTCTATAAGTGTATCAGTTGTTTACTCTCCAGATTGTGTGGCTGACTAGAAGCTGCAGCTCAATGTCATTGCCTGACATCAACAGAAAGTATTGTACCACATACTGCTAGCAAAGAAAAAGATCAAAATCCAACATTACAATTTCTACTGAATGCGTATCACTTCTGCACCATGGCAAAATCAAAAAATCAAAAGGTGAGCCGTGAAACCTTTCTAAGTTGGGGGCCCTTTCTACTGCTAACTCTCCTGCAGGTTAAATGCTAAATGACTTAGGTTAGACAATCATCTATTTCTTGATCATTACATTTTTATTGCTCACCTGCTATCCGTGGATGAGTCTCACCTCTCCTCTTCATTCTTTTGTCCCCATAGAAACACTTGTCCTCACATGTGATGTTAAAACCATAGATGTAGATATTATGAAATGCACTGAGGTTTGGGGGGGGGGGGGGGCGACGACATTAGGCACAAGGATTGATTTTCTTAAAGGCTCCAGGACACAGGCCCATTTGTCACACCTGCCTTAATCTGAATATACAGTTAACATTTTGGGGGGATGCAGGAGTGGGAAGTTCTCTGAGATATCAACTCTCCATTGTCATAATGGCTGCAAATTATTACCCTTGACACAGAATCTAATTACACTCTTCTACTGACACTTCTGTTGTAATTGTTTCCATTCTCTCCCCTACTGCTTCCTAGCTCCAAGGCTGCTTCTTCATGGCCAAGTAACTTTATGGACACTGTGTCCTTTTTTCAAAGTTACTTCCTGGTGTGGCAATGATGATTTATGAGGTCAATGAAATATTGGTTAAACAGTAATAAGAAAATGAAAGTAAACAGATCTGACATTCAACATTCTGATGTGTTTCCACTAGTGTTGAAAAAAGGGAGACAGAAAAATGCTTATTTTGAAAAAAAGCAAAAATATAAAAGTGAAGAAATGTTGCTTATTACTTATGGACAAACTTTATTCAAAACTTATTGAAAAATGTATTTCAACAGTTAAGTGAACCTGTGTATTCAAACCATAGCAAGTTGCTTGGTTGCATTACACTTAATATGTCATTCTTGACAGAGGCCTGGTGTGCAAATGTGTTTTTATTATTTTATTCTTGTTTTAAAAATTTTTTAATGTGTATTTATTTTTGAGAGAGAGAGAGAGAGAGAGAGAGAGAGACAGAGACAGAGACAGAGACAGAGTGTGAGCAGGGGAGGGGCAGAGAAAGAGAGGGAGGCAGAATTTGAAGCAAGCTCCAGGCTCTGAGCTGTCAGCACAGAGTCAGACGTGGGGCTTGAACTCACAGACCACGAGATCTGACCTGAGCCTAAGTTGGATGCTTAACCGACTGAGTCACCCAGAAGCCCCACAAATATGCTTTTAAAAAGCAGCGTCTGCCATATCATTTTTTTTAATTAGGAGATTTTTCAACTACTCAGCCTATTAACACATCATAAGGCCAAAGTATATGATGTTATAAGTGCTAATATATTCAAATAGAAGCTAGTTTGGAAGTTTTTGTTTGTTTGTTTGTTTGTTTGTTTTTTACTGAAATAAGATTTTCAACTATGTCTTGTAAGCTAGGTAACTGGATTTAATGGACATGGCAAAGTGCACTCTGCTTGTTTCTGATGGCTAACAGGAAGGAATTAACAGTGGGATTGGTCAGGATTACACCAAAGGGAAAGCAAATAGCTACTTTTTAAGTCCTACCACCACTCATACCATTTATAAATAGGAGATCAATTGTGCCTTGTTTTATAGTCAAGAAAAATGAAATGGTACATCCTGGAGCCTCAGTTTCCTCTGGCTTTTCTCACGATATCCCTCCCCAAAATCATCCAGAAAAATCTAAAGTGGCAACTATTGAAATGATGCCTCATTGTTTACTCCCATTTAAAAACTCTATCACTTATAATTCACCAATTATAAGTCATTTTTAATCTACAAGTTACCTTATAAAAATGATACTTTTTATTGGGACCATTGAGGGATAAAGTGCATATTAATTACCATCAAATAATGTTGGTTCTCAACCATGTGGTAGAATGCGGTTTAAATTTCAAGTAAACATACTTGTAAGTGGAAGCATATAGGTGTCAGAGAGGACTTTTTTTATAAATAATAGCTTCACTGATATTCATATATCATAAACTCACCTATTTAAAGTATACAATTTAATGGTTTTCAGTATATCTGCAGATATGTACAAAGATCACCACTATGAATTTTAGAATATTTTCATTACTTCAAAAAGAAATACCCTTTAGTTACCATTTCTGTTTTGTCTATTCCCTATCCTATCTAAGTCTAAGCGATCACTAATCTACTTTCTGTCTTTTTAGATTTGATGATCATCCTACCTAAGTCTAAGTGATCACTAATCTACTTTTTATCTTTTTAGATTTGATGATAGTAAATTTCGCATACATGAAATCACACAGTATGTGGTCTTTTGTTACGAGTTTCATTCACTTAGCATGATGCATTAAAGCTTCATTCACATTTTAGCACGTATGAGTACTTTATTCATTTTTATGGCTGAATAAAATCTTATTGTATGGATACACACCTTTTGCTTAACTATTAATCCAGTGGTAGACATCTGGATTGTTTCCACCTTTGGCCATTGTGCATAGCGCTGCTACAAACATTCATGAACAAATATGTGTACGGACATATGTTTTCAGTTCTCTTAGGTATATATGTAGGAGTGGAAGTGCTAGGTCATATGATGACTCTATGTTTAACCATTTGAATAACTGCCAGACTGTCTTCCAAATCTGATGCAACACTGTCTGCTTGCACTAGAAGTATATCAGGGATTGGTTCACCTTCTCCACAGCCTTGATAACAGTAGTTATTTTGGCCATCTCAGTAGTACCTTATTGTGGTTTTAACTGCATTTCCCTGAAAATTGATGATATCAGGCATGTGTTTATTGGACATTTGTACATTTTCTTTGGAGAAATGTCTATTTAGATCTTTTGCCCCCCCCCCCCTTTTTAAGTGGGTTGTCTTACCATTTAGTTTTAAGAGTGTTTTATACATTCTGGATACAAGTCACTCATCAGATACATGCTTTGCAAAGATTTTCTTCCATTCTGTGAATTGTCTTTTCACACGCTTGATAATGTGATTTGAATCCTAGAAGTTTTAAAAATGTTTATGAAGTACATTTTTTTTTCTTCTGTTGCTTGTGCTTTTGGGGTCGGATCTATGAATCCATTGCCAAATCTGACTTACCCCTATGTTTTCTCTCAAGATTTTTACAGTTATTAGCTCTTACACTACATTTAGGTCTTTGACTCACTTTAAGAAAATTTTTCTTTATAGTTGTGAAGTGAGGGTCCAATTTCATTCCCTTTGAATGCGAATATCCAGTCGTCCCAGTAGCATTTGATGAAAAGATTATTCTTTCCCTACTGAATTGTCTTGGCACCCTTGTCAAATATGAGTTGACTAGAGACAGAGGGGTTTATTTCTGGTGGCTTTTTTTTTTAATGTTTATATATTTATTTTTGAGGGGGGAGGGAGAGAGAGAGAGAGAGAGAGAGAGAGAGAGAGAGAGACAGAGACAGAGACAGAGCACAAGTGAGCATACAGGAGAGGGGCAGAGAGAGAAAATCCCAAGCAGGCTCCGTGCTCAGCACAGAGCCTGACACAGGGCTCGATCTCACGAATCACCAGATCATGACCTGAACCAAAACCAAGAGTCAGACACTTAACCAACTGGGCCACCCAGGCACTTTTGGATTCTTTTTTTTTTTTTTTAATTTTTTTTTTCAACGTTTATTTATTTTTGGGACAGAGAGAGACAGAGCATGAACGGGGGAGGGGCAGAGAGAGAGGGAGACACAGAATCGGAAGCAGGCTCCAGGCTCTGAGCCATCAGCCCAGAGCCCGACGCGGGGCTCGAACTCACGGACCGCGAGATCGTGACCTGGCTGAAGTCGGACGCTTAACCGACTGCGCCACCCAGGCGCCCCACTTTTGGATTCTTAATTAAATACTACTGATCTATTTATGTATCATGTGAAGTACAACACTGTCTTGATTATTGTTAGTTTGCATGAAGTTTGAAATTAGGAAGTATGAATCCTTTAATATTTCTCTTCTTTTTCAAGGTTTGTCTATTTCAGGTGCCTTGCAATTCCCTATGAATCATATGATCATCTTATCCACTTTCACAAAAAAAGCCAACAGGAATTCTGACAGGGAGTGCACTGAATATTGGAGAGTATCACCACTGAGACAGGGAAACTAAAGGGACTTCATGACTGTTTTGCTGCCTCTATTCTTGCTAGGACCTACACATGTCTTATGGTACAGATAATACATG
Source organism: Leopardus geoffroyi (assembly GCF_018350155.1). NCBI lineage: Eukaryota > Metazoa > Chordata > Mammalia > Carnivora > Felidae > Leopardus > Leopardus geoffroyi. The sequence goes on from NC_059331.1 coordinate 87,688,765, forward strand.
TCCTCCGTATAAAGGTCAAGGAGTTAATGATTTCTTTGGCGTTTTCCAACACAACAGATAACATCCAAGGAAGGAGCTGGTTGTTAGACCACTGACTGACTCACCAGAACTCCTAGCTCCAGGGCTAGTCACTTCCAGAAAAGTGACTTAGGGAGATACTTAAACACTCTGTTCCTGGATGCCTAAGGACACATGTGCACTGAACCACAATCCTCAACCCCAGACCCCAAGTAAAGATAACACGCATTCTCCTCCTCATTTTTGTCTCCCCGATACTCCATCTGTATCTGGCCTGTTGTCAATAAACTCTGCTCTTACTTCCTCTCAGCTCAGAGTTTGATTTCTACCCTGCATGAACCAAGGGCCTTTTTGGCTGCTCCTGTGGGACTCCTTCTGGCTCCTCGATCCTCGGCTCCCTACATCACCATCTTAACAAAATTAAATATTAAATGGAATCAAATTTAATTTCATTCCATTAAATGAAATGTTCCATTTGTTTAAAACTTCTTTCATGTCTTTCAACACAGTCCTTTTCGTTTTTAAGTTTAAGTTTGGCATTTTTTTTTTTTTTGTTACATTTATTCCTAAGTGATGTGGAGAACAAAGGCAAAAGAAAAAAAAGAAAAAAAAAAACTTTCTTATAACTTGCGGCCTACTGAGAAGTACCTGGGAAGGGCAGGGTAACCTTCTTCCAATAACTCAAATGCCTTGATGATAATACTTTGCTACGGGCAAAAGGCAAACTTAGCTTGACACCATCCTCCAGGATCCACTGAGTCTTCTTTAACATATAAAAACCCATCTGGAAACTTCCTTTATCTCTGTGTCCCCAAAGATATATGTTAGCCATCATCCTCCAAGCATATGACCCACTGATATACATCTAAAGGGTCTCATGACTAAGGTTTTATTAGACAGAAGTAAATGATCCTAATCCTAACAACAACCAGCCTCTCAAGGTCTTGGAAACCTTGTTTCTAAATTCCTTAGAGACTTACACTATCCCTAACCCACTCTCAACTTGAAAGTTACGTTATCTATCATTCCTCACAAGCTCAGCGCAGCTCTTTCTGACCACGGGTCCTGTTCCTGTACTTTAAAAAAAAAAAAAAAAGTCACCTTTTTGCATCGAGGACATCTCACGAGGTCTTTCTTGACCATTTGTTCCCAGACTCCAACATTTCACATCACTAAGTATTGTATTCTTTTTGATGTTACTATGAAAATACGATTGTTTGTCTTTCTTTTTCAGATTGTTCGTTGCAAGTGTACAGAAATACAATTGATTTTTATATATTGATCCTGCAACCCTATTAGTTCTAATAGCTTTTAGTGTCCTTGAGGATATTTTATATACAAGATCATGTTTTATATACAAGATGCTAGGTCATAATTTCCTGTTTCTTTGCATGTCTCATAATTTTGTTAGAAAGTGGATCTTTTAGATAACGTATTTTAGCAAATCTGAGTAATGGTCTCCTTCTGGGATTTATTATTATTTACTTGTGTAGGGACTGGCTGGATCATTTTCATGAAATCTGTTCTCCCGCTCGTCCCAACCTGCATCCTGAAGCTCTGATGTTGGTCTTCGGGGATCACTACCGTGAGAATACTGACAGTCACCCTGGGTGACTGATTTGGGCAGGGCTCTCCCAAATTGTCTCCTCCCCCTAGAACATAGCAAGCTGTTGAACTCCACTAACTGCCAGCTGACTCTTCTATTATTTTCAACTGGGACATCAATTGTTTTGCAGACTAATCTAATCAAGTTCAGGTTTCTTTCAAGGAAGAGTTCCCAAGGTCAGTGTTGCAAATGTGTTTTGACTTCAGGAAGTCTCCTCCCACCTGTCATTTCCCTCCTGCAGGCTCCCCGGTCTCCTAGGCTGCCTTTTCCCTGTGCCACAATCTGCAGCGAGATGAGGAGGGCCCCAGTCTTCTCAGTGGTAGCCCTGTCCCAGGAGTGGGGGCTGGTGATCAAAAAGGAGCCACCACCACTCAGACACACTGGCCTGGAACTTAATTTCAATAAAAGGTAGCTGGGGGCAGGATGAGAAATGTCCTTGCAGACAGCCCTCTAACTGGAAGCCCCAGGCAGAGGGAACCCTGTGTGCTAGGCTGTACTGTCACCAGCAAGAGCCCAAGACCTGACCTTTACTGTCAATCTGCATGTACCCCCGACCTGTGTCCCACATTTTCCTTAAAGCCTTCTTTCTAATTTATCTCTTAACTCAGGCAAAGACCCCATAGGGAGAACATCCGAGACGGAAACCAAAACTACCCCTCAAGTAATAACAACTGCCCTGATGAAGAGCTCCAGAGACACAGACCACCCAAGACCAGTTTGAGCTTAACCACCAACTCTCACCTGCACAGAGGGACCATGGAGTGACCGACAGTGACCTTATCTCATTATAATGCTAAATTCTCTGCCCAAGTTGAAGCACAAGCCTCATTAACATAGCATAAATGTGCCTATAGGCATGTTTCCTTAGGGCTCCATGTGACACCTTATGCCCAGTCTACAAAAGATGGCAAGGCCCCCTATCTAAATATTCATCCTAACTCCAAATAAAAGGAACCCGTTTACCCTTGCTCAGGAGTCACAACTTCGGAAGTTATTCCCAGTGAGCTCCTCATTTGCTCCAAATGAAGTTTCCTTTGCCTGACAACTCAACCTGGTGGTGTAGGTCCTATCTAGAACTCACCAAGGAGCGACCTCATGTCAGCTTGGCTAGAGTACCAGTACCCAGGAGAATTTCCATCTCTTTGGGTATGGAGAGGGGACGAAGGTGGAGGGTCTTGGTTCAAATACCACAGACTCTCTCAGCTCATATCAAGATTAAGATTTCTAAAACAATGCTTCATTATTCGCTGAATGTCTGTAAGGCCATTTCCAGAAACTTTAAATGGTTGTTTTTCATAATTTTCACCAGTTGCACTGAGTTGCAAACCCTCAGAACTCCATTTGCCAGAAGTGGAAGTCTAGGAGCTTTGTTTTTAATAAGCTTGAATTCCACATCTTTTACCAACTGGACGTTTTTTGGTTTTTGTTTTACCAGAATTGCAAGCAGTTGCATTATATGGGAGAAAATTGTGTGCATACCGAGAGAGAAGTTACTTTCACCTTAGGCCATTAGGAAACGCTTAGCAGAGCCTAAAACATAGAGTAAGCATTTAACATTGTGTGTGTGTGTGTGCGTGTGTGTGTGTGTGTGTGTGCGCATGCGTCTAGGTGTTGGATCAGGTGGCAGTAATAGAAACGAGACCTTGATAGCAGACATATGAAAAGATCTGTGATATACCAAAACCGAAGTAATTACAAAATGAATAATAACATGATTGTTTTCTTATTGGTAATTTCCTTTTCAACAAGTTTTTTAGCCTCTACAACACTAATAGTTTTCTTTCTCTTTAACAGATATAACTCACATCATTAGTTCTGTGGTTTTCTTTGCATTCTACTAACTTCCAGGAAGAAGAGGCAGAAATGCATACACAAGTAAACTACTAGCCAATTTGGCAATTTATTGACACAGTAAATTCTTATTCCAAAATTGTATTCTTTCAGCAGTAATTATTAAACTTATCCCTGAAATATAATTTATTTCAATAATTTGATTTCCATGAAGAGAGCCAATCATTCATTATAAGCTATACTTTGCTTCCTTCTATGTTTCTAGCATGTATCTACAGACGCAGCAATCTACAATGCAGCGCCAATCACGTAATAAATGGAGCAGCATATTTATTTACCATGAATTCTCGTTTCTCCTGCATACTTACAACTCTTAACATTTACTTGAAAGGACAATTCTGAGTGGTTTCTGGGCTGAGAATATTTTTTAACTAGGAAACTTAACTTCTCTGAAACGTCAGAGCTTTTAATGACAAATATGATGACAAACACAATGATTATTTTTTCTTTAAAAATTATAACTGATAATTTTATCACTGTTGCTTTGAAAAATATATCAAAATCACAAGTATCATGATGTTCAGAAATATATCAAAACCACAAAAACCCTGATGTTCAAGGTACCTTAAAGGATAAAAGAAAAAAAAAATAAAGCATCTTTCAAAAACACGAATGACCTAGGTGGGTATGAGGTCTGTATAAATTTTATGTCAAAAAAAAGGAAGACACAGAAATATCACATAATAAGTGTGTATGTGAAGTAAGCCTGCAGTTTCTTGCTTCAAAGTAACTAAAAAAGTCCTGCTGTTTCCCCTTAAGCCAGTACTCCACAGGCTGTTAAAGGCTACACTTTAAAATGGCTTATATTATCAGAGCAGCAAAGTCTATATTTTAGTATGGTGTATTAAAAACTCTTCCATATTAATGCATCAGCTTAACTTCCACTTATTTGTTTTAATAGGAAAAGAACACATGGCTAAAAAAATCCAAAAATCACAACTAAATGACCAACTTCTACAATTCAAATCTTAAAAAGAAAAAAAAATCTACAAACAGCATCATTTTATTTCTACTCCCTTTGCCCTAGAAAATCTTAACCTATAATACAAGTCATTCTAGAAGTATAAAACATAAAAATGGGGCAGCCAAAGGCATGAAGCTCCAATATAATATTTAATCAAGTGTCCATCCTATCATTCAAGAATGTTATGACAATATTAAATTCTACTTTCTGAAAACAGTTTCAACTTCAATTCTTACAATTACATTAAAATTTTTAAATTTTTTAACGTTTTATTTATTTTTGAGACAGGGAGAGACAGCATGAACGGGGGAGGGTCAGAAAAAGAGCGAGACACAGAATCTGAAACAGGCTCCAGGCTCTGAGCTGTCAGCACAGAGCCTGACGCGGGGCTCGAACTCACCGACCGCGAGATCGTGACCTGAGCCGAAGTCGGATGCTTAACCGACTGAGCCACCCAGGCACCCCCCCCACAAAATTTTTTTTAATGTTTGTTTATTTTTCGGAGAGAGAAAGAGACAGCGTGAACAGGGGAGGGCAGAGAGAGAGGGAGACACAGAATCCGAAGCAGGCTCCAGGCTTCAAGCTGTCAGTACACAGCCTGATGTAGGGCTCAAACTCATAAGCCATGAGATCATGACCTGAACCAAAGCTGGACACTTAATTGACTGAGCTACCCAGGCACCCCCTTACAATTACATCTTCTAACAATACAAAAATACTACGGGTTTTGGTCTACGTTTATCATGACATACCACCAGATTGGATCAGGATGCATCTACAAATAACAACATATGAGTACCAGTAAGGGCTTCCAAAAATGTGTTTGTTTAATAGAGACAAAAAAGACCAAAAAAAAAAAAAAAAAAAAAAAAGTTCCATCTTCTGCTGGAACTCAGATTTTTAATTATTAAAGTCAATTCATTTTACAGCACGAACACTGCCACATTCTATGGTGCTACAGATGAATTTGAATTGGAAGCTTTATTAAAACATCTGTTTGTTCTTGAAGATGCACTAGCTTTCTTTTGAGAGGAATTTAGACAAGGTTAGTGATACTATTTCAAAAATTAATAGAGCATATGACTGCATTTATTTCAAATAGAAAGTATGAATACTAACTCCTGTATTTTCAAGCTTCTTTCTACTCTTGCGTGCTGATAAAATACATCATGTGAATCACAGTATTCATTATTATTCTTGACAAAAATTGTTTGTATTAAAGTGTACAATGTGATGTTTCCATATATGTAGACATTGTGAAATTATTAATACAATCAAACTAACACAGCCATCACATCAAAAAATTGCTCTTCTTTTTTTCATGGTAAGAACGCTGAGATCTACTCTTCTAGCAAATTTAAGTATACATTATTATTGATAGTCACCAAGCTATACATTAGGTCTCCAGAACTCACTAATCCTATTATTGAAAATTTGTACCATTTGATCAATATCTGACATTTTCTCCCATCCCCTAGCCTTTGGTGACTACTACTCCACTTTCTATTACTATGAATTCACTTTTTCTTTTTTTTTAAATTCCACATATAATCGGGATCATGCAATATTTGTCTTTCTGTGTCCAGCTTATTTCTCTTAACCACTGTGTCCTCTAGGCTCGTCCATGTTGCTGCAAATAGCAAGATTTCCTTCTTTTTTAAGGTTGAACCCATTCTGTTTATATACACCACATTTTCTTTACCTATTCATCTATGTATGGACAATTAGGTTGTTTCCTTATCTTAGCTGCTGTGAATCATGTTGCAATGAATATGGGAGTGCAGATTATCTCTTGAAGATACTGATTTCATTGTCTTTGGACATGTACCATTTGCTAGATCAAACGGTAGTTCTATTTTATTTTTTTGAGGAACTTCCATATAGTTTTCCCAAATGACTGTACCAACTTACATTCCTACCAATAGTGTCCAAGGGTTCCCCTTTCTCCACATCCTCACCAATACTTGTTATCTTTTGATTTTTGATATTAGCATCCAAACAGGTGTGAGGTGTCTCTTTATAGTTCTGATTTTCATTTCCCTGGTCATTCATGATGATAATCATCTTTTCTTACACCTGTTGGTCATTGTATGTCTTCTTTGGATAAATGTCTACTCAGATCCTTTGCCCATTTTTTAATCAGGCTATTTGTTTTTTTGCTGTTGAACTGTGTAAGTTCCTTATGTGTTTTGGAAATTAACCCTTTCTCAGATAAATGACTTGCAAATCTTTTCTCCTATTCCATCCATTGTCTTTTCCCTTTGCTGATGCTTCCCTTTGCTGTGTTGCTGATGGTCCCCTTTACTGTACAGAAATGCTTTAGTTTGATGAAGTTCCACTTGTTCATTTTGTGTTTGTTCCCTGTGCTTTTGGTGTCAACTCCAAGGCTTTAGGTCTTATACTTAAGTCTTAAATCCATTTTGAGTTGACATTTATATATGGTTTACTATAAGGGTCCAATAACATTCTTTTGCATGTGGCAGTCTAGTTTTCCCAGCACCACTTATTGAGGAGACTACCCTTCTGCCACGGTATATTCCTGGTGCTTCTGTCAAAAGTTAGTTGACCATATATGCATGGGTTTATTTCTAGGCTCTCTATTCTCTGTTCCATTCCTTTATGTGTCTGTTTTTATGCCAGTACTAATGTTTTTATTACTATAGCTTTGTAATATACTTTGAAGTCAGGAACTGTGATGCTTCCGTGTGTAGCTTGCTCAAGACTACTATTTGGGATCTTTTGCAGTTTCATACAAATTTTAGGACTGTTTCTTTCTATTTCTGTAAAAAATACCATTGGGATCTTGATAGAGATTGCATTGTACCTGTAGACTGCTTTGGGTAGAATGAACATGTTAACAACATTAGTACTTCTAATCCCTGAACACAAGACACCTTCCCATTTCTGTCTTCTTTCACTCACCAATGTTTTATAGTTTTTAAGCATACAGATCTTTCAACTCCTTGGTTTAATTTTTTCCTAAGTATTTTATTCATTTTGCTGTTACTGTGAGATTGTTTCCTTGATGTCTTTTTCAGATAGTTCATGGCTAGTGTATAGAAATGTGACTGACGTGAGTCACATTGTATCTCTGCTTTGATAAATATGTATTGGGTGTTTCTCCAAGCCTATAAATTCAAAATGACTAGAACTTGAATAATTAAGTGATCTCTTAAAATAATATCCCATGTCTTCCCTTCTCGAAAACTTAGGGAAGTATAAGTGAATTTTGCACAATTTATAAACTTGGGCTCTTGGCAGATGATCTAATCTAATCTATTCACTTCATAAACAAGGAAACTAAAAGAGGGTAAGGAAATGACTTGTTGAACAGATGACAGAGCACCCAAAGCAGAAATGATGACAGTAACTGCCTTTCTCTGCCATGCTCCATCCTTTCAAATTAATTCTTTCTTTAAAGCAGATAAACAGGATACTAGTGGCATTTAGGCCTGGATAATCTGTTGTACAGGGACTGTTCTGTGCACTGTAGAATGTTTAGCAGGATCCCTGACCTCAACCCACTAAATGCCAGTAGCATCCTTTTCCCAGTTATGACAACCAAAAGTGTCTCCAGAAACTATCAAATAACCTCTGGAGGACAAAAACCTCCCTCCAATAACAACCACTGCTTTAAAATTAATGATAATGAATGGGGTGCCTCGGTGGCTGAGTTGGTTAAGCATCAGAATCCCGATCTTGGCTCAGGTCATGATCACATGGTTTCTTGAGTTCGAGCCCTGTGTAGGGCTCTGCTCTGACAGTGCGGAAACTGCTTGGATTCTCCTTCTCTCTCTCTCAGCTCCTCCCCCACTCACACACACTCTTTCTCTCAAAATAAATATACATTAAAAATAAAAAAAAATAAATTAATGATGTTGAAAATAATTTTTAAAAAGAAATTAATGATGCTGATGTTCTGGAAAAAGCCTTAAGACACTAAAAGTAGTCAAGAAATAAAAAAGAATATATGTGAATGTGATTTCCTTTGACCTTCAGCATATATAAACTCCTTGAATGTAGAACTGTAACTGACTGAGTTTTGTTTCTTCCATGTGGGAGCATATTGGGACACAGAGTAAATAAAATGGTTTGAAATGAAGGTATTTCAAAATTGTTAAAGGGAAAAATGTGTTGGATATTTGATTATGTGTACCTTCTTGCATGCCAAAAAAGCATAAAAACTGCCAAGAGATTACATTTAAAAGTCATATGGCAATTTCTTACATAAGTGTGAAAGTGGTAAGTTAACAGAGAACAGAAGTGGTGTTTGTTTCTCTTTCATGCATCATTTGAATCGCCCTCGATTTTCATTTACATCCCATAGACCAGGCTTTCTGCATCTATGGAGCCCCAAAAACTTCTGATGTGACTAGGGTGGACAAGACTGTCTGAGCAAAACCAGCTGCAAATGCTCGATGCGTACATATCCATTTTTAGTTAATGATTTTATTTTTAATTCCAGAATTGAAAGTGGAATCTTGCTTTCTTCACAGGAAGCACAGAAAATAGGCTTAAATAAACTCCATTATTGTTTTTTTTCCACCTTTTATCTTTTTATCCTGAGTATCCCTAAAACATTCAAGTGGAAGAATTTTGAGTAAAATAATAAATTATTTCAAATTGAAGGGATTGTGGTAACTACGAACTAGAGATCTGAGTGGTTGAATAGCTAACACCTTCCATACAGCAGATGATCAGTAAAGCGTTAACTGGTTGTTTTGTGGAAATTAAACAAAAATTATTAACCAAAACTAAATTACAACTGTGTGTTTCACCATCAAAATTATAAAAATCCCCAAGCCGTTTTTACATAGTACTGCATAAGCCTACTATACATAATACTTTGCTTAATATTGTATACTGGGGAAAAAAAGTTAGGATTAGTCTCTACACAACAGGAGAAGTAAGTAACTATTTTACTGATTGATAATTCAGAATGCTAAATTGCACATAACACATGTATAAAAAGAACAAGAAATGGTCACATGTATGTATTAATTCAAAGTCTAACAATCTTCACAATATTGTGTGAAGTATAATTTCTTGCCTACATATGGTGGGAGTGTACTTGGTAGAAAAGACATTATTTGGCTTATTGGAAGTCAAAGTCGTGGAAGATGTTTCTTTTGTCATTTAACATGGCTTGTGCTAAAAACAACAATGATGCTACAAAAGCAATCTTCCTAACTACAATGGATAGCAAAAATACTTGGAAAAGCACTATATATTCCTATTACTCAATGTTTCTTATAAACTGATGGCAGCTTTAAAAATCTAACAGCAAAGCAGTCATTTAATATGATTAGGAACTGATTATTGTGAAGCATGAGTATGCCTGATGCAATTCCATTTTAATGGCATCATTTAGCCCCCTGTTGAGCTAATATACCAGTACAATAGCTCTTAGGTGCTAAATTGTCAGTGTCTCCTTTCTTCCCAAGTCCAACCTATATCCTTTTGTAGAGAAAAGATAAGTACTTGAGAAAAGGAAAAAAAAAACAAAAAACAAAAAACAGAAACAAGGTTATGTTGTTAAATTAGGGATGGAGAGAAAAGTGAGATTGGTTTCTCCCAGGAATTACTTTTGCCTGAGCATTACTACTGTATAAAAGGTAATCTGCTCTTGAAAATTCTCTGTCAAAAATACTATACATTTTTTATGATCCAGCTAAAATGCCCACTGCTCCACGGAGATTTCTTTAAATTGTCCTCTGGAATATAAAATACAAATGACTGAGTTTTTTTTCTCTTCAGAACTTTCTCTACCTACATGGGTCTTTCTTATGGCACTGAGCATGTTTTGGCTCATATTACAGCTATTTGCATTTAGAGCTTATCACCACTACTGGTTAGTAAGCTCATTAGGTATATCAATAATCCTATCTTTATATCATCCAAATTGTCTAATATAGAAATATTCAATCAATTATTACTGATTTATTTTTTTCTTTCTGCCTAACCTATAGGCAATGAATTTCCTAGAATTCTGGAAAGATAATGATCTCTGAGAGATACATTAACTCAGTCATGGAACCTAGGGTTTATAACAAGTGTCCAATATCCCAAAGAGGTAGACCTTTTCCAGGAGGAATACCACCAAGTGGGGATTCTAAGAACCAAAATATCATTATTATGACACTTAAATACTGGTGTGTCTTAGTTTTCCAGAGATGCCAAAACAACATACCATAGGCTAGCGGCTTAAACAGCAGATGTTTATTTTATCACAATTATAGAGTCTAGAATTTCAAGATGAGCATGATGGTCGGTTTGGTTTCTTCTGAGGCTTCTTTCCTTTGCTTACAGAGGACTACCTTCTGCCCTCGGCCTGTATTGTTTCTGTCCTAAACCCTTTTCATAACAACATCAGTTATTTGGGGTAAGTCCATCCTAATGACCACATCTTACCTCCTACTACAGTGACATTCTGGAGAACTGGGAGTTTGGATTTCAACCTATAAATTTGAGGAGGGCCACAATTCAGACCATAAAATTGCCTATTTGAATTTCTAAATTTCTAACTGTACCTTTCCCTTAATATTTTCCCACATTAAACTCCTAGCATTAATACAGACATGTATCTCATGTTTCTTCTCTACTACATATATTTGCCATGTTGCTTTAGATTTCATAAACAGGTTCAAGAAATGCTCATTTCATAATAGGTTCAAGGGACTCCTGGGTGGCTCAGTCGGTTAAGCATCTGACTTCAGCTCAGGTCATGATCTCACAGCTCATGGGTTCAAGCCCCACGTCCAGCTTTGTGCTGACAGCTCAGAGCCTGAGACCTGCTTCAGATTCTGTGTCTCCCTCTCTCTGCCCCTCCCCCCATCACACTCTCTCTCTCTCTCTCTCTCTCTCCTTCAAAAATAAACATTAAGAAACATTAACAAAAAAAAGAAAGAAAGAAAGAAATGCTAAGTTTAAAATAAGAAACACTATCTTCCTAGGATAATTATTCTAGTTCTCCAAAACTTTTTTCAGAAGGAGAACCTGAAAGCTTTTCATAAATATTATTTACCTAAATGACTTTTTAAAATTCCTGCATTAGATTTTTCTGTGGTTTCAAATTTTAGTATTAAAGTTGTCTAGATGTGAAATATAAATCACAGAACATGAATACTCATATGCATGTTTCTAAATTCTTATTTCATGATTATTAATTCTGGCTAAAAAATGATTCCTTATCTGAAAGGAAGAAAACTTTGTTTATATCCAAGGCCCAAAACATAAATGTGAGCTTATAATTCCATGACTGAGAAATCAATTTTTAAACATGAGAGCTGTGGCTACCTTTGGCATTTCTTACACTCTGTGCCTAAACATGTTTACAAATATGCAACAATAAGAGGACAGTTGGTTTTGGCTCAGAAGCAATTATTTTAAAAAGAAGAAGAAAATCAATACGAGACAACAAAACTGTCCAAGTAACATTGAAGAAATAGAACCAGCTAGTTATTTTTTTTTTAATTTTTTTTCAACGTTTATTTATTTTTGGGACAGAGAGAGAGAGATCATGAACGGGGGAGGGGCAGAGAGAGAGGGAGACACAGAATCGGAAACAGGCTCCAGGCTCTGAGCCATCAGCCCAGAGCCCGACGCGGGGCTCGAACTCACGGACCGCGAGATCGTGACCTGGCTGAAGTCGGACGCTTAACCGACTGCGCCACCCAGGCGCCCCATCAGCTAGTTATTTTTAAATGCTACAGCTAACCTGTACTTTCTCATCTCGGGAGTTACTAAAACTTCACTATGAATATAAAGCAAAAACACAAACAGGAAACGGCTCAAACTCTAGGTAACAAATACAGAAAAACATGACAGGGAAGATTTCCTATTGCATAAATCACATTCGTTTACTTTCCTGCCAGGTAACAGTGCCACCTCTTTGGAAGGAATGACAAGGAGTCATTTGCCTTTCTCTGATCATATTTTTGAACATCAAAGAGACAATGATCTGCTATGATCTACCTACAAATAAGTATATCTTTATAGGTACAGGTATAACATTTGGTAATATCAGAAAACATACATGATTAAATTTTCAAAAGAGCATATATACAGTTCTCACTTGAGGCCAGATATATCATTAGGAATTAAGATATTAAAAATGAGTTCCATCATCTCTTATATTATCCAGTGAATATTTGCTGATTTTGAAGATGCTGGGAATATTTTACATTACCACAGTCAATTGTATTTGCTTTTTGAATTCAAAATCCATTTCCCTTGGTTTTCATATTAATGACAACAGAGACCACTATAAAAGAATTCACTATATATAAACAACTGCAATCCTGCACTTTTTAGCACAAGTACTAGCAATTTCCATTCATTGATGGCTTACAATCTTCTCAGTGCTGTGTTAAATGCTTAAACACGATCCTATCTAATCCACAAATATCCTCTGAAGAAATAATTTCACTCTTTAAAAACATGGGGAAAAAATGAGAATTTAAATAATTTTCTCAAGTCCTATGTAACTGGCAGATCCATGTTGCGCACCCACACTTCTCTGACTTGCATCAACTACCCCAAACGACACACAGACACAGACAAACACCTCAAAAAATATACCCCCAGAGAGGATAGGCGAGGAAGTAAATTAAGTAGTCTTAGATAATCACAGGAATATAAGCGACAGATATTTCATGTGAGGACCAGGCCCAATGTCTAAACTTGTTCCAGAGGGTTTTCTCCCACCACTCCAACATGCACTGATGTCTTTCTTCTCTGAACTTTGAATAATCGAAACCACATATATTAAGACTGAATTGCATTAATGCCTTATTACTTTGATGTCTTATATACATCTGTCTTGACTCCTCACCTTTATCTAGAATCTAAAGTTTAGATTATTACAGGATTTTAGCATGGTTACAACATTATATTTGTTCTATGTCCATAGCTCTCAAAAAAGCATGGTATATAACTCCTCCTTTAATAAACATGTTGCTGGTGTACTTGAGGTGTTGTTCTATAGTGCAGAGAATACCTAGAAAGCCAAATCAATACAGAGGTCCGAGACTGGGTTACTCTGCTACCCAGAAAAAGAAGAGGAAACCACCCTTGAATCAGGTAATTTTTTTTAAGGATCTTCTCCATTGAAGCAAAACTGACTACTCTCTAGGGTAGATGGGGGTTTGGATCCACACCCCAGGGCAGCCAGAAACCAAACCACTCCTAGGGATATCAGGCAGTTAAAATATTTTCTTTTTTTTTTTTTTTCCCCCTCCACCTCCCACCCATACTGGAGGCAATCTGGCAAGTTTTATCTGATATTCTTTAAAAACAAAGCAGTATTTCCCAAAGAAGACACCTAAGCAACACAGTGGCAGAATATCCCTTAGAGGTATAATGGTGAGCTTGTGAAACATTCTGAGATTCTTACTGTCTCCTTTATTTATTACAGTTTTACAGTCTCCAGGCTCTTTATTCTCACCCTACTCATGGTTTAAAGAGCACAATGTTGCAAAATATCATACTCCTTTCTGCTTTTCCAAATGGCAGCTGAGAAAACCATTCTGAGGGGACTATGATCCACTTATTTGACTATTTAACAGGGCTTTAGCTATGTTTTAAAGATGACACATTTCTTACCTCTTACTTTTATAAATGTGAGAAAGTTAACTATTCTGCATATGGAAGCTTTTAGAACAGGTGGCTAAGTCATGGTTGACTGTCCTCCCAAATGACAATCATGCACCCTTTTTATTTTGATGAAGCTGACTTAGCCACCTGCTGTTGATTTCTCACTATCTTAATTTCTTTTGGAGTCATCAAGTTCACTTCTTAAGGAAAAGGAAGAAAATAAGAACCTTCCAGCTTGTTCTGTCACTAACATTTTGATGAAATCTGGCAGTGATGACATAAATATTGGAAGCTTTAATGTATAAAAGATAAATCTAATAACCTCACAGAACATGATACAAAGGCATGATAATATAAGGCAAGAAATCTTATATCTCATGAATATAATATGATAAGATTAACTGAAGTGTCCTCAGCTTATTGCTAATAGATGGTACAAAAATTCTGGTCCCCATTCTCTCCTATTTTTCCTCCAATCATAAGGTTATTTTTTTTTTCCATATAATCTTCCCCTTGATAACCCATATAAAGCTCTTTCACAAAATCCAGGCCTTAGTCTTCTGTTCTTCTCAGACTATGACACAGAATTATAAAAATGAGTATTATGTAGTAATTGAGGGATTGAGTTCTGGAATGAGATAATCAGTATCTAAAACCCGGTTCCCAGAAACGTTATTTAACTTGACAGTACAACCTTAACTCAACTGTAAATGATGATCAACACAAGAGAAAACTAATAGTTCATTTTTAAAGACTAAAAACACTTATTTATTTTTTAATTAAAAAAACTTTAATTTTTTAAATGTTTATTCATTTTTGAGAGAGAGAGGTGGGGGGGGGGGGGGGGGGAGAAACACAGGATCCAAAACAGGCTCCAGGCTCTGAGCTGTCAGCAAAGACCCCTACGTGGGGCTTGAACTCATTAACTGTGAGATCGTGACCTGAGCCAAAGTTGGACACTTAACCGACTGAGCCACACAGGTGCCCCTAAAGACTAAAGATATTTAAACAACTCACAATAATGCCTGACAGAAAGAAAGAAAGAAAGAAAGAAAGAAAGAAAGAAAGAAAGAAAGAAAGAAAGAAAGAAAGAAAGAAAAGGAAAGAAAAGAAACACTTACCAAATTAAGTCATTATTATTATTAATGATACTACTGATCTGTTTATTACTATCATTTCTTGGCTTTAAACACAGTTTACTTTCATTACTTGACCTTAACTCGTTTATACACTCCCAAATTAAAATTTCTCTTCTAGGATAATGCAAGGCAGTGATTTAAACTTACTCTCAATTTATCACCTCACACTTGTGAGAATAGCTAAAATTAACAACATAAGAAATATGTTGGCAAGGTGTTGGCGAGGATGTGGAGAAGAGGGGACCCTCTTGCACTGTTGGTGGGAATGCAAATTATTGCAGCCACTCTGGAAAACAGTATGGAGGCTCCTCCAAAAACTAAAAATAGAACTACCCTATGATCCAGCAACTGCACTATTAGGTATTTACCCACAGGATAGAAAAACACAGATTTGAAGGGGTACATGCACCCCAATGTTTACAGCAGCATCATCAACAATAGCCAAACTATGGAGAGAGCCCAAATGTCCATTTACTGATGAATGGATAAAGAATGGATAAAGACATGATAAGTAAATAAATACACACACACACACAAAATGGAATATTACTCAAATCTTGTCATTGGCAACAGTGTGAAAAGAGCTAGAATGTATTATGCCAAGCAAAGTAAGTCATCAGAGAAAGACATATATGATATGATTTCACTTATATGTGGAATTTAAGAAACAAAACAGATGAACACAGGGGAAGACAGGGGAAAGGAAGGGAAACAAACCACAAGAAACTCTTGATGATAAAGAACAAACTGAAGTTGATGGAGGGATGTGGGTGGGAGCTGGGCTAGATGAGAGATGGATACTACAGAGGGCACTTGTGATGAGCACTGGTTGTTGTATGTAAGTGTTGAATCACTGAATTCTACTCCTGAAACCAATATTGTGCTGTATGTTAACTAAAATTTAAATTAAAAAAAAAAAAAAAAAAAAAAAAAAAAAACCAACAACTCATTTAAAGAATGGATCCGAGACTGTAACAGACACCTCACTAAAGAAGATCTACAGATGGCAAGAAAGCATTTCAAAAGAAGCTCCACATCATATGTCATTAGGGAAATGCAAATTAAAGCAACAGTGAGATACCACTAGACATCTATTATAATAGGCAAAATTGAGAACGCTGACACCATCAATTTCTGGTAAAGATGTGGAAATCTCATTACTGAAGTCACCAGCTAGACCCCAAGACCTCACCTTTACTGCCCACCTGCTTGTACTGACCCACCCTTGTTCCATATTTTTCCTTAAGCTCTTTCCAGCTTATCTCTTAAGTCAGGCAAATGGAAAACAAAGCCACCCCTCAAGTGACAAAGACTGCCATGACAAGACCTCCAGCCAGCCCAGACCACCCAGCCAGTTTGAGCTTAACCCCTGACTCGCACCTGCACAGGTGGATGATGGTGTGACCTTTAGAATGACTGACAACTACGTTTACCTCATTATAATACTAAAATCTTCCCGCAAGGAGGAGGACAAGCCTCATTTACATAACATACAGTTTGTATCTAGGAATGTTTCTGTAAGGTGCATGCACAGCCTTAGGCCCACCTCCATGCATGATGACAAGGCTTTTCTACCTACGTATTCATCCTAACCCTAAGTGAAAGGAACCCATCCACCCTTCCTTGAGGAGCCACAGCTTCGGACGCCACTCCATGTGATCTCCTTATGTGCTTCAAATAAAGTTTTCTTTGTGTGACTACTCAACCCGGTATGGTTTCTGACTCACCAAGGAATGAACTCATGTTGGTTCAGTTACAGTGGTAGGAACACAAAATGATACAGACATTCTGAAAGCAAATTTGGCAATTTATGACAAAACTAAATATATTTTTAACATACAAGCTGGCAATTGAGCTATTTGGTATTTACCCAATAATTTGAAGACTTTTGTGCACACAAACCCTGCACATGGACCTTTTATTCATAACTGCCAAAACTTGGAAGCAATCAAGATGTTATGTAGTAGGCAAATGTATAAATTATGGCACATACAGACAATGGAATATTATCCAGCACTAAAAAGAAATGAGCTATCAAGCTATGGAAAGACATACAGGAAACTTTAATTCATATTTTTAATGTTTCGTTTATTTATATATACATATATATATATATATATATATATATATATATATATATATATGTATGTATTTTTTGAGAGAGAGACAGAGTGAGAGTGGGGGGAGGGGCAGAAAGAGAGGGAGATACAGAATCCGAAGCATGCTCCAGGCTCTGAGCTGTCAGCACAGAGACCGACGCAGGGCTTGAACCCATGAACCACGAGAATGACTGACAACTACATTTGTACTGAGCTGAAGTCGGAAGCTTAACCAACTGAGCCACGCAGGCACCCCTTAAATTCATATTAGTGATCCTTAAATTTCATATTGTTGAAAGAAATCAATCTGCAAAGGCTACATAAGTGTATGATCCCAAATATATGACATTCTAGAAAAGACAAAAATACAGAGACAGTAAAAAGATCACTGGTCTCCAGTGGGTTGGGAGAAGGGAGAGATGAACAGGTGGAGCACAGAGAAATTTTAGGCAGTGCAACTATTCTGTATGATCTACAATGGGAGATACATGGCATATACAATATTAAGAGTGAACCCTAATGTAAACTATGGACTTTGGGTGATAATGATGTGTCAGTGTAGGATTGTAACAGATGTACCTCATTGGTGCAGGATGGTGACACTGGGGAAGGCTTGTATGTGTGGGAACTCAATTTTGCAGTAAACACACAACTGTTCTAAAAAAATGTGTGTGTGTGTATGTGTGTGTGTGTGTGTTGTGTGTATAGTATAAAAAAAGAAAACAGCAGATTTAATTTGCTCATAATATGTCCTTCACTTATTAAGCCTATTAGTCATGGCCATAGCTACCAGTGTGTTGAAAAACAGGAGGAAAACAAATACTTATAAAGACTGGTAGGTAGAGAGATCGATGTAGAAAGGAGGAAGAAACAGACTATTGTGTTTTCACAGTTAAAGGAAGCTAGGAAAGGGAACCCAGAAGTCTGATATTCAGTGGTGTGCATTATTTTACCTTTGTTGAATACTGATGCACAAGGCTCGCATGTCTCGGAGTGTGTGTGTGTGTGCAGTTTCATCATGTGCCAGCATAATTTCAACCGGTTAGCGTCATTTCTAGATGGAAAGTTGCATTTCAAAAAAAGATGGTTCTACATTTGGGGCGCCTGGGTGGCTCAGTCAGTTGAGCATCTGACTCTTGATTTCACCTCAGGTCATCATCTCACAGTTCATGGGTTCGAACCCGCATGAGGCTCCACACTTACAGTGCTTGGAGTTTGGGAGTCTCTTTCTCTCCCTCTCTCTCTGCCCCTTCCCTGCTAGAAATCTCTTTCTCTCTCTCAAAATAAACAAACAAAAAAATAAAGAAAACTTTAAAAGAAATGATTGTACATTATATCTTTCTTTCTCCTTATAACTCTTTGTAATTTGTAGACTGAAGTACATGCACATATTTATATTACACTCTCAGGTATCAGTATTAAAACAGTAGGAAAAAAAACCACAAGTGTTCTCTTTTTAAAAACACTATTTTGTTGTGAAATGACATTGTATTTTATATATGAAATACCACTTTGAAAAGTAAAATGCAGTTATAAAATTAATAAGGAATACAGGTCAAACAAAAAGCAAAGCCAAACCTTGATTTTACAGAAATGTTTCTCTACACAATTCATTTGAAATAATTGCTTAATTGTGTGAGATAACTCTCTAGAGACAGATTTTTAAATGTGTCCCTATAAATGTAATTTCATACGCCTGAAGTAAAAAATAACAAATAATGCAAGGAAATTTGAAAAAACAAACATACTCTCAACAAAATATTAGCTAATGAAATCCAACAAAGAATTAAAAGAAGTATACACCATGACCAAGTAGAGTTTATTCCAGGTATGCCAGACTTGCTCAATATTCAAAATCAAGGAATGTAATCCATCACATCAGCACACAAAATAAGAGAAAAACATATGATTCTATGGATACAGAAAAATAATTTTATAAAATCCGAAACCCATTTATGATAAAAACTTTCAATAAACTATAAATAGAGGGGAACTTCCTCAACTTGATAAAGACACCCAACACTTACAACAAGTATCAACTGACTGGTGGAAAACTTGATGCTTTTCCACTAAGATTAGAAATAAGGCAAGAATGCCACCATTCAGCATTTCTATTCAATACTGTATTGGATGTCTTACCTAATACGAATAAGACAAGAAAAGGAAATAAAAGGTATACTAATTGGAGAGAAAGAAATAAAACTTTTTTTAATAGATGGTCTATGTAGAAAATTTCCAAAGAATCAATAAAAAATAAAAATAAAAAACTCTTGGAACTAGGTGATTGTAACAAAATTACAGGATATAGGCTAATATACAAGAGTCAATTGCTTCCCTGTATACCAGCAATGAACATTTAGAATTTGAAATTTAAAACGCAACACCATTTCTATTAACACTAAACAGATAAACACAAGATCTGTATGACAAAAATTGTAAAACTCTGATGAAAGAAATAAAAAAAATCTAAATAAATATAAAGATAGTTCAAGTTCATGGATAGGGAGACTCATTGTCAACTTTTCCCAATTTGATTTATACGTTTAACACAATCTCAATCAACATCTTGCACATTAATTTTATGGATATCAACAAAACTATTTCTAAAGTTTAATGAAAGGCAAATGACCTAGAATAGCCAAAAGACTACTGAAGGAGAAGAAAAAAGTCAGAGGACTGTCACTACACAACATTAACACTTACTATACAGCACAGTACTTGAGACAGTATCGTATCAGCAAAAGAATAGACAAAAAGGAGGAGAAAGAAGAGCCCAGAAATAGCCCCTAACCAACATTGTCAAATAATTCGACAAAGGAGCAAAGACAATTTAATGGAGAAAGGATAGCCTTTTCACCAACTAGTGCTAAAGGACCCGAACATCCACATACAAAACGATGAATGTAGATTTTGACTTTTCATCTTTTACAAAAACTAACTCAAAATAGATCAAAGACCTCAATGTAAAATGCAAAAGGGCAAAACCCCCAGAAAATAGCAGGAGGAAATCTAGGTGATCTTGGGTTTTGAGATGACTTTTTAGATACATCCAAAATAAGATCTAGGAACGGAATACAATGTATCAATATTGGCTCATTGATTATAATAAAGGTACCACACTAATGTGAAATATTAATTATAGGGAAAGTGAGGGCAGGAAGGAGGTGGGGAGAGAGAAGATATAAAATATGATGACTTTCTATACTTTCTGATAATTTTTTTTTAATCTAAATCTGCTCTAAATACAGTCTATTAGTTTACAAAGCAAAGCAACAAAACCCATAACACCGACAACAACAAATGCTGGTGAGGATGTGAAAGCAATAGCACCTCATTGCTGTTGGGAATTCAAATGGTACAGTCACTTTGGAAAATAGTTTGGTGCTTTCTTACAAAATTAAACATACTCTTACTGTACAATGTAGGAATCACTCTCCTTGGTATTTATCCAAAGGAGCTGAAAACATATGCCCACACACAAAAACCTGCACATAGATGTTTATAGCAGCTTTATTCATAATTGCCATGACTTGAAAGTAACCAAGATGTCCTTTAGTAGATGAATGGGAAAACTGTGGTGCATCCAGTCAAGGCGCTATTACTCAATTCTAAAGGAAAATGAGCTATCAAGCCAGTAAAAATGTGGAGGAACCTTAAATGCATACAACTAAGTGAAAGAGGTCAATCTGAAAAGGCCACAACTGTACGATTCCAATTGTATGGCATTTGGGAAGAGGTAAAAACTATGGAGACAGTAAAGAGATCAATGGTTCCAGGGACTTGGGGGAGGGAAAGATAATAGGTGGAGCAGAGAGGATTTTTAGGGCAGTGAAAAATCTCTGTGTGATACCATGATGACAGATGCATACCATTCATTGTACATTTGCTCAAACCCATAGAATGTCCAGCACCAATAGTGGGTAATTGTGAATGGGCCAATGTGGGTTCAACTGTAACAAATGTACCATTCTGGCAGGGGATGATAATAATGCTGGAGGCTGCGTATGTGTTGAAGCAGAGAGTATATGGGAAATCTCTGTACCTTCTCCTCAATTTTGTTATATACCTTGAACTACTTTATAAACTGAGCTATGTTTTAGAGTTTTCTGAACACACAGAGTAGTCTGGGAATTCATTCTAAATTCACCTAGTCATTTTGAGTTTTCAGTAACTCTGCTGTTTTCAATATGGATAAGTATTCTCTAAACTGTAGTAATATTATAACATTTCATTTCATTACATCTAAGACGGCATTTAAGATTACAACACTTTATATATCCAAAAAAAAGAAGTGTCAAATAAACAAACACTAAAAAATTGCAAGATACATGTTTACTTCAGAAATACTAAGGGGCACCTGAGTGGCTCAGTCTGTTAAGTGTCCAGCTTGATCTCCACTCCTGTCATGATCTCCCGGTTCATGAGTTCAAGCCCTGGATAGGGCTCTGCGCTGACAGCAAGGAGCCTGCCTGGGACTCTGTCTCCTTCTCTCCCTCTCTGCCCTTCCCCGACTCGTTCTCTATCTCACTCTCAAAATAAATACAAATAAACTTTTAAAAACTGTCAAAACTTGAAAAACATACATTACACAACCTATGAAACATAGGAACATGTGAAGTGAGTGTGCATTTTCTGGGCCACTCATTATGTACCCCAAGAGGAAATAAAAACATTTAGTCATTGCATTGTAACAGTGGAGGCCTGCAAATATCAGAGAACCACACAATGATCTCAATTTTGGCTCTAAAATTTTCAATAGTAACTGCCAAGAGAGAGAAACATGATATTTTACATAATTCAGAGGGTCTATAAAATATTCACAAATTCAAGTAAAACAAATTATTCTAGCTACTAAGACAAGAGAAAAATTTCATAATCAATTCTTAAGAGTCACTATGTAGAAAGGTCCTAGAAATGCTCTTCTGTAATATTCAGCTCACCTCAGTAGTACAAATCCAAGAAGCTCCTTGAGATAACAGCGTTTTCCTCCATGTTTTCCTTTTCAAGGATTGGCATAATATATGTGCAAATATATTTAAAACCTTCACAAATATTTTTCTTCAATACTATAGAGCATTTTTTGCAATATTTGGTTAATAAGTTAGATGGACATTATTTTAAAACAAACTAAAATAAAAAAGATACTCGTTTTATGTACGAATCAAGGAATCAATTCAAGCATTAAGCCAGATACACAGGAACCAAGTGGCTGAACAAAACTTGTCCCTTCAAGTCACATCAAGGTCATAATTTGCATAGTACCTCATCAGCAGAAAACCAAAGGTCAGTTGGCTCAGAGCTGAGTACAATTTTAATATGAACACATTGGCAAGGCAAGTGTGCACTCAGGTAAAGGCACTGCCAGTGAGGAAAAATTTCCACTCAGGAATTTAATTTTGTTGAATCAGTTAACCAATTTCATGGGTAGGTACATTAACTTAAACAGAATTTAAATGTTCCAACTAGTGCACAGGAAAGTAAGTATATGTTTGCAAATCGAAGACTTCTTAATTATTTCTAGTACCACTTCTACAGTTATTTTAAAAATGCAGGATCTTGCATACATTTATTTGCAAGAAAAACAAAATCAGAACCATCCTAGTTGTAAACTCAATCCCCCCACACCTGAAAATCTGAAAGGTTTCGGTATTTACCGCACTGCCATCAGAACATCTCAACTATAGAAAAAGGGGATGGTTTTGCTAATAAAATCCTTGACTTTTTTAAAGCTATTTTCCCCTACTTCACAAATAATCCCCAAATCCTTTCAAACCCTAAAGGCCTACAAGGGGCCCTGGAACAAATGGGACACCTGCCTACCCATTGGGCAGTAAGGGAATGTGGACAAGAAAGTGCCTAGAGAGGAATTTTAGAAAGAGATCCATAATGGCCTGTGACATTCTGTCACAATTACTTATTGATTTTACTTGAAGAAACTCACTACAGGCTTTATGAAAAAAATAAATAAAATAAAAACCAATGACCTTTTATTTGGGGGGGGGGGAAACTAAGGGAGATTTCTGAAGAATTTATTTTAACCTCAAAACATTAACATAAAATTATTTAGTTGATCTATTATCCCCAATACTGCATTTCCATTGTGCATGTGGACTTTTTATGACTGTCTCCTTCAGTTAGACACCGTTTGTGTTTGTTTTTGAAAAGCAGGCACTTGTTGGGGCGCCTGGGTGGCGCAGTCGGTTAAGCGTCCGACTTCAGCCAGGTCACGATCTCGCGGTCCGTGAGTTCGAGCCCCGCGTCGGGCTCTGGGCTGATGGCTCAGAGCCTGGAGCCTGTTTCCGATTCTGTGTCTCCCTCTCTCTCTGCCCCTCCCCCGTTCATGCTCTGTCTCTCTCTGTCCCAAAAATAAATAAACGTTGAAAAAAAAAAATTTAATAAAAAAAAAAAAATAAAAAAAAAAGAAAAGCAGGCACTTGCAAAAGTTGACAAAGGCAATAATTTGTAGGGGTGAAGGGTAAAAATAAAAGCTGTCAGTAGGTATAAATGCTTTTACAAATTTGTGAATTGTCTAGAAACATGAACAGTATTGCCCAATATTTAAAAGAAATGTGTGATGGTTAAGTGCTCACTAAAGTATTTTGTTTTAATCCCAGTTTTGATTTTACACAATCAGGATAAATTAATGGGCAAAATTCAAAGTAAATAAAATACTTCTTTCAAATTTAACTTAAGGGCAGTAATACAAATGCTACCATTCTTTTAGAAATCCAGTCACTGAAATGCTCTGGTTGTGTGAGAAGACCTCTGGCTTCTTTCTTGGAGGTGCCGCGATTTGCACAGGTACCACTATTTTAATACCCTAAGTCACAGGCAGGGAATTCTGAGCCAGGGTGCAACCTAAATTTGTTTTCTTGATCTAGGCAACTCAGCAGTATTTGTCAAACTATGGTGTCTCTGAATCCCCTCAGAGAGATTCCTGGAAATACTCTGGAGTACTAGATACTAAAAATTGTATTAATCTTGCATTTCTTACTCTGAAATCTTTATGCATAATAAAATCTGAGAAACACAGCATTAAAACAAATAGGACGTGTGCTCCTAGAGAGGCTTACTCCACATTTTATCATGAAGAAAGGAACAGTTAGCTCCGCCTTGAAGGACAGAAAATGAAAAATAAGACTTCTCAACTCTTAGGATTTAAATTAAGTATTTTTAGAAAAGAAAAGTATGTATTTTATATATAACTGCCCTCAAATACTAAGTAAATCAAATTAGCCAATAATTAGCTACTTAGAATGAGGATGATAAATGCACCTACCCTTACGCAACTGTTCAGCCCTGAGTGTGAGAAATAACCACCAAACTACTGTCATGTGGAGACTTAACCGGAAAAAGTACTGACCTCCCCACTCACATCTGTATGTCTATTCTGAGGCTATTCTCAATAGCCTACAAAAGTCAGCTTAATCTCGAAAATTCTCAAGTCCAAGCTAACTGGAGATATACTTTAGAACTTTAGAGATTTTGATTGGGAGAAAAGCTAAGAGGACAGAAGTCCAGTCATCTCACTTCACAAAACGAAATCAACCTAAGGATGAGGAAAAAGCACGGATTCTTTTTTATTTTTTTATTTTTTTGAGAGAGACAGAAAACATGCAAGTGTGCTCACGAGAAATAGAGACAGAGAGAGAGGTGGGGGGGGGGGGGGACTGGAAGACAGAAAGAATCTTAAGCACGTTGCACACCCAGCACAGAGCCCAACACAGGGCTCAATCTCATGACCATGAGATCATGACTATCAGTCCTGAAATCAGGAGTCAGGCGCTTAAGTGACTGTGTGACCTAGGTGCCCCTAGCCAGAACTCTTGATATCGAATTCATAACTTTTTACTACTGTCTAGATGACACAACCTCCTTACACTGTTGTCATAAGTTTCTTAACTAATACCATTTCCCTTTCAACATTTTTTCATCGCTTGTTTGAGCTACTAAGGATAATCTTTTTCATGTCTAATAGTTTATATTCACCTGTGTTCCAAATTGTGTATCCCACAAACTGAATATAATAGAGATGTTATGTACACCAATGTCTTACCAGTGTTTGTATATCATTAAGCCATGTAACTACTTTTAAAATGCTCATTTCTTAATAAGTTTTTTTTTAAATAAACTTTTCTCAGGACCTCATACCTACATAACTATTAATATGCTCCACTCAAAAGACAGAGATTTGGAATTTACTAAGGACTGTAATGGGAAGGAAGGCCAAATCTTACAGTTTGCATATTTTGTGCTTTCACATAATTAAACTCGAAGTATGATGTATAAATCTTCCAAGCACTAAAGACCTGGAATGTTTTACACCCACCTTTTGAAAATTATTTTCATGCTGAAAAGAATACAGATAGCATTATGCCAAATCTTTTGGATAAAATACAATTAGCTAATATGATTTTATAAGATGAGAGACCAAAGGATCCTCAGGTCACCTGGGTGGCTCAGTTAAGCATCCGATTTCAGCTCAGGTCATCATATGGTTCATGAATTCAAGCCCTGTATTGGGCTCTGGGCTGAAAGTTCAGAGCCTGGAGCCTGCTTTGGATTCTGTGTCTCCCTCTCTCTCTGCCCTCCCCCACTCATGCTCTGTCTCTGTGTCTCAAAAATAAACATCAAAAAAATATTTTTTTTTAAACAGATCCTCAATATACTGTCATTTCCAAATAGGATAGGACAAAATCAAGTAGGGTCTTGTGCAGTGTAGGGGCTTTGAAGCATTAAGTAGAAAATTTTTCTCTGAAAAACAGAAGACGATTGGGACCTGGTAACAGTCTTCCCATGTATTTAAGGCTCAGGCCTGTATCAAGTGGTTACAGAATTTAGAAACTCTGGGAGCAAGCTGTAAGAAACCAGGCTTCAGTTCATTATCTGGAAAAATATTCTCACATTCAGAGTTGTTTGAAATCACAACACTCTGCCTCATATGTTCCACTGAGGATTTAGGCATCTCACAGGGAGTTGTTGGTTTCTGTGTGTCATTTGCTGAAAGTAAACAAAACCACAAGGTCTGCATTGCAAACTCAAAGTGCAGCATACTCTGAACCACTGTCAGAGCACAAAGATCGGACAATTTCTCAAAATGTATTAAATCCTTCTGGAAGATAAAAAAACTTAAAAGAATCTGAAGCACTTCCCTTACAGTCTGACATCAGCACAGCAGTAAACGATGGGCAAAACTAAAACTCTGTTACTTCCTGTGCAGTTTATATTCTTGAGGGCAAGTGTAAAATTCATTAAACATGCCAATATGGATCATGTATATTTATACTTGCTGATACTTACCAAACACTTAATATGCATCAGGTACTGCTCCGAGAACATTACATGACTTCATCTAATTCTCACAACTACTCTATTATCATTTCCTATCTTATAAGTGAAGAAAATTAGAGATGGGGAAGGAGGAGTTATGCCCAAATTCTTACTGTCAGCAAGTGATGGAGTCAAAATTTGAACCCCGGCAATCTGATTCCAGGGCATGACCTCTTACCGACTATCAATGTCACATCCATGTAGGCTAACAGGGGCTTACCCAGATATTATACAATGTGAATAATGAAATGTCAGCATTTATAGAAGAACCATTAGCAAACATGAGCAATGACGATACTCATTGAAGCAAAACTGCTATTCCTTCTTTAACAAATGGCAGCCTCTTCCTTGCCTTCAAAAGAAACACAGGGGCGCCCGGGTGGCTCAGTCAGATGAACATCCGACTCTTGATTTTGGCTCAGGTCATGCATGATCTCGTAGTTTGTGAGTTTGAGCCCCATGTCAGGCTCTGCACTGATAGTGCAGGGATTCTCTCTCTCTCCCTTTCTCTCTCTCTGCCCCTCCCTAGCTCGCACTCTCTTTCTCAAAATAAAATAAACTTAAAAAAAAAAAAAGAAAGGCAAACTATAAATAACCTCAGATTAGAAAGAACTAAAAATTACTTTTATTTTGTTATAATTACAATTATCCACAGTATGATACACCACTGCATCTTTAAAACTGAGAAAATGTGTGTATGCATTGTATATCTACATGATATATACACACACATAAATATAAGTTAAAAATAAGAAAGAATCAACCAATAAAGGAATGGTTTAACATATATTGATTACTACAGAATTCCTGGCTTTCAAAAGTAGAAATGCATAGATCAGAGAAATAAAAACAATGAGAGAGTTTCTTTCTGGTATAAACAAAGTAACCATCAATTGATTCTTTTAACAACAACAAAAAAAAATGAAAGTAGGCCTAAAATACCATCATGACACAAATATATCTAACCCATCTCCTATGCATTATTGATAAGCAATTTCCTAGAAGAGATGGATCTGTAACAAGTCGTGAGTCATGGGTTTCATTCAGCCTGGTGGTTAAGACGTGAAGAGCTATGCCATCTGAAAGGAGCATCAAGATGGAAATCTTGAAGACACGTCAACGTAAGAGATAGCAATCAAGTTTCCCCAAAGAAATGGAAAGTAGAAAAGGCAGAAGAATGGTAAGAGATCCCGAAAGCATGCAATAACATAAGAAGAATGAAGAAACGTTTAAGCCCTTTAGAAGTATGCTGAGTCTGACGCGGTACATGAAGGGAGGTTAAGAAGATGATAGTACCGTGATTCTGCTGGCCTTGGGATGATGTGAAAAGAAACAAGTTCTAAGATCCCTTTTCTGTGGCTTAAGTCATCTTCCCTATACATGGTCATCCAAGTGCGTCCACAATGCAAAGATGGCAGGTGACAAATGTTACTGTAACAACCCAAATCCAAATTTGATAGTTTGAGAGGCTTCACTGGTGACATGGCTGGACCTCAGTCCTCTTTTAAGCCACCCGCTCTGTGCAAACTTTTCTTGGCTCTATCCAGGCAGTACCCTACAAGCTCCCAGGGATAAAATCAGGAGGCTGTTCCTACTTGGCTCTGGCTGGTGCTGACGCTGCTGTTTGTGGCTGTAATCCAAGTAAATACCAGCGGCTCTGCCAAAAATGCCACCTGACCTACAGCTTATTACTACTTACTCTGTGCTGCGACTACCATGAGATAAGGGCTTGAAACCTGTCCCAGATGGCTGCTCACTGTGCTGCCCCTCTGCTTCCAGCCACTGCTCAGCCCATTTCACCACCCTACCCCCCACCACCCCATTCTCTCTTCTCTGATATCAGCAAGGAAACTTACCCATTCTTTTTTTTTTTTTTTATCTTTTTTAATGTCTATTTATTTTTGACAGAGAGAGAGAGAGAGAGAGAGAGAGAGAGAGAAAGCAAGGGATGGCAAGAGACAGAGAGGGAGACACAGAATCCAAAGCAGGCTCCAGGCTCTGAGCTGTCAGCACAGAGCCTGATGCGGGGCTCAAATTCATGACGTGTGAGATCATGACCTGAGCCGAAGTCAGATACCCAACCGACTGAGCCATCCAGGTGCCCCTCACCCATTCTTTTAAGTTCAACTTTCTTAGAGGATACCTTTGGAGCATGAGGTGCAAATAGAGTTACACGTTTCCTCAAATTTTACTATGGCAACAGTTTCCCTTGGGTGCATAACAATTCCTGACAGCAAGAGGGTGGGCACAGGCTGGTACAGGACAGGTTCAAGAAGAGGGGACTGACTGAATACTCATTGGTCTTTTTAGTCATGGTTGTGAAGTCCAGCTCCATAATGATGTATCATTAAAAAGATTTTTTTTTTCTTATGGGTAATTCAGTACTTCCCGATAATTTGCTTTCCTCTACTGCTCTCAGCCACAAACTGCTGGTGCACAGTTTATTAGGTTTATCAGAAATGTCTAAACTTCAACTCTGGAAAGTCTGAATTTATTTCCCCAAAACTTTCCTGACTCCATATAATTTACTGGGTAAAATGAGAATAGGCATACAGGCAGTGTTTTAGTTTCTACTGAGGTGTAAAAAATTTCCAGATATTTAATGGCTTAAAACAGTACAAATTTATCATATCACAGCTTCTGGAGGTCAGAAGTCCAGAAATGGCATAACTGGCTTCTCTGCAAAGAATCCTCACAAGGTTGAAATCAAGATGTCGGCGGGGCTGCTCTCTCAGTTCCTTGCGGTTGAAGGACTGAGGTACTAAGCTACTACTGGCCTCCAGGCATTCTCCATGTGGCCTTATCCAAAACACTAGAGTTTGCCTCGTTAGGGCCAACTTGTGAGTACCATCTACTCCTGTTTCTTGTTTCTTTTAAAGGCTTACCTTACTGAGTCAGGATAATCTCCATTTTGATTGTAACTCAAAGTCAAGCGATTAAGGACTTACTACATCTGCAAAATACCTTTTGGCACATAACATAATATAGGGAGTGATAACCTTCCACCTAAGAGGAGAGGGTTAAACAAGGCATGTGCACTAGGGAGCAGGGATTTTCATGAGCATCTTAAAATTCCTCCCATTATAAGGACACCTTGGTGGCTCAGTCAGTTAAGAGTCTGACTTTGGCTCAGGTCATGATCTCATGGTTCGTGAATTCGAGCTCCACATCAGGCTCTGTGCTGACAGCTAGGAGCCTTGAGCCTGCTTCAGATTCTGTGTCTCCCTCTCTGTCTGCTACCCCCCCCCCCACTCATACACTGTCTCTCCCTCTCTCTAAAAAATAAACAAACATTTAAAAAAAAGAAGAAGAAGAAACTGTTTAAAAAATTCCTCCCATTATAAAAGACTGGTATTCTAATTATACATTCTAACCATACATGCCACTTTTAGTTCCTTTTGCAGAACAGGTACATTTATTTCCTTGCTGAAAATAAGATCCGTTCTGCTTTTGCAGTTAAGCTGTGAACTGTATTACCCCATATGCCCCATCAAATAGACACAGTCATAAGCCATTAGCTTTAAAGCTAAAAATAATCCTGAGTCAACTCAAGATTCACTCTCCAATCATTTGGGTTGACTTTGGCATTTAGGGTACTTTGAATACATACAAAATAATTTAAACCAATCCTACTGCTGAGAACTTGAGGCGGTTCTGGCATCAAGGTCATATATTTTAAACATTTTGGCATTTTTAATTTGACAGTGAAGAGAAGGCAGAGGCCTTTTCCATGACCTGACTCAGGTTATCAGAATCTATACAACACTTGGTACCTAAGAACCAACTGGCATAATGTTTATGATTTGCAAAGAAATGCTTCAAGAAGTATGTCTCTGGATATGTCAAACACAGACTTGATTTCATGTGGTTCATCACAGGTTCTCTGAGATGACTGTCTGAATGAGACTTCTTATAAAATTAAAAAAAAATCATATCTGCCATAAGATCTGGTTCCAAGTTTCTCACATAACAGATGCAATTACAGAATTGTGAAGAATTAAGACTCTTGCTAAAAAGTAATATTTGGGGAACATGAAAAGGTTTCTGTCTGAATCTGTATCTCCTGAATTGCAATTCTAATTGCCCAAATATATGCCTACTTAAAAATTAATTAATTAATCAAAGGTAATATGTACTACATCACGGGTATAACAAAAACACTGTAAAATATAATAAATAATATCTGTCTAGATACAAGGCAAATTGAATCCACGCCCATATTAAAGGAACAGTGGACAACCATTTGAAACTGAACAAATATTCTGAGATGAAGTGAAGAAAATCAGATTATTTACATTTCCTCCATTTCTTTCTTTTATTTTTTTAATCTTTTTTAAATGTTTATTTTTGAGATAGAGACAGAGTGCAAGCAGGGCAAGGGCAGAGAGAGAGAGAGGGAGACACAGAATCTGAAGCAGCCTCCAGGCTCTGAGCTGTTGGCACAGAGCCCAACGTGGGGCTCAAACCCACGAATGGTGAGATCATGACCTGAGTTGAAGTCGGACGCTTGACCGACAGCCACCCAGGCACCCATCCTCCATTTTCTTTCTTGAAAGGATCTCTAAGTTGGATATAAATAATATGTCACTGTAAATATAATCATTATTTAAATAAAAACAAGAGCATCCTCATTAACACGTGGTCAAGGGTAGAAACCCCACCTCTCCTGCTCATCAATAGCAGACATCCACTGAGTGACCCCTGCGTGTGAGGTATACATCAGATTCAATACCACACTACTCAGTGTCAAGTGTCTTAAATCCAATTTCCACTCCTCTGTGTTTCAACCAGCGCTACTATCATGTTTTCTGTTGTTCAAGCTGGAAACTTAACATTTTCCTTGACATCTCGCATCACCCTGTTAACCCCTGTTGACAGGTTTAGTGTAATACCTACCATTGTAGGTAGGTATTACTTTCCATCGTCTTGGCACTCCTGTGAAGAACCACGTACCAAAACCCTGTACAATTGCATCAGCCTTCTAAAACAACTAGATGTTTCTGCCCCAAATTACTACCCTTTTCGAATTTTCACACACACAACTGCTATGTTATTATTCCCAAATTCCTAATAAAAGGTAATGGTTTTTCACATTGTATTTGAGTGCCATTGGGCAGATTTTCATCTGACTAGTTTATGTGCATTTTGTAATTTAAACGTGGCAACAACCTAGCTGAACTCTTATTTAAATCTTCATTTTGCAGAGGAAGAAACTTAAGAAATGCCAAGTAAGTTTTCTAAGGTACAGCCAAGTATCTGACTTCCAAAGCTACTTCTCATTGTCATTACTGTATTGTTTCTCATGTAAATTAGCAACATGTACTAATGCCCGTTACCCATGAAGCTAAACCCGAATGCTTCAACCTACAGCTCAAATCTGCTCTTTTTAAAGTTCTGAAAATAAATGGATTACTCCCACTATTGTGCTCTTCCTGTCATTCAGAATGCCATTTTTTTCTCCATCTATTCAAATGTGATTTATCTTTCAGACTGATCTCAGGCTCTGCCCTTTCCATGAAGGATCTCAGGCCACCTAGGTTATTGCAGTGTCTCCTTCTTTGGGCTTCTTGAACATCTATTTCATTTTAGTACTTAGAAAATGTCTTCTTATACTAGAGACATTTGACTTATTTGACTGTACTATGTGACATTTACCGTATTGAGACAATATAAATTATTTAGGGATAGAGTTTGACTTCTCCCTTTTGCCTTCACAGCACAGAAGATAACACCTTACATTAGTAAAGTGCTTTGCAGATGGTGGGCTCGCCTTCAGCGCAAGCTTATTAAGGACTCTCCATGGGCAAGCTCCTATAATGAGAACGGTAAGGTACACAGAGGTGAAATACATGCTCTGTGAAAGTGTTTCCTTGCTGTGAAACAATTTCTAGTCTAATTATGGGGTAAATGTGTATAATCTGTTGTATTTTTACATACACAACAATCACAGTAAGACAGACACTGGCAGGCACAAGACAGACTCAGGGAAGGCTCAGCCAAATTATATGTCTGGTGATCTACCATATCACGGGAAGGGAAAGAAGACATATGAGTAGAGAAGCATAGGAGACAGACTTTAGGAGGAGGAAACAGACTAGCCTGATAAAAATGTCACAGAGGAAATGAAATGGTGGAAATTAATAAAACAGTAGATGATGAATCAAAGGAGAAAGCACTCTGAATGGCAGGCTATGGATTTTGGATTCTCTTTGAGATGCAACATGGTTTTGAGGAGCAGCTAATGATGAACACTGCCCACGCCATAGAGAGCTGCTGCTAAGATTACAGAAGATACTGTTTGTAGAACAACTAGCGTGGGGCCTGGAAAACACAAATGTTCACCAAGGGTACTTGTTATTGTTCACGGATGAGGGTACTGCTCGGGATAAATGTGCCACAGGATGGGGACAAAAGGAGAAAATGGAGGCAAACGTGCAGTTAACGTGTCCCGGAAAGGAGACAGGCTCCGAGGCCACTGAAACTCAATAAACGTTTGTGAGTGCAGTAAGAAAAGCACCAGTTAAATTGTTTTTCTTTGAATGTCATGGACATGCAAGCTCCCTCAGAGAGATGTTATAAGGATGGGGAAAGGGTAAAAATCGTTAATTCTAAACAGTTCTCCCTTCGAAAGTCACGCATTTCTTTTCCTAAAACGAACAATAAACTCGTGCAGGGGGGTGATTCTTTGGGCAACATGTAATACCAACCCTGGCCCTTTCCAGCACCTCATCCTTCACTGGAATCACTGTGCGTAAATTACGTCGGGCTAATCATCTTTGCAAATGCTTGGTTCCAAGAAAGAAACTTAAGTGGAAACTAACCATTTTAAGGCCATTTTGAGCCATTCGGTCTTCCAGTTTCTGGAGACAGACACTTGATCAAGTGCTTGAAAACAGGGTGACTACTCTTCCTCCCCCTTACACGCCAACAGGCTCTCTTAGCCACAGCCATCTGACTATTTGCTCCTTTCATTTTTCTGCCTAATTTCTGTAAATCCATTTCTACATAATTCTCTTGCTATACTTATTCCCCTTGTTACATTCCTGTTGCTTTTTAAGTAAATAATTGAGTGAAAAGCTTTCTAAAAAATCCCAAAATTCTAAGAAAATTAAATACGCAGTCATGTGGAGTTACTTTTAAATGTTATTTCACTTGAAAGAGAACAAAGAACTAAGCCTAGCAAGGCCTAAATTCTTTTGCTGTTGAAGAAGTTTGTTTCCATTTGGTTCAAAGGCTCTCAAGAGAGTTTTGTTTTGTTTTGTTTTTTTCTAATGCAGCTAAAAATAAGCAAAAATGGTGACTATTCCCCAAACTTTAACCTGTATCCTGAAGATTCCCAAGAGAGAACTAAACTCTCCTGTTCCATGAACTCTGATTTTCAAGTAAATTTTATTATTAAAATATATTTTAGATAAATATGAAGATAAAATGAAGAGATAACCATAAGTATAGTTATTTCTATTATATAACAGAAAGAAATAAAAAGTAGGAAAGCTTTCATTTATATTTCCTGTGGCTCAGACAAATGAACAAATACGTGAAAATAAGAACAGGAGCAGTAACTGAATTTTGTTGAAAACGTGTCAGTCACGGTTACGATGAAATTTTGTCATCAGCAGTTATATCTACTAACGGTCAAAAGAAGTGAATTTAATCAGCTTCTTGTGACTGTTTTCCCATCATGGCTTCAGTGGACTATAATGGAGGATTCTGTTTCCTTAAATGTATCCTGCCTGCTGTCCTCATGTTTCCAGGAAAGAATTCATCAAGGAAATGTTGCTGGAGAACTTACATTTTCTTCTGAAGATTTCTGGCCCCTTTCCTAAATTACAGTTCTTGTGAATAAATACAATGTTTCTAGTTCTTACAGCTCCTCTTCTAGGAAAAGTTGCTGCTAACCCAATGGCTTCTAGGTGTACAGATCAAAACACACGTTTTCAAAACTTCTAAAACCTCCATGAGTCACTAACTACTAACGTTAACACTATCCTGATTTATTACATTTATACCAATTTTTGTATTAGTTGTACTACATTCTAGTGCTTATTCTTAGCTTTTTATGCTATATGTATCATACCATTTTCTCCATTTTAAAGGTCATTTTGTTTCTCCAATTCCATAATAAATTTTAAATGGGGCATCTGGGTGGCTCAGTCGGTTAACCGTCCGACTTTGGATCAGGTTAGAGCCCAGCATCAGGCTCTGTGCAGACAGCTCAGAACCTGGAGCCTGCTTCGGATGCTGTGCCTCCCGCTTTCTCTGCCCTCCCCAACTCTCACTCTGTCTCTCTCTCAAAAATAAACAAACATTAAATAAATAAAAATATTTTTAAAAATGCTTGCTCACTGAAGAATCCATTATATATACACATACGGACATGGAAGCATGTACAGGTCTAAAATACAAGTTGAAGAAAAAGTCTCAGTACAAAAGACATGAGGCATTGGCCATCTGCATTTTCACATCCCATTTTAATTTACTTTTATTTGCAAAATAGTTACATTTAGCATTATTTTTTATTTTCCTTTGTTAGCATATAAACACCTGTAACTTTAAATATGTTAGGTTGCTAGTGTATTGAACTCAATTAACTTGGATTATGGTTGATAAATAACCACATGTACCTTCCTACATTTTCAGTTGTACAATATGCATTCTGTCAAGAAGGCTGAAACTCAGTTCTGAGGGACCTCTGATGAGGCAGAAAGAAAAACAGAGAGAATCTGGATTTCTGAAATAAAATGTGGGTGGGATCACTGCTTTTCACAAGTGAGGTAAACGAGTATTCCGTACCTTAGTTTTCTAATCTGTAAAAAGGTAACTGTAACTTCCCTGAGTTATTGTGAGGATTACTGAGTTTACCAGTAAAACTGACCGGCTTTCGTAGTCCAAGGGTTTGTTTCTCTTGGCCTCTTAGTCCAAATTTTATTTAGATTCAAGGAACTCCATCTGAACTGTTTACCCATTTATCTCAATTCAGTTGGTTGCTTGAGACACTCCTTCAAATAAATTTCAAAGCAGGGAATATGTTTTGTTTTGGTTTTTTTCCCTTCTCAGGAAGAGTTTTTGTTTTTGTTCATTTTTTTTCTTGTCTGTGTCTGTAGGCACACCTTTCGAGTTAGCTCTTGTAATAAGGAGAAAGAATAGAATAGCAACAGGGTTTGTTCCTTCCTTTGTTGGTTGGTTTGTTTAAATCACTGAACCCCCGGTTGAAGCCAGAAGGCAGGCCCTCATTGCAGGACCTCACTCCACACCAGTCGAGTATTGTCATGTCAAATGGCCTCAGTATTGTCATGTCAAATGGCCTGACTCCCTCAGCACCACTCTGTCTAGCCACCAACTTGCTTTGTGTTATCAGTTATCAATGATCCACAACTTTCCTTGTTTGACATGTTTTGTTTTATGGTTTCTTTTGTAAGTAAGATGCATCACCTTTGTACCTTCCTTCTGTTCTGAGGCAACTCAGTAGGAAGTTGGTCTATCACATTTAGATGAACGATTTATATAACGAATCCCTCCTATGCATAGAAAGGTCAAAGAAACCAGTATGCAAGATTTATAAAAAAAAAACCCTTCTGGGGTACACTTTACATACTTTGTGTGCATATCTGAAACCAAAGAGTACTTCCCTTCTATGTTCTAATTACTTTTTGTTTAACTAAGTTTGTTTAACTTTGTTTTTTTTTTAAACAGGTAATATAATGAGAGACCATATTTTTTAGAGAGATTTATATAAAAACTGCTGACAATTCTCCTTGTAGCAGTACTGCGTAATACATAAGTCCAAATTTTTTCAAGTTTTATTTATTTAAGCAATCTGTACACCACGGGGCTCGAACTCACAACCCCAAGATAAAGAGTCACATGCTCTTCCAACTGAGAAAGCCAGGGGTCCCAAGTCTAAAATTTTAGACTGAAGCTAAAGTTCAGCCAAATTTCCAGATGCAGAAAATGTTCTGACATCCAAGAATCGTAGATAACAAGTCAGCAAGAAAGGAAATACATTCATGAGTATCTGCAGTGTCTCAAAATTATCGCAGTTGAGGGGAGGGGTTTGGGTGATGGGTGACACAGGTGATGGGGATGAAGGAAGGCACTTGTAATGAGTATCAGGTGTTGTGTGTTGAATCACTATATTGTTACATGAAACTAATGTTACAGTGCACGTTAACTCACTGGAATTTAAATAAAACTTTAAAAAAGAATTCTCACAGTTGGATCATAGTTAAAGGGTAAGTGGAGAAAAACACTATTATTTAGTGAATCTGTAATCTTTACAAATTACAAGTTTGAAATTTAATACACACTTTAAGTTTGTAAAATCAAGTTATGTATATTTACCTACACACACACACACACACACATACACACACACACACACACACATATACATTTTAATCAGACAACATGAATTTGGATTCTGAAACTGCCACTTATAATTTATTCTACTTAAATTACTTAACTTCTGAGGTTTACTTTATCTAAAACAGGAAAAAGTAATTTCTACCTTACAAGACTGTTGTATGAATTAAGATAATGCAGGTAATGTACCTAATAAAGTGACTGACAAAGTAGGCTTTTAATGAATGTATGAATAAATAAATATTCATCATTATCATTACTTACTTTCATAATTCCTTACATATGCTCAGCTCTTCACCATGTGGCTATGATATCCAATAGCCCACGTTTGAATATCTCACAAATTTATCAAAACTACATTTATATTGAAATTATAGTTAAACTAAGGGACACCACAAAATGGCATGGAGCAAATATTTTCCCACCTTGTGAGTCATGGCTCACTCCAATAAGAATTCAATAAGTATATTTCATGTGACAGACACCGTGCTGTGCTACATGTTAGGGAAAGAGTCATGACCATTTTCTACATTCAAGAACTCACTCTCTTGAAAGAGAGAAAGAGAGGCTTGTAAGGGAGACAGAAACAGAAACAAAAGCCTATCACAATGTTAAAAGAACAAAATCCCACATTGGAAGAAAAATACACTGAATGCCTTGCATTTAGCTGTCCCTCCACTCCACTACCAAGGAAGAACATTTTTATACAAAGTAGCTGTCCTGCATTTTGCTAGTTTGAATTCAGTGAGATATATTCATTTTAAAATATCCAAGAAGCACACAGTAATACTAAAATACAACTACAAATGCTCACATTATAAGTGAAAGCTGAACTTGAGTTTTCTTTCATTATAGTCTTTAAAAATAACTTCGATAATAAAAATAATTGAAATAATAGTTATACGATGAAACTATACGTGGAGGTGATAAAGAGAACATCATGTGTAATTAAAACAAATTCCATTTAAGTATTTGTTTCTAAGCCTTCTATTAAATTGCAATAGCATTCTGGTGGCATGAGATGTAAAAAAATAATTTATATTAAATACAAATCAAACACATTATAATTCTGGATAAATGACCCTCTGTTTCTTGAAAATGTCTAGGTTAACACTTTATAGCTACAAGAAAACCATATGAAATTTTAAGACAATTATTTTTTAAAATGTTTACTTACTTATTTTGACAGGGATGCTCACTGATCTGAGCCACACCAGCAATTAAACCCTAAAAGAGCTTTTTTTCCCACAGGCAAACTTGATGGAGCAATGCATTATCAATTTCTTTTTATTTACACACTTAATGGTATAGGCCAATGTGGGGAGATACGACGAAGCATCAATAGATACTTGAAAATAATAAAACAACTAACAAAGGTGATGCTTCAGAAACAAAAAGAAACACCTATTTGGGGAAAGAAAATGTTTTTGATCAACGTAAGAAATATCTGAAATGCATACTTCTTCACAATTTGCCATCTGCCTTTTTCTTTTCTTTTTTCTCATAGGAAAGACAGGGGACATACACCACTAATAAAAGAATAATTCTTTCATATTTTATGGCCTTAACCATAACCAAATAGCCAGTGGGTTACTCTAACAAAGTGGTAAATCACAGAATACTACCTAAAGAAACGAAAAGAGAGACAAAAGTCTAAATGCTTCCTAATGGAAAGATAAAATCAAACCAATAAACAATTGAATAGACTTCATCTGAACCAGCTCATTAGAGGCTCTTACCAAAATAGTACAAATAAAGAGTACAAAGTAATATCAAGAACTTTTCTGGAATAAAGGTCAGAGGTTTTTGTTTGTTTGTTTTGTTTAATTTTTTAATGTTTATTTATTTTTGAGAGAGAGAGAGAGAGACAGAACACAAGTAGGGGAGGAGCAGAGAGAGAAGGAGACACAGAATCGGAAGCAGGCTCTAGGCTCTGAGCTGTCAGCACAGAGCCCAATGCGGGACTCGAACTCATGGACTGCAAGATCATGACCTGAGCCAAAACTAAGAGTCAAGGCTCAACCGACTGAGCCACCCAGGCATCCCTAAAGGTCAGAGTTCAACAGCTAAACTTCTTTTTCTGTGTCAGTTATTAACCTGGTAGATTTATCAAGGAGACAATCAGGTGACAATGCAGTGGTCCTTTCCGAGCACTCTGATGACACTAAGTCATGCTTCAATTCTAGCAGGTCCCCACTGGTTGAGCTGGTCTTTTGTGCTACACTTTTCCCCAAAGAAGCCCAAGCTCTAAACTAATACATTCTACACATTATTTTTATAATATAAAATGACTGCAGAAAAGACAATAAACAGCAAAATGCGGAGACTCTAAAACATGACAAATGCTACTCTGTCAAAAGTAAATTAGGGGTGCCTGGGTGGCTCAGTCAGTTATGCATTCAACTTCAGCTCAGGTCATGATCTCGTGGTCTGTGGGTTCCATACCCGCGTCAGGCTCTGTGCTGACAGATCAGAGCCTGCTTCGGATTCTGTGTCTCCCTTTCTCTAACTCTCCCCCACTCACACCTCTGTCTTTCTGTCTGTCTGTCTCTTTCTCAAAAGTAAATAAACATTAAAAAAAAAAACATTAAAAAAAAAGGAAATTAAATGACCCAGGATCAAGAGGATCCAAGTAGTGTTTTGCTTTAAAATAATCATTAGATTTTGGGGTGCCTGAGTGGCTCAATCGGTTGAGTGTCCGACTTCAGCTCAGGTCATGATCTCACAGTTCGTGGGTTCGAGCCCCGCATCAGGCTCTGTGCTAACAGCTCGGAGCCTGGAGCTTGCTTCGGATTCAGTGTCTCCCTCTATCTCTGCCCCTCCTCCACTTGTGCTCTGTCTCTATCAAAAATAAATAAAATGTAAAAAAAAAAAAATTAAAATAATCATTAGATTTTAATGCAGCTTTAAACCCTGCACATCAACAGAGTAAATCACCACAATATTCTCTCTGTAATGTCAAGTTAAAATCTGCCTACCAAAAAAAAGGCTATTGGGAAATTATTCCAATATATGTGTGTATGTATATGTACATATAAACTTTTGATTTAATATAGATTTTTAACAATTATAAATGTTAACACAAAATAGCCCAATTTGTGTTCTCTAACTAAACACATGTAATACATCCAAGGGATTCTCCCTGATATGTTTTTTGTGGTTTGTTTTGTTTTGTTTTGTTCTATTATAGTTTTTTTGTTGTTGTTTGGGGGGGGGTTTGTTTGCTTTATTTTATGGTTTACAGGAAGATAAGAGTTAGCAAAGAAAGACTGGTTAAAAAAAAGGATAATTAAACATTTTTTAATAGACGGGCAGCTGGGTGGCTCAGTTTGGTTGAGCGTTCCGACTTCGGCCCAGGTCATGATCTCACAGTTCGTGAGTTTGAGCCTCACATCGGGCTCTGTGCTGACAGCTTGGAGCCTGGAGCCTGCTTCAGGTTCTGTGTCTCCCTCTCTCCCTGCCCCTCCCCTACTAACACTCTCTCTCTCAAAAATGAATAAACATTACCAAAAAAATGTTTTTAATAGAAAAACTTCTGTTTTAGTCTCACATAATCTTGAATGTATCAACAACCATAATTTCATCATGAACATTATAATGCTGATAAGACCTGAATTGAATATTGATGTCTAGTAATAATGGTTGGCCTTTATTTATATATTTATTTACTTGAGAAAAAGAGAAGGGGCAAAGTGAGCAAGGGGCAGAGGTGGGGGAGACAGAGAGAGTAGCGGGGCTCATCTGGGGCTCATGTTTTACCAAAACCAGGGCTTGAGCTCACCAGATGTGGGGCTCAAACTCAGGAACTGTGAGATCATGATCTGAGCTGAAGTGAGATGCTTAATGACAATGGTTGAGCTTTAATGACTCTCTAGGACTACATTACTTCAGTGTGCCTGTCCAAATCATTTCTATTTTCTCAGGCTTTTATAAAACTCATAATTTTTGTAAGTCTCATATGCAAGTTCATACTGAAGTATCTACAGATCATTATATTCTTATAATTTATACCTGCCATGCAGTTGATTTAGCCAATGAATCCTTCAACAGGAAAAAGTTTCAAGAAATTCACTTCTTAAAACCTTCATGTGAAATCTTTGTTTCCTATTCAGTATTACTTTCCTCTGGCCAAAAATAAGTGGAAACGTGAATTTAAAAAAAAAAAAAACTAATATTTTTAAGCCTGTGTTCATCAGTGAATGATAATTGTCTGGGGGAGTGTGTGAACTCCTTATGGGTAATGAAATATCTGATAATCAGCTCTTGAATCTGATAGATAAAATCTAATCTACAAATAAATTTAACATAGTATACATTTTACATGGTTACTCTCAAGCTACTTTTGTGCACTATTTCTATATCTAGAACATAATTTTAAAAGTACAGGATTACATGTGCATATGTGTGTGTGTGTTGAATACTAAGGATTTCAAAAATGCCTAATATTCTTCCTTTTAGACTAAAATATGATTATATTCTACATCTAGGAGGCCGCCTTACAAATTTTAGTACGTAGAGTACAGCAAAGAAGTAGCATTAATTTTTACATTAAAGGGTCCTGCTGCCTCTTGATAATTGTTGTCACTTCACCTATGCTCTGCAACTCTATATCTTATTTCTTTTCCAGCTTTTGTGACTAAAAATGGTAAATGGAAGAAGGGTCAAAGCCCGGCTCTAGTCATACATAAAAGGATTCATTTAATCACCTCAAACCTATCAGAATGGCTAAAACCAACAACACAAGAAGTAACAGGTGTTCGCGAGGATGCGGACAAAGAGGAACCCTCTCGCGCTCTCGGTGGAAATGCAAACTGGTACAGCCACTCTGGAAAACAGTATGGAGGTTCTTCAAAAGGTTAAAAATAGAACTACCCTAGGATCTAGCAATTGTACTACTAGGTATTTACCCAAAGAATACAAAAATACTACTTGAAAGAAACACATGCACCACAATGTTTATAGCAGCATTATCTGCAATAGCAAATTATGGAAATAGCCCAAATGCTCATCAAATGATGAATGAATAAGGAAAAAATGGTGTGTGTATGTGTGGTGTGTGTGCGTGTGTGTGTGTGTGTGTATATTAATATATGATTTCACTCATAAGTGGAATTTGAAGAAAGAAACAAGGGAGAAAAAACAGAGAAAAACCAAGAAACAGACTCTTAACTATAGAGAACTGATGGTTTACCAGATGGGAGGTATGTGGGGTGATGGGGGAAAGAGGGGATGGATATTAAGGACAGCACTTGTGATGAGC
Organism: Leopardus geoffroyi; assembly: GCF_018350155.1. Lineage (NCBI taxonomy): Eukaryota > Metazoa > Chordata > Mammalia > Carnivora > Felidae > Leopardus > Leopardus geoffroyi. The sequence goes on from NC_059331.1 coordinate 87,730,988, forward strand.
ACAGGTGTTGTATGGAAGTGTTGGGTCACTGTATTGTACACCTGAAACTAATATTACACTCAATGTTCACTGACTGGAATTTAAATAAAAACTTAAAAATAATAGGATTCACTTCAAAGGGGCTGGCATAAGTTCATGAACACATCCTATCCCTTCCTCTTTGAATCAGCCACCTCTTTGCCTGTTCTCATACTCAATTCCTTGCTGTTGTTGCTGTTGGACTTCATAAGTGGTTTCACCAGCAAAAAAAAAAAAAAAAAAAAAAAGAGAGAGAGAGAAAGAAAGAAAGGGAGAAAAATAAATAATAGTAATATTTTAGAGGCTGAAATTCACTTCTGTCAGACTTTTTGCCATGTTGTAAACATGAAAAAAAAATGGTAACTCATTTCAGATAAAAATGCTTAAGGAAAAGATGCATTATTTCAGCAAAAGGTAACCATTTCTTCAACCACATGAAGATAGTTATTTGAGAGTGACAAAAGTTCTTCCTGTTGTGTTCTGATTTCAGTGGATTCCTGTTCACATGGAATCTAATCCACCTGTATTAATCTGCCCCCAAAATACATGAATGGTTTACAAGTCATGCATTTAAAGTAAAACAAACAAACAAACAAAAAAACAAAAACAAAAACCACGTGAACAAGATGACTTACCTGATGGAGACAGTAACAAAACGAAACTCATGAGATGCATGAGGGGCCAATGTTCGAGGTAGATCAGGTACATCTAAAAATATAGGAGCTGAGATGCACCTGGGTGGCTCAGAAGGTTAGGCTTCTGACTCTTGATTTCAGCTCTGGTCATGAGCTCATGGCTTTGAGATTGAGCCCTGAGTGGGGCTCCATGTTGGGTGCTGGGCATGGAGGCTGGCTGGGATTCTTTCTCTCTCCCCCTTTCTCCGCCCCTCCCCCACCCGCATGTGCACTCTCTCTCTCTTTCAAAATACGTCAACATTAAAAATAAATAAATAAAAATACAGGAGCTGAAAGGACTTAATAGGGTAGATCCAAATTATCCGAGCAAAGTGGTAAGGGAGAACAGGGCAGAGACAGCAGTCAGAGAGGTCAAGATCGGAGATTGCATTTTAAAGCAGTCCATGAAGAGCCATTTCCAGCACTCAGAGTAGAAGAAAAATTTCTGCCCTGCCCTCTGAGCTCTTGAGTCTCTCACATGCCTCCTAATAATGACCACTAAAAGAAATTAATTTTTAATTTCTCAAATATAAACAGATTAATGGAAATTGAACCTATTGCTGTTATCCTATAATCAGCAAACATACATTATTAAAACATCAAAATGGTGACATTTAGCTAAGAGATTTGTTAGATACAAAAAGCACTCAAGCCTTTCTTTCAAGGAGTTGTTTTCAAATAGAATTTTAGTTTGGTAGCTCTGAGCCAACTCTTATTTATTCCCAAAATAGCCTAAGTCAACTTTTACTGCCCTATTTTTTGAAAAAAATGTGAGGATGCACCCAAAGAGGAAAACTTTATTTTATGACACATGAAAGTAGACTTTTTTCTTGCTGTTTGTACAAAATTACCTTATCTGCCCAAATAGTTATGATTCAGAAGATGCTCCATATGTTACTAGCATTAATTGTTAATGCAAACCTATTTAGTAGAGCTTGGCATTTATAAATTAGTACCAGCAAAGTAAAAGATAAAAGCTTCTATACAGCTCCTTTAAGGCAATAAATATTCTTAATACTATCCATAGGTAATACTTAGGAAAAGCAAGTTATTGAAAGATTCTCATTTTAATTCTCTGAGTCTAAGTCAAAGAGCAGAGGCAAATATACAAATATAAATCAAATTAGAGGCCAAATATTATTTTCAGTAACATTTGATATACTGTTGCTAATGGAGCCACCAAAATTAGGGGACACAATAAAAAGTTGATTTCTGTATTTCAATGCAGTAGCATCGTAGCAGCACCAGTAAAAGCTACAGCAAAATAGTAATCAAAATTGTTAACCACCCTACTAGTGCTTGCTTAAAACCAACATGAAAACTGTAGAATGGCTGGTAAAAATAAGTCAGATTTTTTTTTAGTCTTCTTTCTAAACCGGGTCAACTGAAATAAAAATAGGAGTGATGATGAATAATCAGCTCTCATCTCCCCTTCCTGCCATTCAGGGGTCAGAAATAACTCTGATGGAACCATTGATGAAGAAGGAGGAAAGAAAACCCAACAAAACAAAACTCCATTTTCAGCACTTCTCCCCAATTTCCGGTTTTCATATTTTTCTAAATATGGTTTGGTTTGAAGATAAACAACTAAACGGTCTCTGGAGGCCTTATACTTAGAAATTAACTCTCAGAAACTTATGTTTCTACACATTTTTCATAGGTGCCTGAAGTTGTTTCTCAGTAGGTGTGTAACATCCTGCTTGGTACATTCTCAAGCTAAATAATATATGATTAAGAGAGAACTTAACAGTTTTTTTCTTACATTTAATGAATAAAGCAATGCTTAATTTTTTCTCAAAATACATTAATATAGAGATGAACCCAAAACTGTCCATTCTTTTTATATTTATATTTTATTTATTTTTGAGAGAGAGAGAGAGCACGAGAGCAAGAGTGAATGGGGAGGGGAAGAGAGAGGGAGAGCGAGAATCCCAAGCAGCTCCCACACTTTCAGCACAGAGCTTAACCCATGGCACTAAATCTCACCAACCGCAAGATCATGACTTGAGCCAAAATCAAGCGCCTGTTGCTTAACCAAATGAACCACCCAGGTGCCACTACACCCTTTTTAAAATAAAGGGCTTTTTGATAGCCTCAGAAATATATTTGAATTTAAAGGTTTGTATTATTTTCATTAAACTTGTTTCTGCTTTCAGGATTTAAAGGCATAATTAGATAAAAGGGGGAAAAGTGAAAAAGTTTCAACATTTTGCAAAATAAATACTCTTTTATTTGAACTAAAACCACTCACACACACAAATAAACTTTGAACTACATATTTAGGACCCACAAAAAAATCAATGTTTTCAAAGTACTCCGACAAATATGGAATATATGACTAGTGAGGGTGGAACTAATATACAGGTATTTCTTACAGAAATTTAACAACTTATTTGGCAAAACAAAGATAAACTTCGTGATTGAATGGGCTTAGACAGTCCACACAGTAGACTTGAAAAGGCCTCTGCACCATGTCACCACGGAGCCACATCATGTGGATAAAAATGGAAAACAGCCACACCTATATTAAAATATACAAAAGTATGGGGCGCCTGGGTGGCGCAGTCGGTTAAGCGTCCGACTTCAGCCAGGTCACGATCTCGCGGTCCGTGAGTTCGAGCCCCGCGTCGGGCTCTGGGCTGATGGCTCAGAGCCTGGAGCCTGTTTCCGATTCTGTGTCTCCCTGTCTCTCTGCCCCTCCCCCGTTCATGCTCTGTCTCTCTTTGTCCCAAAAATAAATAAACGTTGAAAAAAAAATTAAAAAAATATATATATACAAAAGTGAAGAAAATACAAATATGGAAGAATTCTAAATCCAATGACACCTTAAACTTCACATACTCTGCAATGTTTTGTTAAATAAATCCAACTGTATATACTATATACAAAATATATAAATACTATACTTTATATACTGTCTACACTACACTTTAAAAAATACTTAGTTTAACTTAGATTTACAATTTTCCTGCGGTATTGTAACTTTCCTATTTTTCCTTTTTCCTATATTTAAACTTTAAAAAAATATTTATTCATTTTTAACAGAGTGTAAGCAGATATGGAAGGGCAGAGAGAGGGAGAAACAGAATCTGAAGCAGACTCCAGGCTCTGGGCTGTCAGCACAGATCCTGACCCAGGGCTCGAACTCACAAGCTATGAGATCATGACCTGAGCTGAAGTTGGACGCTTAACCGACTAAGCCACCCAGGTGCCCCATTTTTCCTATATTTTTAAGAATCATCAACAATGAAAAAATTTCTATATATAGGCAATCATCAGCTAAACTATACAACAGAAAATAACACCATTCTCCGTAATAACTAAAGATCATTTTATTTTTAACTTATAATAACATTTATATTTTTATAGATGTTTCATATGTGTAACATGCATGAAAATTTGCTTTATATTAAAAAAAAAAAGATAAATAGATCAACCTAGGTAAGATGCCAAAGTAATAAAAAGTATTTCATCTTTCTTTTTCTTTTAATGTTTATTTATTTTGGAGAGAGAGAGAGACAGAGCATGAGTTGGGGAGGGGCAGAGAGAGAGGAAGACATAGAATCTGAAGCAGGCTCCAGGCTCTGAGCTGTTAGCACGACGTGGGGCTTAAATTCACAAACTGCGAGATTGTGACCTGAGCCAAAGTTGGGCGCTTAACCGACTGAGCCACCCAGGCGACCCTAAAGTATTTCACTTTTCAAAATTAATTTACAGGTTAAAGTTAACTATAATAAAAACCCCACATATCTGGAACTTAGGAGAAAAAGGGTATTTGGAAAAATAAGAAGACAAAAGAGTTCTGAAAACTTGGGAAAGAAAGAATAATATGGAGAGACTAGTTCTTTGAACTACAGAGTACATAAAACTACAGTATTCTAAAAGTGTTTTGAAGAATAATCAGGCTGGCCAAAATAACAAAATAGAACATCTAGAAACAATGTCAAAAAGTTTGATGCATTTTATGTATAATAAAGGATTTTCATAAATCACTGGGAAGAAATTACTAAGAATGAATAGTGACAGAATCAACTATTTGAAAATATCACTGTAAACTTCACTTTTACATCCTATCCAGGACATAAATCTCAGATGATTAATGTGGTCAACCTCAAACATGTTACAAGTAACAAATGTTTACTGAGAAATATGTTTATCTTTTTAGAAGCAACTTAAATAATAAAATATTAAGTAACTACAATGTTTATTTTGTTAACAGATATTAGAAAATAACTGTATATTTTAAAAGCAACATAAAAAATCAAGTATGATCTCAACTTTGAATATGTATAAAAAGGGAGCAATTCAATAAAAATGTTAATTATCTGTGGATATGAAATACTAGCTTTTGGTGTTTGTTAAGGTCTCTTTTTATGCTGAGTAAAAAGAATATTATGAGGTTGTCTACATTGCATAGTATAGACAAAATTAATGTAGACACTCTGTTTTCCCTTGCTCTTTGTTAACCTTTACCGCCCTGCTCTTCCTGATTATTCCCAACCTGACAGGGAAACATTCCATATTTTCATGGATAAATTATAATCACCTTTTTAACAGCCGGATCCCACCATTTTAAGCAGATGGAAAATTGGCCCATCTGTTTCCTATTAGTGAATAGGTTAAAGAAAATGTTAGAAAGAAAAAGTAAGTGCTCTAAGTCTACATGTAGAGAAGGCAGAAATTTCGTTCTATGCCATGATTTCAGACAGTGCTAGTGATGATCCTACACCCTCAAAAATAATTCCAGCGTTTGGAACAGGTTCTTTACAATGCACCATTAGTGAGGTATTTCTCTGATGCAAGTGTTTCCCCTTTAAACAAAAAACATCTTAAGCAGCAGCTCAGACACTTAAATTTTATCAGTCCTTTGTAACAAGAGGTGAATATAATATTCAAAATTCTTCTTGGGAGCAAGTTACGAAGAGGAATAGGACACCGTTAACATCAGAACACCCTTTGTGTGGGGAAAAAGAAGTCAGAGCAGCCAAATCAGGGGGAAAGTTGAAGGCTGAAAGAAAAGGTAAGAATAAAGAAGTGGACCTCTTCCAAATGTTTATGTGAATTACAGATTACTGAACTTTCAGTTGCAGAAATTCATGCATGAAGAGGTTCTTAATTTTCAGTTGATACCAGGATCAATTTTATAAGCTTTGCTTTGGATACACTTATGAATTTGGGGATTTGAATTGGAGGTAGTATCAAAGGATCCTAGAAGAAGACCAAAAATAGCTACAAATTAATATTTTGAAATAGCTTTTTTAAGGCCCCAGGGTAAAGAAGTCTTTGAAGCCTTGTAGCAAGATTGGAAAAGCTATCCAAATACAAATGAAATAATTAAAATGCACAACTGCCTTACATTACATTTACTTGTAATTGAGATCCCAACTTAAAAGCACCATGTCTCATTTTGCCTATATTATGGTTAAGACATGTTCGTAATTAATATTAAACAGTAATTAAAGGGTACATTCTGGAGATACCCAGAAATAAACTGTATTTCCTCAAAAGTTGAGAGGCCTCATAAATGCTCTTATGTCATTAACTATATCAAGAAATAATTCTGTTAATTGCAATATAATCACTGAGTTCGAGTTACATTTGTTTTTGAGAATATCATTCACACATACACACTTTAAAAACGATTGAGATTTTAAAAGATTTACACACGTCTCCCTCTTGATCAATGTTGTACACACCAGTACATTTCCAATTAGCCCCAGGAAGAAGGTTTTGCCCAGTTTAAAACCTCAACTGTAATTTCACTTGGGTTGATAGCATGCAGAGATTTATCTATTCATCTATCAAAATCAAACGAACAGTGGCAAAGCATACTAAAACGGGATTTGAGAGACCAAAGCAAACATTCCTCTTTGAATGTGATTCATTATAATTTCTTTACAATATACTTGCAAAACAAAATTGTATCTAAAATAATTTGGCCCAAGAGGGGAAAGGAATTCTTGCATGCTTATTATACTTGCTTCCAAGATCATAAAAACATACAGTAATAAGGATATACGGTGCACATACACCCCCACTGAACTTTACATGAGCCAAGTTGCTATACTATTCGCCTATTGTCCTGCAACAGGTCAAGAAATATATGTCATTTTAGGAAAAAAGTGACATGTAGAAGGAAACCCATGTTTTGTAATTTTAGTTTATTTCTGGTCTAAGTAGTAGGCAACGTTCATTGAAGGCTTACTTTGTGCCAAACATTGTGCTAAGATCATTAATTGATGTATGTCTCTATTTAGGAACGATTGTCAAGTTAATTTTACAGGTGAGGCCACTGAGGCACCTGGACTTTAAGTATGTGGTCCAAGATCACACACCCAGTAAAAACTCGTCAGGTTTCAACACCACAAAGTCTGCCATCACCGTGCCGCCTAGATGCTTACAACATGCCTCAAACTGGACTAAATGCTGTGAACGCTCAGTCTCCTTTATTTCTATCATCTTGTGTTCAGATTTCATAGTGCCAAGAGCACTAGTATTTTGTAAATACTTGGATGAACTGCTACTAATCAGTGTATTACTATTTTTCATTCTCTAATATTTGAAGAATTCAGTTTTCTAAAAAAAAAAAAAAAAAAAAAAAGATTAAAGGGCGCCTGTATGGATGGCTCAGCCGGTTAAGCATCTCACTTCATCTCAGGTCATGATCTCAGAGTTCATGAGTTCGAGCCCTGCATCAGACTCCACGCTGACAGAGCAGAGCCTGCTTGGAATTCTCTCTCTCTCCCTCTCTCTCTCTTCCCCTCCCCTGCTTGTGCTCTCTCAAAATAAATAAATAAACTAAAAAAAAAAAAAAAAAAAAAAAAAGACTAAAAAAGAGCCTGTGTTCTCAAATGTAGAACTTTTCATAAAATGCTTTAATCCAAGTTTCTTTTCCATTATATGATATGGAAAGAATAAATAAATGGATAGTTCTATGGATTTTATCTGTACCACTGTGGCTCAGACAGAATTTCAATCAAATGGTATTAACACTACAATGAATTTGGACATCAATGTAATTGTTAAATGTGACTTGATGGACAAATCATTTATATGCCAAACCAGCATGACCTCAAAAATAACGGTATAATTATTTATATTTAATAAAATGACAGTTCCTAGCTGGACACCTGCAATTTCTCTACATAATAAACATAGAGAGAAAATTCTTATTGACAATAGCAAGTTCAATAGTGTTAAGTGACTTCTGGTGGGGAAAAAAGGCATTTCTTAAAACAGAGACCTACATTAGTCCCTGATTGCTTTTGATTTAAATAATAAAGAATTCATTTTCTTACGATTACTCAAGAGAACAATGATCATTAATACAACATTAATCTGGTCTAGAAAAGATATTTCAGAATATTTTTTTGTTACTGACACAACTTGGTCAAAAGGATATATGACAATATTCATCAACAGATTTTCAAATACTTTGATCCAACCATTTTGCTTGTAGGAAGTTATACTTAGGAAATAAACAAAGATATTTACAGCTGTATGTTCAAGGATACTCACCAAAATCTTATTCATAATAGTAATAATTTGTCAAAGATAGAAATGCCTGGCATATATATATATATATATATATATATATATATGTACATATACAGAAGAGGTTAAGTATGTATACTCACAAAATGAAATATGAAATAACAGTCAATATTATATTTCTAACAAATATTCAATAGACTAGGAAAACTGCATATATATAGCATTTACATATAAAAATAATTTATCTATAGGTTTTAAACATGGTTGGTTCTTGTCATTTCTCTTAATAACCCATACATTTTTTCAAATATTCTACTTTTACTTAGAAGTTCTGAGAAAAATTAAATGTTATTAAATTTATGAGATCCAATAAACATGAAAAGAAATAGAATGAGATACGTCAAAAATTGATATCTTAAACTATATATTATTTCTGAATAACATACTTGGTTAATGTAACTCTAAGGTAATTCATGGCCGTGCAGAGTTAAAAAAAAAAAAATCTAAGGTCATCAAAACTTCATAAGGAGATCTCCATAAGTTCTAGGACATTTTATTTTAATTGCATTATAAACTGCTGGACTGATTCAACATTTTATTCCAAATGCCTACTCTAAATAGCATACCAAAATATAATTCATAAAATGTTGTAGAATCAGATTACATTAAATAAAATATAATTCCATCAAACAGTTCCTTTTAAAAGTGCATAACTGGGGCGCCTGGGTGGCTCAGTCAGTTGAGCATCTCACTTTGGCTCAGGTCATGATCTCACAGTTTTGGGTTCAAACCCCACGTCGGGCTCTGTGTTGACAGCTCAGAGCCTGGAGCCTGCTTTGGATTCTGTGTCTCCCTCTCTCTCTGCCCCTCCCGTGCTCACGCTCTGTCTCTCTCTCTCTGTCTCAAAAATAAATAAAAACATTTAAAAAATTTTTTTAAATAAATAAAACTGCATAATGAACAATCTCTAAGTTTTTCTATCATAGACCGACTGTTCCCCAGGGAATCACCTCCTTCATTCACGAGTTTTGGTTTTGAAAAATTATGGGGCGCCTGGGTGGCTCAGTGGGTCAAGCGGCCGACTTCGGCTCGGGTCATGATCTCACGGTCCTTGAGTGCGAGCCTCGCGTCGGGTTCTGTGCTGACAGCTCAGAGCCCGGAGCCTGCTTCGGATTCTGTGTCTCCCTCTCTCTCTGACCCTCCCCTGTTCATGCTCTGTCTCTCTCTGTCTCAAAAATAAATAAACATTAAAAAAAAAAAAAAAAAAAGAAAAGAAAAATTATAGTGGTAAAATGACAATGTGCACTGCTTCATGAATCACAGAGTATGCCTGGCACTTTCTACATACATCCTCAAAACTTCAGGAGTCCGGGAGATAAAATGCTGAGGAGAAACAGGAGGGTAAATAAAGGCACTTCCAACATCAGACAGGAAAACATGAAAGCCTGACAGCTAAGAAGACAACTGGTTTCATCTGGATCAGGGTAACTGGATATGAAAAGAAAGAAAACTGTACCAACAAGTTCCTCTTAAGGCCTCTGAAACCCCCGATAAAACAGTGGGAGAAATGATCCTGTTCCCTTTTCAACCCACTCCCTGTCCACTCCATGGTTTCCACTGTTGATGTTTCCAGATCTATGTCAGGAGACAAACATAAGTAAGGGCTGGTGGGTTAAGTCCAACAGTACGTTCCATAAGCACCCATGCTACATGCCCCTCACTGACTCATGGTTTTCCTCCCATCTTGAATATGGACCGCATTGTGGCTCCTCCCTCTTTTTTAGGCTCACCTTTCATTGGTCAGCACATCCTGTAGCTCCTGCCTCAAGAATACCTCTCAGGTCCTTTTCCTCATTTGCATCACAACTGACAGGGTCAGACTGGAGGTGCTCTTAGTTATCACAGGGAAAGTATGTGGCCTTCCTACCTTACCTCAATTTCTTCTTGGCTATTGTCCACAATGCTGACAAGATAGTCTTTTGAAAAATCAAAAGTGATCATAAATATCCCTAGTGAAAATCCTTCTATATCACTCCAGTTTCTTCAGGATAATATCCAAAATCTTATTATGATTTATAAGCTCCTTCAGGAGAATTGTGTTACACACTAGGAGACCAAGTATGTGTGAGAAAAAGAGTCCAGTTCAGAACTGGGTAACTTGTATGAAATTCTACAACCCAAATCTGTAAAGAACCTTATTTCAGTATATATGTAAATTTTTATGTTTTATTTAAAGACTAGTATGATTTTTATTTTGCATCACATATTCAGGGTAGAGAGATTTAAAACTGCTGAAGCTTTCTGAGTTGTCTGAATTCCACTCTGCCATATTTGAGGTGACTTTTTCTATCTCACCAGCTTTATCTCTCCACCTCCACACCCTGGCAACCCTTATCCAGTCTTTCTAAAATACTTTATATTCTAGAACATATTGGGATCTCTTATGCCTTTATAGATTCGTATTTCTTTTCACTTCAGTGAAATGGTGGTCTCCCATTTTATTAAGAGAATGGAGGCCTCTTCTTTTATTAACTCATTAAACCCATTTAGGCTGTCACCTCTCCAGAATGCTCCCTTGGCTCAGGCCTCAAACCACACAAGACTACAGACAATGCTCCATACTCATTTTCTGCCAGTCTTTGTTAACCTAGTATCTGTCAAACTTTCTATTCAATGCCTAACATATCTGCCCACTTACTTGAAAGAAAGATTTTATATGGTTCACTCCAAAACCCAATTCAATCACCATTGGCAGGAGCAGGTAGAAAGGCAGGCAGGACAGGCATCAGTGCTAACAACCTGAGGCCAGTGAGGCAAAACATGGTGGGCCACAGCACCACAGCATGTCAGGAATCTCCCCTGGCTTGCCTCAAATCTGCTCTGTCTTCTGAATCACATACCCTATATTTGTCAAGACTACAGAGTAAGGAGACTTCAGTCTAAATTCAGTAATTCTTTCAGTTTCTGAAGATGCAGTAGTTTGTGTGCACGTGAAATTTACATAATTAACATAGAATTAACATAGAATGTAAAAACCCCCTCTCAAAACATAAATTTAATTTCCCTTAAACAATTCATCAATTAGGAAGCTACCAGCATGAATGCATTCCAGAAAGTTTTCAACCAACGATAAACATTTTGCATTCACACAAAATTTCATCAGCTTCAAATCAGGACGTCTGAATAATCTGTGTAAACTGGGCATCTAAACTCGGTGAGTCTTAGCTTTCTCAGTATTAAACGAATCTGCCTTTCATTAAAGTGCTTCCCCAGACCTAAAGTCTCATGATTCAGTAACACACCAAGTCGTGTGACGAATACAGAAAGAAGATACTCATTTCTAGAGGAATCAAGACAACCGACAACTTTATTTTTTTAAGACTAAAATATCGTGAAAGCTATTTTTTAGATTTTTTAAAAATGTATTTATTTTTGAGAGAGAAAGAGAGAAAGAGAAGAGAGAGACACAGCATGAGTGGGGGAGGGGCAGAGAGAGGGGGAGAGAGAGAGAGAGAGAGAGAGAGAGAGAATCCCAAGCAGGCTCCACAATGTGAGTGCAGAGCCCAACATGGGACTTGACCTCATGAGCCATATCATGACGCGAGCCAAAATCAAGAGTCATACGCTTAACTGACTGAGCTGCCTAGGAGCCCCGGGAAGCTACTTTTAAAGTTAACACATTTCTTGATACACTTAGACCTGGAACACTTATTTTTCACTGAAATTTCATTTTTTCCCCCAGATAAATAATGGTTGTCTTAACCCTGTGCTAAATGCAAAATACTATGTCCTCCTATCATGTTGCACTCTCATGCAGGAATATTAGGGAGGTTATAGACACTTAGATTTTAGTTTCTAAGAAATAAACTTATGTACAGAGTATGTTTTTGAACCAATCAGAGAAACAAATCTCTCTATATAACGTAAGTCCCTTATATAAATGTTTTGGTGAGCAATGAAATATGCTCATCCCAACAACGCATTTTTAGTTTCTTAGAAAATAATGATAACTATCCATTTTTTTTAGCAGGGAACCTTGCTTCCCTGAAAAGAATTCAAATATATATGTACACAAATGTAGTCCTCACTACTAAATAGTGATTTGTGGAACAAAGGGATTTTCAAAAGAAAATATTCATCTCCTTAATGCCAATCCACGTCTGAAAGTATAAAATAACTTGCCAACCAAATATCAGGATGGAAAACAACACTCATTTCAAAGTATATCAAAGGACGGATGAGACAAAAATAGCTACAGAAAATAGAATCATATTCTCTCTAGCCAACTGAAGAAAATAGACTCTTTTTCCCTAGTACTTTGCCACTTTTATGAGGGATTTGGAGGAATAAAACTCTGATTTCGAGAATTACTGAGTAAGAATGGTGTAATCTCACAAGTAAGGGCTGAAGTGATTGCAAGAGCTAAAACCTCTAATCAGCTGCCAATTTGGATGAGTTTTGCCAAACAGTCTCGGGAAGAAATTGCTCCAAAATTTCCTCTCTTCATTTTTTCTCTCCCTACTTACTGGTACAGATTTTGTACATTTGGATTTACTTATAACAAATATTCAATTGATTTTGCATTTTGAAAAACAAGGCCAGAGCTTGAAAGAAAAAAGTGTGCTTCAATTACATAAGAAGTCAAGTCATTCGATTGTACTACCATGTCCCGTAAAAACATTTTACTAGGAAGATATTAATCATGTGCCATATTAAAACAAATGCCTTTGGCTCAGTGAAGAACATGACTTTCAAGTGTATACTTCATCGATGGAAGTTTCTACATGCGGCAATCAAAAATCACTCCGGAGTTTTCACTCGAATTGAAAACAAGTAATGTGAAAATATCACTTCAAAATTTCTTTTATTATTGTTTGTTACAAATGTGCCTATTCCCCACCTGAATTTAATATGACTACTGAATATTACATTTGGATAGGGGGAAAAAATGGTGCATTTACTTTTTAAAATTTAACTTAGGAAACTCTGCAGCAATATGTGGAAAGCACTGTCAGGAATAACTTGGGATGCCCCAGAGTTGGCAGCTGTGCAGATGACATGATGTGTGAGTCACTGCGGGGGCCTCCTAAATAAAATGTCCCTCTTCACTATCTGCCATTAGAATCCTGAAAGATGTTCAGTCTTGGGAGATTCTCAAACTTGAACCCAACGGAAAATAAAAACACCTTAAGTCATTATCTCTAATTTCTATACGGCTCGAAGTTGATAGCCACTTGAGAGCAAAGAATCATGGGGATGGTGGGGGTGGGTTGGGGAGGGGAGGGAATGATGACAAGAAGCAGCCCAGAAAAAGAGGGGTGGGGTGGCTTCAACGTAGAATTTATCTATTTTATCACTTAGCCTGGGATCAGCTCACAAAGTTAATTCCCAAAATTGCTAACACAATCCAATTCAACTCAGCTCACATTCTCAGGCTAAGGTTCTGGACACTCTGATAAAAATCCAATCAAATGTGGATCTATTTCTATAATGTGACATTTCAAGAATGTATGAATGCAATCATGCAGTATGAAATCTTTTGGGGATTTTTTTTTTAATTCGGCATAATTCTCTGGAGATTTATTCATCATGTTATGTGTATCAACAGTTTGGGTTTTTGTTGTCATCTTCCGAGTACTCCATGTATGGATGTAGCAAGATTTCTTTATCCACTGAAGGACATCTGCATTGTTTCCAGTTTGAGGCTACTATAAGAAAAAAGCTGCTATAAACATTTGTATACAGATATTTGTATGAACACAGTCTTTGTCTAGAATAAGGGCCCAGGAATGCAAATGTTGGGTTACAAAGTAGTTTCGTGTTCAGTTTTTAAAGAAACTATCAAACATTTTCTAGGTGGCATAATTCTTTATATGTTGCTGAATTCTCTTTGCTAATATATTTTAAAGGATTTTAATGTATACATTGATGAAATAGATTGGTCTGAAATTTTATTTCTTTGTACAGTCTTTCTTTTGGCATCATGATAATGCTAACTTCAAAAAGTGAATGGGGAATTACTCCCTCCTCTTCTATTTTCTGGAAAAGACTGTATAGAATTGGTGTTAATTCTCCTTCAAATTCTCTAGAAAAAACTATCTGAATTTGGAGATTTCCTTTTTTGGGAGTTTTAAAGTTACGAATTCAATTTCCTTAATAGTTATAGGGCTACTCAAAATTATCTATTTCATGTTGAATGAGTTACGGTTGTTTGTGGTTTCAGAGAAATTATTCTATTGCACTGAAGTTGTCAAATTTATGTGTACAAAGGTGTTTGTAGCATTCCTTTATTATCTTTTTGCTATCTGTGGGGTTCTGTAATGATATCCCATTTCATTACTTATATAGGCAATTTGTTGTCTTTTCTCTTCGTCTTGCTAGAAGTTTGTCAATTTTGTTAAACTTTACCAAAACAAAACAAAAAAGAGCTTTTGGTTTCATTGTCTCTATTATTTGGTTTTGAATTCCACTGATAGCTGCTCTTTATTATTTCTTTCGTTCTTGTTTTGTCTTTAGTTTGCTCTGTTTTTCTAAGTTCTTGAGATGAAAACTTAGGTTATCAATCTAAGACTTTTCCTCCTTTCTAATTAGTGCTATAAATTTCACTCTGTGTCGACTGAGGTGAGTCTCACAAAAGCTCATATGTTGTATTTTCACATTCACTCAGCACAATGATTTTATTTCCTTTGATGCTTCCACTTTGACCCATGCATTATTTAGATGTGTATTATTTAGTTTCAAAATTTTTAGTTTTTTTTTAATCTTTTACTAATTGCTACTTTTTTCCATGGAGTTAGAGAACACACAGTATATGATATAAATTTTTCTAAGTCTGTTGAGGTTTGTTTTATGACCCAGGATATACCAATGTCTTGAATATGCTTCCTTGCCACTTAAAAAAATGTGCATTATTTTGTTGTTGAATGGGGTGTTTCAGAAATGTCTGCTAGATTCTGCTTATAAAATCCACAAATAAAATCTTGTTCTCCATAAACAAGGCATGCCCATTCATTAAATGCAGAAGTCTACATCACTTTCATCACAGATACATTTGTTTTAAAAAAAAATTAATGACACAGGGTGCCTGGGTGGCTCAGTCGGTTAAGCGTCCAACTTTGGCTCAGGTCATGTCTCAAGGTCCATGAGTTCAAGCCTCATGTTGGACTCCGTGCTCACAGCACAGAGCCTGGAGCCTGCTTCAGATTCTGTGTCTGCCCTTCTCTCTGCATCTCCCCTGCTCATGCTCTCTCTCTCTCTCTCTCTCTTTCTAACATAAAAAAAAGAAAGATATTAAAAAAAGGTGCATCCTTATAAAAAAAATTAATGGCACTAAACACATGCTAAATTAAACTTCTTAACTCTGTCCTCTTATTCTGTATACATTATTAATATGTAAAAAACAAAACAAAAAACAAAAAAAAAACAACCCTATGATTTACACTTGATAAGTTTTAGAGTGCATTCCTCTACATTAACTAATGTGATCCTCGCACTACCCCTTCTGAAAAGTTTGCTGGATAAAAGTTAACATCTCCATTTTTGCTGATGATTAAACTAATATAATTAATGCAAAACCTACATTTTGAACCCAAGTTGACATTCTGCACTGCAGAAATTTCGTTGCTATCTGAGTTAACACAGCAGAGTGGCTGGACTTGAACCCTGGCTCTAACAATCACTAGCTGAATTGAATGACCTGTACTAGTTACCAGCCTCCTAACTCAGTTTCCTCGTCTTTAAATGGGAATAACAATGCTATGTACCTCAAAGGGTTGTGTAAGAAGTAAAGAATTTCGTATATGTAAAGAGTTTAGAGGGAAGCGCCTGGAGCACAGCATACATGCCGTGTGTATCAGCTATGGTGACATGTCACCTGTAATGGAAAAAAAGGGGAGGCCGTCCATAAAATTCATCACATCAATATGCCCCAATGTGACTGCTGCTGTTATTACTTGGAAGGTAATAAAGTAAATCAGCAGAGTAAATAAAAGTAAATACACATAAAAAGATAAATGCAAGGGCCTGGCCATTTTTTTGGCATATGAAAAACATTTCTTTTTCATAGGTTTAAGTGCTTTTTCCTCTGGTTGTTCATTATTGTGCTTTACAAACTGCGACCCAGAATAATCTGCTGTTAGATGCAAAGTCTAAACAACACATTTCATTTTTTTATATTGCAACTGCCTTAAATTGGTTTAGAAAACAGAGCACTTGGTCTTGTAAAGAAAAATAAAATATGCTAAGACTTCAAAGAACAACAAAAATCCAAGAGCATGATCATCCTTCGAAAACTGGTCTGGCAAACTAGGACAAGTTGAACATCTTTGCTACACATACTATACTCTGTAAGACACGAGCAGGTTCTTCTTTGTTTAACACACAAAAATGATCTCTGAGGCTAGGAGCACTCAGAGAGTGTTTTATGAATATATTTCCCTCTAATCTCAGTATTTATAATAAATGACAATGTGGATTAATGTTATTTGCTGATAAAATCATAATATGAAAAAGATCAAGAAAATATTAAAAAGAACTCTTCTAAATTGCCTCATATTTCCACACTGTTATTAGAGAAATAAATGAGAGCATTTGTCTAAGTAAATACAAATCAGGTTACGTTTATTCAGCAAAGGGAAGCGTCTCTCACCGCACCTCATAGAGAAGCCAAAAACACCATTTTAATGTCAGGGGTGTTATTGACATAATATTACCTGGAGTACTTACAGGATCGCAACTTCTCCTGTTTACTAATCTGATGGTTAACATAATCAGAATATCTTAATATTCATCCCAGAAAATAATTTATTTGATTAATAATTAATGGTAATTGATTTCTAATTTTCGGAATTATCATCTTTTTTGGTAAATACTGCAAAGTGAGCATAGAAGGCACCTTCTCTCTTTCATATGTACCACATACAACCATGTCTATTAGTGTGTTGTTAATAATCAAGAAAGTAACATAGAAGTTAATTCAGCAACTGCTACAGGTCTTATGTTGGACACCAAAGGAGGGCAAAAATCTTGCCTTCAGAGTTTACAGTCTAGCTAAAGTGACAATTAGGTGTCCTCACAGTGAACTGTAAACTCTATGTATCTGTAGAACACCTGTGATTATTAGAATTTTGAATGTCAGGCATAAATGAAGTAAATGACTCAAAATAATTCTAGTTGTATCATTAACAGTCCAAATAATCACTCTTGCTGTACGCCTTAGCATATGTTCAGAAACCCATCTGCATGTCTTATACTCTTCTGTCCATGATCATCTTTTAGCATTGACTTCCCGAGATTAGCTACCTTCCCTGACCAAGTTCTCTTTCATACTCAGGACGAAACAGTCTCTCATATTCCAGTAAATGTGCGATCTTCCTTCGTTCTGCTGTATCTCTTGGGTGATACAAATTATAGAAGACCAGCACAGAAAAAGGCCATCATGAGCTGTACTAGTCAGCAAGTATTCCAAAAAGAGGAGGAATTCAAATTGGTTCTTGAGGGATAAACTCAAAAAATAGGGCAGAAGAGATGGCATCAAGAGGAGTTTGAACAAAGGCCTTGGGGTGGGAAAGCAAAAGATGTATTTGGAAACCAATGAAATACACCTGGAAAGCTGGGGTGGTTAAATTTGATATGGTGAACAGTTCCTGCAACTTCTAAGCACATAAAGTAAATAAAAACTTAACAGACTTAAAATATGAGGCTAAGGAATTTGAAACCTCTTCTCTAGATAAAGCAAAGCCAGTGAAAGTTTACCAGCCGTGCTTTGCTCTGACGGCAACATGATGACGGAGGAGTAGGAGGGAGAGGAGAAGTATCCAGAGCAAACAAGACAGTGAACGGAAGGGGAATGCACAAGAAAGGAGGCTGGAGGCTGGAAGGCTCCAAACAAGGATTGTGAAAGAGAAAAACCACCTGGATAAAGAAACAATATAAAAGAAGTGGCAAACAATATGGTGTCACTCACAGTATATAGAACTCTTTTGTACTTTCTGTTTTAATTAATATTTATTAATTTTCTAGCCTTACTGAGGTATAATGAACAAAAATGAGTACACTGAAGGTGTACAATGTTACAATTATACACAGAACCTAAAAAAGTCTAATAGAAGCAGAGTAGAATGGAGGCTACTCTCCTTCTTGATGTATAATCTGCTTGCAAATTTGCTAGGATTACAAATTTGCTAGGATACACTTCAGGCATGTGTTAATCTAAGTTTGGATCTAGAAAATGATGCACTCTCCATAAACACTCTCTGTTATATATGTGTATATGTGTGTGTATATATTATATATATGTATATTATATTATATATTATATATGTGTATATTATACATATGCATATTTATATTATACATATACATATTATATATGCATATTATATATACATACATATATATTATATACATGCATATTATATATATATACATATATTATATATATACTTATCAGAACTTGTGCCAACAATAATGCTCAACTAAAGGATACAATTAGTGTAAAGGTTATATTATAAATGAGAACTTCACATATTTTATATATTGGAATTAGTCTAAAACAAAACAACACATAGATACATACAAATACACATAAATTTTACTCACCAAATTTTATGATTATGAATCCTCTTTGTACTAAGAATATAAAATGTCTGAATAAGTTTTATTTTACTAAAAATAAAAAAAATTCTATTTTAGTGAAAATATAAATGTCTGAATAGTAAAATATTTCACCACTTTTAAGAACACTAACAAATGGCATTTTAGGGTTTAT
This sequence comes from Leopardus geoffroyi, assembly GCF_018350155.1. NCBI lineage: Eukaryota > Metazoa > Chordata > Mammalia > Carnivora > Felidae > Leopardus > Leopardus geoffroyi. Next base: position 87,749,942 of record NC_059331.1, read on the forward strand.
AGTTATTTGTTATGGCCCTTTATTAAAAAGAGTAACAACAGATCCTTCCAGTTCCTAAAATTAATGAATGTAATATCTCTTTTTATTTCTTGGTTAAATGTAAGCATTATTTCTATACCACAAAAGTGGCAAATAGTATTGAACACTCTTTCACATATCCTATGAAAGAAAATGATGACAGGTTAGAACTCATGGAGAATAACTTCACAAAAAAAATTTACAACAAAGTCAAAAGGAAAACAGAGAGAAGGTTAATTTGTATTAAGGTTCTATTAAGCATTTTACTTAGGAATGGATATAAAGCCCATTTTAGATGTACCTTCTATCTGTTAAGGGCCAGCAATAGGAAGAACATGGCATCCTAGGCTAAATAAATCTGCATCATCAGTGATTAACTTACCTCACAATTCTACTTAGCTGGATATGCATTGTTAATGAAAAAGAATCAAACAAAAGAAAGAACAAAGTTGGACTGAATAATATAATTAATAGAAAGTAAGTATTTTCACACAACAAACTGACTTAATTTTTCTAAAACTTACTCTTGGGGGCTTCATTCTTTAGGTGTAGCTTTAAAATAATTTATTGTCTTATCTGGGCAGGACTGAGGCAAAGACTCTCCTTAGTTATTGAGCCTAAGGCTAGAAAATTCTGGTGTATTCTTCCCCAATATAATGGGGGTGGGAGTGCTAGAGATGGGTATGAAATGGAAAAACAGCTGTGGAACAATCTGACAAGTGGACCCTAAAAAGAAAGCATGTATGGTTACCAGAGTGCCTTCCAAGACCTTGGCCATGAATGCTGTAAGTTTCACTTTTGCACTATAACTCCGCCTACCCTGGGATGCCCTTCACTTGCCTGTGACTTTTCAACTCTAGCTTTGAGCTTTATTTAGCTCATCACTTGTTAGAGCAAACTCTGCTGTAAGAATGGATGACAGAACCAATTTTATAGAAGCTTTATCATAAACACAAGAAGAAGAAACAGTTTCCAGTGTTCCATAGGGGTCAAAGGGAATCAGAGAGCGAGGTCCTTTCTCATTTTGATGTCTAAAGAGTAGGGCCACATGTGACTGGTACAGCTAATTAGAGGAACATGGGCTGTTCACTAAAAAAGTATCACAGTTTGAGCTCAATTAAAATAAAGGCAGAGTCTCCTTCATCTCCAACCAACTATACTCTTCAGATTTCCACTCTGAAGGAACAAGAAATACAATAACAGAAGATGACACTAGTTGATGGACTAGCTGATCTAAGTTCCTTCTGTTTCCATATTATGATTTACAATTACGATTACTCAGTAGCAACTGTGTTGGGGTTTCACTGTCCAACACTGGAAAACTGCCTTAATTCTGCAGTGTTGAGTGTAAGTAGCTGCAAATTTTTTTAGAAGGGGTGTCTAGATCATTCTAAGACATTCTTTTTTGACTATACAACTAAAATCAACATGATTGTGTTAAAAAGTTCTCCTTCCAAAAAGGAGAGAAGACTTCAGCTTTTATTTTGATTAAATCCTCCAACTTTTTTGTGTGTGCTTTAATATCCTATACATCACACACTTACATTTCCTCTGACAAGGAGATTGGAGGATATTTGACCAGTGTTTCCAATAGTGGGCATCCAAAACACATTCCTGAAATTTACCACAACTGAGCCCTGAAGGTGAGGGATGAAAACACAGGCGTTGTTTTCATGCACATTAACAGCACACCATCCAGGACACTACAGCAGTGGTTTACCAATTCCCTGGCTTATTCTAGCCCTTGGAGAAACACAGATTTCACTTCAGTTTATTTCAACATGAACTGCATATCCATTCTTTAGAAAAGAAGTCTACTCTGTTCTGTGCTCAAATAAAAACAAGAAAAGAATATCAACATTCTTACCCATACAGAGTTTATATTCTGGCAGGAGAGAGGCTATTGTATGACAGGATGTAAGGATGTCGTGAAGGAAGAATTTACAAGACAAAAATGTCACTCAGGTGTGGTTACAGACACAGAGAAGCTATGATAAAGCTATATTTAGACAACGTGAGAGCCAGAAGTTACTTGAGAACTCCTTCTCTACTCTGTAAGACATGCATACAATATAGTTTCAATATTTACCACTGTTACCATTTATTTTAAGTAATATTTTTTTATAGAGTATCATGATTTTTGCTTGGTTGTGTGACCAAAAAAATAGAAATTAGAAAGAAGCTATGCTTTTCCTTTTTTGTGTGTATAACTGTTAATGTCTGAGGGAATTAAGAGCCTCCTGAACATTGCTGAGAAAATCATAAATTTCCACTGAAAGCGTCATTCTTTTCTAAAATCGGTGATAAGCAGAGTTCCCGGTGGACCAAAACCCCCTGTTTTTAACCAGAACCGTCAATTATTCTCCTGTTTCTGACCTCAATGACGTCTCTGTTCTAGACTTGAGAAAATTTTGCAATGGAAGGATATATAAAGGAAGAATAGAGCTTCTCAAGGGTACACGTTATAGAATTAGATAAAACATATAAGTTCCTGCAATAAATATGAAAGAGCCAATGTTGAAAATGTAACCAAGTCTTTGGTGCAGCCCAGATAGCATTATGAGGGCTCAGAAGAGAAAAAAGTCGGCATCTGTACTTGGCCCACATGTTACTTCCTAAAAGGAACCTGGACATATTATATGTCTCATTTCTAGCATTAATTTAGGGGTATAATTTGTTACTATCCAAGACCATAAGTGTTATGTTTTCTTACTGAAGGATTATAAATTTACCCTCCCATTTATAATGATATATATATCAGTCCCATATTTAGGGAGTCAATGTTCAAAAATGTGTTCTAGGTTTAAGAACAAATTTTCTTTTAAAAACTTTGTCAGGTAAAATATACCAAAGCTACATTCTATTTTGCTTTGCACATAAGAAATAAAGACTAGTTTTATATAACAAATGTACATATCTATTAATGGTATGTTGACTTTTACATGGCATAGTCTACCTAAGATCTACACATGAAATTCACACAGGACTAAAATTTAACCTTAGGAATTAAAGTATATTAGAATATGGACTAAGTGTCTCTTTTTTTTAGGTCTCAGAAAAAAAGAATACTACAATCACTTTGCCAGTGAACTTAGTAAACAAAACTACAAATAACACTTTTTACTCTTAATTCCAGCAGGGAGTAAAGTTAAAAAAAAAAAAAAAAGAGGGATTATAATAAATAAATCTAATAAATAAATCTATTTAGCAGATAATACTTAATGTGTCTTTGGGTAATTAAGCTATCAGGCATGATGGTTGTAGATTCTAAAATGCCTTTAGGATCAGACTTACCAACCACTGGAATTATTTACATATTTTATGGCCATAAACAAATAAGAAACAAATATTTACCTACATGACTGAACAAAATCATAATATGTACATTTATTAATATTCCAAATGCCATCATGCACCCACTCAATACAAATTACCTTAGTGATTTGACTCAGAATCGAGGGCTGCATTTTATTTGAGCGGTCATTTTCCTCACTTTTATATATTTACCCTGCCACATCGCCACCCCACCCTCTCTCCACCATACACAAAAATAAACCAAAAGGTTAGGGAAATAAAAAAGATAGAAATTTCGGAAATGGAAAGATCTGGGTTTGAATTCTACCTCTCCCTTATTGTGATATCAAGCAAATTAATTAAAATGTCTGCCATACAGCTATTTCAATTGCAGGATTGAAACAGCAATATACGATCATGTATTTATATCATAATTTAAATTGTGCCTCCTAAAGAGATTGTCATAAAGTAAGTACACGATCAACAGGTACTGAATAATTTCCTCACTGAAAGCCATATAAATTTGTTCCTTATAAAACTCAAGATATGTTATCTCTAGCTAAATTCTTAGTTTTGCTTTCATAAGTTAAGAAAGAATTCTTATTTTTCAACTCTCTTTTACAAGATTTAGTACAGTGTAAATTACAACCACTGACAAATCTTTCCTCACTTTAATGGTTTATTTACTTGGATGATTATTCTCCTAAGAAATTCTACTGATATTAGTTAATCCACATAAAATGATAAATTGTTCATGAGTGTTATGTAATGTTAAACTGAAAAACCAACTTAAATTTCCTTTAGAACTCTCTGAATCACAAGACAGAATATATTTGTGTACAAATATAACTGTAAATGAAAACATAATTATCAACATAAACAAAGCCTAATAATTGACACACTGTTGATGGACGTTCATTAATTAATGTATGTGGAAATGAAGCACAATTTGAATGGTATACATTTTACTTTTGGCAAAAGAAACTGTGACATTTTAATGCGGCAATGGCAGAAATCTGTTGCTTCTAAGAATAAATATTCTAAAATTAACTTTGCCAATCACGAGGCGATCCTGCTTCACACTCCACAAAATTTCAAATTTGTTTATTTGGGGACAATCCTCCCCAGAGCTATCCTGAAGTCTAACATTTCTTAGTAGACAACTACGTGCTTCACTGATGAAAGCCTAAACTCAAATAAACTCACCCTTTTTTCTGAGAAGATAATGTCATTAATTTTTGTGACTCCAAGCCAAAAGAACAATGTGATTTTAATCAAGCAAACAAATAGACATGAAACAATTAAAAGAACTACGCTTGGCACTTTCAGAACTGGAGGGGGAAGTTTTATGAGCGTTGAAAAATTATGAGGTGTGTTATAAATTTAAACTCAACATAGTTCATTGTGATTAGAAAATCATGTAGAATGAATAATTATTTACTTTTGATTATGCATTGTACAGCAGTTTCTAGAATTCATCTAAGTGATGAGGATGGTGTTTCTTGAAGAAAAGATAAGATCTATTATTTGAACTAAACTTAAACATTTCTTAACCTGCATATCAAAAAAGGCATGTTTTATCTTCTCAGTTAAGCATGCTAAATGGCTTCCAATTATAAACACATGGCATTCATAAATCGAGAATGACTATTAAAGTCTGCCTTTCCAAGGAATCTGAAACCTTTCTTATATGGAAATTTTTAAATGGTAATTAGGAATACTGGTTGGCTCTCCCAGGAAAAACAAGCCAACATGATCTTTCTAAGTCTATAAATATTTTTTGTTGTTTTAACTACTGTTTAAAAAGAAAATATTGGGGCGCCTGGGTGGTGCAGTCGGTTAAGCGTCCGACTTCGGCCAGGTCACGATCTCGCGGTCCGTGAGTTCGAGCCCCTCGTCGGGCTCTGGGCTGATGGCTCAGAGCCTGGAGCCTGTTTCAGATTCTGTGTCTCCCTCTCTCTCCGCCCCTCCCCCGTTCATGCTCTGTCTCTCTCTGTCCCAAAAATAAATAAAACGTCGAAAAAATAAATAAAAAAATATATATATCCATACAATAAGCCAGCCATTAAGAGAGTTAAGATGAAGAGAGATACATGTATCCTCATTGATTAAAATTCAAAACAATAGTTTATATTGCTTATGCATATGTGTAGGTGTAATAAAAATATAAAACCCTATTTAGGGTAAAAAAAAAATTTGAGGTGGTAGTTTTCTCTGAGAACTGAGGGAAAGTAATGGAATTAAAGAGGATCATGGGATGCTTTGCTTGGACCCATAGGGATATATGCCTAAAAGCAAATAAAACTGCATATTAAGATCTGACAAGATTGGATGAGTTATTCATTATATTATTCTCTTTGTACTTGAAATATGACCTGTTTGAAAGTGGCTTCTAAAATAGTTGTTTTTTCTTTAATTTTTTTAACATCTCTTCATTTTTGGAAGACACAGACAGAGAGCAAACAGGGGAGGGCTAGAGAGAGAGGGAGACACAGAATCCAAAGCAGTCTCCAGGTTCTGAGCTGTCAGCACAGACCCCACATGGGGCTCAAACTCACAGACCACAAGATCATGACCTGAGCCGAAGTCGGCTGCTTAACCAACTGAGCCACCCAGGCACCCCTAAAATAGTTGGTTTTAAAAGCTATGTTAGAATTAAGTTAAGCAAGCAATAGCAATGTGAACGATTAAGTTGTATTAAGATGTCTGAGGAGTCCACGACATAAAAATTTTAAAAATCACAATTACAGCCAAAAAATAAGTTCTCAATGTACTTCCACCTGGGCACATGCAACAAATGATTTCATGGGCATTCCAGAAACTACCTGTGATGAAATAAAGCATTACAGTAATTCAGAACTACCACAAGGATGAGAGGGAGAGAAATAATCCTTTGCTCACTAGAAATGAAAGCAGATTTAGTTCAACTTCTGCTGCTCTAATGATGTTTCTTTTATATTCTATTACAAAACAAACATCAGGAAACATGTCCATTAAAATTAGGTGGTAATTCTAGAGTAAATGTCATTGTACACTAATGCACTTGTTTATGAAGGTTGTTTACAAATATGAATCCTCTATGACATGGAAGGTGTCATCTCATGACACTTTTTTTTCTAGCTCTCTCTACTCAAGATAACAATTCAGCCCTCTCAACCTTTCAGAGCTTTTACATAAGCCATTCCTTCTGCCTGAATTGCCTTTCATGCTCCCACCCCATTCCCTTGATCCTTCTCACCCTAGTGATTTCAGCTAAAATGATCCAACCACAAAGAGATCTTCAGGAAACCACCCTGTGTTAGTACTATGTTAGAACATCATTTAGTTACTTAATTCTTCTTTTCCCATAGACTGAACCTGGCAGAGCAAAAGGGTACTTGCCTATTTTATTAACTGAACTAGAGTCAAAAGCTGATGCAATGTCTGGCATATCATAAAGGTCCAAGAGAAATGGGCTGATTATACATGAAACTCGTATTTTTAACATACCTCACAAGTAATTACGAACCCCCAGGCAAGAGGAACTTCTGTAAAATATTAGTAATTTATTCCTGATGTTACTATATTTTTTTCTTTATTATTATTACTTTTTAATTTTTTAAAGCTCTATGCCCAATGTGGGCCTTGAACACAACTCCAAGATCAAGAATCACAAACTCTACCAACTGAGTCAGGCAGGCACCCCACTACATTTTTTCTTCTTAAGATTAATAGGACTAATAACTTAATGAGTAGGTAAAAGGCTTAGAATTGTACTCAAAATATAAGAAGCATCGATACAAAATTCTGACCAGAAAAAACTTAAGAGATTATCTACTTACTCCCTTATTCTAGTAGCCACCTATTTTTCTAAGGTTGGCGGCGGGCGGGGGGGTGGGGGGGGAGCTATTTACACACAAATCATTATGTATGCCAGTATTCTTGAGACATAAAATTATGAGTCTGACAGCTGTCTTAAAATATCCATACTTAACACAAAAAAGCATAGGATTTTTTTTAATTAGAATCTCAACCATAAGCAAGTCAGTTTCTAATTATTCCAAACCATAATAAGCACTTCATTTCAATGTTCTTTGCTGCTTATCAAATTGTCAAGGAAAAAAATAATTCTGAATTTCATTGAAATTTCAAAATAATTTTAAAAAATTGTAATTATGCTGTCATATAAAAATCAAGAAAGGCTAAACACAAAATATTAACATCAATTGCAAAGAATCCTTCCTCGCCATCATTATTTATTATAAAGTTACAAAATAGTTTATTGTATTAAACTAAGACTTGCCAAAGAAAAATCTCATTTTCTCCAAATAAGGATATTTGCCTATCGTTAGTAAAAATTAAATTACAACTTCAGGAATAACAATGCACTTAAACAATGATGGATGCCAGAGAGTCAGCTAAGGGACTGTGTCCTCTGAGACAAAATTATGATTTTTTTAAAGTTGTAAATCATTTACTTCATTAAACGGCACCTTTAGAGGCTTTGACTTCAAAGCCTTCTGTTCAAACACAAATTCTAAGGAAATATAGTAACAGTACAAGAATTCTGAAAAAGAGACATCATTTTTTTATTTCAATTTATCTGGAAGTATCTTAAGTTACTGTGCATTTTAGTAAAAGAAAGGAAGACATGTAATAATAATAATTAATGGTTGATCAAATTATTACTAAATAATAATAATTAATGGTTGATCAAATAGTCGCCATAGTAAATTCAAAAGTAAATTGGCCACATAAGTAAATTCAAAAGACTTATTTGGTCTTATGCCTGATTGCATTTTAAAGGGAAGTATCATCAATTTTTTGAGCAATTTTAATAACATACACATGTATTTCACTTTTACTTTGTTTTCTCTTACATAATTCTATGAACCATGTTCATCACAAGCTCCATCTAAAATTCTAGCTAATACAGCTTTCATCTATAGTCGTAACACTGATAATGAGACACCCAAACAAAATCACATCATGGTTGAAAAAATCCATCACCTCGCTAGAGAAGCTCCCTAAGACTCAAAAGCAGTATTTTCAGAAGCAATCAAAAGAAGCTGATTTTAATTATCTCAAAAATACACATTTTTTAAAAAAATTCAGAAATGGATATGCTAGTTTATAACATAATAGTGGAAATTCTTATAATTCCTAAATTGTTTATCATCTTTTAAATATCTTATTAAACTATACTCTCTCTCTCCCATATTACTATCAGGAAAAAAAAATGACACAACTGACAGTATAGGTCAAAACAGAGACCTAGACAAAGGCTTCTATGTGTTGGGCACTGCACTCAACCTTCTCAATAATACGAAGCCTTCTGAGAGGTATCCACTAAGTACCTGTCTGTTGAACGAATGAATAAAGAATGAGCAAATGAATCATCAAGAAACAGAATTTAAGACTAGTCTTCAGTAGCTCCTAATCATTTCCACCATAGTACAAATCTTATCAGTGCAAAACATCACTTATGACAATTCTCAACATAACCAAAGTTTAAATTAAGCAACATATACGTAGTACCAAGTATGTGATAGCTTCCACGGTATGAGGTCTGATACAGACAAGATCTAAGCCCTTATGTGTAAGGAATCCATGGCCCAGAACTACTTGAAAGCAAAATACCAGTTATGAAAAATGTACTGATTCTCATGGAGGGCACAAACTCCTCATCCTGATATTCTTATCCTGACATGTTTTCTTTTTATCAGAATACCCTCCATTCCCAAAGCCTTAGCCATATGAACACATACACCCCAGACATAAAATCTAATTGCTATGGTCAGTGTAGCTTCAGAAAATAGAGATTTGGGTTCAATATCCCTCATAACAGCTACTTATACATCCTTAGTCAAATCACTTAACTGTTGTGTACCTCAGTTTCCCTATCTGCAAATCTCATAGGAGTATTTTGATTGTGAGATGAAATTTAAAAAAATTTAAAAAAATTTAAAATTAAATTTTAAAAAAAATTTAAAAAAAAAAAGTGGCGAAATACCAAGAATCTTTGAGGCTTGTGTTTCCCCAACAGCATGCTGAGGCACCCTCGAGAGGGGTGGGGTGCTCACAGGACGTTGCAACTATTTTAAATTTTCAAGAGAATCATAGCAATATTCACAGTACACCACACAAAGTGGTTACCATTATGTGGTCTGGATCTAATTTCTTAATAAAAGTAACTGTTAGATACTTTGTGTTGCCTACGAGTACTATGAAAAAATTACTCATGAACCAGGAAAGTGTAGAATTCTCTATTTTCCACTAAAAAATGATCTCCTGTTACCTTCCTTCTCTGGTTTCACCAAGACCTACATACAGTATTTGCTTCCTTGTCTTTGCTGAACTTGCACCTCAGAAATCAAGAAATACTCTTTCTTGCAAATTCAACTTTTATTTATTTTAGAGAGAGAGAGTCAAAGAGAGAGAGAGAGCATGCAAGCAGCAGGGGCAGAGACAGAGAGAGAATCTTAAGCAAGCTCCATGCTCAGCACAGAGACTACAGAGCCTATACAGGGCTCGATTCCCAAGACCATGGGATCATGACCAGAGCTGAAATCAAGAGCTGGATGCTCATCTGACTGAGCTATTCAGGCACGCCCAAAATTCAACTTTTAAAGCTGAATTAGTAGGGTCCTTTCTTACAAATAACAAAAACCTATTTCTGATAGTCAGAAAAAAGATTTGGGGGGAAAAATATAGTACATACAGAGAGCAAAATGGAGTCTCTCAGGTCAAGCAAAGACACAAGCAGTTAAAGGTACTGCACTAGGAGATATCGCCGGGACCCGCATCAGCTGACACCCCAGAACTGGTAACAGGCAGAACCAGAGGAGGTCTGCAGGGACCCAAGACACATTAAATCCCTTTATTTTTTTTTTTTTATTATTATTTTTTTTTTCAATGTTTATTTATTTTTGGGACAGAGAGAGACAGAGCATGAACGGGGGAGGGGCAGAGAGACAGGGAGACACAGAATCGGAAACAGGCTCCAGGCTCTGAGCCATCAGCCCAGAGCCGGACGCGGGGCTCGAACTCACGGACCGCGAGATCGTGACCTGGCTGAAGTCGGACGCCCAACCGACTGCGCCACCCAGGCGCCCCACATTAAATCCCTTTAAAAGGGGGAGGACTTTTGCAGCAAACTGCCAGACTCCTCAGACCTGACCCCTCTGTGTCTGACCACTTAAAAAAGACAACTGCGCTGAAATCTCTGCTTGACTCATTTCTGAATGCAAATGAGAGCCTTCACTGCTTTAACAAAATAAGCAGTAAGCGCAGAGAGCTGACCCGGCCCAGACAGAGGCCTCATCTCAACTGCGCACCCACAGACTGACTTGGTGTTTGGTTCATTAACTTCCTGCACCCTTCTGTCATCTTGTTGGCTGGGCGGTTGGTCTTCTGTCCTGCTCTGCGTGCCAGGTAAGAAGCCAAGTTTAATCACATGGTGAAATGTCATTGAGTTGGAAATCCTGAATCTGCTTTATAATTGTGATTAACTTTGCCTTATGAGTGAATTAGACACTGTGGGAAGATACAACTCGTGTGTGTACCTTCACAGTGTGCTCATGACAGTATAGTTGTCCAAATCAGCAGGATCTGGAGGAACAGTCTGAAAACAGGAAACAAGAAGACTGGGCAGGAGGAGCCAGAGTCACAGTCAAAGGGAAGGTGCAGCCAGGTAAGAATGCTGGCTGGCATTGCTGTCTCCACAACCCCGCTCATTGCAGGGTTCATTCACACAATGAAGACACATGTGAATTCTACACTGCCACATCTTAGCATCCCTCAAGGTGCCAAGTCCTTTAAGAGAGTCCCGAAAGGGAATCTCAGCTTGTGTGGAGTCAAGAGAAGAAACATCTTCCCTTCCCATGCCTTCATAGTGAGAGGCAAACCTGTGTCTCCCACAAAAATTACCCAGTGAGGGGCACCCAGGTGTCTCAGTCGGTTAAGCTTCCGGCTTCGGCTCAGGTCATGATCTCACAATTCCTGGATTGGAGCCCCTTGTCAAGCTCTGTGCTGACAGCTCAGAGCCTGGAGCCTGCTTTGGATTCTGTGTCTCCCTCTCTCTCCGCCCCTCCCAAGCTCACGTACACTCTCTCTCTCTCAAAAATAAATAAACGTTATAAAATAATTTTTTTTTTTTAATTACCCAGTGAGCATATCTTAGAAGAATGCTCAGGATGGAAAATCAAAATGATACAGCAAATGTCCACCCCAAAAGTCTAACCCACCTTCAAGGACAGTTCACATTCCACTCTGCCTCATCAAATACCTCATTTCCTTATTTTTGTGATACTTTTTTTTTTTGCACGTCTATTATAGTAATTATTACTGTCTAACTTTTATGAACTATTTTACAGGTTTTCCTATTCTACTGCTAATATTATGATTTTTGTGAGGGCACATGCTATGTTACTCCTTTTTTCTAAAATCTTCCAAAGCATTTATTAAGTTTAATTGAATTTTACAAGAAACAGTAAAATACCCAAGTAGAAATGGAAAACATAGGTATATTTTATTCCATTCCATATATATTATTATTCCATTTTAATAAACTGTAACAAATTTAACTACGCCAACATTTCCAGAAGTACATCTCAAATAACACACACAAATCCCTAGACATGAGTATGAAAATAAGTTTGAGAAAAGTGTAAGCATCCCTTTATTGGAGGTTCCTCATGTACATTAACCACATTGAAAATTCTGAGAACTCTCTACAGTAAGAACAATTTTTTTTAACTTTGTTTAACCAAGATGATCTAGTATATCAAACATATGTGCTTATTAAGAGTGTGATTCATCACTTTTACCCGCTTTTTAGAATCACTTGAAAATAATGTTAGCATGAGGATTTTTACCATCCTCTGTCATACTTGAAGCACTGTGCAAACAAATTAGTAAATATATCTATAAATACGTGGAAGGCACACATCAAACACAGACTCATTGCATTTTTAAAGAAAAAAAAAAGAGCAGTCAATATATACGGCGATTTAAGCTCTCTTCATCTTTGTCAGAGTGACCTTTTTTATCTTTCTACTTATCTTCATAAAACTATGTAGCCAAGTGCTACCTGACGATGAAATTCTGTGCATAACTAAGGGAGGAAAGAAGAATCTCATATCAACATTTTATTTTTTTCAATCTTGGTATTTTCAGTTTTTCTTTCAGGATTTAAATCCCAGCCTTGGTGAATATTAACCGCTTATCTTACAGGTCAAATTGTTAGTCTTGACTTCCTTTGGAAATACCTTTCTTTTTTCAAAAAAATTCACTAACTTATTATATGATCATTAATATCTATTTTGTAACACTGAAAATGACTAAGTGCATTTTTTTTTTTTACCAAGAGCCATATCCCACTTGCTTTTTTTTTTTTAAAGGAATAATATAAGCAATATTTAAAAGAAAGAAATTGACTACCTCTTAATTGCAAGAGGGTGTGGACCTTTGCCAGAATCACTAACAAAGCTGTATTATTAACAGCTAGGTACTTATGCACCTATGATTTATTCTGTCAGTGACCAATGTAACAGGAAAAGAACACGTCTGAACGTCAGCACTGCCACGTCACTACTGTCATGCCTGGATGAATTTCATTTAGCCCCTGCTGGAGTTCAGTGTTGCGAAGAACAAAGTTTAATATTTAATCAAGACCAACACGAATCCATTTCACCTGAGTCTACCCTTCTGTCATTTATCATATACATAAAATGCAATACTGTTTGCTTTCTTTTGGCCTCAGCTGAGACATAATTATGGCTTAAATTGTAAGTTAATCCTGACGAAAATATCTACTAGAAAGTCAATACTTAGTCACCTTTAAAATCAATAATTTTGAGTTTTCGTTTAGATTTTTAAAATATATTGAATTCATTAGAAAATGTATTCCTCAAAAGATAAACACTCAACACCAACAAAATTATCCATAAGTTACATATATTATATATCATATAATTTATACACACATATTATATACTGTAGCATTTTATATATAATTATACACACACACACATATATAAAGAATGAAATCCAAAGTTTCAAATTACAATAGTTTTCAGATATTCTTTGGCAACAGTAATTGCCATCAGTGAATGGTCATGGATAAATTAATATAATTTATACAAAGTAAAATAAATAGTCTGTATGTACATTTCTGTGTACATATGTATAAGAGAGAAAATAAAATCTCCAAAAAATCATTGACTAAAAAAAGGAAGAAGCAAAAATCACAGTTAGTAGGGCAAGAGACAAATAAGTTCTCTGCTCTGATTTCTATATTAGATCCTAAGTCCACATTTACTTGATCATTTTGCACACCACATAGGCCAACCATAATCCTAGCATTCAGCATCTAAGTAGGTATCTCTCTACCTAACTACTTATCTACATATCAGCCATTCTTCTATCATAATTAAGAGATTTACCAGAGAAACGAAAATATATTTGCATGAAAAGTTTAATATAAGCTACCATTTATTTACAGCAATTTCCTATTGTGTGTGTTGCCAAAAATTAATGATTTATACCAAAATTTTATCTTTGAAAAATAATACTGCCCAAATTAGATGTAAAATATTTTCTGAAAACTTAATGGAAGTTCATAATTCTGAGACAAAATGAATTCCATCCTTAGTTCTTAATCATGAAAGAAAGGCAGAAAGGGATAAATGTTCAACATATTGCTCTTACTTTGTAAAATATATCATCCCTCACCATTTTTTTCTCCCTTGGGAAGGATTAATCAATATACATCACCATTGTATCAATCAACCCCTTTCATTAACTGTTACCTGAATCAAGGTTTGGTCTGCAAAACTTCTCTTCTCTGGTCTTTCCAGAATGCCCTTTTTAAAAGTTTTCCTTTTGGGGCGCCTGGGTGGCTCAGTCAGTTGGGCGACCGACTTTGGCTCAGGTCATGATCTCACGGTCCGTGAGTTCGAGCCCCGCATCGGGCTCTGTGCTGACAGCTCAGAGCCTGGAGCCTGTTTCAGATTCTGTGTCTCCCTCTCTCTCTGACCCTCCCCCGTTAATGCTCTGTCCCTCTCTGTCTCAAAAATAAATAAATGTAAAAAAAAAAATTTTTTTTAATAATAAAAAAAATAAAAGCTTTCCTTTCTTTCCAACCACTCAACATGCAATGTTTTGCCTCCTTCCTCTTCCCTCACAAAATGTGGCCTTTCCTGGCTCTCACGCCTCCATATTTGCTTTTCGACATTTTTTTTCTTCCATATTATAATCTAATTTCATGAACTTTGACACTTCTGATGGCATCCAAACTAAGAAGTCTGTCCCTGAAATATATCCTCTAAGATCTAGAATTGAGTAATCTAACTTCCCTCTGCATAGGAACATTCTAGTTATTGAACATTGCTCCAATTTCACTTGATTTTAAAATTGCTGTCCCCATATGTCAGAATGAAAAGCATGTAGTCATATTTACCTTTCTAGTTCCACACATCCAATCAGTTGTTTAGTCCTGTCAAGTCCATCCCCTCCCCTGGAAGGAATCCTATACCCTAATATCCAATATAATCTGGTTCATTTAATTAATTAATGATAAGATTACCCAAAAAAATAAGGTCAAGCATTTAACTGTAAATTCATAAAGATCTCTCATTACTATCCCCATAAAGAGAATAATGCATTAGTGTTGCTATGTGGAAGGCCTTAAATGAGAGATGACACCATAAAGATGACTTCTGGTACTGCTCTGACACACCCTTTTTCCTGTCATGGGATTTCAGCTAAGTTAATTTGACTTTATATCCATGGGTCAGTGGAATACCCGGGTGCATTTATGTATGCATGCCCTGTAACAAAATCGATTTAATACATGTGCCCTCCTTTACAAAATTCTCTCGCTTTAATAAATGTAGTAACTTAGCTGCTGGGGCAGGCAGAATTCCCAAATGCATCTCTCCTTCCCAAGATTTCTACCCTTTGGCATACATGCCTTACTTGATTGCCTCCCCTTCTGTGCAGGTGGAAACTGCATATATGATGGGGTATTTCTCCATGATCAGGTTACTAGTAAGTTGACTTCTGAGTAAATTAAAAGGGATGTTGTCCAGTCAGGCTCAATCCAATCAGGTGAGCTTTTGGAAGAGACTGGGACCTTTTTCAAGTCAGAGACTTAAAATGTGAGATGGATTCCACGTAATGGAAATTCTGCTAGTGACTTTCAAGACAGGGGATCCACGACACAAGGAATGCCAAAAGTTTCCAAGAACTCACAGTAGCCCCTGGCTGACAGTCAAGAAAACAGACCCCTCAGTACTACAACCACAAAGAACTGAATTATGCCAAAATCCTGAATACATCTGGAAGGAGATTTTTCAGCAGAGTCCCCCAATGGGAACACAGCCCCAATCACATCTTGACTTCTGTCTTGTTAGGACTCTGATCTGAAAACTGAGTCATTTCCTACCAGACTTTTGAGCTACAAAACTGTGAGCTAATAAATACATATTGTTTTAAACTGCTAAGTTTATGGCAACGTGCTACCTATCAATAGAAAACTAATACCCACTGTAGAAAAGAAAAATCGGTTTCTACTTCACAATTGAAATTTGGAGTAAAGTCAGTTTTAAAAAGGATTCTAGGGGCGCCTGGGTGGCGCAGTCGGTTAAGCGGCCGACTTCAGCCAGGTCATGATCTCACGGTCCGTGAGCCCCGCGTCGGGCTCTGGGCTGATGGCTCAGAGCCTGGAGCCTGTTTCCGATTCTGTGTCTCCCTCTCTCTCTGCCCCTCCCCCGTTCATGCTCTGTCTCTCTCTGTCCCAAAAATAAATAAACGTTGAAAAAAAAAAATTTTTTTTAAATAAAAAAAAAAAATAAATAAATAAATAAAAAGGATTCTATATGTAGACTTTAAATGTTGTGTAACTTTTATAAAAAAAACAATAACGTGATTTTTAAAGCTACAAATTATATGAGTGTTTATTTTTGTATAATTTAAATACTTTTCTATGCATCAAAAAGTGTATTTATAATTTCCCTGAGTGTGACACAGCATTTTAATTACAAAATACATGTTTGTTTTTAAAGAACTAGGATAAATCGTTATAACAATGCTGGCTACTGGGCTTCATTTGGCAAAAAAGATCATGATGACGTAAAACCTTGATTTAATTCAAATTTTTTAGTAAAAATACAAAAATGTGAGCACTTATTAAAATGTCAGAAAAGAGAACAAATCTCAGGCCATGGTTGACATGAATTAAGCCATTCAGAGTAAGCATTTCTCATGTCAACATATTCTTGTTGGTAATTACTTCTCAGCAATTTTCTAAGGCTTCTCAAGTATACTCATTTTAAGAAAATCCATGATAAAACTTCTCTCGATGGAAGTCTTTTCAAAATCTTAGAGATACTTTGCTTCGTTTCATATGTAAAGAAAGCATTCATATTAATATGCCACAATCACAGAGAAAAGCTCATTAAGTAAAAATAGAATCACGGTTGATGTCGCGTATAAAACCACAGCAATGCATGTGTCTTCATTTTAGTCAGGGCCCATTACTTTTTACCACATTATACAAAATAATCTGAAATAAACTTTCAAGCTTGGAGTAAAGGCCCACACTTGACATTTAACATTCAAACACATTTCATTAAGCAGCTTAGTTTTCCTTGGAAGTAAAATTTCACTTAGAAGAGAATCATTTTTCATCTTGTCTTAGCAAAAGGTATACCTCGATACCAAATGCCTTCTAGATCTGGGAAGGGTAGCTATCAAAACTATCACTTATTGAGCTTTATCTACTACTGTGAACTGTCCTTAAAGCTTACTCTGTATTCACTCTTCTAATTCTGACACCAGCCCCATGATCATGATCTCATGATCACGCCCGTTTTATTCGGTGAAGAAAGCCAGCCGCTCTGGGGTAGCAGAGACAGCATCTTGACAACACTGCTATGCTGCCTCTCTATGGATCAGCAAACCCACTGTCTCTTTTCCGTGAAGTTTAGTGTCATTCATTTATGCCTCAGCTGTAATAGAAGATACAGTGTTCCTTATGGACCTAGTTTGGTGACAATTTATTTTGAAGTTTTTTTTTTTTTTTTTTAATGTTTATTTATTATTGAGAGACAGAACATGAGCAGGGGAGGGACTGAGAGAGGAGGAGACACAGAATCCGAAGAAGGCTCCAGGCTCTGAGCTCTCAGCACAGAGCCTGACGCGGGGCTCGAACTCACAAACTATGAGATCATGACCTGAGCCAAAGTCAGACGCTTAACCGACTGAGCCACCCAGGCGCCCCATTTTGTTTTTAAAATTTTTTATAAGTTTTTAAATACATGTGATATTGTCTTCTTTCCAACTTTTGAGATGAAGTCTTGGAAAAGGTGAGGTAAGAAAGTCATTAAAAACATTTGCAGCTAACGAGATATGACGTGAGCATTCTGAATCAATATTCCGGTTTACCCTACTCAGATATCCATCTGTAATAACTATACAGGATTAATTCACTCACTCTACTAAGATTCTGTATGAGTAGAGAAGTGCCTGACACTCATGTAACTTGTATTCTAGTGAAGGAGAGAGATAATGGTCAAAAAAGCATAATAAATTAATAAATTAACTATCATGTTACATGATAATAAATGCTATAAACAAAAGAAAAAAGAAATCAGGGTGAGAAAATTTTGCATTATGGAAAGCAGGTGGCAGATTATAGTAATAAACAGTGGTCCAGATTAGCCTCATTGAGGTAATTTTTGAGCAAAATGATTAAAATTAGAAAGTTCTTAAGTTTCATGTAAAAAAAAAAGCTCACCGTCTTTCTAATCCTTCTAAGCTTTAAGAACATGGGTAAAGAGGGGCATGTGGGTGGCTCAGTCCATTAAGTGTCCAACTCCTGATTTCAGCTCAGGTCATGATCTCACAGTTCGTGAGATCAAGCCTCATGTCAGGCTTTGCACTGAGTGTGGAGCCTGCTTGAGATCCTCTTCCTCTCTATCTGCCCCTTCCCTGCTCGCTCACTCTCTCTCTCTCTCTGTCTCTCTCTCAAAATAAACAAAAAAGAACACGGGAAAAGAGATACATATTACTATTTAAGACTTTTTTTTGAAGGACCTTAAAAAGCCTTACAGCCAATACAGGACTTAGTAAGTTTCAAAGTATTTCTAACTACAATTTTAATGCCATTAACATGAAGCATGCACTTCCCTCTACATGCCACTTGTCTAAATTCTGTTTTTCCTTCAATGAACAAACATGTTTTGACTACCTACCATGAGCTGGCATTTTAATGGTACCGATAGCGCCCAGGGGTCACACTGTGGTGACATTACACAAATAAAGAGACAACTGCAACACTATGTAAGAAAGCCTGATTGAAGTGTTAGAACATGAACAGAAATGATATTTCAGATGAATCTCAAAGAATTGATAGGAGATAAATAAATATGTGGGGAGAACTGAGGCACTAGAAAAGGTATGGTGAACCAAAAGTACACACTTTGATCATGCCACTGAATATGCTTTTACATGAAGAG
Source organism: Leopardus geoffroyi (assembly GCF_018350155.1). Classification (NCBI taxonomy): domain Eukaryota; kingdom Metazoa; phylum Chordata; class Mammalia; order Carnivora; family Felidae; genus Leopardus; species Leopardus geoffroyi. The sequence goes on from NC_059331.1 coordinate 87,768,754, forward strand.
AGATTACAGATTCAGTAGAACATGATAAACAAGGAAACTGCACAAATAATCAGCAACTCTTTGGAGTCTGAATTTTAAGAAACTTAGTTTCCCAAGTAAAGTGTTCAGGGTCCACTGCTGTAACAGGGATGATACACAATGACTTGAACAAGGCTCTAACAGGATAAGAAAGACAGAAGGGAACAAAGATACCTTTAGCAGGTAGAACCAATCATAATTAAAAGCCATAGCTTCTGGGAAGTGAAACAGAAACGGAAGCTTGGAATGGCTCTCGGGACCTGTCATGCCTTTCAGCAAGACAGGAAGCACGTCAGAAGAAACATGGGGACAAGATGATGACTCCCAATATGGGAAATGATGAATAGGCAGTATGTGCGTGGTACATTTTAACAGAAATCTTCCCTAGATCGTGTAATGTATTGCTCTGCAGGCAAAAGAAAAAATTCTAGGAGTGAGATGATGAAGACACCAATTCAAAGGTATTTAATATTTCTAATACTATTTCTTGAGCAATATGTGCCTTCCAGAAACCAATTCTGCCAAATGAATGAAAAGACTGTGTGGTAAAATAAATTTTTTGTATACTAGGTAAAACAAAGTTCTATCTTCAAAGATCTCCCACAGTGCTAATATATGCAATTTATATCTCTAAAAGAGATTAAATGTGAAGCATATGCCAATTTTCTTGACCAGGGGACATGTTTTTGGTGTAGCATCTGGTGAGACTACACTTCAATAAAATACACTGGAGAAAATGTCCTAGATTATTCTGACAAGGATCAGACTGTGTTGGGTCCTCAATTAGTATATATCTTTACACATTACAGTGCTATGAGAAAACTGACTCCAGGTGACTAAGAATTCTGATAAGCATGCAAAGTTTTTAAATAAAGGATGATTCTTTAAGAACCTAGGTGGCTCAGTCGGTTAAGCATCCGACTCCTGATATTGGCTCAGCTCATGATCTTGCAGTCGTGGGATTGAGCCCTTTCTTAGGATTCTCCACTGAGTGTGGAGCCTGCTTGGGATTCTCTCTCTTCCTCTCTTTCTGACCTTCCCTTGCTTCACCATGCACATTTTCCCTCTCTCTCTGTCTGTCTGTCTCTCTCTCTCTCTCTCTCTCAAAAATAAATAAATAAACTTCAAATAGAGGATGATTCTTTTTATAAAAGTCATGAAACATATTCAATCTCTTATTTGGCAGGTCTTAGCTGATACTATTCATTTCTATTTAAGTTTCTTAAGTCTTTTATTAATGGTTTTGTATACATAGATAATACTTACATAATTACTTCTGTATTAATGTTCTTTTTAAAGTGGAGAGTATTTATTTTTTGAGTAGTTACTCACATATTGCAGTATCTTGATGAATTAAACAAGAATGTCAGAATAAAAACGTGACATATAATAGATGTCAGAAGTCCACAGAGTTTCATGAAGGCTGAGTAAATAACAGAAGAAATTAGCAGGCAATCTCACAGTTTACTCAATGAAAAGTTACATTGTTTACTGAGTGCTTTAATTAGCTTTCCTTTGGAAGTCTGATTTAGGTATTAAGGTTCTATTTTTAGCAGGTGCAAAAGAAAATTGCTGGTGATAGCGCTTTGAGATGATAATAGTGACAATATGTGGTATGCTGAGAAAAATCTTCTACTTAATAAGTTATGCTCTAGTGAAATAAACCGAAACCAGGTGAAAAAAAAGTGGAGTAATTACTACTCTGACATGCCTAAAAGGTAATCAAAGTGAATACACAGCTAATTTCAGGATTTAAAAACAAGATGAACTTACAAACATCATTTACATACATTTATTAGCCGTTAAAAGAGCTTTATTATAGTATTAACAAACTAAAAATGCTTTAAAAGAACACTCCTTCTTTCTGTGGTTTCCCAAATGGGTAAATTAAAATGGCATGTCTTCTAAGTGTCCACAAACACGTTTTCTTATAGCATTTTTTTAAGTTTATTTATTTTGAGAAAGAGAGAGAGAGCAAGACAGGGATGGATAGAGAGAAAGGAAGAGAGAGAATCCCAAGCAGGCTCCATGCTGCCAGCACAGAGCCTGAAGCGGGGCTCAATCTCATAAACCATGAGATCATGACCAGAGCTGAAATCAAGAGTCACATGCTTAACTGACTGAGCTACCCAGGTGCCTTATAACATTTTTAAAAAGCAAGAGAGAAACATAAAAGTATTCAAAGCCAAGGTTAGGCATTGCACACATGGATATCTGAGGTTATTTTTATTCCAGTGGCTAATTCAATATGTAAGACACATTTCAATTTCTCCTGATTATATTTTTACTTGACACTACATATTTTAGAAACTGACAAGGCAGATGTGACTCACACTTCTATATGTTAATACACAACACTATGTATGTTTTCTCCCAAAATAGTATTTTGAGTCCTAATCCTTCCCAGGGAAATTTCTATTTTATATCTAAAAATATACATATATAAAAGTGTATACACACACCATACATATATATGTGTATATAGGTATATATGTAATTTCCGATATGAGAAAATATTATAGCAAAACGTATTGTTTCAATTATATAAATATCTATTATCACTTTTTTCTCCTACAGTAAGAAAAACCTGCAATAAGTTTTATAAAATGACCGTGTAAATTACATTGTTAGTAGTATAGAGTATCATATATAGAACATTATTTTGCCATCTAATTAGAAAGATTTCTAAAATTTAATCCAAGAGTAATCTCAGTCATAAAACTGTATCGTGAAAATGCCATTGCATTTATTTATTTATTTATTTATTTTTTTTTTTTTCAACGTTTATTTATTTTTGGGACAGAGAGAGACAGAGCATGAACGGGGCAGGGACAGAGAGAGAGGGAGACACAGAATCGGAAACAGGCTCCAGGCTCCGAGCCATCAGCCCAGAGCCTGACGCGGGGCTCGAACTCACGGACCGCAAGATCGTGACCTGGCTGAAGTCGGACGCTTAACCGACTGCGCCACCCAGGCGCCCCTGCATTTATTTTTAAATTATATTAACATTATATCAAAACGTAGGATTATGTAACCCACATTCAGTGGGGAAAGAAAATGTTAATACATACTAAATCATGGAGCATGCTTATTTGCATATAAGACTGAGTTGTCTGTTTTGTCCTCTTGCTCTGGTGCTCACAGTTTAGAAAAGGAGTTGTTAAAAGGAGCTGCATAAAACAGCCTAAATAAAGAGTATTTTTATTTAGTACTTAGCGATCACTATCTGGCCCCAATCTTAAGCATTTAATTTTAGTTCTCTGAGCCTAATTTTCTTAATCTAAGTAGGAAGTTTCAGAGGTAGTCTTCTTTAATGGAAGTTTCATGGAGTTGGATGAGAAGCAGGTTCAAGAATAAGAGAGGTTTGCAAATGGGCAGCTTCCCTCTCGCAGTCAAGTGGCTGAAATTGGCCTCAACTAGCCTACTTTAAATTCTCACTGTTTTCTATCCTTGGTCTCCATATGTAACATCATTTTAAGAAAGAAGTCATGGGGCGCCTGGGTGGCGCAGTCAGTTAAGCGTCCGACTTCAGCCAGGTCACGATCTCGCGGTCCGTGAGTTCGAGCCCCGCGTCGGGCTCTGGGCTGATGGCTCAGAGCCTGGAGCCTGTTTCCGATTCTGTGTCTCCCTCTCTCTCTGCCCCTCCCCTGTTCATGCTCTGTCTCTCTCTGTCCCAAAAATAAAAATAAAACGTTGAAAAAAAAAAAAAAAAAGAAAGAAGTCATAATATTTTAAGCTTAAAATCCATTGGGTTGGGGCACCTGGATGGCTCAGTAAGTTAAGCGTCCGACTTGGGCTCAGGTCATGATCTCACGGTTTGTGAGCTCGAGCCCTGCATATGGCTCTGTGCTGACAGCTCACAACCTGGAACCTGCTTCATATTCTGTGTCTTCCTCCCTCTCTGCCCCTCACCCGCTCGTCCTCTGTCTCTCTCTCAAAAATAAATAAACATTAATTTTTTTTTAATCCACTGGGTTATTAATACCTGTTGGGAAAAAGAATCCTCAGTCGCTCCTGCTCCTGGATGTCTTATAGTTTATGCCAACAATGCAAGGCTCTGGCTGCTCTTCACTTTGGCCATTTCTTAGGCTTGTGTGTATAGTGGGCAACCTAAAAGGATGAGGCAATGTCTCTCGGTAAGACAAGGAATAGGCTGGCTTACCATTTGTGATATAAGAGGTAGATTCAACAAGCTCAGTGTCCCTCGCATGTGACTCAAACCTACTACATGTGCAGTTATCAGTGTAGGCCCATATCACATGATCCACATCAGAGTGGAGGGCAAGGTGAACTGATACAAATATGCTGACATTCACACTGCCTGCTGTGGTGTGAGTAATAAAGTTCCCTATCTTTGATCCAGGAGTGTCCTATCAATGACTGGCATCTACAAAACAATAACAAGTTAATTTATTAGCTTATAAATAAGGTAAAGTCAAATTCTGGGCGGGTACACACCCTATCACTAGACTTTTTGACTTAGATTTTCATTGATACTTAATATTTTTAAATGTTAAAACTAGACTAATAAAAATAGTAAGGTACTAAAACTGCAGACTAGACATTTAACATTTAATAGTACAATTAAATTAAAGAATCTAGAAGAGTGAATTGTTTTAAGAAAATTTATTACAAGATAAGGGTAGCACTAAAAATCAGAATAAAGAAACATATTTTAACATAAAAATAACCATATATGGAAAACTCACAGCTAACATCATACTCAGTAGTGAAAAGTTGAGAGCTTTTCCCCTAAGATCAGGAACAAGACAAGGATGTTCACTCTCACCGCTTTATTCAACATAGTACTGGAAAATCCTAGCCACAGCAATAAGACAACAAAAAGAAATAAAAGCCATCCAATTGGTAAAAAGTAAAACTTCCACTATTTGCAGATGACATGATACTATGTATAGAAAATCCTAAAGACTCTATGAAAAAACTACTAGAACTAATAGATGAACTCAGGTCACAGATACAAAATCAATATACAGAAATCCATTGCATTTCTATACACTAACAATGAAATAGCAGAAATAAAAAATTAGAAAACAGCCCCATTTACAACTGCACCAAAAATAATAAAATACCTAGGAATAAATGTAACCAAGGAGGGGAAAGATCTATTCTCTGGAAACTGTAAAAACTGATGAAGAATAGAAAATAACACAACCTAAACAGAAAGATATTTCATGCTTATGGATTGGGAGACCAAATATTGCTAAAATGTCTATACTTCCCAAAGAAATTTACAGAATTAATGCAACTTCTATCAAAATACCAAAAGTATTTCTCACAAAACCAGAACAAAAATCCCAATATTTGGGGATGCCTGGGTGGCTCAGTCAGTAAGCGTCCGACTTTAGCTCAGGTCATGATCTCACGGTTCGTGAGTTTGAGCCCCGCATCGGGCTCTGTGCTCCTTGATAGCTCAGAGCCTGAAGCCTACTTTGGATTCTGTGTCTCCCTCTCTCTCTGCCCCATCCCCATTCATGCTCTGTCTCTCTCTGTCTTAAAAAATAAATAAAACATTAAAAAAATTAATTAAAAAATCCTAATATTTGTATCAAACCACAAAAGACCCTGAATAACCAAAACAATCTTGAAAAAGAAAACAATTTGAAGTATCACAATCTGAGATTTCAAGATACACTACAAAGCTATAGTAATCAAACCAGTATGGTACTGGTGCACACGCGTACACGCACAGGCGCGCACACACACACACACACAAGATATACAGATCAATGTAACAGAATCAAGAGCCCAGAAATAAACTCATGATTATACAGTCAACTAACCTTCAATAAAGGAGTCAGGAAGGCAAGAACATGCAATAGGAAAAAGAAAGTGTTTGCAACAAATAGTGTTAGGAAAACTGGGCAGTTACATGCAAAAGAAAGAAACTGGACCACATTCTTCTACCATACATAAAAATGAACTCAAAATGGATTAAATACCTAAATGTGAGACCGGAAACCATACAAATCGCAGAAGAGAGCACAAGCATCAATTTCTCTGACATCAGCCATATCAACATTTTTCAACATTTTTGCCTCTCCTGAGACAGGGGGAAAAAAGCAAAAATAAACTACTGGGACTACATCAAAATAAAAAGCTTATATGAAGAGAAGGAAACAATCAACAAAACCAAAAGACAATCTACTAAATGGGAGAAGATATTTGCAAATGGCATATCCAATAAAGGGTTAGTATTCACAATATATAAAGTCAGCACTCAGAAAACAACTAATCCAGTTAAAAATTGGCAGAAGATATGAACAGACATTTATCCAGAGAAGATATACAGATGGTCAACAGACACATGAAAAGATGCTCAGCATCACTCAGCATCAAAGAAATGCAAATCAAAACCACAGTGAGATATCAGCTCACACCTATGAGAATGGCTAAAATCAAAAACACAAGAAACAAGAGTTGGTGAGGATGTGGAGAGAAGGAACCCTGGGCCACTGCTGATGAAAATGCAAACTGGTGCAGCCACTATGGAAAACAGTAAATAAAAGTCCTCAAAAACTTGAAAATAGAATTATCATAAGATCAAGTAATTCCACTACTGTGTATTTACCCTAAGAATACAGAAATACTGATTTGAAAAGATATATGCACCCCTATGGCTACTGCAGGATTATTAGCAACAGTTAAGATATGGAAGCAACACAAGTGTCCATCCATAGAAGAGTAGATAAAGATATGATATATACATAAAATGAAATATTACTCAACCATAAAAATAATAAGACCTTGCCAGTTTCAACAATATGAAAGCATCTAAGAGGATATACTGCTAAGTGAAATAAGTCAATCAGGGAAAGACAAATACCATATGATTTCACTCATGTGGAATTCAACAAAGAAAACAAAGAAAAAAGAGGAAAAAAACTAAACTCTTAAATATAGAGAAGAAACTTATAGTTAGCGGAGGGGAGGAGGATGAGAGGATGGGTAAAATAATAGATGAAGAGGATTAAGAATAAACTTGTTGTGATGAGCACTGTGTAATGTATAGAATTGTTGAGTCACCATATTGTATGCCTGAAACTAATATAACACTGTATATTAATTATATGGGAATTATAATAAAAATAATTTAAAAAGAGAGTGAAAAGAATGAATTACTTAGTAAATAATGTGGCGGCAAGTGGTCATGCATTGTGAATATGTAAAATTAAACCCTTCACGTCACGATACACCAAAAACTAATAATAATAATGACAGATAAATAAGTGACCTAAGGTGAAGAATAAAATTACATGTTTATAAGAAATGTGGAAGGCTATTTTTATAATATAAATGTAAAAGGGACTTCCTTAGCAAAATAATCATAATAAGAAATCAAAAAATACTTGGGAGCAAATGAAAATAAACCCATTTAAAAGCTTTGGGATGTAGCAAAAGCAGTTTTAAGAGGGCAGTTTATAACAACATAGGCCTATCTCAAGAAACAAAAATCTCAAATAAGCAACCTAAACTTTTGCTTGAAGGAACTTGAAAAAGAAGAATAAACAAAGCCCAAAGTTAGTAGAAAGAAGGAAATAATAATTATCAGAGCAGAAATAAATGGAAAAGAAAACAATAGAAAAAGATCAATGAGACTCAAAGCTGGTTTAGACTCATCAAGAAAAAAAGAGAGAGGATTCAAATAAATAAACAAAAAAAGACAGAGAAGCTACAACCAATTACAAAGAAATTCAAATATTTAATACAATAAAAAATTATATGCCAACAAATTGGACAACCTGAAAGAAATAGATACATTTCTAGAAACACAGAATCTTCTGAGACTGACTCACAAAGATATTTAAGATCAATTACTGGTAACAAAATTGAATCAGCAATCAAACAAATCCCAACAAACTAAAGTCCAGGACCAGATGATTTCACAGGTCAATTCTTTTTTTTTTTTTTTTTTTAAATTTTTTTTTTCAACGTTTATTTATTTTTGGGACAGAGAGAGACAGAGCATGAACGGGGGAGGGGCAGAGAGAGAGGGAGACACAGAATCGGAAACAGGCTCCAGGCTCTGAGCCGTCAGCCCAGAGCCCGACGCGGGGCTCGAACTCACGGACCGCGAGATCGTGACCTGGCTGAAGTCGGACGCTTGACCGACTGCGCCACCCAGGCGCCCCTCACAGATCAATTCTAATGAACCTTTTAAAAAGAATTAATACCTTTCTTTCCAAAGTGCTTTAAAAAAAAAAAAAAAAAAAAAAAAAAAAAAAGAGCAAGGAATGTTTCCAAATGCATTCTATGAGACAACATTATTTTGATACCAAAACTAGACAAAGACACTACAATAAAAGAAAATTACAGACCAATATCCCAGATGAGCATATATACAAAAACGTCAACAAGTTATTACCAAACCAAATTCAACAACACATTAAATTAAAACGATCATTATAACGATCATAGGGATTCATTCCAAAGATGCTAGGATGGTTCAATATACACAAATTGATCAATGTGATTTACAAAATTAAGATTAAAAACCAAATGATTAGGGCGCCTAGGTGTCTCAGTCGGTTGGTCATTCAACTCTTAACGTCTGCTCAGGTCATTATCTCGAAGTCATGGGATTGAGCCCTGCATCAGGCTCTGTGTTGAGTGTGGTGCGTGTTCAGGATTCTCTCTCTCCCGTCTCTCTCTACGCCTCCCTCACTTGCATGCACGCACACGCCCTTTGTCTTTCTCTCTCTCAAAATAAATAAATAAGCATTTAAAAAAAACACCACAATCATTTCAAGATTCAAGAAAAACATTTGACAAAATTAAACCCATTCTCAATAGAGTGGGTATAGAAGGAATACCTCAACGTAATAAAGGCTATATATATGACAAACCCTCTGCCAAATTCATACTCAGTGGTGAAAACTGAAAGCTTTTTCCCTAAGATCAGGAGCAAGACAAGGATGTCCATTCTCATCACTTTTATCCAACATAGTACTGGAAGTCCTGGCCATAAAACCAGACCAAATAAATAAATAAATAAATAAATAAATAAATAAATAAATAAAAGCCTTCCAAACTGGTAAGAAAGAAAAAAGAAAACACTGTCCATACTTGCAGATGGCATGATACTATATACAGAAAGCCTTAAAGACTCCACCAAAAAACTATTATATCTAATACATGAATTCAGTAAAACTTCAGAATACAAAATCAATATACAGAAATCCACTGCATTTCTATACACGGATTGCTATCAAATAGCAAAAAAACAGAAATATGTGTAACAATCCCATTTACAACTGCATCAAAGAGAATAAAATACTTAGGAATAAATTTAACCAAAGAGGTGAAAGACCTGTACTCTTAAAACTTTAACATATTGATGAAATAAAGTGAAGGATACACAAATAGAAAGGTTAACCATGGTCATGGATTAGAGAATTAATATTGTTTTTTTTTGTTTTTTTTTTTTAATTTTTTTTTTAACATTTATTTATTTTTGAGACAGAGAGAGAGCATGAACGGGGGAGGGTCAGAGAGAGGGAGACACAGAATCTGAAACAGGCTCCAGGCTATGAGCTGTCAGCACAGGCCCCGACGCGGGGCTCAAACCCACAGACCACGAGATCATGACCTGAGCCGAAGTCAGATGCTTAACCGACTGAGCCACCCAGGCGCCCCAAGAATTAATATTGTTAAAATGTACATGCTACTCAAAGCAATGTACAGATTCAATGCAGTCTCTATCATAATACCAACACTGTTTTTCAAACAAGTAGAACAACAATATCCCAAAATTTGCATGGAACCACCAAAGACCCCAGATAGCCAAAGCAACCTTGATAAATAAGAACAAAGTTGGAGGTATCACAATTCCAGATTTCAAGATATACTACAAAGCTATCACAATCAAAACAGTATGGTATTGGCACAAAAACCAACACACATAGATCAATGGAACAAAGCCCAAAAATAAACCCACACATCTATGGTCAATTAATCTGTGACAAAGAGGCAAGAATATGCAATCAGGAAAAAACAGTCTCTTCAATAAATGGGACTAGGAAAACTGGACAGCTACATGCAAAAGAATAAAACTGAACCACTTTCTTATATCATACACAAAAATACACTCAAAATGGATTAAACACTTAAATCATAAAGCTCCTAAAAGAAAACATAGGCAGTAATCTCTTAGACATCAACCTTAGCAGTATTTTTCTGGATCTGTCTCCTAAGGCATCAAAACAAAAGCAAAAATAAACTATTCCAACTACACCAAAATAAAAGGCTTTTGCACAGCAGAGGGAACTGTCAACAAGACAAAAAGACAACCCGAATAAAAGAAAATACTGGTAAATAATATAACCAATAAGAGATTAATATCCAAAATATGTAAAGAACAGATACAACAAAACTCCCTAAAAAACAAATAATCCAACTAGAAAATGAGCAGAGAACGTGAATAGACATTTTTCCAAAAGAAGACACAGAGATGGCCAATGGAACATGAAAAGATGCTCAACATCACTAATCATCAGGGAAACGCAAATCAAAACCACAATGATTTCACCTCACATCAGTCAGAATGGCTAGTATAAAAAGGCAAGTGTTGGCAAGGATGTGAAGAAAAGGGAACCATCCTGCACAGTTAGTAGGAATGTAAACTGGTGCAATTACTGTGGAAACAGGATAAAGGTTCCTCAAAACATTAAAAACAGAATTACCATAAATGATCCATTAATTCCGCTACTGGGGATTTATCTTAAAAGTAAAGAAACACTAATTTGTAAATACATATGCATCCTTATATGCAGCATTATTTACGATAGTTAAGACATGGAAGCAACCCAAGCGTACATCAATAGATGGATGGATAAAGGAGATACAGTACATATACAGAAGGGAATACCACTCAGCTATGATTCTTGCCATTCATGACAACAATGATGGACCTAGAGGGTATTATGCTAAGTGAAATAAGCCAGAAAAAGACAAATACCATATGATTTCATTTTTATGTGAAATCTAAATAACAAATGAGCAAACAAACAACAAAAAAGAAACAGACTTATAGAGAACTCATGGCTGCCAAAGCGGAAGGGGGGGGGGGGGAATGGGTAAAATGCACAAAGGGGATTAAAGGGCACAGAGTTCCAATCGTAAAATAAGTAAGTCACAGGGATGAAAAGTGCAGCATAAGGAATCCATTCAATACTGTAATACACTTATTGTGGCGAGCATTTCATAACATATGTAATTGTTGAATGACTGTTATACATCTGAAACTAATGATATATTCTATGTCAATTACACAGCAATCAAAATTTTTAAAAAAGCAAAAAAGAAAAAGACATGTCTGAAAAGATACTAAGTCGTTAGTATGAAGTGCATGGGGGAGAGAAAGCTATTTCTCTTCAGGCACTTCAGTACTGTATGGATTGTTATATACATAACAGATACATATATATATGTATCTGTTATATATATATATGCACATATATATGCACATATATACTACTTCTATAATTGAAATTATTGGAATTAAGTTTTAAAAGTAAAATAAACAGCAATTAAGAAAAGGGAGAAAATAGCAGACCAGATGATGTAAATTCTAGTTATTTTGTATTGCTGGGTCTCCAGCAACTGACCCAAAAACTGATGAATTTTACTCAAAGCCACAGATTCAAAAGTTCTCAAGGAGAAAACATTGGTACCTGAGGGATCAGTAGAGAAGGTGTCCTGACCTGAAGACTCGCATGGCCACACTGTGCTAGTCAGTAGGACTGATACTTCTTAACGATGGTTAGCAGCACCTGAGAACATTGGTCCTTATGTCTCTTGATGAGAGAGCCCCGAGACCTCTTTGCTCAGTAATGAATGCAAAAAGAACTAGCTATCTTGTGTAATATGAGGAAAATTAGCTCTGGAAAAGACGATCAGAGATCAAGAAATCTAATAACATTGGTGTTTTTCTGGTAGAGACAGAAAGATATATATCCTACACAGCGGTATATTGCCACGCATGAGCCTAGGCAACTACAAAGTTGTGTGATGAAAAGGCAGTAAAAGAAGCAATACTTAAGGAAGAAAAGCCTTATACAATAGTAATCACAAAATTATTGAGATGTTTTACATTTTTCATACTGACTTCTTGAAATCCACTGTTTTTTCGCACTTAAAATAATCTTAGGTTAAGTTAGCCACAGTGCTCATTAGCCACATTTGTCCAGTGACAATCTTATCAGACAATGCATCTCGAGAGAAAGAGCAGAATATATGAGAAGCTGGTCACAATATAAACTGATACAAATGCCTGGAGAACAAATTTAAGATATAGATAACCGAAGGCCCAGCAATCCCACTCATGGGAATGTAGCAAAGGAGTCTACACCAAACTGTTGGGAGAAGCAAGGATTAACAACCACTTTAGATGTTCATAGTGTTCACAGAGTAAAGTCTTTGCATTCCCTGGCAGGAATGTAATAGTATTTCTGGCAGCTGCAGCAAGTATGCTTTATGTCCTCACATTCACTATATATGAAGGCAGGTACATCACTCAGTCTCTTTCACGTGTAAACAAATGGTGACCAGTTGGTGGACTTATCTGGAAAGAAAAATAATGCAATGATGCTGGCCTCTACGCTTCTGAACCTCTTCATCTGCCCATCCTTCTAAGTCCAACCATGTAACACATCCACCACTGTTCTGTGAGCTCCAAATGTGACCTTGCTTTGATGCAAATATTCGCAAATTTGCTGATATTAAAGTCCTAGTAATCACCAACTGACACAACTTACAGGTAAGAGAGAACACAACAAGAGGCATTTGTTTTCGAGTTCCCTAGGTCACTCAAACATATTACAGGAGAGAGGGGCACGGGCTCAGCCTCTGGGACTTGACAGCTGCTCCCGTCTGATAGTCATTTTCCTGATCTCTAAAATCACTGTAAAACCTACCCAACAAGGCTGTTGTGAGGAAAAGGACTGTCTAATACCAGCCTGTAGCTCAAGGGGAAAAAAAAAGAAAAAAAAAAAAAAAAAACAGCAACAACGATAGCAGTTTACCTTTTCCCATAATGCCTGGACAATATTTTCTCTAGAAATCATCTATTTCCCTTTAATATTCAAACAAAATGGTAATAAAAGAAATATAAGTCAAAGGAACAATATGATAGCAATTTTAGACTTCCAGATTAACAAATATCATTTTAAATGTTTTTCTTCAAGTATGGAGAAGATTCAGTAAGAAAGGAATCACGTTGACACCAGTGGTGGCATTGTCAACTGCTTTATCGTCGCCAAAGAGAATCTGACACTGCAAGGTCCTTGTCCCCTCCTTCAGTAACATCAGTACTGGTAAGCTTTCCTTGGGAAACAGTGAAAATACAATATATTTGCATCCAAAAATATTACTCATTTATAAGGAAAAAAATGAAACCTAAATCCCTAATATGAGAAGACTGTGTACCCATGTATCCAAAAAATTAAGTAATATTTAAATTAATATTGAAAGAACATATCCATGTATCCAAAAAATTAAGTAGTACTCATTTTAATAATATTTAAGAAGAGTTTAATCATGTGAATAAATGTTATATAATCACCTGTTAAGATTGGGATAGAGAACTATCATATAGAATAGAATATTAAGCACGTAAAAAGGCATAGAAAAAAGACTAATGGAGAAATTGCTTTTTGATTAAATTTGTTTAAACAAAAATCTATTTTAAATCCCTATTTGGATTTTCTGACTAAATATACACTTAATATAAAGGCAACATATCAAAAGTCTCCTAAGACTTAAGAACCAAAAATTTTGCTTCTACCCACAAACTTGTCAACTTTCTCATGTAAGCTAAAAAGGGCTAGCAGGCGTCCCTCTCTACCAGGGATGTCAGAAGTATTCACAGGGAATGCAGATCTCCACTAGGTGATTATTTTAAAAATAATTATTGGTAGAAGAGTTTCCTACTTATTGATTTTTTATTATTCTTTCAGTCTTCAGTTTGGTGTGTATGTACGTACTTATGTGCTTTTGGGTGCTGAGAGATACGTGTGTGAGTGTGTGTGTGTATTTATAATTTTTAAAGAGTTAAGTAATCGTTTTTAAAGTAAAAGCAGGATATGTGTTTGCCAAACTAAGAAACAAAGTGCACGCCCATTAGGCTTTCCTTGAGTATTTGATAGACAATGCAGAAGCCACCTCGGCTAGAGAACAAAGATCTAAAGGGATCCCAGTTACACCAGTGGGTCTTAATTGGCTCAAAAGGCCCATTTGTTGCCTGGTGACAAATATATGCTAGCTATTCCTACATCATTTAGGCCATGCATAATTATCTTACTAAGGAAGCAAAATTGCGACCCTAGAACTTCCTGAAACATGAGGAGACATGGTTTTAAGTTTTATTCCCGTAGTACAAAACTCCTTTTGAAAGGTATAGTAAAAACATTAAGATAAACACCCACTATGACTAATTATGAGTCCTTTTTTGCATTTGAACTGAAGTAGAATTATTAAAATTCACTAGGTAAATGGATTGTCAATTTAGGCTGTTTTTCTCAGGATGCTTCTAAATTCTCTAAGACTAACTCTTTCAGAAAGCCTTGCTGCTGCTTTTAAAATTAATAACGTGTCCTGAGCTACCAGAAGTTAAAGCCTAGAAGCCTTTTTCCTTGCTATCAGAGGCTAATGGATTACAGTGTCATTTATACAAACTTGGCATCAAACAGTTAAACCTTGAAGCTTAGGCTGAAGCCTGGCTACACCCCAGGGCCCTCGGGCAGCCCTTGGCACAGCTCAGGTGTTGTGGGGGATGCTGTGCATGAGAAACAGGAAGCAACCTCAGAGACAGGTGTGTTTGAGGACTGTGCGGGGGAGGGGGAAATACTCTCTGTAGCTCCATAACCCATATAACCAGCCCTTCTCACCACCAGAGGAACAGAACAGCAAAAGGGGAAGGCGGGTGGTACCCACGGGAAAAGAGGTGCTGCCTCACAGTGATTAGGTACAGCGGAAGCAGAGGCTTATAATATGAAGTTAAATGTGCTTTATTAGAAAAATACATGGAAACAGTTGAATCCTTACTTAGAAATACCATTTATTTGCATTGCAGGCATAAAGTCTGAGTATTTTCTGAGCGTGCCCTCTAAAACTAGAATGAAAGAGCAGAAAATATTAGGTAACAAGAAACAAATATCAAGCAGAGGGGAGAAAGCACAGAAATACGGCAACAATCAGGGAGAAGATGCTTTCCTAATCACTCCTAACTGAAGGCAAGGAGCAGAGATTAGCAGTTAAGAACTCTGGGACAGCACCATGACTTAAGCCTATAAATCGTATCTACAATTTTCTGGAAATATATGTGTACGTACACGCACACATATGCAAGCACAATGTGCCTTCTTTTCAACTAACTCCTTCTGCCAATCCTCTGAAGTCCTTTAGGGTAATAGTAATAGGGATACTTGAACAGTGATTAACTCAACTAACATCATTCACTCCCTTGATACTGGGTCAGCCAATGGACGTTACCTAAAGACCAGAGGGCACTAAGGCCTTACACTAACTGAAAACTTCATACGGATTAGCACAGTTAAACTAAGCTAGGAGCCCTAGCCACCGCTTTTGTTAACACCAGATTTTTTTCTCCTCTGAAACATGATCTCCTCTGAAACATGTATATACAGACACATTTGTACAAAGACACACACAAACACATACACACTCAAGTCCTCCCTCCACACTACAGTGTTTTGTTTTGTTTTGTTTTTTAGTGTGCCCAAAATACATTTTAAATGCAGACATTATGTTTTGTTTTTAGTGATGCAATTTGTTTTATAAGTATTAAACTACACTGTGTTGACACCTTAAGACTCCTCATTAAAGGGTACAATTCTGTAAGTCTATGAAATACAAAATTTTCTGCTTCATGAATACACAACCAAAAACAACTCTTCTAAATATATGGAAGAAATTTAAGGTTTGCTTTTTGTTTTGCTTTTGCATTGAATCCAAAACACTGCAAGTAATAATTATAGTTGTTACCATTCAGGAAGTGCTGAGGGAAACCAAATTTTATCTGCCTTTTCAGTGGATCTTAGTTAACTATTCATCACAGATAAAGAAGATAAAAATGTGCTTAAATCTTTAGAAACAATACTTTCATATGGTGTTAATAATGTCAAAGCAACCTAAGTCTTTTAAAGGTAAAAGAATAAAAATTTTATATGGTTTATTCTTTTAAAAAACTTAACTTGAAAACAACACCAGAATCTCTAAAGCTTCTTTTGTGTAGTTGCTAAAATCTGTTCAATTTTTCCATTCCAATGAATCACAAAATCAAAGAGCACAGAAAAAAATAATCCTTAAGTATTTTTGATGTAACACAATGAACAATTACTTAAAATTCAATGTCTAAATATTTATTAACCATCTGACACAGCAGCAAGCGTTTAATCCCTGTTACCCAAGATCCAAATATTCATTCCAGTAGCCCTAACACATTACTAATGCTTATAGATTCATTCTTCTCTAACTGTTAGGTAGAAATTTGCCATCTGCTGTTAGGTCATTTACATTTGGAGAAAATGTCTCATCATCCCATAAAAAAAATAAAAGTAAATAAAAACACAATTTCTTGACATCAGTTACTGAACCCCAGGTATCTTTTTTTTTTTTTTTTTTTTTTTTTTGGCACATTTCTTAAACAGTACTCTATTATATTTAAGCCAGATAAAAGTCCCAAAGAGAATTATAAAAAGTCTAGACATAGTATGTTTAAATCAGTATTTTCTAATAAGCAATATTAACTTACACTAAGTTCTTAAGAATTTTGTAAAATGACAGACCTCATGTTGTTTTGGGATCTGCAAGGAACCAAAACTTTCTTTAAGGTAGGAGAGACAGAAGGGATTGGAGATAATGGGAATGGTAAATTAGAACCTTATTTGGCGTTAATGAGTGAAAACCGGATACGATTCCAAAGCTACAGGTCTTTAATTCATGAAGGAATGTGATAATTGTTATTTTAAATTGTCAACTTATTTCATCTTCTTACTTCTGGTGCATAATCCAGAAAAATACAAATTATATGAAACTTTAGTAATAAACTAAGCATGTAATAAGTAATTGAAACTTCTTCTATGACATCACTATTAATACACCTTCTTTACTAGAAATGTTTTTATTTTTTGGAGGTTTTTTTGGTCTAGAAATTTGGTTACCAAAATATTTCACAATAAACATGATAGAGTCACATCTGTAAATAATATATAAATTGCTTACCTCAGTCAAGTGTGGCATAGGGTTAAATCCACAGAGATTACACACTTGATTCTTGCATTCGGTGCAAGTATTGAAGTTAGGAGGATCCTTAGAACCTATGTTGAGTTCAGTCTTGCAGAGAGGACAGGCTGATTCTGGTTTGGGAGTTTTCTCCAATTTGGGGGGAAGGACAGCCTTTTGAGGCTCAGCTGTTAGAGGTTTGCTATCCTTAACAGGCAGAGGCTTCTTTTCTGTTTCTGTTCTTTTTACTGTTGGAACTGGTTCAGATTTGGGTTCTAATTTTTCAACTACTGGAGCTTTTGCTTCCTTTTTCACAGGTACAACCTTTGCAGGTGGCGGTGGTACCTGACCTGTGGATTTGGGTGGCCCCTGAGAAGGAGGTGGCTGTGAAGGAGGAGGGCCCTGTTTTGTTGGGGCTCCAAGAGCACTCTGAGATTGAGACCCAGGCTGGCCTGCTGTGGAGATTAAATTTGATGCCTGGCTGAAGATTGATGCTCCAAACCCAAAGAGTTTTCCAGTCACAGTTTCTTGAGGAGTCGTGGGCTGCGATTTAGGGGCATCGGTAATACTTCCCAGATTCAGACTGAAACGTCGAGACTGCTCCTGAGGCTTTGGGGGCTGCTGAGCTGTGGGGGCAGTTTGGCCAGTGGGAGGTCTTGGGCCTGCGGGTGGAGGTGACCCTTTTGGCATCGGCTTGGCATCTGGCTTAGGACTCATTTTGGTTTGTGCTTTCTTGGGCTCTTCTCTCTTCTGAACTGGATCAGCTTGTTTTTGACCTTTGCCCTCTGGGCTGGGCCCAGGATGTGAAATAATTTTCGAATCTGATGCAGGTCGGGGTATGACTTTAGAATCAAACGGGGTGACTTTTTCTCCCGTTGGTGGAAAACTCTGGGAGGGTTTGGCAGCGTCTGTTTTTAGAGGAGGGGTTATTATCTCTTGATCTTCCAACTGTACTTTGGGGCTTGGAATATCAGGTTGTGCTGCTACTGACGATGAAGACGCAACGTCTGTGGCTGGCTTTCCCGTCTTGGGCTGCTTTGGTTTATCATCAGCCACGGGGACCTCGGCCTGCTCAGAGGGAACTGAGGGCTCTTTAGGAGGGGCTGGCTTGGGCGAAGACTCCGCCACCGCTGTAGGTTGCCTGGCGGCAAGTGGGGGAGAGCCATGAATGGTCGGTTGTTTCACTAGAGGTGGGGGCCTCTTAGACTCAGGTGCCTTCGAGATCTCCTGCTTGGGTACAGTATCCTTCTTTGGAGAAGTGTGCTGTGGCTGTGGGGATGGTTTGCTCACGGCAGATGCAGGACCAACAGGGGCAATCTTCGGTTTAGGCTGAGGTGATGAGGGAACTGGAGCCAGGTCACCTCCGAGAGCTCTTTTCATCTGACAGTTTAAACAGAGCCACTCTTTTATCTAGAAATAATATAAAATAACGGTCAGTGAGAGAGTAACAATGTGAAAACACAAAAACATTTTAAAAAATGCATGGTACCATTTGACGCTATGTCACTCATCATTTGAAACATAAAATATAGATCAAATTAGTTCACTTAGTTTATATTAAAATATTAACATGTTGGGGCGCCTGGGTGGCTCAGTAGGTTAAGAATCCGACTTGGGGTCAGGTCATGATCTCATGGCTAGTGAGTTCAAGACCCGCATGGGGCTCTGTGCTGACAGCTCAGAGCCTGGAGCCTGCTTCGGATTCTGTGTCTCCTTCTCTCTCTGCTCTTCCCTGCTCATGCTCTCTCCCTCTCAAAGGTAAATAAACATTTAAAAAAATTAATAAAATTAAAAATAAAATGTTAATTATACTGAAATATAATTAATGAACCTCAGAGACTTAAACACCGTATATTTTAAGGAAAATAAAAAGTAAACATAAAAATATTTTTTTTCTAATATTAATTTTGTTGTTCTTTGCCTTTGATTCACTGAAAGCATGTTTACCACTAGAAACAGAAAACACTGTATCATAAAAAGAAGAGTTATAACATAATAGATTCCATAAATCAGTTACATTAGATATTTTCTCTATTGATGGCTCATGAACAGTTTTCAGTTATACAACCCAGAGTACACTTATCAAATTATTAACACATTGCTAATTTCTTAAATTAGCAGAGCATTACATTCCCCTCCAAGGCAACATAATCAAATGTGTGAAAACAAAAATTATTAACCACACTGGGTTAGAAAGAAAACATTCTCTGTTAAGAAAATAAGGAAAAAATAATGGCATCCCTTCAAATTATCATAAATAATACCATGATTTTACAGAGGAAATATTTTTTCTTTAAAGTTTTATGAATATACTAGAAAGAGCAATATAACTAAGCAATATATTGATTTAACCGGTGAGATGCGTATACATGTGAAATATACATAACACACACACACACACACACACACACACACACACACACACAGCTTTAGGAGTAAGTTGATCTGCTCATTTCATGTCACATCAATTATGAAAAGGAGACGGTGAATTCAATACTTATTTCAGAATATAATTTAAAACTACCTATGTCTAACATTTACTTTTTTTTTTTTAAGAACAAGATAGAGTGCACTAGTGGGGGAGGGGGCAGAGGGAGAGAGAGAATCTTAAGCTAAGGGCTCCGTGCTCAGCACGAAGCCCAACATGGGGCTGGATCAAGAGTCGGCCGCCCAACTGACTGAGCCACCCAGGTGCCCCTTCACCTTTTTTTTTAAATTTCAAAATAATTTATGCTTATAATACAAAATTTTAAATACTTCCAAAATCATTTAGAATGTCAAATTCTATGTCATGTAATCTTTTCCACCCAAAGTAACCAGTGTTACCAGTTTGGCACTGAGGTTCTTTGTACAGAATTCTACATGGTTGAAAACTAAATATATGGAGCATTGATACCAGAAAAGTTTTCTATAGTACAAAAGTGTCAAGTGTTAGGCTGGCAAAAAACATACACTTTACCTGCAAAGAATTTTCTTTTGAAAAGAAATGGAACTAACTTTTCCCAAACTCTTATTTTTTTTTAATTATTTCACAGTTCATATTGTTAAGCATTTAAAAAAATTTTAATGTTTATTTATTTTTGAGAGAAAGAGAGACAGAGCATGGGTGGGGGAGGGGCAGAGAGAGAGAGGGAGACAAAGAATCCGAAGTAGGTTCCAGTCTCCATGCTGTTAGCACAGAGCCCGACGTGGGACTTGAACTCTTGAGCCCTGAGATTATGACCTGAGCCAAAGCTAGACACTTAATCAACTGAGCCATCCAGGCACCCCTATTAAGTAGTCTAATAAAAAAAAATTTTTTTTTAATTCAAAAAATTTTTAAAAATTTTACTGAATTTTTTCTTCATTATTAAAAAGGCTTTAAAATAAAAAGCACACAGAAGTCATTTAAACTCATTCGCCAGTATGAAAGGACTTATTTTGCAATCTCATGGTCAAGTAAACTTTTGTTTAGAGAAGATTAAAAAAGATTCTCAACTCTAACATCTTATTTCTGTTTAAAAGTGTGAATCATAATGTAAAATTAAAATATTTGTTAAAAATAGGTAGAAAGTAACAGAAGTAAAGAGAACATAGACCAACTTGCAGCATGAATGAGAATTGGTTTTCTTTTGGTGTACAATATTTTAAAGCATAAGTGTTAAACTTGTGATTTTTTTGTTTTTAAGGAATACAGAAAATAAATTGATGGAACTATTTACTAAAAACTTGTAAAAAAGATAGGTAGAAAGTACTTGAGCGTTCATTACATTTATTTTCAATATGGCAGTTGAATATCTACGTACTTTTATCTTTATGTTTCTGTATGTTTGAAGCATCTCACATAATAACTTTTTATACATATAAATATTTGAATACCAAAAGAGAAACAATCGCTACTTAAAAGGTAAGCTAGAATGTTAGGAAAGTTTCATTCGATTTTACCCCCTTCTTGATGGACAGAAATTCCTCCATAAATATGCATCTACCTACTTGACCATCTCCCCTACTCTCAATGACACTTGTGCTGTTCTATTGTTTATTTTTTCTCATTTGTCTTTTTCCACAGCCTTCACTGACACCAAAGCACCTTATAATCATGCAGTCAAACAAGATAAAAGAAACAATAATTAAAAGCATAATTTTTTACCTAGTCTCTCTCATTGATCTTTTTCTACAAAATATTATGAGATGTACATCCATAATAACCACCTTAAATCACAAACTCCTAGGGTTAGTGACTTGCATTATAGTTAAATTGCTCTTCTTTTTGACAAGTGTTATGGCCAAAGTCGATGTAAAATTCATACACTTATTCGTTTTTAATTTTTTTTTTTTAATTTTTTTTTCAACGTTTATTTATTTTTGGGACAGAGAGAGACAGAGCATGAACGGGGGAGGGGCAGAGAGAGGGAAACACAGAATCGGAAACAGGCTCCAGGCCCTGAGCCATCAGCCCAGAGCCTGACGCGGGGCTCGAACTCACGGACCGCGAGATCATGACCTGGCTGAAGTCGGACACTTAACCGACTGCGCCACCCAGGCGCCCCTCGTTTTTAATTTTTTTAAGTAAGCTCTACTTTAGCCCAACATGGGGCTTAAACTCATAACTCTGAGATTGAGTCTCATGCTCTACTAACTGAGCCAGCCAGGACACCCCACCTATTCATTTCTTTATTCAAGTATTTATCGGGTAACTTCTACTTGGCCTATGGCACTGAATAAAAGAGAAAAAATCTCTAGTCTCCTGGAGGCTGGATTACAGAAGAAAAATCAGATAAGAAACAAGTTAACATGTAATATAACTTCAAGGTTATTACAGGTATATATTAAGTGCCATCAGATATAGTATCAGATACTATATCTGATGATACTGTAATGACTCCTTTTTTCCTTTCATCCTGCTAGGAAACTTCCTAGTTTCCTTCCACTCTCCCCCTTGAACACTTCCTTGGATTCATTTGGTTTTTTCAGCAAAATATTCAGTCTCTGTGCAATGTGAACGTTGGAGTTTCACACATAGCTAGCCAGTAGGCTCTCACTCCACCTTGAACCACTGCAAAATTAGTACACTACCATAGCATATCAAATGCATAATTTATATTAAAACTTGGAAACATTCTATATTGCCCTTATTCCAAAATCAAATGTGTCCTTCTAGTTTATGAATGCATATGACTCTTGTTTCCACATAATGACACAAAGGAGAGTCAGGAAGAGAGGTAGAAAACCCAAGTCACCTCTTCTTCTCTTTTTCTCTTAATACACCCTTTTTTTTTTTGAGAGATTCCATGGTCCCAACTTTTATTCTTTTAATGACCATATTTTCTTCACTTTGATAAACAACACATAAAAAGCATTTTGACGCGTCCATGTTCCTCCTTGCCACTAGAATACAGGTTAAAATCATTGTAGAGATCACAGTATGAAAAGCTTTTTATCCTCTTAGGATTTTTTTAGAAAGAGCCTCCTTTATATTTAATTCTACTGGCCAAATCCATTGAAAATAGAAATGATTTGCATCTCAGCGCTTAATCTAGTCCTGGAAACAGTGGCATTTCCAACTCCCTGATCAACTGAAAAACAAAAACAAAAGCAAACCTCCCATACACTGAGAAAATGAAAAAGTCCACAACCTGCCCCCCGCTGAACCCCACCTCCAGCATCATAAACCACCTTTAACTTTTCTGTGGGCCGTGTCTTTCACGATGCACACAGAGAAATAACAGTGCCTTTGGCCTCTCAGTCCTGGGCATTATAAATCCCATAGTATTTGCACTGCATTCTCCATTATTCAAGTGTGGCTATGCTGCTTATGAAAGGTACTTTCCCATTCATCTTTGCACGTTTCCAAAGCCACTGTCCCTCACTTGGCCTTAGTGATTGCTCAGGTATTTTACACCCTCACAAAAACATAACCCAGGCAAAACGAACAACCACAGAAGGGGTGACTCTAACTACTTCCCCTCACACCTCGATGCCTCTCCCAAAACTGTGAAATAAAGTTAATCTTTTGCAAGAAATTGAAAGTATCTCATTTCCTTAATGTTATCATGCTAGCACTTATATCATCCTTCTATTTCCGAATCTATATCCCCTAAAAAGATGGTAAGCAACGAATGGTAAGGACTTTGTATCTAGGAGTCTTTCTATCGACCCCCTGGGGTCTAACGAACCCTTTAAGCATGATAGATGTCCACCATTTTTGAGCTGGTTTGAATGAAATAAATTAACTGAGAACGTCTGTGTTCTTCAAGCTACAGCTTTCCTGTATTTACTCTGCTAATTCCCACTGTTTACGCGGTTTGTATGACAGGCTTCGGCCTTCACTTTCTGGTTACATGCCAATCTCCCCAGAACCTGACTGGATACCTCTGCCCATGGACAATCTATTCCCATTTTGATTCAAACTGAAAAGAGTCCCTCATAATCACCATACCTGTTAACCATACATATTTTCCCTGCCCAGAGGCAATTACTGCCTTGCTTCATTTCTAAAATTAAGCATTTGTCTCTAAGTCTGAGGAAAATTAACCTGAATTAATTGCCATCAGTGCCTCAGACACTCACTGCCCGTTCCATTTGGTACCCATGCCTGTAATACAGTTGGTTCTCCTATTTCTACATGATTGGGTCTTCAGTCCAATGTAGCCTTAAACAAGGATCTTAGAACACTTCAGTCCTTATGACTTCTTCCCCATGTCACAGAAGTCAGACAATATTCAAGGCCAAGGCTGGTTCACAGAAGAAACCCTCCACCAATATTTCATCAACAATTTTCCAGGTCCCTTGCCACAACTAACACCTATTCCCTAACATTGCACTATACTCATCCACATCCACCTGATAAATGATGGGAAAAATGAAAGAGACAATACCAGGGAAGCCTACAACTATATCGATGTGTCCAAGAACTCTTATCTTCAATATATAAACATTAAAATGACTGAGTACAACTTTATTAAAAAAAAACACATCCTGCTTCAGCTATTTGCAATTCTAGAGTTTACATAACAAAAGGAAAAAATAGTCATCTTTTGCTTTCCCCACCCAAAGCTTTACTTACAGAAAGTATACAAATGAATTCAAGGTCTGGAGACACAACTGTTTAATGAGCTACTCTAATTCAATTAGCTCTTTGGAAAGGAATAAAAGAAAGGAATAAAGTTGTTCATTCACTCTTCTAATTTAATACGCTGCATAAATGGGATAAGAGACTGGTTAGCCAGGATTTCTGCTCATTCTGAGGTCACTATGTATTCTAGCGTAGTCCTGCATATAATTAATATAGCACACCTCCCTGTTTAATCCAATCCCCTGGGTTCTACTTCGTTGAACCTTTGTTTTTTTATCACAGCTGTGAAATACAGTAACACAATTTCATTATCTAAGGACTTTGATGAATAATCATAAATATTATTTAAATGTTTTAAGGGGTATCACTTAAGTTTGTGAACTGCATATAGAGAGTTTCAATTAATGTTGCCACTTTCAAACAAAGTTAGAGAAACTTTTGATTACTAAAATATTATATTCTGATTTTTAAGAGTGTGTCTTCAGTAATAATTTAAAATAATTAACTCAATACATCTAAGCATCAAGATGAGTTGGCAAATGTTGGTGTTCTAGAATTAAAGAATGCTCTTGCTCAAAACTGTTATTACTGTTATTAATCTATTTAGCTAAAAATTTCTCAAAAAAAAAAAAAATGTCTAGAAGCCCTAATGACTAACATCCAGTCTTCACTGCCCTCCAGACTGCAAATTTTAAACACAAAGTCTACATAAGATTTATAATGCAATCTCTGTTCAACATAGCATGCTACTGGAAATAATGGAACATCAAAAGAATAATACGATGTTGGGAATTTATATGTGTTGATGTGCACACCAATTCACATGAGCTGCAGAATAAATTTTCTTCAATCATGCTTTCATCCTGTCCCTATAAAACAAAACTTGCTGGGTTCCTACTTCTGGAAGCATAACAACTAAACTTTTCTGCAGACCAGGACATCTATATGTACCATTTACTCTGTCACGGCAGTATCCTCTTTCTGTCTTATGTTAGTCATGATGCACAGCCCAATGCGTATTCCTCCTCCACTTACCTGAATATTACCCATCTTTACAGGCCACAGTGGATTTCCTCCTTTACCACTTAATATTCTAAGGTCTACCCTTCTCAGCTCTCACTACTACAGTATGAACCACAGCACTTAGACTCCGATTTAATTTTCTTTTTTAATTTTTCAGTTTAAAATGTTTTTCCAATTATTCCTTCTTCTCTCCTCTCATCACATGGACTCAAATGGAGCAACCACTTCTCATGATTTAATTACTCTGAATTTTTTCCTATTTTTCATCAAATTCTCATTAAGTATTTACTGAGTATGTTATTTATATTTTATACTGTACTATTTGTATTGTTTTGAAGGCCATAAAAGACATAATTGCATAACCTACATTATATAATAATGCAATGTATCCTATTATAAAGAGGAAACCAAGCTATCACTTGAAAACATTCTGTTTTCTGCTATTCAAGGACTGCCCAAGCCACAGGACCTCCTCCACAGAGGCAGTTACTCACTGAGAGCAGTTTGGCTGCAGATGGCTCGCTGTAGCTGACATCTTTAGCTGTGCATATTAATGCACAATTTATTTTGGCTAAAAACAGGGCACTAGCATTCCTCAGAACTGTGATGACATGCTTAGCAACTTGGGCAACAGTTTAGTTTAAAACAGTCCATCCAGAAGTGGGAATGATACTTTCTCTCTGAAAGTGTGCAGATTACAAATTTCTGCTGCATAATTCAGTAACCATTACCAAACCTCATGAAATATACACTAAACATAAAATGTTTTCCTTCTTAAAGCATAATAACATTCAGCAAACACTAACAATAACATATGCAAATCCTAAAAAAAAATCAGATCAATAAAAAAAAGCACAGTTTGGGGAACCTGGGTTGGTTAAGCATCAGACTTTGGCTCAGGTCATGATCCCATGGCTTGTGAGTTCAAGCCCCGCATGGGGCTCTCTGCTGTCAGCGCGAAGCTGGCTTTGGATTTTCTGTCTCCCTATCTCTCTGCCCCTCCCCCATTCGTGCTCACTCTCTGTCTCTCTCTCAAAAATAAACAAACATTAAAAAAAAAAAGCATAGTTTAATGTTTGTCAGTGCAGTCCAAAACAAGAAAACCACTTTCACCAAGCAAAACTTAAAAAATAATTACACTACACAGACATGAAAATATATTTGTACTCTATTACAGTCACACAGAGAGGAGAATCCCTAATCAGTCAAGTGAACTTACATACACTATGCATTAACATTTCTAAATGGTCTCTCATATGGCAAATTCCAACTTTTAGAACTTTAATGATTAACATACACCTTGAGCTATCACACAGTTTTGAAGCCTGTGATACAATAATTCCAATTAGGCTGTGTCTGCAAACAGCTTGTTGAATTGTCCTCTTATTTCATGTAAAAATGAAGATATAAATTCCATTAGTAAAAAGAACCAAAGGTCTCATAAACATTGTGAACGCATTATACATGCTGAAAGCTATGTATCTTTTTTTTGTTTATTGCTACATATATATTTTTTTTAAGTTTATTTTTGACAGAGAGAGAGCGTGCACACTCACAAGCATGTGGGCAAGTGGGGGAGGGGCAGAGAGAAAGAGAGAACTTGGGGCTTGAACTAATGTGAGATCATGACCTGAGCAGAGGTCAAGAGTCAGGCACTTAACTGTGCCACCCAGGCACCCTTCAAAGCTACAGATCTTTAATTCAGTCAGATGCTCACTGGAATTAAGATAATCATTTGTACATTGAGTTGGAAAGGAAAAAAAATACTTTTTCAAAAAATATACTAAATGCTTAAAGTATATTAAATTTTTGTAAAAAACAACAAAATTTCATGAGTATTTTAGCCTCTTTTAAGCTTTCTGTGAGTGGGAGCCACTTATAACTTGTATTTATTCAAATTTTATGTAGTTGTACGTATGCCCATTTTCAAGAATGTCTTTAAGGAAACTCTTATTTTATTTTGTCATATTCTATTGTATTTTTAACATTTATTTAAGTAATCTCTACATCCAAGGTAGGGCTCAAACTCACAACCCCGAGATCAAGAATCACACACTCCTCCGAATGAGCCTGCCAGATACCCCGGAAAATGTGATTTTAAAATTACACTTAATAACCTTTATATTATTTTCAATTTTTTGTAGACCCCATCCACATTTTTCATTACCATTTATTTCCTTCTGACCACTTTTTAAATCCTTCTTCTGTGACGTTTAAAAACATAAATTTATACATTAAAATTTTTCCGAACTTTTGTAACTACAGAATTCCCAATCACATATTCACATTATAATGCCTACCACTGACTTATTTTCTTTTGTTGAAGCAGAAATCTGCTCTTACGAGTTGTTCCATGAATTCTACTGAAAATTCTAACTTTGCTGAACGATACAAATGTCATATCTCCATGAATTGTTTTACAACTGATTTTTAAAATCTGTATTTTTGATTAAAGAAAAACATAGAAAAAGTGGTTAATTATTTTATATTCAGGTGAGACTGGATCTTATCTATATAAACTTCATTATATTCTATTCTACAAACAAGTTTCCATCCTCACTTGCTAAATTATCACCCCTCCTTTTAGACTCTGAGTTCAATTCTTCACACTGAAAAAAAGTTATCAACTTCATCATCTATATTTTCAAAATCTAACAGAGTGGCTAGCGAAGAGTAGAGCTCACAGTTTTCTTAAAGAACAAAAAGAACTCAGCAGTATAAAGCTCTGGTTTGAGCAACAGTGAGTAGGAAGGTATAAAACCACTGTTCTTGGACCTCCGTTTTGTTTACACTAAATTCCAAAAATAAACTGCCGCCAAGTAATTTTTTTTTTTAACTTTAAGAATATGTAAAATTTACACACATGCACACATTCTTTCTTTAACCTACAAATTTAAGGAGTGGTCTATTTAAAGAGAACATGGTCTCTTATAAAAAATGATGCTAAATTTGGGGTCAGCAGATCTAAGTTCTTGTATGGGATTCACTACTAAGTAATTTTGTGACCGTATAAGTCACCTCAAGTCCCTAACTTCATTTTATCACTGACAAATGGAGTTAACAATGATGACACTATCCCTACTTACCTTTCAGAATTTTTATAAAGATTCACAATAATGATGATAATAAAAAAATGTTTATCTACTAGTTTCGATTTCAAAGCACTTCCACTTATATTGCCAAATGTGATTTTTTTACTTTATGAATATTTTTAGATCTAAGAAAACTAAATCTTCAGAAAAATAGAATGGCCTGATCAAACCATACATCAAGTAAGCAGCCGAGCTAGGGTTCATATGCACACTTTTCAAGTCTAAAATCCCATACTGCTTCCAGTTTTCCAAAGGGCCATCTGATGTTAATTTATAAAGAAACACTGAAGATTTCAAATGACTTTACAATATGAGTTCTGATTGCTTTACTCTCTTTACTCACCTTTAAAATGTGAATACCACCTTATTAAAAGAGCATTAAATGACAAAAGTCATATAGAGATCCTAGTGCACAGTCTGAAATGCATAGTGTTCAAACTAAGATCTCTCCTTTCTGTGACCAAAGACCTATCTCCCTTTTTTACTAAAGGAAGAAAAAGGCAAGAAGCACTGTTTATGGGAAAGCTGTTGCTCCTTTATCAAAGGTAACTAGAACAACTTCAAAGTAAATTCAGAGGAATATCAGCAAAAATACGTACGTGTGAGGGGCAAAGCTAGGAGGACATCCCAGATCTTCTGATGCCTTACTGATGCACTTGATGTGGGCACTACTTTAAGGAAAATAATTATAAACTTCTACCAGACTATTTACATCTTTATCTTCAAGGTACTATCTTTGACATATTTGCAAGGAAGAGCTCATTTTAATCTAAGCTAATTAAGATATGGAAGGGGGGCAAGTGTTAGATATGTTTTCTCAAGGGATGTGAACAATGAGCAAGTTAACCCAGCACTTTATTAAGTTTACTGATCCAGTAAATGATTTTGTGTAGGTGTGGATATCTGCTTTCACAACAGAACATCTGTCCTTACCAAGTTATGTATATCATCATACCAGGGCAATAATATGTAACAACAGCCTTAGTAGATATTATCAAAGCCAAAAGCTGGATAGGCAGAAAGTCACCTGAAACATCTAGTCATTTAAGAGCTGAAAATGAAAAAAACAAAAAAAGGCTTTGATGCTAATGACTAAACTTAATGGATAGAGCATGAGAAATATTTATTTTATACAGGGAACATCCAAGTCATGAGAAAGACGTTGCAAATTGAAGCATATCAAAAAATGAGAGCTAAATAAATATGGTGTCTGTAGACATATTTAAGTAATATAGAGCTTTAAATGATTAACTGGGTATTTGTATTCATTTAAATTCATTAGAAAACTATTTTAAAGGAAGATAAATTCTGTTAAAATCAAGATATCCTTTACTTAAATCCTATTAATGATACGATATGGATTGTCAGAGAATAGCAAAAAAAAAAAAAAAAGTCCTTTAACTTCAGAATATGAGAACCTTGTATTTAGCATCAACAGCATCTACTTATCACTGGATTCACGTAAAAATGCTGTCAGTTACAGGCACCTGGGTGGCTCAATTGGTGAAGCCTCCAACTCTTGATTTCAGCTCAAGTCATGATCTCACCATCATGAGATCAAACCCCATGTCAGGCTCTGTGCTGACCATGGAACCTGCTTAAGATTCTTTCTCTCTCTCCCTCTCTTTCTCAAAATAAAACAAATGAACAAACAACAACAACAAAACAGCGTCAGTTAAAGCATACACGGCTGTGATTAAGAATGTATTAAAAACTGACCAAATTTCCCATTACAGGCATAAGGCCCTTCAGGTCACCATTGTTATTTAGAACCCAAAATTCCTGGCACTTCATCTAGTAAAATGCTCACGCTGAAGATGTAAAAATCAAGAATCTAAACCCTTTATTCATTCTGACACATCATATAAATTGTTCCACCAATCATTTGATGAATGAGGGTTTTTTTAAGTGTTAATTGTAACATGAATTTACAAGGTTAAAAAAAAAAGTACAAAAAAGGTATGACATTAAAGGTAAACCTTCTCTCTCTACCACCAAGCCTAACTCTCCAGAATCAGTGTTAAGTTTTGCTTTGATTTTTTCTTGTGGTTGCCATTATAGTATCAAATAAGTTTTGATCTATAAATTTAAAATATTATGAATTTTTACCTTACTACAGAAGCTACAGTTCTTCAAGACAACCTTATATTACCACTACTTTAGGACTGTCTTAAGCAATCTCCAAGAAATTATGTTTAATGAACTATGTATTTTTAACGCACAATAAAATAAGGCATAACTTTTTCAGTTTGATTTCTGTATCATGTAATATCATCTCACATTCTACCACCGTTTTGTAATTACATTTTCCATCCATTCTTTTTATTTTCCATTTTAATAAAAGAACTTCCTCTACTGATTATGATGTATAGATAGGTACACATGTACATATAGACAGAGAGGTGATAACTTGCCTGCATTCTTTCATGTGTTAACACATTCTTAAGCGCCCTCACACTCTCTCCCGATATCTTGCCGAGGTACAGAATTCATCTTATCATCCTATCTAGAAACTTAAAGAAAGTGCTCCCTATCTACTGTCTTCTATGCTGATTATGAGGATTGTAGCTGTTTGATTTCTCATCCTTTTTTTGTAGATGATATCATTTTTCTCTGTGGAAGCCTTTCCAGTTTTCTCCTTATCTTTGGAAATCTGATATTTTACCAGGATACACCTATCAGTCATTTTATTAATTTTGCATGGCCAGTGGGTAGGCCTTTACAATCTGAAGACTTCAATCTTTCTTTACCTCAGAGAAATTTCTTCTGGAGCTTATCTCCACCATCTTGATTCTTTCTTTCTGTAACTCCTATTAGAATTCTTTGATACACTCTCCATGATTTTTAGTATTTCTCTTAGGGCCCCAGATCCCTCAGGGTTATAAATAACCACCTCCCCAAAATGTCTACAACTCCATTGGCAGGCATCCAGAAACAGCCCCACACCGGAGATAAAATGCCCATTCTCCAGTCTCTATATTACTACAGGAAGTAGTAAAGAGGAAAATCTCAGAGTTCTATACCTTCCTAGGTGCATTCCCCACTCTTTCCTTCCTTAACCATTCCAAAATCCAAGCTTTCGCTACAACTATATACACAAATTAAACCTTTAGTCACTATTAAAAATACCAGATTCCCAAGTTATCTATCAGTTTCAAGCCTCTAATCCTTCAATGGGAATGAGGGAACTCTCACCACCCAACCCCTCCCACCCATGGTCCAGGCTATAACCTTCTGCTACTTCATTTCTCTCAATAACATTTATCACCAGCTGTCACACTATATATTTTATGTGTTTATCACTCTTAGTAGAATACACACTGCATGAGGAGAGAATTTCTGTGTACTGTGTTCACTCTTAGATGCCCAAAGTCTAGAATGGTGCCTGAAACACAGTAAGGGTTCGGTAAGTAGTTGCCTAATTTTTTAAATTGCTCTACAATCTGGAAAAATCTTAGGCCTTTTCCAGACCATCAAGTGGGCCCAAAGAAATTTGAGCGTGCTAATTATTTATGGAATATTCTCTTAAACAGTTCTTAAGAACAGTAAGAATTTTTGTAAGTTGTTTATATGTCCCGAATGAATGCTCTCCTAGGAGGTCACGTGTTTTTTCTTTTGTTTTGTTTTTCACTGTTTCACCTGTGTCCTTCATGTGGTATCATTGCTAAAATGTCAAGTTAAGTTTCTTCAAGCTTGTCATTTACAGTGAATGTCTCCATTATTTACTAGGTAATCATCAGAGGTTTCTCTGTGTTCGTGGACAGTTCTGCCTCTCCATTCATCCTCTCCTTTAAAGGAGAGGATATGGGACAACAGAGGGTCAGTGTTCAAGTAAGGACAGCTTTACAGGACACTAACAGATCAGAGTGGTTGACTCACAGTTGAGTAATGTTTTATTTGTTTTCGCCTTTAAATTATTCCATTGTGCAAGAATGGCATTACTTCTAATTCTCTTCCAAAGTCCCTAGTTTTCTCATGAGGGGCCATTAGGCAGCTCATCCCTTCATTTGGAGAATTCTTTGGCTTTGGCTCGAGGGCAAGAAAAATAAAGACTCTCCCTACCGTCTTCCCATTGGAGATTAGGAAAGAGTCCACTAGTCATATTTGTTCCTACTGCAATTCTTTAATTTGTTGTTTGATCACTACCCATAGCCCATCACTGCTTTCTTTATTTGTTCATTCCTAGCTTAGAGCTCAGAGAGCTTCCCTGAGGAAGCCACTTGTTTGATAGTTTCCTTGGTTCTTTTTCTGTCATCATCTTCCCATTTTCTATCTTCTAGAAATTCAACATGCCAACTTATACTGCTGGTGGTCTTTCCTAACTTCTGGAAAGACCTTTTAAAAAGTGAGACCTTTGGAGATAGGAAGCGAACTTACGTGTGCCCAGTCTTCCTTTTTAAGAGGAACTGTTTTGTCGACTTTACTTAGAACTTGAGGTGAGAAGACCTCTGTGCTAAATCGGCAAGCAACTAAGAGGAGAATATCCCCTTTTCTAAACATTCTGCCAGCTACTCTACCATCAGGAAGCTCTTAACAGGTTTTCTTTCTCCACA
Organism: Leopardus geoffroyi; assembly: GCF_018350155.1. Taxonomy (NCBI): domain Eukaryota; kingdom Metazoa; phylum Chordata; class Mammalia; order Carnivora; family Felidae; genus Leopardus; species Leopardus geoffroyi. Next base: position 87,801,753 of record NC_059331.1, read on the forward strand.
GGCTCCAGCCTCCTGACATTTGGCAGAGCTCTACTCCTTCCCACTAGTTCTTAACACATTTTCCACATTTCCGCCCTTGGTTTCTCTCACCAGTAACAGAAGATGCAGCCATCCTATCCACCTCAAAGAGGTGTCCAGTTAAGTCATTTTGCCAACCTAAAGAACTTGCACCATTTTTTGTTTTGTTTTGCTTTAGTAAATGGAGGGAATTTATATGCAGGTCTAGGTGTGTTTGTTTTGGGGATTTTTTGTTTTTTGTTTTGCTTTTGTTTTGTTTTTTAGCTCTGGAAATATGGCCATGTTTTTGTTCAATAAAATACCTGGTATCATCCAAGAGGCTGATTAATCTATGGTCCATTATGATCAAAAATAAATATGACCAAAAAAAGCACCTTAACTAACATTTGGTTCATTATCAACATACTGAAAAATGACAAGGCATTTCATAGATTACAAAATTTGACAAGAGCCAGGAGAATTTTCAGACACGAGGGACAAGTCTTTAAATTTCTCCCTAAATCTTGCCCCAGGCTATGTATCAAAAG